>NC_090443.1:276780847-277396009 GCF_031143425.1 Pleurodeles waltl | reverse complement strand
CGAACAGCGGTAAACACCGCCGTACGCTGTGATGTCAACCGCTAGCGGTCTTAGGTCACTTCCACAAAGAAGGGGCAGAACTACATTGGGCAGACATTTTGCCATCACCTACGCATCTTGAAATTCAAATTGCTCACAATGCTGGGCCTACTAGCCATTTGAAGCACCTATGTCTCTATCCATAGAGTATATAATCACGCATGATTTACTCCGTTCCCTCTTAATGATGTAAATGTACATCTAACAGGTTGCAGTTATTGTACAGACACTACTATGAAGAATGCAGTGAATGTTTTTAGCAAATATGCCAGTGTATGTGTGCACATGACTCCTTTTTCTTACCCCTCACAGGTACCAACCCTTGTGGCAAGGAAGGGCACCATCAGTGTACAGACCACTTGTGGATATGGGGATCATGGTGGAGCGTCAGATCATTATCACTTACAGACTCACACGTGCAACTATTCAGTACCTATGTGCGTTACTGGATCCTGCAGTGACTCCCCGAAATCGTAATCAGCATGCCATTCCAACTGAGGTGCAGGTGCTCTCCGCACTCCATTTCCCGGCCACAGGCTCTTTTCAAGTGACAATGGGCATAGGTGCTGGTTTCTCACAGCCAATGTTCAGCCAGGTACTGACAAGATTTCTGAATGCAATTGTACAACATCTGCAATCCTATGTGTGATTCCCCCAAAGTGCCGACCTCCCTGCCATCAAGTCTCACTTCTATGCCTTTGCAAACATTCACCATGTTATTGGTGCCATCGATTGCACCCACATAGCTATCATCCCCCCAAGAGTGAGTGAACAGGTGTACAGAAACAGGAAGAACTTTCACTCCATGAACATCCAATTGGTATGCACTGCAGACCAGTACATACCCCATGTGAATGACATGTTTTCGGGTTCAGTCCATGATTAATTTGTTTTGAGGAACAGTAGTGTGCCACAAAAGATGGAGCAACACCAAGAGTGGAGAAGTGTGGCACAATGGTTAGAGCGGCAGACCCTGATGCAGAGCTCTGGCCTGGTACCAGGGTTCAATTCCTGTCTCGGCGGGTCTTGGGATCAATTCCCTTGAACCAGGTAATTCTCGCCTCAGTGCCTAATCTAATTAATGGGTCCCACTCTGTAACTCTGGGCAATAGCTTACTCAGGGCCTTATTTATACTTTTTGGTGCAAAACTGCACTAAGGCAGTTTTGCCCCAAAAAGTTTTGCACCGGCTTGCACCATTTTTTAGCACCAGCTGGGCACCATATTTATGGAATGGTGCAAGCCGGTGCAAAGGGTAGGCTAGCTTAAAAAAAAATGACGTTAGGCAGTTTTGAGTCAAAATAAATGATTCTGACCAGATTAGCATCATTTATTTTACGCTAAGGGGCATATTTATTCTCTGTTTGCACTGAATTAGCGTAATTTTTTTTTTACTCTAATTCAGTGCAAAACTAACTCCATAGTTATACTTTGGTGCTAGACCCATCTAGCACCAAATTTATGGACTTAAGGTCATTTTTTAGAAGTGGAAACCTACCTTGCCTTAATGAGATGCAAGGTAGGCGTTCCGTGCAAAAAAATGACTCTATGGTCTTAACACCATATTTATACTCCCATGTAAAAATGGTGCAAGGGAGGGAGGAGGGGTCACAAAATGGGGCAAAGCTTGCTTTGCCCCATTTTTTTAGACCAGGGTCAGGGCAGGCGTTAGGGGACCTGTGGCCCTATTTCCATGGTGGAACACCATTGAATAAGCCCAGAGGTGCCCTCCCTAGGCCCTAGGGGCACCCCCACCCACACTAGAGGGACTTTCGAGGATAGGGGACCCCATCCCAGGTAAGTACAGGTAAGTGCATTTTATTTTTGAAAGTGCCATAGGGGGCCATGAAATGGGCCCCCATACATGGCACAGGGTGCAATGGCCATGCCCAGGGGACCCCTGTCCTCTGTGCTGGCCACTGGGGTGGTGGGCATGACTCCTGCCTTTTCTAAGGCAGGAGTCATGTGGCATGGAAGGTTTAGCACCATAAAATGACGCTAATCTGGTTAGAGTCATTTTTTTTTACTCTAACCTGTCTAAAGCCATTTTTTGGTGCTAAACCCTCTTCTTCTATACTGCCAGCCCCACCCGACTAAAGTCATTTTTTAAAACTCTAGCCTACCCTTTGCACCGGCTTGCACCATTCCATAAATATGGTGCCCGGCTGGTGCACAGAAATGGTGCAAGCCGGTGCTAAACATTTTGGTGCAAAACTGAGTTAGTGCAGTTTTGCAGCAAAAAGTATAAATAAGGGCCAATATTTTGTAAGTTTGCGCCACTTTTGCATCATAAAATGACGTTAATGCGGTGCAAAAAAAGTTTAAATCAGGGCCTTGGTGCTAGATGGGTCTAGCACCAAAGTTTAAATATGGAGTTAGTTTTGCACCGAATTAGAGTAAAAAAAAATGACACTAATTCGGTGCAAACAGAGTATAAATATGCCGCAGAGTATAAATATGCCACTAAATATGGCGTTAAGGCCATAGAGTCATTTTTTGCACGGGAATGCCTACCTTGCATCTCATTAAGGCAAAGTAGGTCTCCACTTTCAAAAAATGACTTTAACTCCATAAATTTGGTGCTAGAGGGGTCTAGCACCAAAGTATAAATATGGAGTTAGTTTTGCACCGAAATAGAGTAAAAAAAAATGACACTAATTCGGTGCAAACAGAGTATAAATATGCCCCTTAATCTCCACAATGGCCCTGACAGCGCTTGGATGCCTGGCTTTACCCTGGGGGTTCCCTAGGAGTGGGTGCCTCACAGGAAAAAGCCAGTAGGGGTTCCACAGCGGTATGTGTACAGTGCCTTGAGACCCTAACGGGTGAGTAGTGCGCCATACAAGTGCAAAGTTTCGTTTAGAGGACAGAGGGTGGATCATAGGTAAGTGTGCCTGTCACTAACTGACACATTGCAGAAAACCAGCCTGTCAGACAAAGGACATTCCAATGAGGACTCTGTATTGACCATTTATCTAAGTGATTCTGGCTATCCAAACTTGCGTTGGCTCCTGACACCAGTGAGGAATCCCAGGACGGATGCAGAGAGGAAATACAATGAGGCCCATGGATGTACTAGGCAGGTGATGGAGAGTACTATAAGTCTCCTGAAGGCTAGATTCCGGTGCCTACATATCTCTGGGGGTTCCCTGGCCTATGGGCCTGATAAGGTGTGTAGAATAGTGGTGGCCTGCTGCATGCTGCCCAACGTGGCTGTGAGACATTCAATCCCCCTTTTGGAGGTGGAGTGTGCTATAGGTCCTGATCTGTTACCTCAGAGAGGTGAGGAGAGTGATGGTGAGGATGAGAAAAGGGAAGATGTCAATTCCAGAAACCAACTGATACAACTCTACTTCCAATAACTGTCTGGAACTTCAGCCTGTATATGTGGTTAGTGACTGATACTGTAAGTGTGCCATGTCAACTAGGGGGAATTGGTCATGATATGCGAGTCATGGACCTCTTCAGCATGGTACAGACAGACAATATGTGCATTCCCTTCTTGACTATTTATAAGCACATTGTACCACCACCATGCACAATTTGACAATAAAGTTTATCACTGCCTGTTGCATCATTACTCCACTTTGTTCAACATTGAAGACAGGGGACAGTGTTACAGGTGAGATACGTTGTTTATTGGTGGAATACAGTGAAATGTGCTATGTATAGTGATGGAAGTCGTAATGGTTGGGTGTCCTCAAAACCGACTTGGTAGCAGGCCTGTTTGATATCATAGGTGGGTCCTAATTGTAGTTTAGTACTTTATTTAGCCCTCAGCTAAGTGCAGTTGGTGAATGGGTGGGATGGTTGCTTGGCAGTAGTAGCAGTGTCATTTGTTGGAAGGGGGCTTGTTCTTAGCTGGGTTTCCAGTTTCATATCTTGGCCTGAGGCTACGTTTGGGTGCTTGCTGTGGAGCTACTTGGGGTGACATGGTTGGCCCTTGTGATTCCTGGGAGGGTATTTCCTGTGCTGTTTCAGCTGCTTGGGACAACTGTTGCTGGTTGTCTAGGGCTGTTGTGGGGGCCTCTTGTCCGATGTGGGTGTCTGAGGGTTTGTTGACCAACTGCAGCAGTGCTCCAGCAATGGTGGCCATTGTGGCATTGTGTTTTTTCCACTGCTCCATGGCCTGTTGGTGGTGTTCCAGCTGCATCCTCTGAATTTGCTCCAGGGTGGTTACAATCTGTGCCAACCTGTCTTGGGTATGTTGGTATGCCCCCAATACCTCTGCAATGACGTCCTGGGCTGCTGCATCTATCCGGTGCCCTACCCCCTGACCCACTGGGGCACTTGACCTTGCCCTGGCCCCGTGTGCCTGTGTCCCCTGCCCAGGTCTTGACGTGCCACTAGTACTGGGGCCCTCATCTTCCTGCATGTTGGGGGTGGGAGACTGTGGCCTCTGTTGCTGTGTTCCACCTGTTTGTGCCCTGGGTCCACTGGTGTGGGCACACCTCCCCTGGCCTGCAGGTCTTGACTGGGTGTTAGGGGTGACAGTGTTTTCCTGGGTGGGGCTGCTGCATGGTGAGCATACAGGGCTGTGTGATGGTCCTGCCTGCTCATCAGTGTCCAGGGATCCTTCACCAGTGTCTTGTGATGTGCCTCTGTCTCCCTGGAATGCTGTGGCACTCCTTGTCCCCTCCATTAGGGTTGCATGGGTGGTGGTGCCTGTTGGGGGACATAGAAATGTTGTTACATAGGCATGAGGGTTTGAGGTGGACTGTACTGTGCAATTTAGTGCTGGTGTGCCTTTCAGTGGCCTTCAGGGGTGCCTTTGTGAGGTGGACATTGCATTTAGTTGCAGTGGTGGTGTTACATTGTGGTGGGGGTTATTATTCCAGTGGGGATTATTATTCCATTGTGAGTACGTGCAGGGGTGGGTGGCTGTGCACAGCAGGAGTGATGTGGGCCTGGTAGTGAGTTGTGGGTGATGTGGGTGATGTGGTGGATGTGGTGGGTAATGGCTGGGAGGGGTGTGGGTCTAGGTGGGTGTGGGTGGGGTGGGGTGGGGTGGTGCATGCATTACAGGTACGGTGTATATGGGGTAAATGTAGATTACTTACCGAGTCCATTCCTCCAGTGAATCCAGTGAGTTCCTCTGGGTGCAGGATGGCGAGTACCTTCTCCTCCCAGTCGGTGTAGTCAGGTGGTGTGGGTGGTGGTCCTCCCACAGTCTTCTGCACTGCGATGTGGTGCCGCAGGTCATTCCTTCTCTTGCGGATGTCGTCCCTGGTGCGTGGATGGTGTCCCACTGCATTCACCCTGTTGACAATGGTCTGCCACAGCTCCATTGTCCAGGCAATGGGTGTGTGCTGCACCTCGGAGCCGAATATTTGTGGTTCCACTTTTAGGTTCTCGTCCACCATGGTCCTTAGCCCCCTTCCGGTGAAGCGTGGATTTTTGGGGGGGGACATGGTGAGGGTGGTGGATGGCGTCGGGACTGGGGACGGTGTTTGGGTGCTCCTGTGTGGGTCACTATGCGAGTCCTGTCTGCTGGCATTCTCTGTCTGGCTCTGATGCTCTCCGTCTTCTGGTCCTGGTTTCCTTGCAAGCCATTGTGGGGTGTGTCTGGGGGTGTTTTATGGCGTTCTGGATGTGTGTCAGGTGTGTGGGTGCTAAGCCTAGCCAATGTGTGCACTGGTTACTGTTTGGCCCACTTGCCGCCCGTGGCGGTCGCAGCCGCCAATGGATGTCTGGCCTCCACTGTCCGCTGAGGTGATTTGTGCATCATTATTTGGAGGGAGGGATGTGGGTGTGCTTGGCGGTGGCGGGGTGGGGTGGTCCAGGATTCCTCCCAATGTGTAGGAGACCTGACCAAAACACCCCTTCACCCTACAGGGGAGATCATGTAGATGGACTTCAATGAGAGTCCCTGCAACTAAGCAGCATAAACCCTAATGCACACACAGACATCCATCAAGTGTTAAGATTGTGACATGAGTACTCACCCCCTTGTGACTGCTTTGCAGCCTTCAAGCGCCCATCCAGGTCTGGGTACGCCACCCGCAGGATGCGTAGCATGAGGGGGTCAGTGCCCGACAGGCACCCCTTCCACGTTTTGGTGCCCAGTTCCACAGGTCCTCCCACCTCTTCCTGCAGTGGGTGCTCTGCCGGTTGTAGACCCCCAGGGTCCGCACCTCCTTGGCGATGGCATGCCAAAGTGCCCTCTTCTGGTGGGCGCTCACCTAAAAAGGGAGACACAGAAATGTAACTCAGAGGTCAGGCACTTGGAAAATATGTACAGCTGGCTATACGTCCACTATGGGACGGACAGCACTGACAGACTTACAGGACATACGCACGCAGCATGGCATGAACCATGGCCCATGCAGGCTCAGAAGTGTACTTACAGCCCCATCCCTTACACCAAAACAATGCCCCCAAAACCCCGACTCACGTGTACCTCTGGCCATCCGTAGAGCTTGGCGTACAGGGGCAGGACACCGTCCACTAGCCTCTCCAATTCCTCCTGGGTGAAGGCCAGGGCCCTTTCCCCTGCAACACGAGCCACTTCCATGACCAGAGACAGGACACAGCAGTACACTCCGTGGAGTACCTGCTCGCACGAGATCAGGGAGTCAAATGAAGTTGGGGTGACGAATTTGGGTCCGTACCTCGGAGGTGTGCACCGTCACCGCCGGCGGCGATCGTGATACACCAGGATTCCCCATTGGCATTCATGTTAACCAATGATGGTGCGAACGGCGGTAAACACCGCCTTACACTGTTACATCAACCGCTAGTGGTATGAGGTCACTTCCACAACAACAGTTCTGGATTACAGGGGGCAGACATTTTGGCCAAAACTACGCATTAATAAAAATGATATTTGCACAATGGAGGCCATATTGTTCACTTAACACACCTATGCATGTGACCATTAACAATACCACACATATATAACCATGTTCACTCATTGAGGTCTAGATGAAATTCTGTCAAGAAAATTTAACTTTTGAGTCCCTACAATCAAGTAAGCAGTGCACAATGAATGACAATGTATGCCCATGTCTGTGTGTTCCTCACACGTGTTTGAAATCCCTCCTAGGTACCGACCCTTGTGGCGAGGAAGGGCCGCATCGATGTACAGACCACTTGTTGATTTGCGGACCATGGTGGAGCGTCACATCATAATCAATTACAGACTCACCCGTGCAACTATTCTCGAACTTTGCGCATTACTGGATCCAGCACTGAGACCGGCAAATCATAATCAGCATGCCATCCCCACTGAAGTGCAGGTGTTCTCTGCACTCCATTTCCTGGCCACAGGCTCATTTCAAGTGACAGTGGGCATGGGTGCAGGATTTTCACAGCCAATGTTCAGCCAATGATACTGACAAGATTTCTAAATGCATTTGTACGACACCTGCAGTCTTATGTGAGGTTTCCCCAAAGTACTGACCTCCCTGCCCTCAAATCCGACTTCTATGCGTTTGCAAACATACCCCATGTGATCGGTGCCATTGATGGCACCCACATACCTATAATACCCCCAAGAGTCAGTGAACAGGTGTACAGAAACAGAAAGAACTTTCAATCCATGAACATCCAATTGGTATGTACTGCAGACCAGAACATCTGTCAACACCAGGGCAGTGCGCCCTCTATTGGCGACTAGAATGCAAAAACCCAGCACTCTCAAAACAACGTAATTTATGCATTGTGCTGATATGTTGTTGTTTAACCTTTTGCATTGCAGAGTTCAATCCTGAAGACTTATTTTTAATGTGCTTACAAATGCTGTTCATTTGCAATGTATTGCTGCAGGCTTTCAGAGTGTGTTAGGGTGTGGTCCCTTTCCAGGGCCTTCTAGAGACTTTCCCTGCAACATGCCTGGGTGTGGTTGTGGGCTGGCCCAAGACTCTATAAAAAGGAGCCAGCCCAGCTCCAAGTGCTCACTATTCAGAGGTCCCGGTGCAGAGCAGCAGCTACTTCCTGAGCTCCTGTCCCGGTGGCCTATTTGATCTTCCAGACATCTGACTTTCATTCTTCATTTGGAGATCCTTGTTCTGGGCAGTAAGACGGTGGTTGGGCTGGCCTCCCGACGCCGTTATCGAGAACTCTCATGTTCTTGGGCCTAATTCTTTTATGATTTGACAGAGTACTTTGCGCGTGTAAAATATGCGCTTGAGTGTTTGTGACATTTGCAGGGTGGCTTGAGAATCGGCAAGACGCGCGATTCCTTTTATGGTGTTTTAACTTTGTTGTTCATTGCGCTCTACCATTTCTTGACATTTACATGGTGGCTTAAGAATCGGCAAGACGCGCAATTCGTTTTATGGTGTTTTAACTTTGTTGTTCATTGCGCGCTACCATTTCTTGACATTTACATGGTGGCTTAAGAATCGGCAAGACGCGCAATTCGCTACATGGTGTTTTAACTTTCTTGTTCATTGCGCGCTACCATTTCTTGACATTTACATGGTGGCTTAAGAATCGTCAAAAGACGCGCAATTCGTTTCATTGTACTTTGATCTTGTTATTCATTGTGAGCTGTTATTTCTTGGCATTTACATCGTGGTTTACGAATCGGCAAGACGCACGATTCTCTCCTCGAGTTTAATTCATGTTGTTTATTGTATGACACTATTCTAAGATATTTATCATGTAATATTTGAGTTGACAAGTTATGTGATTTGTTTTTCCTGAATCCATATTGTTTTATTCATGGTGCACAATCCTTTCATGGTGTTTACTATATATATATATATATATATATATATATATATATATATATATATATATATATAAATCTACAAATTGCGCAATTTGTGTTGAAACATTTTAAGAGTGCACAGAAGATCAGAGTGTCTAGATGCAATATTGTATGGTCCTAGTATGCGTTCTCAAAAAAGGATTTATATGACTGGTTTAAAATTTAGTCAGAAAGTTTTTCTGATTCTCACGTAAAGGAAAGTACTTGAATAAGAAAGTTTTCATTTAATCCATCCTGATTCCCTACAGGTATCCGGCCATCTTGAAACTTAGTCATTTTAAACTTAATTCTTAGATTGTTCATGTTTTCAGAATGACCATGCTTAGAATCATAGTCTAGTATTGATTTCCGGAGATATCATTTTCATATTGTGTGTTCTAACCTTTTTCTTACTACAGGTCTCCTTCCCAGCTGTTTCCCTTCCTAATCCCCTCTTCCCCTCTTGAACTCTCTTAGCCTCTGTGATTTATCTATCAGAGTCTTGGAGCTGGTCAGTGGTGGACGTGTTGGGAACGTGCGCAAACCCCGAGGATCTGGTGACTCTGACAGAATAGTGAGCCCACTAATTATTATCCTCCTGGTTTGTGTATGTTCTCAGCATGGTCACGCTGGACAAGTTAGTCAAGGCTATCACCCAGCTCCAGGCAGAGGTGGTATCATCCAAAGAATTGACAACTAGCTTAGCTGAGAGAGTGAGTCAGTTGCAAGATAAGGTAGAGAAGAAGGAACAAAGTCCCACAGGTGTGTCCTGGCCAGGTACTTCTTCTCAGGCTTCTGGAAGTAATCCAACAGACATTTCCCTAAATGTTCCTTCTGCAATTCCTTTAGCTCCCCCAGAACGTTTCTCAGGTGACCCTTTGAAAGCGCAATCTTTCCTGGTTCAAGTGGGACTACACTTCACCTGCAGACCACATACTTTCCCCGATGCCCAGTCCAAAGTAGCTTTCTTGTTATCATATTTGGCTGGGGATGCAGCTACTTGGGCAATTCCTCTTGTGTGTAAAAATAGTCCCTTGTTGTACAACTGGAAAAATTTTGTTCGTGAGTTTGAGAGAGTTTTTGATCGTAGAACTGTAACACAGTCAGCAGATCGTGAATTATTAGATTTACGGCAAGGGAATCAAGACCTAGTGTCGTATTTAGCCAACTTTAACCGGATGGTTGGCGAGACATCCTGGCCTGAAGAAAAACAAGCGGTCTTGTTTTACAAAGTACTCAAAGAGGAACTAAAGGATATCTTAGCGCTAATCGACCCACAACCTATAGACTGTCAAGAATTAATAAACCTTGTCTTGAGGCTTGATTATCGTTTAGCAGAACGTGAAGGAACGCGCAATAAGATTGAAAAATATTAATGGCGTGTTCATGATAACAGAGACTCAAGAACTCCGAAAGAGAGAACGCCGGAACCGATGCAAATTGGAACCATCAGAAGACCTTTGACCAAAGATGAAAAGGACCTACGCAGAAAAAATGGACAATGTCTTTATTGTGGGCGGAAGGGTCATTTTGCCAAAGATTGTCCAATCAAACCAAAGAACAAGCAAGGTCCAGTTCAGAAGGTAGCAGCCAATGCACCAGTTGAGTTGGAAAACTAAAACACCCAAGATGCAGAGAAGGGTTGCTCTTGGGTGTCACTGTGGACCCTTCACAATCTAGACATCTTAAACTGGAAATAAGAGTTCAGGTCAAGAAAAAGATCTATTTCAAAAAGGCTCTAGTCGATTCTGGGGCTACTGGGAACTTTGTTGATGTCCAATTGGTTCGTGCATGGGGGATCCCATGTATTGAAAAGAAGACCCCAGAAATCATCCAGGCAGTCGATGGAAAACTCTTGACTGGAGGTCCAGTAACTCTTCAGACTATCCCCTTGTCGATGATTTGTGAAGATAAGAATCAAAGAAGCATAAAGAGAAAATCATTCTTGACGTGATCCCTGCTCCCCAATATGGGATTATCCTCGGCTTGCCATGGTTAACTCATCACAATCCACAGATCAATTGGGCAGAACGAAAAATATTGTTCTCATCTGCGCTATGTAATGAACAATGTCACCAAAAGATTCAAGTACCAAAAGTTTGTAACTTTCACATAGCTACTGCTGCGGAGCAAGAAATTCAGCTGCCCAAACAATATTCTTCTTACAAAGATGTATTTGATGAGAAAGGAGCAGAGACTCTACCTCCTCATAGATCTTATGACTGTCAAATTGATCTAGCCCCAGGTGCGATACTTCCCAACTGTCGTGTATATGCCATGTCTGAACATGAAAATCAACATTTACGAAAATACCTAGATCAATTTTTGGAGAATGGCTTCATTCGCCCCCTCTAAGTCTCCTGCAGCTTCGCCTTTGTTTTTTGTTTCAAAAGCTAATGGAGAACTTCGAACTTGCATCGACTATAGGGATTTGAACAAAGTCACCATCAAGGATAAATATCCTTTACCCCTAATTCTGGTATTATTGGAACAAGTAAAGAGAGCAAAAATCTACACAAAGCTTGACTTTCGAGGTGCTTATCATTTGGTCAGAATGAGAGAGGGTGACGAATGGAAAACAGCGTTCAAGACAAGATATGGCCTTTTTGAATACACCGTCATGCCTTTTGGTCTGTGTAATGCTCCAGCAGCATTTCAATTTTTCTTGAATGACGTTCTTAGAGAGTACCTCGACATATTCGCCATAGTCTACATCGATGACATTTTGATCTACTCTGACAATAAACACGTACATGTCCAACATGTCAAGAAAATTCTTGCAGCCCTTCGAAAGCACCATTTATATTGCAAACTAAGCAAGTGTGATTTTCATGTTACCACAGTTGAGTTTTTAGGGGTTGTTCTTACCCCTCAAGGTATGGTGATGGCAGAAAAGAAAGTAAAAGCCGTATCTGATTGGCCCATTACAAAAACTATTTGTGATGTACAATGTTTCCTGGGGTTTGCAAATTTTTACCGGAGATTCATAAATCATTTCTCCCAGACAGTGGCTCCAATCACTAAGCTACTAAGAAAGAAAGAAAAGTTTGTATGGTCCCCAGAAGCTGATCAAGCCTTCTCGACTTTGAAGATAGCTTTCTCCACTGCCCCAGTCTTGACTCATCCTAATGCGAATCGACTTTCCATAGTGGAAGCTGATGCTTCAGATGTAGCAATAGGAGCCGTCTTATCACAACGAAATAAAGACACTGGTCAACTTCATCCTGTAGCTTATATGTCTCGGAAGTTGAAGGAAGCCGAACAGAACTATGTTATTGCTGAAAAAGAGCTTCTGGCGATTCGTGATGCCTTTAAAGAATGGAGACATCATTTGTTGGGGGCCAAATACACTGTCACAGTACATACTGATCATTGTAATCTTCAATTCACGAGTTCCACCAGACTTTTGACCCCTTGGCAATTACGCTGGATGCTGTTTTTTTTGCCGAATTTGATTTTGTACTAACCTTCCGGCCTGGTAAAGATAATCGCAAAGCTGATGCCTTGTCCCATCAAGAGTCTACCACGTTGCCTGCATTTCAAGCCTCCAGAGCTATCATTGCTCCTGACAAGGTTCTATGTATCATAAAAACTGAAGATTTCTTTGAAGAAATTTGCAACTCTTTCACTGTTGAAAAATGACAAACATTGGCCCAAGCAGATCCCAAAAGGTCAATCAAGCAAGGACTCCCCTTTCATGATGCTCCTTTGTTCGTACCCACTACCAAACTTCGCAAGATAGTGTTTCATTGGTTGCATGTTATACCGACGGCAGGTCACCCAGGTACTCCTAAAACTCTTGAATTGATCCAACGCTATTTTTGGTGGCCTAACCTAACAAAAGATGTAAAAGCAATGGTAAACAACTGCGAAGTTTGTGCTCGCATTAAAACAAGTCATTCAAAACCAAAAGGGTTGTTACATCCACTTCCAACCCCAAGTCGTGCATGGGAGCACATTTCTTTAGACTTTATTACCGGTCTGCCAGTGGTTCAACAGCATTCAGTAATTCTGGTGGTAGTAGATAGTCTCACGAAATATGGACATTTCATTGGCTGTAAAAAATTGCCCACTTCTAGTGAACTGGCAACTATTTTACTGGACAGAGTGGTTCGTTATCATGGACTGCCAAAAGTTATCCTCTCTGATCGGGGGTCGTAATTTGCCTCCAATTTCTGGAAGACATGGTGTAAAACACTCCAAGTGACATCTACGCTATCTACTAGTCACCATCCTCAAACAGATGGTCAAACGGAGAGACTAAATCAGACTTTGAAACAATACCTACGTGCGTATGCTGAAAAGGCACTTCATTCTTGGACATCTATGCTCTGGTTAGCTGAGTTAGCTTACAATAACTCATTCCACACTTCTATTGGCGTTACACCCTTTTTTGGTTTATTTGGCTATCATCCTGACACCCTGCCCATCACAATTCCTCAAGAAAGTTCTCTTACTCCAGCTGTGTCAGAAACCATTCAGCATTTGCATCAAACCCAGAAACTGATTCAACAGCATTTAGAAAAAGACAAACAAAAATACAAAAGGCATTATGACAAGAAACATTGTGAGGGACCGCAATATCAACCTGGTGACAAAGTGTGGCTCTCCACAAAACATATAGGGGGTCATTCCGACCCTGGCGGTCCATGACCGCCAGGGCCGGGGACCGCGGAAGCACGGCCAACAGGCTGGCGGTGCTTCCTGGGCTATTTTGACCGCGGCGGTAAAGCCGCGGTCAGAAAAGGGGAACCGGCGGTTTCCCGCCGGTTTTCCCCTGGCCCAGAGAATCCTCCATGGCGGCGCTGCTTGCAGCGCCGCCATGGGGATTCCGACCCCCTTCCCGCCACCCTGTTTCTGGCGGTTCTTACCGCCAGGAACAGGATGGCGGGAACGGGTGTCGTGGGGCCCCCTAACAGGGCCCCACAAAGATTTTCACTGTCTGCTTAGCAGACAGTGAAAATCGCGACGGGTGCCACTGCACCCGTCGCACCCCTGCAACTCCGCCGGCTCCATTCGGAGCCGGCATCCTTGCTGCAGGGGCTTTCCCGCTGGGCCGGCGGGCGGGCTTTTGGCGGTCGCCGCCGGCCCAGCGGGAAAGCCAGAATGGCCGCCGCGGTCTCCTGACCGCGGAGCGGTCATTCGGCGGCAACCGCATGGCGGGCGGCAACCACCGCCCGCCGCGGTCAGAATGACCGCCATAGACTTCAAGAAGAAGCACATGTTTAATCACAAATTTATAGGTCCTTACACAGTCCTTCAGCAAATCAATCCGGTAAGCTATAAACTACAATTGCCCAGATCCTTATGGATTCATCCAGTGTTCCACACTTCCCTATTGAAAAGGGCAGTCCAAAATGTCCACCCTCATCCAGCTCCTGTTCTAGTACAGGGAGAAGAAGAATATGAAGTTAAAAAAGTGTTGGGTTCTAAACTACGAGGACGTAATCTATGGTACTTAATCTCATGGAAAGGTTATGGTCCTGAAAGTAAGTCATGTGTTTCCGCATCTGATGTTCATGCTCCAGTACTTGTGAGATGCTTTCATTGTCTTAATCCAGGCAAACCAGGCCCTAGAGCGCGTCTGGGAGAGGGGAGTACTGTCAACACCAGGGCAGTGCGCACTCTATTGGCGACTAGAATGCAAAAACCCAGCACTCTCAAAACAACGTAATTTATGCATTGTGCTGATATGTTGTTGTTTAACCTTTTGCATTTCAGAGTTCAATCCTGAAGACTTATTTTTAATGTGCTTACAAATGCTTTTCATTTGCAATGTATTGCTGCAGGCTTTCAGAGAGTGTTAGGGTGTGGTCCGTTTCCAGGGCCTTCTAGAGACTTTCCCTGCAACATGCCTGGGTGTGGTTGTGGGCTGGCCCAAGACTCTATAAAAAGGAGCCAGCCCAGCTCCAAGTGCTCACTATTCAGAGGTCCCGGTGCAGAGCAGCAGCCACTTCCTGAGCTCCTGTCCCGGTGGCCTATTTGATCTTCCAGACATCTGACTTTCATTCTTCATTTGGAGATCCTTGTTCTGGGCAGTAAGACGGTGGTTGGGCTGGCCTCCCGACGCCGTTATCGAGAACTCTCATGTTCTTGGGCCTAATTCTTTTATGATTTGACAGAGTACTTTGCGCGTGTGAAATATGCGCTTGAGTGTTTGTGACATTTGCAGGGTGGCTTAAGAATCGGCAAGACGCGCAATTCAGTTTATGGTGTTTTAACCTTGTTGTTCATTGCGCGCTACCATTTCTTGACATTTACATGGTGGCTTAAGAATCGGCAAGACGTGCAAATCGTTTTATGGTGTTTTAACTTTGTTGTTCATTGCGCGCTACCATTTCTTGACATTTACATGGTGGCTTAAGAATCGGCAAGACGCGTGATTCGCTTAATGGTGTTTTAACTTTGTTGTTCATTGCGCGCTACCATTTCTTGACATTTACATGGTGGCTTAAGAATCTGCAAAAGACGTGCGATTTGTTTCATTGTACTTTGATCTTGTTATTCATTGTGAGCTGTTATTTCTTGGCATTTACATCGTGGTTTACGAATCGGCAAGACGCACAATTCTCTTCTCGAGTTTAATTCATGTTGTTTATTGTATGCCACTATTCTAAGATATTTATCATGTAATATTCGAGTTGACAAGTTATGTGATTTGTTTTTCCTGAATCCATATTGTTTTATTCATGGTGCACAATCCTTTTATGGTGTTTACTATATATATATAAATCTACAATATGCGCAATTTGTGTTGAAACATTTTAAGAGTACACAGAAGATCAGAGGGCCTTATTTATACTTTTTGGTGAAAAACTGCACTAAGGCAGTTTTGCCCCAAAAAGTTTTGCACCGGCTTGCACCATTTTTTAGCACCAGCTGGGCACCATATTTATGGAATGGTGCAAGCCGGTGCAAAGGGTAGGCTAGCTTAAAAATAAATGACGTTAGGCAGTTTTGAGTCAAAATAAATGATTCTGACCAGATTAGTATCATTTTTTGACGCTAAGGGGCATATTTATACTATGGTTGCACTGAATTAGCGTCATTTTTATTTTACTCTAATCCAGTGCAAAACTAACTCCATATTTATACTTTGGTGCTAGACCTGTCTAGCACCAAATTTATGGAGTTAAAGTCATTTTTTGGAAGTGGAAACCTACCTTGCCTTAAAGAGATGCAAGGAAGGCGTTCCCGTGCAAAAAAATGACTCTATGGCCTTAACAGCATATTTATACTCCAATGTAAAAATGGTGCAAGGGAGGGAGGAGGGGTCAAAAAATGGGGCAAAGCTTGCTTTGCCCCATTTTTTAAGACCTGGGTCAGGGCAGGTGTTAGGGGACCTGTGGCCCTATTTCCATGGTGGAACACCATGGAATAAGCCCAGAGGTGCCCTCCCTAGTCCCTAGGGGCACCCCCACCCACACTAGAGGGACTGCGAGGATGGGGGACCCCATCCCAGGTAAGTACAGGTAAGTGCATTTTATTTTTTAAAGTGCCATAGGGGGCCCTGAAATGGGCCCCCATACATGACACTGGGTGCAATGGCCATTCCCAGGGGACCCCTGTCCTCTGTGCTGCCCACTGGGGTGGTGGGCATGACTCCTGCCTTTTCTAAGGCAGGAGTCATGTGGCATGGTAGGTTTAGCACCATAAAATGACGCTAATCTGGTTAGAGTCATTTTTTTTTACTCTAACCTGCCTAAATCCATTTTTTGGTGCAAAACCCTCTTCTTCTATACTGCCAGCCCCACCCGACTAGTCATTTTTTAAAACTCTAGCCTACCCTTTGCACCGGCTTGCACCATTCCATAAATATGGTGCCCGGCTGGTGCACAGAAATGGTGCAAGCCGGTGCTAAACTTTTTGGTGCAAAACTGAGTAAGTGCAATTTTGCAGCAAAAAGTATAAATAAGGGTCAATATTTTGTAAGTTTGCGCCACTTTTGTGACATAAAATGACGTTAATGCAGTGCAAAAAAAGTTTAAATCAGGGCCTTGCTGCTAGATGGGTCTAGCACCAAAGTATAAATATGGAGTTAGTTTTGCACCGAATTAGAGTAAAAGAAAAATGACACTAATTCGGTGCAAACAGAGTATAAATATGCCGCAGAGTATAAATACACCCCTAAATATGGCGTTAAGGCCACAGAGTCATTTTTTGCACGGGAACGCCTACCTTCCATCTCATTAAGGCAAAGTAGGTCTCCACTTTCAAAAAATGACTTTAACTCCATAAATTTGGTGCTAGAGGGGTCTAGCACCAAAGTATAAATATGGAGTTAGTTTTGCACCGAATTAGAGTAAAAAAAAAATGACACTAATTCGGTGCAAACAGAGTATAAATATGCCCCAGAGTGTCTAGATGCAATATTGTATGGTCCTAGTATGCATTCTCAAAAAAGGATTTATATGACTGTTTTAAAATTTAGTCAGAACGTTTTTCTGATTCTCATGTAAAGGAAAGTACTTGAATAAGAAAGTTTTCATTTAATCCATCTTGATTCCCTTACAGGTATCCGGCCATCTTGAAACTTAGTCATTTTAAACTTAATTCTTAGATTGTTCATGTTTTCAGAATGAATATGCTTGGAATCATAGTCTAGTATTGATTTCAGGAGATATAATTTTCATATTGTGTGTTCTAACCTTTTTCTTACTACAGGACTCCTTCCCAGCTGTTTCCCTTCCTAATCCCCTCTTCCCGTCTTGAACTCTCTTAGCCTCTGTGATTTATCTATCAGAGTCTTGGAGCTGTTCAGTGGTGGACATGTTTGGAACGTGCGCAGACCCCGAGGATCTGGTGACTCTGACAACATCTCACATGTGAATGCCATGTTCCCCGGTTCAGTCCATGATTCATTTGTGCTGAGGAACAGTAGTGTGCCACAGAAGATGGAACAACTACAAGAGGACAGAGTGTGGATCATAGGTAAGTGTTTCTGTCAGTAACTGCCACCTAGCAGACAGCCAGGCTGTCTGACTCAGAGGCTTGACTCTGACTGCTCTGTTGTGCACATTTGTCTAGGTGATTCTGGCTACCCCAACTTGTGTTGGCTCCTGATACCAGTGAGGAATCCTGGAACAGATGCAGAGAGGAATTACATTGAGGCCCATGGACGTACTAGGAGGGTGATAGAGCGCACAATAGGTCTCCTGAAGGCTAGATTTCATTGTCTACATATCTCTGTGGTTTTCCTGGCCTATGGGCCTGAATAGGTGTGTAGAATAGTGGTGGCCTGCTGCATGCTGCACAACGTGGCAGTGAGAAATTCTATCCCCCTCTTGGATGTGGATAGTGCTGTAAATCCTGACCAGCTTCCTCAGAGAGCGGATGAGAGTGATGGTGATGATGAGGAAGGGTAAGATGTCAAGTCCAGGACCCAACTGATACAACTCTACTTCCAGTAACAATGTGGGACTAGGGGCTGACATTGTTGTTTGTGACACACACTGTCAGTGTGCTTCGTCATCTGGGGGGGGGGGGGTTGAATCTATTATTTCAAACTGGGTCCAGGTCTGCATGGTACCAAATACAATTTGGTTTATTCCTTTTTTGCCACAACATTTAGGCACACAGTTGTACTTTCATGCTACGCATAGCCAATAAAGTAGTTATCAGCCAGTTGCATCCATACTTTACTTTGTTCTCACATTATGACAGGGGACAGTGTTACAGGTGTGATATGTGTTTTATTTGTGGCAGGGATTGAATAGTGCACTTTGGTGGTTGTCCTCAATGCCAACATGGTGGCAGCCTTGTTGTTGGTATTGATGGGTCCATCAATGCTTACATGAGTTCCTATTGATTGTTAGCACTGTTTGGTGGTTGATTGTGTGGGATGGTTGGTGGGCAGATTGTGGCAGAGTTACTTTTTGGAGGGGGGCTTGTTTTTGGCAGGGGTTCCAGTCCCATATCTTGGCCTGAGGGTCCGTTTGGGCACCTGCTGTTTACCTGGAGGGGATGACATGGTTGTACCTTATGTTTCCTCTGAGGGTAGTTTGTGGAATATTGCTGCTGTTGCTGTCATTGTCTGGTCTGTCTCCTGTGCTGTAGTGGGGGCCTCCTGTCCTGTGTGGGTCTTAGACTGGGTTTGTACCAGCTGCAGCAGTACTCCTGCTATGTTGGCCATTGTGGGGTTGTGCTGTTTCCACTGCTCCATGGCCTGTTGGCGGTGTTCCTGCTACATCCCCTGACTCTGCTCCAGGGTGGATACTATCTGTGCCAATCTTTCATGGGTATGCTGGTAGGCCCCCAGGATCTCAGAGATCACGTCCTGGGCTGCAGCATCCATTCTGTGGCCTCCCCCCCGGGCCACGGAGGCCCTACCACTGGGCCTAGCCCCCTGTGCCTTTGTCCCCTGCACAAGTCTGGCGGTACCACTTGTACTGGGGCCATCGTCTTCCTGCCTGTTGGTAGGGGGTGACTGTGGCCTCTGTACCTGTGTTCCACCAGTCTGTGGCCTGGATAGACACGTGTGGGGACGGTTGCCCTGGGCTGATGTTGTTGGCTGGGTGTTAGGGGTGTCAGTGGTGTCCTGGGTGGGGCTGCTGGATGGTGACAGTCCAGGACTGTGTGAGGGTCCAGCCTGCTCATCAGTGTCCAGGGATCCATCTCTAGTGTCCTGTGAGGGCCTCTGTCTCCCTGGAGGGCACTGCCACTCCTTGTCCTGTCCGTCAGGGTAGCATGGGTGGTGGTGCCTGTTGGGGGAAATGGACATGTCTGTTACAAATGCATGATTGGATAGGGTGCACAGGGCTGGGCTGTTTCAGCAGGTGTAAGTTTTTGGGGCCATCCGGGTGCCTTTGTGAGGTTTGCACTGCATTTTGTTTAGGATGTGGAGTAGCATTGCGGGTGGTGTAGTGCCATTGTGAATCTTTGCCGGGGTAGGTGGCTGTGCACAGGGGGAGGGATGTGGGCCTGTTAGTGGGTTTGTGGGCATGCAGGTGGAGTGGATTCAGTGGCTGTGGGTTGGGTGGGGTAGTGGTCCTGGTGGGTGTTAGTGGGGTGGGGTGGGGTGGTGCATGCATTCCAGGTTTGATGTATATGGGGTAATTGTAGATGACTTACCCGAGTCCATTTCTCCAGTGAGTACAGTGAGTCCCTCATGGTGCAGGATGGCCAGTACCTTTTCCTCCCAGTCGGTGTATTCGGGTGGTGATGGTGGTGGTCCTCCCCCAGTCTTCTCGATTGGAATGTGGTGCCTTGATACTATGCCCCTGACCTTCCCCCGCAGGTCGTTCCATCTCTTGTGGATGTCATCCCTGGTTGGTGGATGGTGTTCCACTGCATTGACCCTGTTGACAATGGTCTGCCATAGCTCCATCTTCCTGGCGATGGGTGTGTGCTGCACATGTGCCCCGAATATTTGTGGCTCCACCTTCAAGATCTCGTCCACCATGGTCCTTAGCTCCCTTCCTGTGAAGCGTAGATGTTTGAGGGGTGACATGGTGAGTGTGGTGAATGGTGTCGGGGGTGGAATCGGGGTGAGGGTGCTCTTTTGTGGGTCTTTGTGAGTCTTGTGTATAGTGGCGTTCGGTGTCTGCTTTTGCTGTCCTCTGTCTTCTTTGGCCTGGTTTTGTTGCAAAGGATTGTGGGGTGTGTATCTAGGTGTTTTATGGTGTTGTGGATGTGTGTCAGGTGTGTGGGTTTCTAGCTTATCCAATGTGTGCACGTCTTGCTGTTTGGTCCACATGCCGCCCGTGGCGGTCGGCACCGCCAATGGTCATTCGACTTCCACTGACTGCCACTGTGATTTGTGCATCATTATTTGGAGGGCAGGATGTGGGTGTGCTCGGCGGTGGCAGGGTGGAAGGGCCAGCATTTCTGCCGACAGGGTCCTGGCGGTGACTGGTGGACTTGTGGTTTTTGGCAGGTTTGGGATTTTGGTTCATTATTTAGAGGGTTTCTATTCACCGCCAACGGCGGTCGGCGGTGTTTACCGCCGTGTTCATAATGACTGCTGTTAGAAATGGGGTCTTTGGTTGACAGTCAGGTTACCCCCTGTTCAAGCAAGGACCCTCACTCTAGTCAGGGTAAAAGAGAATCACCCTCAGCTAACCCCTGCTTACCCCCTTGGTAGTACAGTACCTTTGGTGTAGAGTGAAAACAAGCCGATGCGCGAAGTCGGGAATCGCGGCGTCTGTGCGAAACGTTGAATCCGTGCACTTCGAGCGGCGTCGGTCACGACGTGGTGCGGCGACTTCCACGGAGTCGCGGACTTCAGCGGGGCAGCTGCGGCGTCGGGCCTGTGAAGAGCGTTGCGTTCCAGCGAAGGTCACGGCGTCAGGTGCAGGTGGCGTTACCGGATTCAGCAGCAGCGTCGGTCCGAAGTCGTCCGAAGTCGATTTCCTTGGATTCCACCAGCTTTCCTTTCAAGGGCCCAGGGACTGGATAGGGCACCACTTGTCGGGGCAGGAGTCTCTCCAGAGACTCCAGGTGCTGGCAGAGAGAAGTCTTTGCTGTCCCTGAGACTTCAAACAACAGGAGGAAAGCTCTAACTCAAGCCCATGGAGATTTCTTCACAAGATGGAAGGCACACAAAGGGGGTCATTCCGACCCCGGCGGTCATGGACAGCCGGGGCCGGGGATGCGGGAGCACCACCAACAGGCTGGCGGTGCCCCGCAGGGCATTCTGACCGCGGCGGTTTGGCCGCGGTCAGACCAGGAAAACCGGCGGTCTCCCGCCGGTTTTCCGCTGCCCTGGGAATCCCACATGTCCATCTACTCTCTAGGGGAATCTACACTTTAATCATATTTAAAGGTAGCCCCCATATTATCCTATGAGAGAGACAGACCTTGCAACAGTGAAAAACGAAGTTGGCAGTATTTCACTGTCAGGACATATAAACCACATTACTATGGGGGTCATTCTGACCCTGGCGGTCATCGACCGCCAGGGTCGACGACCACGGAATCACTGCCAACAGGCTGGCGGTGCTTCCTTAGCTATTCCGACCGCGGCTGTAAAGCGGATTTCCCCCGGCTGGGGAGAATCCTCCATGGCGGCGGTGCTTGCAGCGCCGCCATGGGGATCCCGACCCCCTTCCCGCCAGCCTGTTTCTGGCGGTTTTCACTGGCGGGAACGGGTGTCGTGGGGCCTATGGGGGCTGCCACTGGCATGGGCAGTGCAGGGGCCCCCTAACAGGGTCCCAGCAGGATTTTCACTGTCTGCTTTGCAGACAGTGAAAATCGTGACGGGTGCAACTGCAACCGTCGCACCCCTGCAACTCCGCCGGCTCCATTCGGAGCCGGCTTCATTGTTGCAGGGCCTTTCCCTCTGGGCCGGCGGGCACTCCTTTGGCGGGCGCCCGCCGGCCCAGCGGGAAAGTCAGAGTGGCCTCCGCGAGCGGCCAAGTGGCAGTTCCCGCTTGGCGGGCGGCGACCGCCGCCCGCCAAAGTAGGAATGACCCCCTATATGTCCTACCTTATCCATACACTGCACCCTGCCCTTGGGGCTACCTAGGGCCTACCTTAGGGGTCCTTTACATATAAGAAAAGGGGAAGGTTTAGGCCTGGCAAGTGGGAACACTTGCCAAGTCGCATTTACAGTGTAAAAATACACACACAGACACTGCAGTGGCAGGTCTGAGACATGATTACAGAGCTACTTATGTGGGTGGCACAACCAGTGCTGCAGGCCCACTAGTAGCATTTGATTTACAGGCCCTGGCACCTCTAGTACACCTTACTAGGGACTTACTAGTAAATCAAATATGCCAATCATGGATAAACCAATTACATACAATTTACACGGAGAGCATATGCACTTTAGCACTGGTTAGCAGTGGTAAAGTGCTCAGAGTTGAAAAGCCAACAGCAACAGGTCAGAAACAAATAGGAGGCAGGAGGCAAAAAGACTGGGGATGACCCTGCATAAGCAAAAGTCCAACAACTGCCAAAGTCTTTTGCTATTTGTACAGCAAAATCTTGGGGTGAGCAAATCTAGAGTATCACTGGTGTTGCAGAGCGCTTCGTACTAGAGCTGCTCACCACGACAACTTTGGAATGACCCACAATTCTCTTTTCTTTTTTTGCATAATGTATGCATCACTGTAACCCTGAGAGGGATTTGTTTTCACTTATTCTGGGTGCCCCTTTGTGTCTGCAAAAAACTAAACTCTAGTAAGAGTGAAATATGTGCCTGGAGTCGCTTTTACTCATTCCAGGTTTGCCTGGATGATGTTTTACTAGTCCAAAGCTGTAATACTGTGCCTGGAGTGATGAATGCCTATTGTCATTTTACAACTTGGTGAGGATAACACTGTGTCAATTCTATGATTAAAGATTTTGCTGTACAAATAGCAAAAGACTTTGGCGGTCATTAGGAACATGGCGGTGTGGCCCGCCATGCCGGCGGTGGCGGGTAAAACCGCCAGCCGCATGGCAGGCCACACAGCCACATAATGTACCCCATGAGGGCCACCATCAGCAGCCCTCACTCACCGGCAGGCTGCCTCCGTCAGGCAGCCTGGCGGCGGGCGGAAACATTATCCGACAGGGCACAGGTGCTGCCCCTCAGATAATGTTTCCTCAGCCATCAACCTTTCCCTGGTGGGTTTCCCCGCCAAGGAAAGACTGACGGAAGGGGTGCACCGTGGCACCCCTGGGGGCCCCTTGTGATGCTATTAATTGTGTTTGACCAATGACTTTGTGTTTCACCACTGCGCATATTAGTTACTCAATGTTCACCTGTATTTGGCTTTAACATGGAGTTAGACATTACATTCTGTATTCAGTTTAGCTGCCTATTGGCTTTGACATGGCATTAGACATCACATTTGGTATTTAGGTTAGCTGCCTATTGGCTTTAACATGGAGTTAGACATTGCAGTTGAGACATTGCAGATGAGCTGTGTTTTTCCAAGCTGTGTTTTTCCACATGATAGACCAAGCTGTGTTTTTCAACCAGACCGTAGCTGATAAGAGCGCGTAGATTCTCTCAATCCAGTCTGAGAAGGAGTGAGGCTTGGAGAATTGGCCACTCTCCAGATTTCTTTGGTTCTCACACTGAGTTTGCTTTTAAGGGGTGGCTCTGGACAACAGAGATTGAAACTATCTTGACTTCAGACAGAATGGAGACATCAGTTGCCTGTCCCCATTTGGGTAGAAAATCTCTTTCTCGCAGTTGAACCGGAGTCATCAACTTGAAGCCCTAGAAAGATGAAGCTGTTATAGGCCCCACAGCCTTGCCCTACGGTGATGCAATTTTGACTTTTTTGCTTTGCTTTGAAGTTATGCTATAATATAATCACATGTATTTGCTGTGTACATTGCAACTGAGAAGTACTTTGATATATTTTGCTTTCATTGCTGCAACTACTTTTGAACGTGTGCTTCCAGCCTACTAATTTCATCTCTCAGGAACCTCGTGGTGAAGTAATAATAACAATAAATGTCTTCTTTAAACTCAGAAGTGCATTCCAGAGAGGTTCTGGAAGCTCGGTCATGAGATAAGGGAAGGAAAGCAGAACACCCCTGCACTGCCCATGCACGTGGCATGGGCAGTGGAGGGGCCCCTGTGCAGTGCCCCATCGCGCAGGTCTGCGCGACTGGTGCAGCTGCACCAGCTGCACAGAGGCATTGGCGGCGGCTCCATGTAGAGCCACCGTCAATGTCCCAGCCAGGCCTTCCTGTGGGCTAGCGGGCAGAAACAATGTTTCTGCCCGCTATCCCACAGGAAAGTTGTTAATACGGCGGGGATCCGGGGGACGCTGGCAGTCAGTGTGTTGACCACCAGCATGAACTCGCTGGTTTTTACCGCTGTGTTCATATTGAGGGCTTTTGTCCCTGTCTAGCTCAGCATGGATAGCACTATGCTTATCCTATGCATAAAAACGTTGCTAAATAAACTGACATTTGAGGTGAGCAAATCTATAATGTCACTGGTTTTGCAGAGTGCTCATTACTGGAGCTGTTCTCCACCTAAACTTTGGAACTACCCAGAGGTCTCTTTTCTTTTTTGCATAATTTATGCATCACTCTAACCATGAAAGGGATTTGTTTTGACTTATACTGGGTGTTCCCTTGTGTCTGGACAAAGCTATATATCCCTGAAAAGTTCTAATGAGAGTAAACACATTTGAAGGGTTGTGTTTACTCTTTCCAGGTTAGCTTGAATGGTATTTTACCAGTTCAAAGCTGTAATACTGTACCTGGAGTGAAGAATGGCTTTTGTCGTTTTACAGCTTGGTGAGAATGATCCTGTGTCTGTTGTATGCTTAAAGATTTTGCTGTGCAAATAACAAAAGACTTTGGGGGTCATTCTGACCCTGGCGGCCGGTGACCGCCAGGGTCACCGACCACGGGAGCACCGCCAACAGGCTGGCGGTGCTCCCTCGAGCATTCTGACTGCAGCGGTTTAGCCACGGTCAGAAACGGAAAGTCGGCGGTCTCCCGCCGACTTTCCGCTGCTCGGGGGAATCCTCCATGGCGGCGGAGCGCGCTCCGCCACCATGGGGATTCTGACACCCCCTACCGCCATCCTGTTCCTGGCGGGAGATCGGTAGGGGGTGCCGCGGGGCCCCTGGGGGCCCCTGCAGTGCCCATGCCAATGGCATGGGCACTGCAGGGGCCCCCGTAAGAGGGCCCCGCAAAGTATTTCAGTGTCTGCAAAGCAGACACTGAAATACGCGACGGGTGGAACTGCACCGTCGCACCTTCCCACTCCGCCGGCTCAATTCTGAGCCGGCGTCCTAGTGGGAAGGTTGATTTGCCCTGGGCTGGCGGGCGGCCTTTTGGCGACCGCCCGCCAGCCCAGGGCAAATCCCCAAATACCCTCAGCGGTCTTGCGACCGCGGAGCGGTATTTTGGAGGGGGAACATTGGCGGGCGGCCTCCGCCGCCTGCCAATGTTAGAATGACCCCCTTTGTCCCTGTTTAGCTCAGTGAGGACAGCACTGTGCTGCTTCCATGCTTGTAAACGTTGCTAGATAAGCAGACATTTGAAATGAGCTAATCTAGCAGGTTGCTTATTTTGCAGGGTGCTCATTAATGGAGCTGCTCTTCACCTAAACGTGAGAGCTACCCAGAGTTCTCTTTTCATTTATGCATAGTTTTTGCATCACTCTAACACTGAAAGGGATTTGTTTTGACTTATACTGGGTGCTCCCTTATGTCTGGACAATGCTAAACTCCTCTGAATAGTTCTAATGAGATTGAAACATGTGGCAGTGGTTGTTTTACTCATTCCATGTTGGCTGGGATGGTATTTCACCTGTCCAAAGGTGAAATACTGTTCCTGGAGTGTTAAAAGGCTTTCGTCGTTTTACAGCTTGGTCAGAGTGATACTGTGTCAATCCTATGCTTAAAGATTTTGTTGTACAAATAACAAAATACTTTGTTCCTCTCTAGCTTGGTTTGATAGCACTGTGTTTATCTTATGTTTAAAAACTTTGCTAGATAAACAGACATTTGAAGTGAGCAAGTCTAGAATGTCACTGGTTTTTCAGAGTGCTCCTTAATGGAGCTGTTCTCCACCTAAACTTGGGAACTACCCAGAGGTCTCTTTTCTTTTTTGCATATTTTATGTGTCACTCTAACCCTGAAAGGGATATGTTTTGACTTATACTGGGTGCCTCCTTGTGTTTGGACAAAACTAAACTTCTCTAAAAAGCTCTAATAAGAGTGAAACACGTGTCAGGGGTTGTTTTTACTCGTTCCAGGTTGACTTGGACAGTATTTTATCACTCCAAAGCTGTAATACTGTGTTTGGAGTGATGAATGCCTTTTGTCATTTTACAGCACGGCGAGGATGATACTCTGGCCCTCATTCTGACCCTGGCGGTCGGTGATAAAGCGGCGGCCAACCCGCCAACAGGCCGGCGGTCCGAAATATGCAATTCTGACCCTGGCGGGAACCGCCAACACAGCCCGCCGCATTAACACTCCGCCCGCCACGGCGGAACAAACAAACAGCGCGGCGGTCCCCGCCAACAGCCAGGCGGCAGACAATGTACCGCCCACCCTATCACGACCCACCAATCCGCCACCTTTTCCGGGGCGGGAGCACCGCCGATAAAAACACGGCAGAAACAGACTACGAACGGGAAAACGCTTACCTCCACATACTCCACGCGAGATTCCGGCAGTATGGAACCCGAGTTGCAGGTCATCCCCGCACTCCTATACCTGCTCCTGTACCAGGAGCACGCCCGGCGGCGCGGAAGACATTGGTGAGTACTGCACCTACGACACAGGGGAGGGAAAAGATTACCGGCACACACCCACCCACCCACACCCACTACAACACACACATCAATGCATTCCCACAGATCACTGTCACAACCCACAAACCCCCCCCTCCGAAATAATGCAAAGACCAAAAGAAGAGAACTTAAACGGGCAGATATATTGAAACATGGACAGCAGTAATCCCAATAAATAAATAAACTATGTACAAAATATATACAGCTACTAAATGTAGTCCAACCACTGTCCGTGGACCACAGGGGTCCTGAGCAAAGGGGCAAGGCCCAGTCCCACGACAAGAACTCCACGGAGAGAACACTGCAGGGGCATCAGAAAGAAAAAAGGACAGGCACCTCAGGGGGAAGGGAAGGGGGGGCACCTCAGCCACTTGAGTACACGACGCCAGATCCACGAGGGGACTCCATGACCACTGGGCCATCCTGGGGAGGTCAAAGCCACAGTCCATACAGTCCATACAGTGGGTGGCCTGCCCACTGGGCCATCCTGGGGAGAGCAAAGCCACAGTCCATACAGTCCATAACAGACTCCACTGCCACTGGAGGAGGCATGTTGGCCAGAGGACATCCTGCAGCCCTGCCCGAGACAGATCCTGCCCTGCCACGTCTGCCAAAGGGCCAGCGGTTCCTGCCTGGAAGGGACCAGTTCAGCGGTCCTTGCCTTGAAGGGCCCAGTTCAGCGGTTCTTGCCTTGAAGGGCCCAGTTCAGCGGTTCTTGCCTTGAAGGGCCCAGTTCAGCGGTTCTTGCCTTGAAGGGCCCAGTTCAGCGGTTCTTGAGACGGCGGTCCCCAGCGGAGCGGTGCTGGAGATGGCGGGGCCCAGTTCAGCGGTCCTTGCCTTGAAGGGCCCAGTTCAGCGGTTCTTGCCTTGAAGGGCCCAGTTCAGCGGTTCTTGCCTTGAAGGGCCCAGTTCAGCGGTTCTTGAGACGGCGGTCCCCAGCGGAGCGGTGCTGGAGACGGCGGGGCCCAGTTCAGCGGTTCTTGCCTTGAAGGGCCCAGTTCAGCGGTTCTTGCCTTGAAGGGCCCAGTTCAGCGGTTCTTGCCTTGAAGGGCCCAGTTCAGCGGTTCTTGAGACGGCGGTCCCCAGCGGAGCGGTGCTGGAAACGGCGGACATTCTATGGCCAACTGCTCATTGCCTGGTGGTGCCCTCCTGGGCAGCGGGGATGGTGCTCCTTCAATGCCCACCTGGGCTGTGGGTGGTGGGGCCCTCCTGGCCAGCTGGGCTGGGTCCTCCCTGGGCAGCGGCTATGGGGATGGTGGGCTCTCCCGGGGCAGCTGTGCCTGTTCCTCCCGGGGCAGCGGCTATGGGGGTTGCGGGCTCCTCCTGGGCAGCTGTGACGGGTCCTCCATGGGCAGCAGGCCTGCTGCCTGACTTCTCCGCCTTGCTGCCCTTGCCCTCCTTAGTCAGGAGTCTGTGGCCCTTTCCTCCCTTTGGAGCTGTGGCTGTTGACGGTGGCTGGCTAGTGTCCTGGGGGGATATCGAATCCGGGCTCCGGCGGCGGCCCTTCCGCCTTCTGCTCCTCTTCCCAGGGGGTGGGCTGGCTGTCCCCTTGCTGCTGGGCGAAGATCCAGACCTGCGGGCTGGTGGGCTCCAATACCCCTGCACCCTTGTCAAGGGGGCTGCAGGGCTGGTGGTGGCTGAGGTGCTCTTTTTACCCCGACGAGAAGGAGGGGGGGGGGCTCAGGGTCAGGAAAGAAGGTAGCAGTAGAGAGATAGATTTTCTTGGGACAATGGAGAGTGGTAGGTACAGTGGGTATGGGAGTGGAGGGAGAGGATGTGGTTGTAGGCGAGACAAGTTTGCTGTCTTTGGGTGCAGGTGCAGGAGCGGGAGGCTGTCGTGAGGTGGATGGCTGTTGGGTGGGTGGGTGGCTGCGTTTGTGTGGTGTGGAAGAGGGGGTGACAGACACAGTGGGAGAGGACACAGGGGACGTGTAAATGGCAGTGGGGGTGGTGACTGCACGTGTGCGGACTGTACTGGAGGGTGTGCTGGTGATGGAAACACTGGCTGATGGTGAGGTGAATGAAGGTGTGAGTGTAGACATCACAGGGAGGGAGGAGGGAGACGAGGAGGTGGGGGTCACAGAGGTGGTAGTGACTGTTGGCATGTCTGCATCGGAATGTTGCTTGTGTGAATGTCTGCGTGATCTGTGGTGCTTGTGTTTGGATGAGCTGCTCTTGGGTGTTGAGGTGTGTGCAGGCTGGTCTGATGGTGTGGGTGGGACAGGCAGAGGAACAGGAGACTGGGAGGAGGGAGTTAGTAGAGGGAGGCAGGAGACAGGGACAATGGCTGCCGTCAGTGCTGAGGCCAGAGCCTGGAACGATCGCTGATGGGCAGCCTGACCCGAATGAATGCCCTCCAGGTACGCATTGCTGCGATGAACCTCCCTCTCCACCCCCTGGATGGCATTCAAAAGGGTAGTCTGCCCAACAATGAGCGTTCGGAGGAGGTCAATGACCTCCTCACTGAGGGCAGCGGGGGTAACAGGGGCAGGGCCTGAGGTGCCTGGGGCGAAGGAGATGCCCGGCTTCCTGGCAGAGCGGGCACGGGGCGAACGCTGAGGGGCTGCTGGGAGGGCGGAGATGGTGCGCTGGGTGGCGGCTGTACCTGTAATGGCGGGGGGCACGGATGGTGCCACCCCCGCAAGGGAGCTCCCTTCCGAGGACGTGTCCGTGTCGCTGCAGGCTCCAGTCGTCCCCGTTGTGGAGCTCCCCTCGCCCTCCGTCTCACTGGTCCAGTCAGACTCTGTGGCATGGCCCTCCTGGGCCATGTGAGATGCAGCTCCCTCCTGCCCCGATGCCACTTCTCCTCCACCTGATGATGCTGATGCACACAAGCACAGAAAGACAAACAAAAAGGGGGGGGGAGAGAGAAATAAAGAGATTTTGAGTACATGGATCACCGGTACAGTTAGCGGACATGACAGACACAGATGCCCCCTGCACTAAGTTGCGCACTTGGGGTCCGCTACGCATTCCGTGGAACATGCCCTACACGCCTAGAGTTGACAACTGCACCCATGGATGACACGGTCCAGGGATGGCTGTACTGACACACTACTGAGGGTGGTGGCTGGGGACACAGGGGCTTACGGGGGTGCCCAGCCTACAGATATCGCCCTGGCCTAGGGGGACCCACAGCCCTCCTCCCCCACCCAGACACCTCCACTGCGCGACAACAGAGTAGATAATGCTTGTACTCACCCCCTTGTGTCTGCTGTGCTGCCCTCACGCGCCCATCCAAATCAGGGTAGGCCACCGCCAGGATCCGGAACATCAGGGGGGTCAGTTGACGGCAGGCACCCCGCCTACGTTGGGAGGCCATCCCCAGCAGAGACTCGGCGGTCTTCTTGGTCCCGCGGCGGATGTCCTCCCACCTCTTGCGGCAGTGGGTGCCCCGTCGATGGTGGACCCCCAGGGTCAGGACTTCCTTGGCGATGGCACGCCAAATCCCGATCTTCTCATGGGCGCGGACCTATGTGACACGTACAGGGAGGGAGAAATACCACGTTCAAGTTTGTCTGCATTTTCGTTGCCAGTGGCCCAACGCCCACCATCCCCGCCAGGCCCAACATGCCCCCCATCCCCGCCAGGCCCCCCGCCATGCCCCCCGCCAGGCCCAACATGCCCCCCATCCCCGCCAGGCCCCCGCCATGGCCCCCGCCAGGCCCAACATGCCCCCCATCCCCGCCAGGCCCCCCGCCATGCCCCCCGCCAGGCCCAACATGCCCCCCATCGCCGCCAGGCCCCCTGCCAGGCCCAACATGCCCCCCATCCCCGCCAGGCCCCCCGCCATGCCCCCCGCCAGGCCCAACATGCCCCCCATCCCCGCCAGGCCCCCCGCCATGCCCCTGCCAGGCCCAACATGCCCCCCATCCCCGCCAGGCCCCCCGCCATGCCCCCCGCCAGGCCCAACATGCCCCCCATCCCCGCCAGGCCCCCCGCCAGGCCCCCCGCCATGCCCCCAAGCCAGCCAGTGGCCCCAAATCCATATTGAATTAAACTCACTTGTTGGTCTGGAGGACCGTAGAGTAGCGCATACTGGGGGAGGACCCCATCCACAAGTTTCTCCAACTCCTCTCCAGTGAAGGCAGGGGCCCTTTCCCCAGTCGCAGCAGCCATTGTCCCTTCCAGACCGAGGTCACAGCAACACTTGCAGTATAGGTCCTCTCCTGTGAAAGTTCAAGTCGCAAGTGGATAAGTAGATAGAAAATGGCGGTCACGCCCGCGGCGGTGCGTACCGCGGCGGTGCGTACCGCCACCGCCGGCGCCCTTCGCCATTGGCTCCTGAAACCCATAGGCTTCAATGTTAACCAATGCGGCTTCGCGCTGCGGTCTTCGACCGCCGACCGTCGCGGTGTGCCACGCCAGCGCATTGACCTCACATCCCATTGTCACACTTCACAGGTCAGGCAGCCGCCATTTCGAGGGTCCACATGGCTCAATTTCAACTGCGTCACACAGGCCTAGGCCTTGCATAGCCACTCAGACACGCCATTCACTGCATAGAGAATCGTTTACTGTGCAAGCTGTGAGTACGTACCTGTGGGTTGCTTGACTCTGTGCTCCATGTTGTCCTTCCTAGGCACCGTCCGGGGGTTTGGCGAGGAGACGGATGAATCCTCGCGTGTACCGACCGCTGGTGGACCTGTCGACAATGGAAGAACGCCACATTATCCTGACCTACCGGCTTGACCGTGCCACTATACATGAACTGTGTGCCCAGCTGGAGCCCGACCTGATGTCCCCCATCCGCCAACCCACAGGGATTCCCCCTCTGGTGCAGGTCCTGTCAGTACTCCATTTCTTGGCAAGTGGGTAATTTCAGACAACAGTGGGAATTGCTTCTGGGATGTCTCAGCCCATGTTTTCGAAGGTGTTATCCAGAGTGTTGTCTGCCCTGATGAAATACGTGAGGAGCTACATCATTTTCCCTGAGGTGGGCGAATTGGCTACAGTGAAGGGTGATTTCTACGCCCTTGGACATATTCCCAACGTCATTGGTGCCATTGATGGGACCCATGTGGCTTTGGTTCCCCCAAGAGACAGGGAGCAGGTGTACAGGAACAGAAAAAGTTACCATTCCATGAACATCCAGGTGGTGTGTTTGGCTGACCAGTACATCTCGCATGTAAATGCCAAGTTCCCTGGGTCAGTGCATGACGCCTACATCCTGAGGAATAGCAGCATCCCTTACGTGATGGAACAGCTAGAGAGACACCGTGTATGGCTATTGGGGGACTCTGGGTACCCCAACCTGTCGTGGCTACTGACCCCAGTAAGGAATCCCCGGACCAGGGCAGAGGAACGGTACAATGAGGCCCATGGGCGTACTAGGAGGGTGATCGAACGCACCTTTGGCCTCCTAAAGGCCAGGTTTAGGTGCCTGCATATGACAGGTGGATCCCTAATGTACTCACCTAAGAAGGTGTGTCACATCATCGTGGCCTGCTGCATGCTTCACAACCTGGCTTTGCGCCGCCAGGTGCCTTTCCTGCAGGAGGATGGTCGAGACGGTGGTGTAGTGGCAGCTGTGGAACCTGTGGAGAGTGACGAGAAGGAAGACGACGGGGCTGAAACAGACAACAGGGACAGAATCATTGAACAGTACTTCCAATAGGACACAGGTAACAATTCAAACATAATTTAGTAAATGTGAACTACTCTCCTGCATCTCTGCTGCCTGTCTATTTGCCCCAGTGTATGATGACTGAGTTGTGGCTTTTCCCTCCCTATTTCAGATCTGGGGTCCCCACTATGAGTCCTGTGCTTCGTTTCCCCATGGACTACAGCTTTGTGGCAGCTGTTTGTTGACTTCACTATGTACAAGGACATATTTGCACTGTCATGTCAATTACAATATTTTGAAATCACAGCCAGACTCCAGATAGTTTTGTGCAAAATGGGTGTTTATTTCAGTGCTCAAAATGGGATGGGTGGTTTCAAGTGGGTGGGGGCTATGGTGAAGGAATGTCCATGGCAGAGTCCAGAGTAACAGTCACACAGGTGCATTGTCCAGAGGCCTGTGGAGAGATGGAGCATGGGCAGTTCAAGGATGGACAGGGTGACAATGTGGGACAGTGGGATGACATCAGGTGGTATCCTTTGCTGGCGGGGGTCTTGACATCCTACTCTGTCTTCTTGCGAGATCTCAGGGCCCTCTTGCGGGGTGGTTCTTCTCCTGCAGGAGGTGGGGGTCTGGTGGGCTGCTGTTGTGCGGGGGCCTCCTGTCCACTAGCGCCGGCGGAGGTGGTTGGCTGTTCTTGGTTCAGGCTAGTGGCAGGGGCCCTTTGTTGTTGTTGAGTGTCCGTCCTGGTGTTGATGAGGTCCTGCAGCAGCCCTACCATGGTAACCAGGGTGGAGGTGAGGGCTCTGATGTCCTCCCTTTACCCCCGATAGTGTTCCTCCTGCAGTACCTGGATCTCCTGGAACCGGGCCAGTACCGTCGCCATCGTCTCCTGGGAGCGGTTGTATGCTCCCATGATGGTGGTGAGGGCCTCGTGGAGAGTGGGTTCCCTGGGCCCGTCCCCCCCCTGTCGCACAGCTGCCCTCCGAGTTGCCCTGTTTCCCTGGGCCTCTGCCCCCTGGCCGGTGTGCCCACTACCACTGCCCCTAGGTCCCTGTTGTTGTTGGGGTGGTGGGTTATCCTGGGTGCCCTGTAGTGGTAGACACACCGCAGATTGACGCGCCCTGGAGACAGAGGCATGGGCCCGCTGGGTGGGAGCTGTGCTGGTGTTCCCAGAGGGGTTTGGGTCTGTAGTGGCCTGTGCCTGTGTGAGGGGAACCGACTGTCCAGAGGTCCCCGATGGTCCGGGCTGGTCATCAGTGTCCAGGTCGACAGAGCTGCTGTCATCGCTGACGGCCTCTTGGGTGGGGGGTGTGGAGAATTCTGGGCCCTCCGTGGCGGTGTGTTGACGGTCGGGTCCTGCAGGGGTATAGAGGTATGGTTATGGTTTCAATGTGTGTCATATGGGTTTATCTGTGGGTTCCCGTGTCCCCAAGTGCTGGCATTCGTGTGTGGGGGCTTTGGTGAGGGTGGCTTGTGGGGGGGATGTGTACATGCATTGGGCATGCTTTGGTGATGGGTGTCCATGCTTAGTGGACGCATGCAGGCCTAGGTTTTGGGATGTTTGGGTTGTGATGGTGAGACATTGGCAGGGAATAGGTGTGCTGGGGGTGGGGGTGAGGATGGTGGTGGGGGTGAGGATGGTGGTGGGGGTGAGGGTGGGGGTGAGGATGGTGGTGGGGGTGAGGGTGGGCTTCGAGGATGGGGGTGAGGGTTGGGGTATGATTTGGCATGCAGGTGGGGGGGAAGCAGTAGTGAAGCTTCAACTTACCAGTATCCATTCCTCCGCCGACTCCTGCGAGGCCGTCAGGATGCAGGATGTTCAAGACTTCCTCCTCCCATGTTGTAAATTGTGGGGGTTGAGGTGGGGGTCCTCCGCCAGTCTTCTGCACGGCGATGTTGTGCCTGGATACCATGGAACGCACCTTCCCCGTAGGTCGTTCCATCGCTTCCTGATGTCTTCCCGATTTCTGGGGTGCTGTCCCACAGCGTTGACCCTGTCGACAATCCTCTGCCATAGCTCCGTCCTCCGGGCAATGCTGGTGTATTGGACCTGTGTGCCGAATAGCTGGGGCTCTACCCGAACGATTTCCTCCACCATGACCCTGAGTTCTTCGTCTGAGAAGCGGGGGTGTCTTTGGGGTGCCATGGAGTGGTGTGTATGATGTGTGGGGTGGAGTATGTGTAGTTAAGTGTGTTGAGTGTGGTGGTGTGTGTTGTTTTGTGTGTGGATATTGTGTGGGTGATGGTGTAGTGTGCCTCTGTGTGATGGTATTCTGTGATCGCTGCTGTGTCTCTCAGTGCTTCTTTCTGAATTTTTGATCGTAGGGGTTTGTGGGTGATGTGGGTGTGTGTTTTATATTGTATTGTGTGTGTGGGAGTGGTGTGTGTATGTGTATCAGGTGTGTGGAATTCAAATCGGCCAATGTGGCTGAGTTTTGTTCGTTTGTGTGTATTCTGACCGCGGCGGTGTGTACCGCCAATGGAAAACCGCGTTTGAAAGACCGCCGCGTGGATTCGTGGGTCGTAATGGCATGGGCGTATTTCTGTTGGCGTGACGGTGGAGGTTTGGTCACCTCCACTTTTCCGCCGACCGCTGGTCTGGCGGTCTGTTGTGGCTGTCGGATTTTCGGAGGTTTGGCTGCTGCGGGTCAGAATGACCGTGGCGGGTTACCGCGACTGCGGTGGAATTATGGAGGATTTCTGACCGGCGGTAGGCGCCTTTTACCGCCGAGGTCAGAATGACCACCTCTGTCAATCCCATGCTTAAAGATTGTACAGTACAACTAGCAAAGGTTTTGTTCCTATCTAGCTCGGCATGAATAGCACTGTGCTGATCCTATGCTGAAAAACTTTGCTAGGTAAACAGACGTTTGAGGTGAGCAAATCTAGAGTATTGCTGGTATTGCAGGGTGCTCTCTACTCTAGCTGCTCTCCACCTAAACTTGGGAACTAGTCAGAGTTCTCTTTTCTTTTTTTGCATAATGTATGTGTCACTCTAACCCTGAAAGGGATTTATATATCTATATCTATATCTCCATTATGTATCTTCTTTACCATTCTTTTCAAACAAATTCTCTGGGGATATCTTTAGTATCAGCGGTTGGTTTTCACTGTCATTGTAGAGTCCCTGGATGGCTCATACTCCTCTGAAAAGACTGGTACTTACTATATTGAACTATTTTCTCCAATCACAATCCCTTCTGGGTGTATGTAAAGTGGTGTTCTCTTGACTTCCTTTGCTTCTAAACCGGCCTTTCCTGCTGCGTGTCCTTGTGTGCACAATGTGTAATTCCACCTGACAATACTCTTTGGGATTCTGGGTTCTAGGAGGATGTGTTCAACTATCCAGTCCAATCCTCAAGTAGTACATGAACAGATCCATCTGACATATTTTTGGTTGCATCATTCCGATGCGATTCTCCTTGCAGAGGCATGCTCAAATCATTTCACTGCAGGAACATGCCCCCAAAATGTTGAATGGGTGAGCATTCATGCGCCGAAATGTCAGACCATCATGATCTGTTTCACTTTCCCATACAGGGACTGCTAGAGTGGCTGCAATCCATCAGCCATTTGATGAATACATGGGTGAATTTATAGTCGCTGATGTTAATTGATCCGCATTTATCTGTGTGCCCATGTGATTCTTTCATTGCAGCAAGGCGGAGACACTGGCAATGGCATCACTCCTGCCCAAAGCAATCCTCCTCACCTTTAAACTCACCCATGTTGCCATATGATGAAGGGTCAAGAGGCAATTCATGTCTCTGTTCATTGAGCTACTCCCCTACCTGAGAGTAGTAGCTATGCTGTCTTAGCTTTGTTGCATTTGTATTGTATTGTCCAAAGTTTCCTGAAAGGCAATCACAGTTAATTATTGTTCATCCAGTTATAGGAGACAGCTGCTGGTCTGCTGCTTTACCTGCTCCTTGTGCCAAATTGTCTAGTCTTTCATTTTCACTTATGAGACCAGTTGAGTTGCCAGTCACCCCTCTTGTATTGAGTATGTTCCACAAATCCCTTTTCCCCATCCCATTTTAACTCTGCGATTCAGATTCCTTGTAAATGTCTACATTTATCAGGCATATCATACATAGAAAAGATTAATGTTACAGGTGCTTGTAGATAACCAATGTTAGAATATAAAAGTGTCTGCTCCCTTTAATTGATCATGTCTTTCTGGCTATACATTCAATTCAATTCAAGGTGTTTTTATATACCCCATAACTACCCGACAGGGCCTCCCAGCGCTTATTGCAACAGATTCTCTGGTAAACCAGAAACGACCTAAAAGGCTAGAGCCTCCACTTTTAAAAAGGTGGGTTTTAAGACGTTTTCTGAAACCGACTTCCACCTGTTGGCTTCTGAGGTATACAGGAAGGGAATGCCAGAGCTAAGGGACAAGAAATGAAAAAGAGAGCCTACCACTTCTTGCTCTTTTGACCTAAGGCACCTCCATTGACAGCTTGATCTCAGAGTTCTTCCTGGAACTTAAGGGGTGAGAATGTTCTGAATTATAAGTGGGCCCTTTCGATGGATGGCCTGATGTGCAATACAGAGGGTCTTAAGAATGATCCTTTTTTGGACTGGGAGCCAGTGAAGTGCTGCTAGAGTTGGTCTAGCTGATTGGTGTTAGGTATTTTGAAAGGGACCCTGGCAGCTGTGTTCTGAAATATTTGGAGTGCCCTTATCACATATGTTTGACTCCCTAGAAAAAGGGTGCCCCCCATAATATAACGGTGAATTTATGAGATCCTGCACAACTGTCCTTCTGGTGGAATTTGGAGGAATGTGTATAAACTTTGTAAGAGCCTTAAGAGTTCCAAAACAAGATCCTGCAAGTTATCTGGCCTGAGTCTTCATTGGAGCTTTTCATCAATCCAGACTCCTCGAATTTTTACTGCTTGAGAAGGTATTGGTAAATCCTCAAGTTGTTCTGGCCATTCCAGTTCCATCCATCTTAACCTAGTGTTTCCAATACCAAGTACCTCAGTTTTGTCGATGTTGAGTTTAAGGCTGCTTGAAGACATCCAGCCTGTGACCTCCTTAAGGCACGAATTGAGTTATGAAGACGTTTGCATAACATCAGGAGTAGTGGCCATGATGATTTGAGTATCACCAGCATTTGACACCAAGGTTCATCGACGTGACTGAACAAGTTCCACTAGGGGACGTATGTATATATATTAAAAAGATGAGCCCTGTGGAACTCTACATTTTAATGGATGGATATTTGAAAAAAATTACCCTTCACACACCTGGAATCTCCAGTTTCCCAAGAAGGCTTCCAGCCACTTAATAATGGTCCCTGTGATTCCCACTTCCTTCATCCTCTGAATGAGGTTAGGATGAGACAGTGCTAAAAGCTGCGCTGAGATCCAGCAATCTCAATGCTGCTGAGCTCCCCTGATCAAGGATTGGGCAGAGTCCTCTGTCGATATCAGTAGGTTGGGCTTTGTGCTACATCCTGATCTCAAATCTGTCTGGGTGGGGTGGAGAATGTCATGTGATTCCAGAAAATTAGCCAAATATTTATTGAGTTGTTTTTCTATTAGTTTATTCACTGTCCGGAGCAGGGAAACTGTCTGTAGCTGTTAGCCAGAAGGGGATTTGCTGTTGTTTTTCTTAGGAATGACTTTACTATAGTGTGTTTCCATGCTTGGGGATATGGCCATTTTCCAGGGAGTGGTTGAGGATGTTCATAGGCCTGGACAAGAGAACATTGCTAACTTGACCTAAAATATCAGGCGGGCCGTATCTAAAGGGGATCCTGATTTGATTGACTTAGGTGTAGATTCCAAGATTTTGTGATTTAGTACTGGGAAAGCTGACAACGTAGGACCTGACCACTGTCTGGCCCGAGCACTAACAACAGGTGAAGCAGATAGCGGAAGAAAGCTCAAAATGTTGTTAACTTTGTTGTGAAAAAAGTTAGCAAACATGTTGTGACACTCAATTGAATTTGGGGGTCATGTAGAGCATGAGGAAAGTGTCGTGAAGCTCTTCGCTACTTTAAATAGCACCTTAGAGGAGTTGGATGCATTCTCTAGTTTTATTTCAAAGTGGAAACTTCTGGCTTGTCTATGACACACTTATAGTTTTTTAAAGATGCTTTGTAGCAGTTTTTAGTATTGCCATTGTGGTTTTTCCTCCATTCTCTCTCCCTCTTTTGTTGCTTCTCTTTTTAACAAATTCAGCTCTGGGGTATACCAAGGGGCCATATCTTTTGATTGATTAGATTTGGTAATTTTCCAGGGGATTCGAGAGTCTTATGGGCATATTCATACTGTGTTTGCGCCGGAATTGCGTTGTTTTTTTTTACGCAAATCCGACGCAAAGCTAACTCCATATTTATACTTTGGCGTTAGACCCGTCTAGCGCCAAAGATCTTGGAGTTTGCGTCATTTTTTAGCGTGGACGCCTACCTTGCGTTAATGATATGCAAGGTAGGCGTTCTTGTCTAAAAAATGACTCCAAGGCATGTGCGCCTTATTTAAACTCCCATGCAAAAATAACGCACGGGAGTGGGCGGGTCAAAAAAAATGAAGTCCAGCCGCTTTTGCGTCATTTTTTAACGCCTGGTCAGGGCAGGCGTTAAGGTACCTGTGGGCTCGGAAGGAGCCCAGAGGTGCCCTCCCATGCCCCCAGGGACACCCCCTGCCACCCTTGCCCACCCCAGGAGGACGCCCAAGGATGGAGGGACCCATCCCAGGGAACTTAAGGTAAGTTCAGGTAAGTTATTATTTTTTTTTTTTTTTGTGGCATAGGGGGGCCTGATTTGTGCCCCCCTACATGCCACTATGCCCAATGACCATGCCCAGGGGACATAGGTCCCCTGGGCATGGCCATTGGGCAAGGGGGCATGACTCCTGTCTGTGCTAAGACAGGAGTCATTTCAATGGGGTTGGGAGTAAATAAAAATGGCGCAAATCGGGTTGAGGCCAATATTTTGCCTCAGCCCTGACTATGCCCCATTTTTTGACGCACAAGCTCCATTTTCCCCTACGCCGGCGCTGCCTGGTGTGGGTCATTTTTTTTGACGCACACCAGTCAGCTGCGCCGGGTAACGTCATTCCATAAATAAGGCGCCCGCATGGCGCTTTGGAATGGCGTTAGCCGGCGTTAACTTTTTTGACGCACAACTGCGTTGGCGCAGTTGTGCGTCAAAAAGTATAAATATGGCCTAAGTTATTACTAAGCCAATTCCCAAAAATCCCTTTCCACTGTGTTACATTTAGAGTGAGGACTGATATAGTGAGAGCTTCCGTCCATTCACTTACATTGAGCTTGGACCATAAATGCCTAGGCTTTTGAGGGGAATGATATGTGGCCACTGTTTTAGGAACTTCAAGCCACATGGGGACTCGGTAATGGTCAGACCAGAGAATCAGGATTGCATCATCTCTTGCAAAACCCTTACAATTCATAGAGACCAGGTCTAATAAATACCCCATATTATGTGTGGGTGACTAACATTTGCTTGAACTCTAAAGTTTCTAGATTTTGGGTGAGTGCTTCTGCAGTGTCACACTCATTATGCTCAAAGTGTTGGTTTAAATCCGTGAGAGAGTGAAATTAGCCTTTTGGAGGCTACATTCCTCCACTAAGTCCAGTGCAGCTGCAACAAACGGGGAGGCCGACTCAGGGGAGCAATACATTAAAATGCCTTAAAGTTGGCAGCGTGCTCCTTCTTGAAAATATTGACAACCCCTCCTCCTCTTTCATATTCCCTATCCGTACTTGCTATCGAGTAGCCAGGTTGGAGAGCCATTACTATGTCAGGAGTTGACTCATATTTTAGCCGAATCTCAGTCAAGAAGATAATGTCAGGTCTCTTTTCTTCTAAAAAGATAAAAAGCTCAGCACTATGTATGTGAGAGATCAGCAGTTTGGTATATACATCAGCTTCTTGTGGGAATGACAGGAGGAGTTAATCAGTTTAGTGCTAAAGGTCAGTGCATTAAAGTGGCCTACTTCCCAGTCACAAATTGAGCAAGGTGAAGGCATGCTAAGTACTGACATTTCCTTCCTACATTTATTAACATGCAGCTTGTCACAATTTCATACTGCTTCTGGTGACTACGTTAGTCGCAGATGCAAAATCTATAGGTTCCCTGGCCCCTAGCCCCAGTAGGATGCAGAAGAGGACAGACGGGCTTACCTTTGGCGTGCCAGTGGCACGCCCTCTGTGTGTCCACACCGCGGTAAGCCTTAACCGGTTCTGTGTCGAGGACGTAATGGTTACGTCCTGCAGCACAGTGCTGCTGTGCCCAGGACGTAACCATTACGTCCTGGGCACCCAGCCCAGAGGGAGCGCTAGCGCTCCCTCTGTGGGGTTCCCCCCCACACCCCCATCCCCCCAAGTCAGGGATGGAAAGGGAAGCCCTTCCCCTTCCACCCCCGACCACCCCCACCCCCGTGATGTCAGCGCGCGAGCGCGCGCTGACAATCACAATGCCTCCTCCTTGGTGCTGGAAGCTCAGCTTCCAGCACGATGATTGGAAGAGAAATGCAAAGCACGTGGAGGAGGCAGAGAGGCTTCAAAGGGAAGGAAAGTTAATTCCTTCCCTTTGAAGTCTCTCTCTACGTTTTGGCTGCCGGATTGTAAAGCAATCCGGCTGTCAAAACGCCCACTAGACACCAGGGATGTCTGTTTCAAAAAGGAAAGTGGCATAAGGGAGCGACCCCTTGGGCAAGGGTCGCTCCCAGGGGGGGGGCAATTTTTTTTAAAGCCTTTTCTGCCCACCCCGGGGGCAGATCGGCCTATTATTAGGCCGATCTTCCCCCAGGGGGGGCAGAAACCTCTAGGCACCAGGGATAATTTTTTTGTTTTTGTTTTTTTTTGTTTACTTTTTTGGTTTTTGAGGTGGGGAGCGACCCCTTAGGCAAGGGTCGCTTCCCTAGGGGCCAAATTGTATTTAGGCCATTTCTGCCCGCTTTGGGGGCAGATCGGACGATTTTAGGTCAATTCACCCCCAAGGGGGGGCAGAAACCACTAGGCACCAGGAATCTTTTTTTTTTCGCCGTCACACAAGGGGAGCGACCTTGTAGGCAAGGGTCGCTCCCCAGGGGGGGGGGGGGTGTAATTTATTTTAAGCCATTTCTGCCCCCCCTGGGGGGAGATCGGCCTATTGGTATTAGGCCGATCTGCCCCCAGGGAGGGCAGAAACCACTAGGCACCGGGGATTTTTTTTTTTGGCGCCAATGTCACGCAGGGGGAGCGACCCCGTAGGCAAGGGTCGCTCCCGGAGGGGGTGGGGGTGCAAATTTATTTTAGGACATTTCTGCCCCCCCTGGGGGCAGATCGGCCTATTGTTATTCGGCCGATCTGTCCCCGGGGGGGCAGAAACATCTAGGCACCAGGGATTTTTTTTTTTTGGTATGTGTTTTTTAGAGATGGGGAGCGACCCATTAGGCAAGGGTCGCTCCCCTGGGGGGCAAGTTGTATTTAGACCATTTCTGTCCCCCTTGGGAGCAGATTGGCCGATTTTAGGTCAATCTGCCCCCAAGGGGGCAGAAACCACTAGGCACCAGGGATTTTTTTTTGGTGCCAATGTCACGCAGGGGGAGCGACCCCGTAGGCAAGGGTCGCTCCCGAGGTGGGTTGGGGGGGGTGGCGGGGCAAATTCATTTAAGGCCATTTCTGCCCCCCCTGGGGCCGGCTGAGCTAAAGGCCAAAATCCACAGGCAGGCACTGTTTTCTATGAAAAAATGTGATGTGTCCACGTTGTGTTTTGGGCCATTTCCTGTCGCGGGCGCTAGGCCTACCCACACAAGTGAGGTATCATTTTTATCGGGAGACTTGGGCGAACGCTGGGTGGGAGGAAATTTGTGGCTCCTCTCAGATTCCAGAACTTTCTGTCACCGAAATGTGAGGAAAACGTGTTTTTGTAGCCAAATTTTGAGGTTTGCAAAGGATTCTGGGTAGCAGAACCTGGTTAGAGCTCCACATGTCACCCCATCTTGGATTCTCCTGGGTTTCTAGTTTTCAAAAATGCGCTGGTTTGCTAGGTTTCCCCAGGTGCCGGCTGAGCTAGAGGCCAAAATCCACAGGTAGGCACTGTTTTCTATGAAAAAATGTGATGTGTCCACGTTGTGTTTTGGGCCATTTCCTGTTGCGGGCGTTAGGCCTACCCACACAAGTGAGGTATCATTTTTATCGGGAGACTAGGGGGAATGCTGAGTGGAAGGAAATTTGTGGCTCCTCTCAGATTCCAGAACTTTCTGTCACCGAAATGTGAGGAAAACGTGTTTTTTTAGCCAAATTTTGAGGTTTGCAAAGGATTCTGGTTAACAGAACCTGGTCAGAGCCCCGTAAGTCACCCCATCTTGGATTCCCCTAGGTCTCCAGTTTTCAAAAATGCACAGGTTTGGTAGGTTTCCTTATGTGCCGGCTGAGCTAGAGGCCAAAATCTACAGGTAGGCACTTTGAAAAAACACCTCTGTTTTCTTTAAAAAAATGTGATGTGTCCACGTTGTGTTTTGGGGCATTTCCTGTTGCGGGCGCTAGGCCTACCCGCACAAGTGAGGTATCATTTTTATCGAGAGACTTGGGGGAATGCTGGGTGGAAGGAAATTTGTGGCTCCTCTCTGATTCCAGAACTTTCTGTCACCAAAATTTGAGGAAAATATGTTTTTATAGCCAACGTTTGAGGTTTGCAAAGGATTCTGGGTAACAGAACCTGGTCAGAGCCCCACAAGTCACCCCATCTTGGATTTCCCTAGGTCTCCAGTTTTCAAAAATGCACAGGTTTGGTAGGTTTCCCTAGGTGCCGGCTGAGCTAGAGGCCAAAATCTACAGGTAGGCACTTTGCAAAAAACACCTCTGTTTTCTTTAAAAAAATGTGATGTGTCCACGTTGTGTTTTGAGGGTTTCCTGTCACGGGCGCTATGCCTACCCACACAAGTGAGGTATCATTTTCATCGGGAGACTTGGGGGGATGCTGGGTGGAAGGAAATTTGTGGCCCCTCTCAGATTCCAGAACTTTCTGTCACCAAAATGTGAGGAAAACGTGTTTTTTTTAGCCAATTTTTGAGGTTTGCAAAGGCTTCTGTGTAACAGAACCTGGTCACAGCCCCACAAGTCACCCCATCTTGGATTCCCCTAGGTCTCCAGTTTTCAAAAATGCACAGGTTTAGTAGGTTTCCTCATGTGCCTGCTAAGCTAGAGGCCAAAATCTACAGGTAGGCACTTTGAAAAAACACCTCTGTTTTCTTTAAAAAAATGTGATGTGTCAACGTTGTGTTTTGGGCCATTTCCTGTCGCGGGCGCTAGGCCTGCCCACACAAGTGAGATATCATTTTTATCGGGAGACTTGGGGGAACGCTGAGTGGAAGGAAATTTGTGGCTCCTCTCAGATTGCAGAACTTTCTGTCACCAAAATGTGAGAAAAATATGATTTTTTAGCCAAATTTTGAGGTTTGGAAAGGATTCTGGGTAACAGAACCTGGTCAGAGCCCCACAAGTCACCCCATCTTGGATTCCCCTAGGTCTCTAGTTTTCAAAAATGCACAGGTTTGGTAGGTTTCCCTAGGTGCCGGCTGAGCTAGAGGCCAAAATCTACAGGTAGGCACTTTGCAAAAAACACCTCTGTTTTCTTTAAAAAAATGTGATGTGTCCACGTTGTGTTTTGAGGGTTTCCTGTCACGGGCGCTAGGCCTACCCACACAAGTGAGTTATAATTTTCATCGGGAGACTTGGGGGGATGCTGGGTGGAAGGAAATTTGTGGCCCCTCTCATATTCCAGAACTTTCTGTCACCAAAATGTGAGGAAAACGTGTTTTTTTTAGCCAATTTTTGAGGTTTGCAAAGGCTTCTGGGTAACAGAACCTGGTCACAGCCCCACAAGTCACCCCATCTTGGATTCCCCTAGGTCTCCAGTTTTCAAAAATGCACAGGTTTAGTAGGTTTCCTCATGTGCCTGCTAAGCTAGAGGCCAAAATCTACAGGTAGGCACTTTGAAAAAACACCTCTGTTTTCTTTAAAAAAATGTGATGTGTCAACGTTGTGTTTTGGGCCATTTCCTGTCGCGGGCGCTAGGCCTGCCCACACAAGTGAGATATCATTTTTATCGGGAGACTTGGGGGAATGCTGAGTGGAAGGAAATTTGTGGCTCCTCTCAGATTGCAGAACTTTCTGTCCCCAAAATGTGAGGAAAATATGATTTTTAGCCAAATTTTGAGGTTTGGAAAGGATTCTGGGTAACAGAACCTGGTCAGAGCCCCACAAGTCACCCCATCTTGGATTCCCCTAGGTCTCTAGTTTTCAAAAATGCACAGGTTTGGTAGGTTTCCCTAGGTGCCGGCTGAGCTAGAGGCCAAAATCTACAGGTAGGCACTTTGCAAAAAACACCTCTGTTTTCTTTAAAAAAATGTGATGTGTCCACGTTGTGTTTTGAGGGTTTCCTGTCACGGGCGCTAGGCCTACCCACACAAGTGAGGTATCATTTTCATCGGGAGACTTGGGGGAATGCTGGGTGGAAGGAAATTTGTGGCTCCTCTCAGATTCCAGAACTTTTTGTCACCAAAATGTGAGGAGAATGTGTTTTTTTAGCCAAATTTTGAGGTTTGCAAAGGCTTCTAGGTAACAGAACCTGGTCAGAGCCCTACAAGTCACCCCATCTTGGATTCCCCTGGGTCTCTAGTTTTAAAAAATGCACAGGTTTGGTAGGTTTCCCTAGGTGCCGGCTGAGCTAGAGGCCAAAATCTACAGGTAGGCACTTTGCAAAAAACACCTCTGTTTTCTTTAAAAAAATGTGATGTGTCCACGTTGTGTTTTGAGGGTTTCCTGTCACGGGCGCTAGGCCTACCCACACAAGTGAGGTATCATTTTCATCGGGAGACTTGGGGGGATGCTGGGTGGAAGGAAATTTGTGGCCCCTCTCAGATTCCAGAACTTTCTGTCACCAAAATGTGAGGAAAACGTGTTTTTTTAGCCAATTTTTGAGGTTTGCAAAGGCTTCTGGGCAACAGAACCTGGTCACAGCCCCACAAGTCACCCCATCTTGGATTCCCCTAGGTCTCCAGTTTTAAAAAATGCACAGGTTTAGTAGGTTTCCTCATGTGCCTGCTAAGCTAGAGGCCAAAATCTACAGGTAGGCACTTTGAAAAAACACCTCTGTTTTCTTTAAAAAAATGTGATGTGTCAACGTTGTGTTTTGGGCCATTTCCTGTCGCGGGCGCTAGGCCTACCCACACAAGTGAGATATCATTTTTATCGGGAGACTTGGGGGAACGCTGAGTGGAAGGAAATTTGTGGCTCCTCTCAGATTGCAGAACTTTCTGTCCCCAAAATGTGAGGAAAATATGATTTTTAGCCAAATTTTGAGGTTTGGAAAGGATTCTGGGTAACAGAACCTGGTCAGAGCCCCACAAGTCACCCCATCTTGGATTCCCCTAGGTCTCTAGTTTTCAAAAATGCACAGGTTTGGTAGGTTTCCCTAGGTGCCGGCTGAGCTAGAGGCCAAAATCTACAGGTAGGCACTTTGCAAAAAACACCTCTGTTTTCTTTAAAAAAATGTGATGTGTCCACGTTGTGTTTTGAGGGTTTCCTGTCACGGGCGCTAGGCCTACCCACACAAGTGAGGTATAATTTTTATCGGGAGACTTGGGGGAATGCTGGGTGGAAGGAAATTTGTGGCTCCTCTCAGATTCCAGAACTTTTTGTCACCAAAATGTGAGGAGAATGTGTTTTTTTAGCCAAATTTTGAGGTTTGCAAAGGCTTCTAGGTAACAGAACCTTGTCAGAGCCCTACAAGTCACCCCATCTTGGATTCCCCTAGGTCTCTAGTTTTCAAAAATGCACAGGTTTGGTAGGTTTCCCTAGGTGCCGGCTGAGCTAGAGGCCAAAATCTACAGGTAGGCACTTTGCAAAAAACACCTCTGTTTTCTTTAAAAAAATGTGATGTGTCCACGTTGTGTTTTGAGGGTTTCCTGTCACGGGCGCTAGGCCTACCCACACAAGTGAGGTATCATTTTCATCGGGAGACTTGGGGGGATGCTGGGTGGAAGGAAATTTGTGGCCCCTCTCAGATTCCAGAACTTTCTGTCACCAAAATGTGAGGAAAACGTGTTTTTTTAGCCAATTTTTGAGGTTTGCAAAGGCTTCTGGGCAACAGAACCTGGTCACAGCCCCACAAGTCACCCCATCTTGGATTCCCCTAGGTCTCCAGTTTTCAAAAATGCACAGGTTTAGTAGGTTTCCTCATGTGCCTGCTAAGCTAGAGGCCAAAATCTACAGGTAGGCACTTTGAAAAAACACCTCTGTTTTCTTTAAAAAAATGTGATGTGTCAACGTTGTGTTTTGGGCCATTTCCTGTCGCGGGCGCTAGGCCTACCCACACAAGTGAGATATCATTTTTATCGGGAGACTTGGGGGAACGCTGAGTGGAAGGAAATTTGTGGCTCCTCTCAGATGGCAGAACTTTCTGTCACCAAAATGTGAGAAAAATATGATTTTTTAGCCAAATTTTGAGGTTTGGAAAGGATTCTGGGTAACAGAACCTGGTCAGAGCCCCACAAGTCACCCCATCTTGGATTCCCCTAGGTCTCTAGTTTTCAAAAATGCACAGGTTTGGTAGGTTTCCCTAGGTGCCGGCTGAGCTAGAGGCCAAAATCTACAGGTAGGCACTTTGCAAAAAACACCTCTGTTTTCTTTAAAAAAATGTGATGTGTCCACGTTGTGTTTTGAGGGTTTCCTGTCACGGGCGCTAGGCCTACCCACACAAGTGAGGTATCATTTTCATCGGGAGACTTGGGGGAATGCTGGGTGGAAGGAAATTTGTGGCTCCTCTCAGATTCCAGAACTTTTTGTCACCAAAATGTGAGGAGAATGTGTTTTTTTTTTAGCCAAATTTTGAGGTTTGCAAAGGCTTCTAGGTAACAGAACCTGGTCAGAGCCCTACAAGTCACCCCATCTTGGATTCCCCTAGGTCTCTAGTTTTCAAAAATGCACAGGTTTGGTAGGTTTCCCTAGGTGCCGGCTGAGCTAGAGGCCAAAATCTACAGGTAGGCACTTTGCAAAAAACACCTCTGTTTTCTTTAAAAAAATGTGATGTGTCCACGTTGTGTTTTGAGGGTTTCCTGTCACGGGCGCTAGGCCTACCCACACAAGTGAGGTATCATTTTCATCGGGAGACTTGGGGGGATGCTGGGTGGAAGGAAATTTGTGGCCCCTCTCAGATTCCAGAACTTTCTGTCACCAAAATGTGAGGAAAACGTGTTTTTTTAGCCAATTTTTGAGGTTTGCAAAGGCTTCTGGGCAACAGAACCTGGTCACAGCCCCACAAGTCACCCCATCTTGGATTCCCCTAGGTCTCCAGTTTTCAAAAATGCACAGGTTTAGTAGGTTTCCTCATGTGCCTGCTAAGCTAGAGGCCAAAATCTACAGGTAGGCACTTTGAAAAAACACCTCTGTTTTCTTTAAAAAAATGTGATGTGTCCACGTTGTGTTTTGGGGCATTTCCTGTTGCGGGCGCTAGGCCTACCCGCACAAGTGAGGTATCATTTTTATCGAGAGACTTGGGGGAATGCTGGGTGGAAGGAAATTTGTGGCTCCTCTCTGATTCCAGAACTTTCTGTCACCAAAATTTGAGGAAAATATGTTTTTATAGCCAACGTTTGAGGTTTGCAAAGGATTCTGGGTAACAGAACCTGGTCAGAGCCCCACAAGTCACCCCATCTTGGATTTCCCTAGGTCTCCAGTTTTCAAAAATGCACAGGTTTGGTAGGTTTCCCTAGGTGCCGGCTGAGCTAGAGGCCAAAATCTACAGGTAGGCACTTTGCAAAAAACACCTCTGTTTTCTTTAAAAAAATGTGATGTGTCCACGTTGTGTTTTGAGGGTTTCCTGTCACGGGCGCTATGCCTACCCACACAAGTGAGGTATCATTTTCATCGGGAGACTTGGGGGGATGCTGGGTGGAAGGAAATTTGTGGCCCCTCTCAGATTCCAGAACTTTCTGTCACCAAAATGTGAGGAAAACGTGTTTTTTTTAGCCAATTTTTGAGGTTTGCAAAGGCTTCTGTGTAACAGAACCTGGTCACAGCCCCACAAGTCACCCCATCTTGGATTCCCCTAGGTCTCCAGTTTTCAAAAATGCACAGGTTTAGTAGGTTTCCTCATGTGCCTGCTAAGCTAGAGGCCAAAATCTACAGGTAGGCACTTTGAAAAAACACCTCTGTTTTCTTTAAAAAAATGTGATGTGTCAACGTTGTGTTTTGGGCCATTTCCTGTCGCGGGCGCTAGGCCTGCCCACACAAGTGAGATATCATTTTTATCGGGAGACTTGGGGGAACGCTGAGTGGAAGGAAATTTGTGGCTCCTCTCAGATTGCAGAACTTTCTGTCACCAAAATGTGAGAAAAATATGATTTTTTAGCCAAATTTTGAGGTTTGGAAAGGATTCTGGGTAACAGAACCTGGTCAGAGCCCCACAAGTCACCCCATCTTGGATTCCCCTAGGTCTCTAGTTTTCAAAAATGCACAGGTTTGGTAGGTTTCCCTAGGTGCCGGCTGAGCTAGAGGCCAAAATCTACAGGTAGGCACTTTGCAAAAAACACCTCTGTTTTCTTTAAAAAAATGTGATGTGTCCACGTTGTGTTTTGAGGGTTTCCTGTCACGGGCGCTAGGCCTACCCACACAAGTGAGTTATAATTTTCATCGGGAGACTTGGGGGGATGCTGGGTGGAAGGAAATTTGTGGCCCCTCTCATATTCCAGAACTTTCTGTCACCAAAATGTGAGGAAAACGTGTTTTTTTTAGCCAATTTTTGAGGTTTGCAAAGGCTTCTGGGTAACAGAACCTGGTCACAGCCCCACAAGTCACCCCATCTTGGATTCCCCTAGGTCTCCAGTTTTAAAAAATGCACAGGTTTAGTAGGTTTCCTCATGTGCCTGCTAAGCTAGAGGCCAAAATCTACAGGTAGGCACTTTGAAAAAACACCTCTGTTTTCTTTAAAAAAATGTGATGTGTCAACGTTGTGTTTTGGGCCATTTCCTGTCGCGGGCGCTAGGCCTGCCCACACAAGTGAGATATCATTTTTATCGGGAGACTTGGGGGAACGCTGAGTGGAAGGAAATTTGTGGCTCCTCTCAGATTGCAGAACTTTCTGTCCCCAAAATGTGAGGAAAATATGATTTTTAGCCAAATTTTGAGGTTTGGAAAGGATTCTGGGTAACAGAACCTGGTCAGAGCCCCACAAGTCACCCCATCTTGGATTCCCCTAGGTCTCTAGTTTTCAAAAATGCACAGGTTTGGTAGGTTTCCCTAGGTGCCGGCTGAGCTAGAGGCCAAAATCTACAGGTAGGCACTTTGCAAAAAACACCTCTGTTTTCTTTAAAAAAATGTGATGTGTCCACGTTGTGTTTTGAGGGTTTCCTGTCACGGGCGCTAGGCCTACCCACACAAGTGAGGTATCATTTTCATCGGGAGACTTGGGGGAATGCTGGGTGGAAGGAAATTTGTGGCTCCTCTCAGATTCCAGAACTTTTTGTCACCAAAATGTGAGGAGAATGTGTTTTTTTAGCCAAATTTTGAGGTTTGCAAAGGCTTCTAGGTAACAGAACCTGGTCAGAGCCCTACAAGTCACCCCATCTTGGATTCCCCTAGGTCTCTAGTTTTAAAAAATGCACAGGTTTGGTAGGTTTCCCTAGGTGCCGGCTGAGCTAGAGGCCAAAATCTACAGGTAGGCACTTTGCAAAAAACACCTCTGTTTTCTTTAAAAAAATGTGATGTGTCCACGTTGTGTTTTGAGGGTTTCCTGTCACGGGCGCTAGGCCTACCCACACAAGTGAGGTATCATTTTCATCGGGAGACTTGGGGGGATGCTGGGTGGAAGGAAATTTGTGGCCCCTCTCAGATTCCAGAACTTTCTGTCACCAAAATGTGAGGAAAACGTGTTTTTTTAGCCAATTTTTGAGGTTTGCAAAGGCTTCTGGGCAACAGAACCTGGTCACAGCCCCACAAGTCACCCCATCTTGGATTCCCCTAGGTCTCCAGTTTTCAAAAATGCACAGGTTTAGTAGGTTTCCTCATGTGCCTGCTAAGCTAGAGGCCAAAATCTACAGGTAGGCACTTTGAAAAAACACCTCTGTTTTCTTTAAAAAAATGTGATGTGTCAACGTTGTGTTTTGGGCCATTTCCTGTCGCGGGCGCTAGGCCTACCCACACAAGTGAGATATCATTTTTATCGGGAGACTTGGGGGAACGCTGAGTGGAAGGAAATTTGTGGCTCCTCTCAGATGGCAGAACTTTCTGTCACCAAAATGTGAGAAAAATATGATTTTTTAGCCAAATTTTGAGGTTTGGAAAGGATTCTGGGTAACAGAACCTGGTCAGAGCCCCACAAGTCACCCCATCTTGGATTCCCCTAGGTCTCTAGTTTTCAAAAATGCACAGGTTTGGTAGGTTCCCTAGGTGCCGGCTGAGCTAGAGGCCAAAATCTACAGGTAGGCACTTTGCAAAAAACACCTCTGTTTTCTTTAAAAAAATGTGATGTGTCCACGTTGTGTTTTGAGGGTTTCCTGTCACGGGCGCTAGGCCTACCCACACAAGTGAGGTATCATTTTCATCGGGAGACTTGGGGGAATGCTGGGTGGAAGGAAATTTGTGGCTCCTCTCAGATTCCAGAACTTTTTGTCACCAAAATGTGAGGAGAATGTGTTTTTTTTTTAGCCAAATTTTGAGGTTTGCAAAGGCTTCTAGGTAACAGAACCTGGTCAGAGCCCTACAAGTCACCCCATCTTGGATTCCCCTAGGTCTCTAGTTTTCAAAAATGCACAGGTTTGGTAGGTTTCCCTAGGTGCCGGCTGAGCTAGAGGCCAAAATCTACAGGTAGGCACTTTGCAAAAAACACCTCTGTTTTCTTTAAAAAAATGTGATGTGTCCACATTGTGTTTTGAGGGTTTCCTGTCACGGGCGCTAGGCCTACCCACACAAGTGAGGTATCATTTTCATCGGGAGACTTGGGGGGATGCTGGGTGGAAGGAAATTTGTGGCCCCTCTCAGATTCCAGAACTTTCTGTCACCAAAATGTGAGGAAAACGTGTTTTTTTTAGCCAATTGTTGAGGTTTGCAAAGGCTTCTGGGTAACAGAACCTGGTCACAGCCCCACAAGTCACCCCATCTTGGATTCCCCTAGGTCTCCAGTTTTCAAAAATGCACAGGTTTAGTAGGTTTCCTCATGTGCCTGCTAAGCTAGAGGCCAAAATCTACAGGTAGGCACTTTGCAAAAAACACCTCTGTTTTCTTTAAAAAAATGTGATGTGTCCACGTTGTGTTTTGAGGGTTTCCTGTCACGGGCGCTATGCCTACCCACACAAGTGAGGTATCATTTTCATCGGGAGACTTGGGGGGATGCTGGGTGGAAGGAAATTTGTGGCCCCTCTCAGATTCCAGAACTTTCTGTCACCAAAATGTGAGGAAAACGTGTTTTTTTTAGCCAATTTTTGAGGTTTGCAAAGGCTTCTGTGTAACAGAACCTGGTCACAGCCCCACAAGTCACCCCATCTTGGATTCCCCTAGGTCTCCAGTTTTCAAAAATGCACAGGTTTAGTAGGTTTCCTCATGTGCCTGCTAAGCTAGAGGCCAAAATCTACAGGTAGGCACTTTGAAAAAACACCTCTGTTTTCTTTAAAAAAATGTGATGTGTCAACGTTGTGTTTTGGGCCATTTCCTGTCGCGGGCGCTAGGCCTGCCCACACAAGTGAGATATCATTTTTATCGGGAGACTTGGGGGAACACTGAGTGGAAGGAAATTTGTGGCTCCTCTCAGATGGCAGAACTTTCTGTCACCAAAATGTGAGAAAAATATGATTTTTTAGCCAAATTTTGAGGTTTGGAAAGGATTCTGGGTAACAGAACCTGGTCAGAGCCCCACAAGTCACCCCATCTTGGATTCCCCTAGGTCTCTAGTTTTCAAAAATGCACAGGTTTGGTAGGTTTCCCTAGGTGCCGGCTGAGCTAGAGGCCAAAATCTACAGGTAGGCACTTTGCAAAAAACACCTCTGTTTTCTTTAAAAAAATGTGATGTGTCCACGTTGTGTTTTGAGGGTTTCCTGTCACGGGCGCTAGGCCTACCCACACAAGTGAGGTATCATTTTCATCGGGAGACTTGGGGGAATGCTGGGTGGAAGGAAATTTGTGGCTCCTCTCAGATTCCAGAACTTTTTGTCACCAAAATGTGAGGAGAATGTGTTTTTTTTTTAGCCAAATTTTGAGGTTTGCAAAGGCTTCTAGGTAACAGAACCTGGTCAGAGCCCTACAAGTCACCCCATCTTGGATTCCCCTAGGTCTCTAGTTTTCAAAAATGCACAGGTTTGGTAGGTTTCCCTAGGTGCCGGCTGAGCTAGAGGCCAAAATCTACAGGTAGGCACTTTGCAAAAAACACCTCTGTTTTCTTTAAAAAAATGTGATGTGTCCACATTGTGTTTTGAGGGTTTCCTGTCACGGGCGCTAGGCCTACCCACACAAGTGAGGTATCATTTTCATCGGGAGACTTGGGGGGATGCTGGGTGGAAGGAAATTTGTGGCCCCTCTCAGATTCCAGAACTTTCTGTCACCAAAATGTGAGGAAAACGTGTTTTTTTTAGCCAATTGTTGAGGTTTGCAAAGGCTTCTGGGTAACAGAACCTGGTCACAGCCCCACAAGTCACCCCATCTTGGATTCCCCTAGGTCTCCAGTTTTCAAAAATGCACAGGTTTAGTAGGTTTCCTCATGTGCCTGCTAAGCTAGAGGCCAAAATCTACAGGTAGGCACTTTGCAAAAAACACCTCTGTTTTCTTTAAAAAAATGTGATGTGTCCACGTTGTGTTTTGAGGGTTTCCTGTCACGGGCGCTATGCCTACCCACACAAGTGAGGTATCATTTTCATCGGGAGACTTGGGGGGATGCTGGGTGGAAGGAAATTTGTGGCCCCTCTCAGATTCCAGAACTTTCTGTCACCAAAATGTGAGGAAAACGTGTTTTTTTTAGCCAATTTTTGAGGTTTGCAAAGGCTTCTGTGTAACAGAACCTGGTCACAGCCCCACAAGTCACCCCATCTTGGATTCCCCTAGGTCTCCAGTTTTCAAAAATGCACAGGTTTAGTAGGTTTCCTCATGTGCCTGCTAAGCTAGAGGCCAAAATCTACAGGTAGGCACTTTGAAAAAACACCTCTGTTTTCTTTAAAAAAATGTGATGTGTCAACGTTGTGTTTTGGGCCATTTCCTGTCGCGGGCGCTAGGCCTGCCCACACAAGTGAGATATCATTTTTATCGGGAGACTTGGGGGAACACTGAGTGGAAGGAAATTTGTGGCTCCTCTCAGATTGCAGAACTTTCTGTCACCAAAATGTGAGAAAAATATGATTTTTTAGCCAAATTTTGAGGTTTGGAAAGGATTCTGGGTAACAGAACCTGGTCAGAGCCCCACAAGTCACCCCATCTTGGATTCCCCTAGGTCTCTAGTTTTCAAAAATGCACAGGTTTGGTAGGTTTCCCTAGGTGCCGGCTGAGCTAGAGGCCAAAATCTACAGGTAGGCACTCTGCAAAAAACACCTCTGTTTTCTTTAAAAAAATGTGATGTGTCCACGTTGTGTTTTGAGGGTTTCCTGTCACGGGCGCTAGGCCTACCCACACAAGTGAGTTATAATTTTCATCGGGAGACTTGGGGGGATGCTGGGTGGAAGGAAATTTGTGGCCCCTCTCAGATTCCAGAACTTTCTGTCACCAAAATGTGAGGAAAACGTGTTTTTTTTAGCCAATTTTTGAGGTTTGCAAAGGCTTCTGGGTAACAGAACCTGGTCACAGCCCCACAAGTCACCCCATCTTGGATTCCCCTAGGTCTCCAGTTTTCAAAAATGCACAGGTTTAGTAGGTTTCCTCATGTGCCTGCTAAGCTAGAGGCCAAAATCTACAGGTAGGCACTTTGAAAAAACACCTCTGTTTTCTTTAAAAAAATGTGATGTGTCAACGTTGTGTTTTGGGCCATTTCCTGTCGCGGGCGCTAGGCCTGCCCACACAAGTGAGATATAATTTTTATCGGGAGACTTGGGGGAATGCTGAGTGGAAGGAAATTTGTGGCTCCTCTCAGATTGCAGAACTTTCTGTCCCCAAAATGTGAGGAAAATATGATTTTTAGCCAAATTTTGAGGTTTGGAAAGGATTCTGGGTAACAGAACCTGGTCAGAGCCCCACAAGTCACCCCATCTTGGATTCCCCTAGGTCTCTAGTTTTCAAAAATGCACAGGTTTGGTAGGTTTCCCTAGGTGCCGGCTGAGCTAGAGGCCAAAATCTACAGGTAGGCACTTTGCAAAAAACACCTCTGTTTTCTTTAAAAAAATGTGATGTGTCCACGTTGTGTTTTGAGGGTTTCCTGTCACGGGCGCTAGGCCTACCCACACAAGTGAGGTATCATTTTCATCGGGAGACTTGGGGGAATGCTGGGTGGAAGGAAATTTGTGGCTCCTCTCAGATTCCAGAACTTTTTGTCACCAAAATGTGAGGAGAATGTGTTTTTTTTAGCCAAATTTTGAGGTTTGCAAAGGCTTCTAGGTAACAGAACCTGGTCAGAGCCCTACAAGTCACCCCATCTTGGATTCCCCTAGGTCTCTAGTTTTCAAAAATGCACAGGTTTGGTAGGTTTCCCTAGGTGCCGGCTGAGCTAGAGGCCAAAATCTACAGGTAGGCACTTTGCAAAAAACACCTCTGTTTTCTTTAAAAAAATGTGATGTGTCCACGTTGTGTTTTGAGGGTTTCCTGTCACGGGCGCTAGGCCTACCCACACAAGTGAGGTATCATTTTCATCGGGAGACTTGGGGGGATGCTGGGTGGAAGGAAATTTGTGGCCCCTCTCAGATTCCAGAACTTTCTGTCACCAAAATGTGAGGAAAACGTGTTTTTTTAGCCAATTTTTGAGGTTTGCAAAGGCTTCTGGGCAACAGAACCTGGTCACAGCCCCACAAGTCACCCCATCTTGGATTCCCCTAGGTCTCCAGTTTTCAAAAATGCACAGGTTTAGTAGGTTTCCTCATGTGCCTGCTAAGCTAGAGGCCAAAATCTACAGGTAGGCACTTTGAAAAAACACCTCTGTTTTCTTTAAAAAAATGTGATGTGTCAACGTTGTGTTTTGGGCCATTTCCTGTCGCGGGCGCTAGGCCTACCCACACAAGTGAGATATCATTTTTATCGGGAGACTTGGGGGAACGCTGAGTGGAAGGAAATTTGTGGCTCCTCTCAGATGGCAGAACTTTCTGTCACCAAAATGTGAGAAAAATATGATTTTTTTAGCCAAATTTTGAGGTTTGGAAAGGATTCTGGGTAACAGAACCTGGTCAGAGCCCCACAAGTCACCCCATCTTGGATTCCCCTAGGTCTCTAGTTTTCAAAAATGCACAGGTTTGGTAGGTTTCATTAGGTGCCGGCTGAGCTAGAGGCCAAAATCTACAGGTAGGCACTTTGCAAAAAACACCTCTGTTTTCTTTAAAAAATGTGATGTGTCCACGTTGTGTTTTGAGGGTTTCCTGTCACGGGCGCTAGGCCTACCCACACAAGTGAGGTATCATTTTCATCGGGAGACTTGGGGGAATGCTGGGTGGAAGGAAATTTGTGGCTCCTCTCAGATTCCAGAACTTTTTGTCACCAAAATGTGAGGAGAATGTGGTTTTTTTTTAGCCAAATTTTGAGGTTTGCAAAGGCTTCTAGGTAACAGAACCTGGTCAGAGCCCTACAAGTCACCCCATCTTGGATTCCCCTAGGTCTCTAGTTTTCAAAAATGCACAGGTTTGGTAGGTTTCCCTAGGTGCCGGCTGAGCTAGAGGCCAAAATCTACAGGTAGGCACTTTGCAAAAAACACCTCTGTTTTCTTTAAAAAAATGTGATGTGTCCACGTTGTGTTTTGAGGGTTTCCTGTCACGGGCGCTAGGCCTACCCACACAAGTGAGGTATCATTTTCATCGGGAGACTTGGGGGGATGCTGGGTGGAAGGAAATTTGTGGCCCCTCTCAGATTCCAGAACTTTCTGTCACCAAAATGTGAGGAAAACGTGTTTTTTTTAGCCAATTGTTGAGGTTTGCAAAGGCTTCTGGGTAACAGAACCTGGTCACAGCCCCACAAGTCACCCCATCTTGGATTCCCCTAGGTCTCCAGTTTTCAAAAATGCACAGGTTTAGTAGGTTTCCTCATGTGCCTGCTAAGCTAGAGGCCAAAATCTACAGGTAGGCACTTTGAAAAAACACCTCTGTTTTCTTTAAAAAAATGTGATGTGTCAACGTTGTGTTTTGGGCCATTTCCTGTCGCGGGCGCTAGGCCTGCCCACACAAGTGAGATATCATTTTTATCGGGAGACTTGGGGGAACGCTGAGTGGAAGGAAATTTGTGGCTCCTCTCAGATTGCAGAACTTTCTGTCACCAAAATGTTAGGAAAATATGATTTTTTAGCTAAATTTTGAGGTTTGGAAAGGATTCTGGGTAACAGAACCTGGTCAGAGCCCCACAAGTCACCCCATCTTGGATTCCCCTAGGTCTCTAGTTTTCAAAAATGCACAGGTTTGGTAGGTTTCCCTAGGTGCCGGCTGAGGTAGAGGCCAAAATCTACAGGTAGGCACTTTGCAAAAAACACCTCTGTTTTCTTTAAAAAAATGTGATGTGTCCACGTTGTGTTTTGAGGGTTTCCTGTCACGGGCGCTAGGCCTACCCACACAAGTGAGTTATAATTTTCATCGGGAGACTTGGGGGGATGCTGGGTGGAAGGAAATTTGTGGCCCCTCTCAGATTCCAGAACTTTCTGTCACCAAAATGTGAGGAAAACGTGTTTTTTTTAGCCAATTTTTGAGGTTTGCAAAGGCTTCTGGGTAACAGAACCTGGTCACAGCCCCACAAGTCACCCCATCTTGGATTCCCCTAGGTCTCCAGTTTTCAAAAATGCACAGGTTTAGTAGGTTTCCTCATGTGCCTGCTAAGCTAGAGGCCAAAATCTACAGGTAGGCACTTTGAAAAAACACCTCTGTTTTCTTTAAAAAAATGTGATGTGTCAACGTTGTGTTTTGGGCCATTTCCTGTCGCGGGCGCTAGGCCTGCCCACACAAGTGAGATATCATTTTTATCGGGAGACTTGGGGGAACGCTGAGTGGAAGGAAATTTGTGGCTCCTCTCAGATTGCAGAACTTTCTGTCCCCAAAATGTGAGGAAAATATGATTTTTAGCCAAATTTTGAGGTTTGGAAAGGATTCTGGGTAACAGAACCTGGTCAGAGCCCCACAAGTCACCCCATCTTGGATTCCCCTAGGTCTCTAGTTTTCAAAAATGCACAGGTTTGGTAGGTTTCCCTAAGTGCCGGCTGAGGTAGAGGCCAAAATCTACAGGTAGGCACTTTGCAAAAAACACCTCTGTTTTCTTTAAAAAAATGTGATGTGTCCACGTTGTGTTTTGAGGGTTTCCTGTCACGGGCGCTAGGCCTACCCACACAAGTGAGGTATCATTTTCATCGGGAGACTTGGGGGAATGCTGGGTGGAAGGAAATTTGTGGCTCCTCTCAGATTCCAGAACTTTTTGTCACCAAAATGTGAGGAGAATGTGTTTTTTTAGCCAAATTTTGAGGTTTGCAAAGGCTTCTAGGTAACAGAACCTGGTCAGAGCCCTACAAGTCACCCCATCTTGGATTCCCCTAGGTCTCTAGTTTTCAAAAATGCACAGGTTTGGTAGGTTTCCCTAGGTGCCGGCTGAGCTAGAGGCCAAAATCTACAGGTAGGCACTTTGCAAAAAACACCTCTGTTTTCTTTAAAAAAATGTGATGTGTCCACGTTGTGTTTTGAGGGTTTCCTGTCACGGGCGCTAGGCCTACCCACACAAGTGAGGTATCATTTTCATCGGGAGACTTGGGGGGATGCTGGGTGGAAGGAAATTTGTGGCCCCTCTCAGATTCCAGAACTTTCTGTCACCAAAATGTGAGGAAAACGTGTTTTTTTAGCCAATTTTTGAGGTTTGCAAAGGCTTCTGGGCAACAGAACCTGGTCACAGCCCCACAAGTCACCCCATCTTGGATTCCCCTAGGTCTCCAGTTTTCAAAAATGCACAGGTTTAGTAGGTTTCCTCATGTGCCTGCTAAGCTAGAGGCCAAAATCTACAGGTAGGCACTTTGAAAAAACACCTCTGTTTTCTTTAAAAAAATGTGATGTGTCAACGTTGTGTTTTGGGCCATTTCCTGTCGCGGGCGCTAGGCCTACCCACACAAGTGAGATATCATTTTTATCGGGAGACTTGGGGGAACGCTGAGTGGAAGGAAATTTGTGGCTCCTCTCAGATGGCAGAACTTTCTGTCACCAAAATGTGAGAAAAATATGATTTTTTAGCCAAATTTTGAGGTTTGGAAAGGATTCTGGGTAACAGAACCTGGTCAGAGCCCCACAAGTCACCCCATCTTGGATTCCCCTAGGTCTCTAGTTTTCAAAAATGCACAGGTTTGGTAGGTTTCATTAGGTGCCGGCTGAGCTAGAGGCCAAAATCTACAGGTAGGCACTTTGCAAAAAACACCTCTGTTTTCTTTAAAAAATGTGATGTGTCCACGTTGTGTTTTGAGGGTTTCCTGTCACGGGCGCTAGGCCTACCCACACAAGTGAGGTATCATTTTCATCGGGAGACTTGGGGGAATGCTGGGTGGAAGGAAATTTGTGGCTCCTCTCAGATTCCAGAACTTTTTGTCACCAAAATGTGAGGAGAATGTGGTTTTTTTTTAGCCAAATTTTGAGGTTTGCAAAGGCTTCTAGGTAACAGAACCTGGTCAGAGCCCTACAAGTCACCCCATCTTGGATTCCCCTAGGTCTCTAGTTTTCAAAAATGCACAGGTTTGGTAGGTTTCCCTAGGTGCCGGCTGAGCTAGAGGCCAAAATCTACAGGTAGGCACTTTGCAAAAAACACCTCTGTTTTCTTTAAAAAAATGTGATGTGTCCACGTTGTGTTTTGAGGGTTTCCTGTCACGGGCGCTAGGCCTACCCACACAAGTGAGGTATCATTTTCATCGGGAGACTTGGGGGGATGCTGGGTGGAAGGAAATTTGTGGCCCCTCTCAGATTCCAGAACTTTCTGTCACCAAAATGTGAGGAAAACGTGTTTTTTTTAGCCAATTGTTGAGGTTTGCAAAGGCTTCTGGGTAACAGAACCTGGTCACAGCCCCACAAGTCACCCCATCTTGGATTCCCCTAGGTCTCCAGTTTTCAAAAATGCACAGGTTTAGTAGGTTTCCTCATGTGCCTGCTAAGCTAGAGGCCAAAATCTACAGGTAGGCACTTTGAAAAAACACCTCTGTTTTCTTTAAAAAAATGTGATGTGTCAACGTTGTGTTTTGGGCCATTTCCTGTCGCGGGCGCTAGGCCTGCCCACACAAGTGAGATATCATTTTTATCGGGAGACTTGGGGGAACGCTGAGTGGAAGGAAATTTGTGGCTCCTCTCAGATTGCAGAACTTTCTGTCACCAAAATGTTAGGAAAATATGATTTTTTAGCTAAATTTTGAGGTTTGGAAAGGATTCTGGGTAACAGAACCTGGTCAGAGCCCCACAAGTCACCCCATCTTGGATTCCCCTAGGTCTCTAGTTTTCAAAAATGCACAGGTTTGGTAGGTTTCCCTAGGTGCCGGCTGAGGTAGAGGCCAAAATCTACAGGTAGGCACTTTGCAAAAAACACCTCTGTTTTCTTTAAAAAAATGTGATGTGTCCACGTTGTGTTTTGAGGGTTTCCTGTCACGGGCGCTAGGCCTACCCACACAAGTGAGTTATAATTTTCATCGGGAGACTTGGGGGGATGCTGGGTGGAAGGAAATTTGTGGCCCCTCTCAGATTCCAGAACTTTCTGTCACCAAAATGTGAGGAAAACGTGTTTTTTTTAGCCAATTTTTGAGGTTTGCAAAGGCTTCTGGGTAACAGAACCTGGTCACAGCCCCACAAGTCACCCCATCTTGGATTCCCCTAGGTCTCCAGTTTTCAAAAATGCACAGGTTTAGTAGGTTTCCTCATGTGCCTGCTAAGCTAGAGGCCAAAATCTACAGGTAGGCACTTTGAAAAAACACCTCTGTTTTCTTTAAAAAAATGTGATGTGTCAACGTTGTGTTTTGGGCCATTTCCTGTCGCGGGCGCTAGGCCTGCCCACACAAGTGAGATATCATTTTTATCGGGAGACTTGGGGGAACGCTGAGTGGAAGGAAATTTGTGGCTCCTCTCAGATTGCAGAACTTTCTGTCCCCAAAATGTGAGGAAAATATGATTTTTAGCCAAATTTTGAGGTTTGGAAAGGATTCTGGGTAACAGAACCTGGTCAGAGCCCCACAAGTCACCCCATCTTGGATTCCCCTAGGTCTCTAGTTTTCAAAAATGCACAGGTTTGGTAGGTTTCCCTAGGTGCCGGCTGAGCTAGAGGCCAAAATCTACAGGTAGGCACTTTGCAAAAAACACCTCTGTTTTCTTTAAAAAAATGTGATGTGTCCACGTTGTGTTTTGAGGGTTTCCTGTCACGGGCGCTAGGCCTACCCACACAAGTGAGGTATAATTTTCATCGGGAGACTTGGGGGAATGCTGGGTGGAAGGAAATTTGTGGCTCCTCTCAGATTCCAGAACTTTTTGTCACCAAAATGTGAGGAGAATGTGTTTTTTTAGCCAAATTTTGAGGTTTGCAAAGGCTTCTAGGTAACAGAACCTTGTCAGAGCCCTACAAGTCACCCCATCTTGGATTCCCCTAGGTCTCTAGTTTTCAAAAATGCACAGGTTTGGTAGGTTTCCCTAGGTGCCGGCTGAGCTAGAGGCCAAAATCTACAGGTAGGCACTTTGCAAAAAACACCTCTGTTTTCTTTAAAAAAATGTGATGTGTCCACTTTGTGTTTTGAGGGTTTCCTGTCACGGGCGCTAGGCCTACCCACACAAGTGAGGTATCATTTTCATCGGGAGACTTGGGGGGATGCTGGGTGGAAGGAAATTTGTGGCCCCTCTCAGATTCCAGAACTTTCTGTCACCAAAATGTGAGGAAAACGTGTTTTTTTAGCCAATTTTTGAGGTTTGCAAAGGCTTCTGGGCAACAGAACCTGGTCACAGCCCCACAAGTCACCCCATCTTGGATTCCCCTAGGTCTCCAGTTTTCAAAAATGCACAGGTTTAGTAGGTTTCCTCATGTGCCTGCTAAGCTAGAGGCCAAAATCTACAGGTAGGCACTTTGAAAAAACACCTCTGTTTTCTTTAAAAAAATGTGATGTGTCAACGTTGTGTTTTGGGCCATTTCCTGTCGCGGGCGCTAGGCCTACCCACACAAGTGAGATATCATTTTTATCGGGAGACTTGGGGGAACGCTGAGTGGAAGGAAATTTGTGGCTCCTCTCAGATGGCAGAACTTTCTGTCACCAAAATGTGAGAAAAATATGATTTTTTAGCCAAATTTTGAGGTTTGGAAAGGATTCTGGGTAACAGAACCTGGTCAGAGCCCCACAAGTCACCCCATCTTGGATTCCCCTAGGTCTCTAGTTTTCAAAAATGCACAGGTTTGGTAGGTTTCCCTAGGTGCCGGCTGAGGTAGAGGCCAAAATCTACAGGTAGGCACTTTGCAAAAAACACCTCTGTTTTCTTTAAAAAAATGTGATGTGTCCACATTGTGTTTTGAGGGTTTCCTGTCACGGGCGCTAGGCCTACCCACACAAGTGAGGTATCATTTTCATCGGGAGACTTGGGGGGATGCTGAGTGGAAGGAAATTTGTGGCTCCTCTCAGATTGCAGAACTTTCTGTCACCAAAATGTTAGGAAAATATGATTTTTTAGCTAAATTTTGAGGTTTGGAAAGGATTCTGGGTAACAGAACCTGGTCAGAGCCCCACAAGTCACCCCATCTTGGATTCCCCTAGGTCTCTAGTTTTCAAAAATGCACAGGTTTGGTAGGTTTCCCTAGGTGCCGGCTGAGGTAGAGGCCAAAATCTACAGGTAGGCACTTTGCAAAAAACACCTCTGTTTTCTTTAAAAAAAATGTGATGTGTCCACGTTGTGTTTTGAGGGTTTCCTGTCACGGGCGCTAGGCCTACCCACACAAGTGAGTTATAATTTTCATCGGGAGACTTGGGGGGATGCTGGGTGGAAGGAAATTTGTGGCCCCTCTCAGATTCCAGAACTTTCTGTCACCAAAATGTGAGGAAAACGTGTTTTTTTTAGCCAATTTTTGAGGTTTGCAAAGGCTTCTGGGTAACAGAACCTGGTCACAGCCCCACAAGTCACCCCATCTTGGATTCCCCTAGGTCTCCAGTTTTCAAAAATGCACAGGTTTAGTAGGTTTCCTCATGTGCCTGCTAAGCTAGAGGCCAAAATCTACAGGTAGGCACTTTGAAAAAACACCTCTGTTTTCTTTAAAAAAATGTGATGTGTCAACGTTGTGTTTTGGGCCATTTCCTGTCGCGGGCGCTAGGCCTGCCCACACAAGTGAGATATCATTTTTATCGGGAGACTTGGGGGAACGCTGAGTGGAAGGAAATTTGTGGCTCCTCTCAGATTGCAGAACTTTCTGTCCCCAAAATGTGAGGAAAATATGATTTTTAGCCAAATTTTGAGGTTTGGAAAGGATTCTGGGTAACAGAACCTGGTCAGAGCCCCACAAGTCACCCCATCTTGGATTCCCCTAGGTCTCTAGTTTTCAAAAATGCACAGGTTTGGTAGGTTTCCCTAGGTGCCGGCTGAGCTAGAGGCCAAAATCTACAGGTAGGCACTTTGCAAAAAACACCTCTGTTTTCTTTAAAAAAATGTGATGTGTCCACGTTGTGTTTTGAGGGTTTCCTGTCACGGGCGCTAGGCCTACCCACACAAGTGAGGTATAATTTTCATCGGGAGACTTGGGGGAATGCTGGGTGGAAGGAAATTTGTGGCTCCTCTCAGATTCCAGAACTTTTTGTCACCAAAATGTGAGGAGAATGTGTTTTTTTAGCCAAATTTTGAGGTTTGCAAAGGCTTCTAGGTAACAGAACCTTGTCAGAGCCCTACAAGTCACCCCATCTTGGATTCCCCTAGGTCTCTAGTTTTCAAAAATGCACAGGTTTGGTAGGTTTCCCTAGGTGCCGGCTGAGCTAGAGGCCAAAATCTACAGGTAGGCACTTTGCAAAAAACACCTCTGTTTTCTTTAAAAAAATGTGATGTGTCCACTTTGTGTTTTGAGGGTTTCCTGTCACGGGCGCTAGGCCTACCCACACAAGTGAGGTATCATTTTCATCGGGAGACTTGGGGGGATGCTGGGTGGAAGGAAATTTGTGGCCCCTCTCAGATTCCAGAACTTTCTGTCACCAAAATGTGAGGAAAACGTGTTTTTTTAGCCAATTTTTGAGGTTTGCAAAGGCTTCTGGGCAACAGAACCTGGTCACAGCCCCACAAGCCATCTTGGATTCCCCTAGGTCTCCAGTTTTCAAAAATGCACAGGTTTAGTAGGTTTCCTCATGTGCCTGCTAAGCTAGAGGCCAAAATCTACAGGTAGGCACTTTGAAAAAACACCTCTGTTTTCTTTAAAAAAATGTGATGTGTCAACGTTGTGTTTTGGGCCATTTCCTGTCGCGGGCGCTAGGCCTACCCACACAAGTGAGATATCATTTTTATCGGGAGACTTGGGGGAACGCTGAGTGGAAGGAAATTTGTGGCTCCTCTCAGATGGCAGAACTTTCTGTCACCAAAATGTGAGAAAAATATGATTTTTTAGCCAAATTTTGAGGTTTGGAAAGGATTCTGGGTAACAGAACCTGGTCAGAGCCCCACAAGTCACCCCATCTTGGATTCCCCTAGGTCTCTAGTTTTCAAAATGCACAGGTTTGGTAGGTTTCCCTAGGTGCCCGGCTGAGCTAGAGGCCAAAATCTACAGGTAGGCACTTTGCAAAAACACCTCTGTTTTCTTTAAAAAAATGTGATGTGTCCACGTTGTGTTTTTGAGGGTTTCCTGTCACGGGCGCTAGGCCTACCCACACAAGTGAGGTATCATTTTCATCGGGAGACTTGGGGGAATGCTGGGTGGAAGGAAATTTGTGGCTCCTCTCAGATTCCAGAACTTTTTGTCACCAAAATGTGAGGAGAATGTGGTTTTTTTTTAGCCAAATTTTGAGGTTTGCAAAGGCTTCTAGGTAACAGAACCTGGTCAGAGCCCTACAAGTCACCCCATCTTGGATTCCCCTAGGTCTCTAGTTTTCAAAAATGCACAGGTTTGGTAGGTTTCCCTAGGTGCCGGCTGAGCTAGAGGCCAAAATCTACAGGTAGGCACTTTGCAAAAAACACCTCTGTTTTCTTTAAAAAAATGTGATGTGTCCACGTTGTGTTTTGAGGGTTTCCTGTCACGGTCGCTAGGCCTACCCACACAAGTGAGGTATCATTTTCATCGGGAGACTTGGGGGGATGCTGGGTGGAAGGAAATTTGTGGCCCCTCTCAGATTCCAGAACTTTCTGTCACCAAAATGTGAGGAAAACGTGTTTTTTTTAGCCAATTGTTGAGGTTTGCAAAGGCTTCTGGGTAACAGAACCTGGTCACAGCCCCACAAGTCACCCCATCTTGGATTCCCCTAGGTCTCCAGTTTTCAAAAATGCACAGGTTTAGTAGGTTTCCTCATGTGCCTGCTAAGCTAGAGGCCAAAATCTACAGGTAGGCACTTTGAAAAAACACCTCTGTTTTCTTTAAAAAAATGTGATGTGTCAACGTTGTGTTTTGGGCCATTTCCTGTCGCGGGCGCTAGGCCTGCCCACACAAGTGAGATATCATTTTTATCGGGAGACTTGGGGGAACGCTGAGTGGAAGGAAATTTGTGGCTCCTCTCAGATTGCAGAACTTTCTGTCACCAAAATGTTAGGAAAATATGATTTTTTAGCTAAATTTTGAGGTTTGGAAAGGATTCTGGGTAACAGAACCTGGTCAGAGCCCCACAAGTCACCCCATCTTGGATTCCCCTAGGTCTCCTAGTTTTTCAAAAATGCACAGGTTTTGGTAGGTTTCCCTAGGTGCCGGCTGAGCTAGAGGCCAAAATCTACAGGTAGGCACTTTGCAAAAAACACCTCTGTTTTCTTTAAAAAAATGTGATGTGTCCACGTTGTGTTTTGAGGGTTTCCTGTCACGGGCGCTAGGCCTACCCACACAAGTGAGGTATCATTTTCATCGGGAGACTTGGGGAAATGCTGGGTGGAAGGAAATTTGTGGCTCCTCTCAGATTCCAGAACTTTTTGTCACCAAAATGTGAGGAGAATGTGTTTTTTTTAGCCAAATTTTGAGGTTTGCAAAGGCTTCTAGGTAACAGAACCTGGTCAGAGCCCTACAAGTCACCCCATCTTGGATTCCCCCTAGGTCTCTAGTTTTCAAAAATGCACAGGTTTGGTAGGTTTCCCTAGCTGCCGGCTGAGCTAGAGGCCAAAATCTACAGGTAGGCACTTTGCAAAAACACCTCTGTTTTCTTTAAAAAAATGTGATGTGTCCACGTTGTGTTTTGAGGGTTTCCTGTCACGGGCGCTAGGCCTACCCACACAAGTGAGGTATCATTTTCATCGGGAGACTTGGGGGGATGCAGGGTAGAAGGAAATTTGTGGCCCCTCTCAGATTCCAGAACTTTCTGTCACCAAAATGTGAGGAAAACGTGTTTTTTTTAGCCAATTTTTGAGGTTTGCAAAGGCTTCTGGGCAACAGAACCTGGTCACAGCCCCACAAGTCACCCCATCTTGGATTCCCCTAGGTCTCCAGTTTTCAAAAATGCACAGGTTTAGTAGGTTTCCTCATGTGCCTGCTAAGCTAGAGGCCAAAATCTACAGGTAGGCACTTTGAAAAAACACCTCTGTTTTCTTTAAAAAAATGTGATGTGTCAACGTTGTGTTTTGGGCCATTTCCTGTCGCGGGGCGCTAGGCCTACCCACACAAGTGAGATATCATTTTTATCGGGAGACTTGGGGGAACGCTGAGTGGAAGGAAATTTGTGGCTCCTCTCAGATGGCAGAACTTTCTGTCACCAAAATGTGAGAAAAATATGATTTTTTAGCCAAATTTTGAGGTTTGGAAAGGATTCTGGGTAACAGAACCTGGTCAGAGCCCCACAAGTCACCCCATCTTGGATTCCCCTAGGTCTCTAGTTTTCAAAAATGCACAGGTTTGGTAGGTTTCCCTAGGTGCCGGCTGAGCTAGAGGCCAAAATCTACAGGTAGGCACTTTGCAAAAAACACCTCTGTTTTCTTTAAAAAAATGTGATGTGTCCACGTTGTGTTTTGAGGGTTTCCTGTCACGGGCGCTAGGCCTACCCACACAAGTGAGGTATCATTTTCATCGGGAGACTTGGGGGAATGCTGGGTGGAAGGAAATTTGTGGCTCCTCTCAGATTCCAGAACTTTTTGTCACCAAAATGTGAGGAGAATGTGTTTTTTTTGTAGCCAAATTTTGAGGTTTGCAAAGGCTTCTAGGTAACAGAACCTGGTCAGAGCCCTACAAGTCACCCCATCTTGGATTCCCCTAGGTCTCTAGTTTTCAAAAATGCACAGGTTTGGTAGGTTTCCCTAGGTGCCGGCTGAGCTAGAGGCCAAAATCTACAGGTAGGCACTTTGCAAAAAACACCTCTGTTTTCTTTAAAAAAATGTGATGTGTCCACATTGTGTTTTGAGGGTTTCCTGTCACGGGCGCTAGGCCTACCCACACAAGTGAGGTATCATTTTCATCGGGAGACTTGGGGGGATGCTGGGTGGAAGGAAATTTGTGGCCCCTCTCAGATTCCAGAACTTTCTGTCACCAAAATGTGAGGAAAACGTGTTTTTTTTAGCCAATTGTTGAGGTTTGCAAAGGCTTCTGGGTAACAGAACCTGGTCACAGCCCCACAAGTCACCCCATCTTGGATTCCCCTAGGTCTCCAGTTTTCAAAAATGCACAGGTTTAGTAGGTTTCCTCATGTGCCTGCTAAGCTAGAGGCCAAAATCTACAGGTAGGCACTTTGCAAAAAACACCTCTGTTTTCTTTAAAAAAATGTGATGTGTCCACGTTGTGTTTTGAGGGTTTCCTGTCACGGGCGCTATGCCTACCCACACAAGTGAGGTATCATTTTCATCGGGAGACTTGGGGGGATGCTGGGTGGAAGGAAATTTGTGGCCCCTCTCATATTCCAGAACTTTCTGTCACCAAAATGTGAGGAAAACGTGTTTTTTTTAGCCAATTTTTGAGGTTTGCAAAGGCTTCTGTGTAACAGAACCTGGTCACAGCCCCACAAGTCACCCCATCTTGGATTCCCCTAGGTCTCCAGTTTTCAAAAATGCACAGGTTTAGTAGGTTTCCTCATGTGCCTGCTAAGCTAGAGGCCAAAATCTACAGGTAGGCACTTTGAAAAAACACCTCTGTTTTCTTTAAAAAAATGTGATGTGTCAACGTTGTGTTTTGGGCCATTTCCTGTCGCGGGCGCTAGGCCTGCCCACACAAGTGAGATATCATTTTTATCGGGAGACTTGGGGGAACACTGAGTGGAAGGAAATTTGTGGCTCCTCTCAGATTGCAGAACTTTCTGTCACCAAAATGTGAGAAAAATATGATTTTTTAGCCAAATTTTGAGATTTGGAAAGGATTCTGGGTAACAGAACCTGGTCAGAGCCCCACAAGTCACCCCATCTTGGATTCCCCTAGGTCTCTAGTTTTCAAAAATGCACAGGTTTGGTAGGTTTCCCTAGGTGCCGGCTGAGCTAGAGGCCAAAATCTACAGGTAGGCACTTTGCAAAAAACACCTCTGTTTTCTTTAAAAAAATGTGATGTGTCCACGTTGTGTTTTGAGGGTTTCCTGTCACGGGCGCTAGGCCTACCCACACAAGTGAGTTATAATTTTCATCGGGAGACTTGGGGGGATGCTGGGTGGAAGGAAATTTGTGGCCCCTCTCAGATTCCAGAACTTTCTGTCACCAAAATGTGAGGAAAACGTGTTTTTTTTAGCCAATTTTTGAGGTTTGCAAAGGCTTCTGGGTAACAGAACCTGGTCACAGCCCCACAAGTCACCCCATCTTGGATTCCCCTAGGTCTCCAGTTTTCAAAAATGCACAGGTTTAGTAGGTTTCCTCATGTGCCTGCTAAGCTAGAGGCCAAAATCTACAGGTAGGCACTTTGAAAAAACACCTCTGTTTTCTTTAAAAAAATGTGATGTGTCAACGTTGTGTTTTGGGCCATTTCCTGTCGCGGGCGCTAGGCCTGCCCACACAAGTGAGATATCATTTTTATCGGGAGACTTGGGGGAATGCTGAGTGGAAGGAAATTTGTGGCTCCTCTCAGATTGCAGAACTTTCTGTCCCCAAAATGTGAGGAAAATATGATTTTTAGCCAAATTTTGAGGTTTGGAAAGGATTCTGGGTAACAGAACCTGGTCAGAGCCCCACAAGTCACCCCATCTTGGATTCCCCTAGGTCTCTAGTTTTCAAAAATGCACAGGTTTGGTAGGTTTCCCTAGGTGCCGGCTGAGCTAGAGGCCAAAATCTACAGGTAGGCACTTTGCAAAAAACACCTCTGTTTTCTTTAAAAAAATGTGATGTGTCCACGTTGTGTTTTGAGGGTTTCCTGTCACGGGCGCTAGGCCTACCCACACAAGTGAGGTATCATTTTCATCGGGAGACTTGGGGGAATGCTGGGTGGAAGGAAATTTGTGGCTCCTCTCAGATTCCAGAACTTTTTGTCACCAAAATGTGAGGAGAATGTGTTTTTTTAGCCAAATTTTGAGGTTTGCAAAGGCTTCTAGGTAACAGAACCTGGTCAGAGCCCTACAAGTCACCCCATCTTGGATTCCCCTAGGTCTCTAGTTTTCAAAAATGCACAGGTTTGGTAGGTTTCCCTAGGTGCCGGCTGAGCTAGAGGCCAAAATCTACAGGTAGGCACTTTGCAAAAAACACCTCTGTTTTCTTTAAAAAAATGTGATGTGTCCACGTTGTGTTTTGAGGGTTTCCTGTCACGGGCGCTAGGCCTACCCACACAAGTGAGGTATCATTTTCATCGGGAGACTTGGGGGGATGCTGGGTGGAAGGAAATTTGTGGCCCCTCTCAGATTCCAGAACTTTCTGTCACCAAAATGTGAGGAAAACGTGTTTTTTTAGCCAATTTTTGAGGTTTGCAAAGGCTTCTGGGCAACAGAACCTGGTCACAGCCCCACAAGTCACCCCATCTTGGATTCCCCTAGGTCTCCAGTTTTCAAAAATGCAAAGGTTTAGTAGGTTTCCTCATGTGCCTGCTAAGCTAGAGGCCAAAATCTACAGGTAGGCACTTTGAAAAAACACCTCTGTTTTCTTTAAAAAAATGTGATGTGTCAACGTTGTGTTTTGGGCCATTTCCTGTCGCGGGCGCTAGGCCTACCCACACAAGTGAGATATCATTTTTATCGGGAGACTTGGGGGAACGCTGAGTGGAAGGAAATTTGTGGCTCCTCTCAGATGGCAGAACTTTCTGTCACCAAAATGTGAGAAAAATATGATTTTTTAGCCAAATTTTGAGGTTTGGAAAGGATTCTGGGTAACAGAACCTGGTCAGAGCCCCACAAGTCACCCCATCTTGGATTCCCCTAGGTCTCTAGTTTTCAAAAATGCACAGGTTTGGTAGGTTTCCCTAGGTGCCGGCTGAGCTAGAGGCCAAAATCTACAGGTAGGCACTTTGCAAAAACACCTCTGTTTTCTTTAAAAAAATGTGATGTGTCCACGTTGTGTTTTGAGGGTTTCCTGTCACGGGCGCTAGGCCTACCCACACAAGTGAGGTATCATTTTCATCGGGAGACTTGGGGGAATGCTGGGTGGAAGGAAATTTGTGGCTCCTCTCAGATTCCAGAACTTTTTGTCACCAAAATGTGAGGAGAATGTGGTTTTTTTTTAGCCAAATTTTGAGGTTTGCAAAGGCTTCTAGGTAACAGAACCTGGTCAGAGCCCTACAAGTCACCCCATCTTGGATTCCCCTAGGTCTCTAGTTTTCAAAAATGCACAGGTTTGGTAGGTTTCCCTAGGTGCCGGCTGAGCTAGAGGCCAAAATCTACAGGTAGGCACTTTGCAAAAAACACCTCTGTTTTCTTTAAAAAAATGTGATGTGTCCACGTTGTGTTTTGAGGGTTTCCTGTCACGGTCGCTAGGCCTACCCACACAAGTGAGGTATCATTTTCATCGGGAGACTTGGGGGGATGCTGGGTGGAAGGAAATTTGTGGCCCCTCTCAGATTCCAGAACTTTCTGTCACCAAAATGTGAGGAAAACGTGTTTTTTTTAGCCAATTGTTGAGGTTTGCAAAGGCTTCTGGGTAACAGAACCTGGTCACAGCCCCACAAGTCACCCCATCTTGGATTCCCCTAGGTCTCCAGTTTTCAAAAATGCACAGGTTTAGTAGGTTTCCTCATGTGCCTGCTAAGCTAGAGGCCAAAATCTACAGGTAGGCACTTTGAAAAAACACCTCTGTTTTCTTTAAAAAAATGTGATGTGTCAACGTTGTGTTTTGGGCCATTTCCTGTCGCGGGCGCTAGGCCTGCCCACACAAGTGAGATATCATTTTTATCGGGAGACTTGGGGGAACGCTGAGTGGAAGGAAATTTGTGGCTCCTCTCAGATTGCAGAACTTTCTGTCACCAAAATGTTAGGAAAATATGATTTTTTAGCTAAATTTTGAGGTTTGGAAAGGATTCTGGGTAACAGAACCTGGTCAGAGCCCCACAAGTCACCCCATCTTGGATTCCCCTAGGTCTCTAGTTTTCAAAAATGCACAGGTTTGGTAGGTTTCCCTAGGTGCCGGCTGAGGTAGAGGCCAAAATCTACAGGTAGGCACTTTGCAAAAAACACCTCTGTTTTCTTTAAAAAAATGTGATGTGTCCACGTTGTGTTTTGAGGGTTTCCTGTCACGGGCGCTAGGCCTACCCACACAAGTGAGTTATAATTTTCATCGGGAGACTTGGGGGGATGCTGGGTGGAAGGAAATTTGTGGCCCCTCTCAGATTCCAGAACTTTCTGTCACCAAAATGTGAGGAAAACTTGTTTTTTTTAGCCAATTTTTGAGGTTTGCAAAGGCTTCTGGGTAACAGAACCTGGTCACAGCCCCACAAGTCACCCCATCTTGGATTCCCCTAGGTCTCCAGTTTTCAAAAATGCCCAGGTTTAGTAGGTTTCCTCATGTGCCTGCTAAGCTAGAGGCCAAAATCTACAGGTAGGCACTTTGAAAAAACACCTCTGTTTTCTTTAAAAAAATGTGATGTGTCAACGTTGTGTTTTGGGCCATTTCCTGTCGCGGGCGCTAGGCCTGCCCACACAAGTGAGATATCATTTTTATCGGGAGACTTGGGGGAACGCTGAGTGGAAGGAAATTTGTGGCTCCTCTCAGATTGCAGAACTTTCTGTCCCCAAAATGTGAGGAAAATATGATTTTTAGCCAAATTTTGAGGTTTGGAAAGGATTCTGGGTAACAGAACCTGGTCAGAGCCCCACAAGTCACCCCATCTTGGATTCCCCTAGGTCTCTAGTTTTCAAAATGCACAGGTTTGGTAGGTTTCCCTAGGTGCCGGCTGAGCTAGAGGCCAAAATCTACAGGTAGGCACTTTGCAAAAAACACCTCTGTTTTCTTTAAAAAAATGTGATGTGTCCACGTTGTGTTTTGAGGGTTTCCTGTCACGGGCGCTAGGCCTACCCACACAAGTGAGGTATCATTTTCATCGGGAGACTTGGGGGAATGCTGGGTGGAAGGAAATTTGTGGCTCCTCTCAGATTCCAGAACTTTTTGTCACCAAAATGTGAGGAGAATGTGTTTTTTTAGCCAAATTTTGAGGTTTGCAAAGGCTTCTAGGTAACAGAACCTTGTCAGAGCCCTACAAGTCACCCCATCTTGGATTCCCCTAGGTCTCTAGTTTTCAAAAATGCACAGGTTTGGTAGGTTTCCCTAGGTGCCGGCTGAGCTAGAGGCCAAAATCTACAGGTAGGCACTTTGCAAAAAACACCTCTGTTTTCTTTAAAAAAATGTGATGTGTCCACGTTGTGTTTTGAGGGTTTCCTGTCACGGGCGCTAGGCCTACCCACACAAGTGAGGTATCATTTTCATCGGGAGACTTGGGGGGATGCTGGGTGGAAGGAAATTTGTGGCCCCTCTCAGATTCCAGAACTTTCTGTCACCAAAATGTGAGGAAAACGTGTTTTTTTAGCCAATTTTTGAGGTTTGCAAAGGCTTCTGGGCAACAGAACCTGGTCACAGCCCCACAAGTCACCCCATCTTGGATTCCCCTAGGTCTCCAGTTTTCAAAAATGCACAGGTTTAGTAGGTTTCCTCATGTGCCTGCTAAGCTAGAGGCCAAAATCTACAGGTAGGCACTTTGAAAAAACACCTCTGTTTTCTTTAAAAAAATGTGATGTGTCAACGTTGTGTTTTGGGCCATTTCCTGTCGCGGGCGCTAGGCCTACCCACACAAGTGAGATATCATTTTTATCGGGAGACTTGGGGGAACGCTGAGTGGAAGGAAATTTGTGGCTCCTCTCAGATGGCAGAACTTTCTGTCACCAAAATGTGAGAAAAATATGATTTTTTAGCCAAATTTTGAGGTTTGGAAAGGATTCTGGGTAACAGAACCTGGTCAGAGCCCCACAAGTCACCCCATCTTGGATTCCCCTAGGTCTCTAGTTTTCAAAAATGCACAGGTTTGGTAGGTTTCCCTAGGTGCCGGCTGAGCTAGAGGCCAAAATCTACAGGTAGGCACTTTGCAAAAAACACCTCTGTTTTCTTTAAAAAAATGTGATGTGTCCACGTTGTGTTTTGAGGGTTTCCTGTCACGGGCGCTAGGCCTACCCACACAAGTGAGGTATCATTTTCATCGGGAGACTTGGGGGAATGCTGGGTGGAAGGAAATTTGTGGCTCCTCTCAGATTCCAGAACTTTTTGTCACCAAAATGTGAGGAGAATGTGTTTTTTTTTTAGCCAAATTTTGAGGTTTGCAAAGGCTTCTAGGTAACAGAACCTGGTCAGAGCCCTACAAGTCACCCCATCTTGGATTCCCCTAGGTCTCTTGTTTTCAAAAATGCACAGGTTTGGTAGGTTTCCCTAGGTGCCGGCTGAGCTAGAGGCCAAAATCTACAGGTAGGCACTTTGCAAAAAACACCTCTGTTTTCTTTAAAAAAATGTGATGTGTCCACGTTGTGTTTTGAGGGTTTCCTGTCACGGGCGCTAGGCCTACCCACACAAGTGAGGTATCATTTTCATCGGGAGACTTGGGGGGATGCTGGGTGGAAGGAAATTTGTGGCCCCTCTCAGATTCCAGAACTTTCTGTCACCAAAATGTGAGGAAAACGTGTTTTTTTTAGCCAATTGTTGAGGTTTGCAAAGGCTTCTGGGTAACAGAACCTGGTCACAGCCCCACAAGTCACCCCATCTTGGATTCCCCTAGGTCTCCAGTTTTCAAAAATGCACAGGTTTAGTAGGTTTCCTCATGTGCCTGCTAAGCTAGAGGCCAAAATCTACAGGTAGGCACTTTGAAAAAACACCTCTGTTTTCTTTAAAAAAATGTGATGTGTCAACGTTGTGTTTTGGGCCATTTCCTGTCGCGGGCGCTAGGCCTGCCCACACAAGTGAGATATAATTTTTATCGGGAGACTTGGGGGAACGCTGAGTGGAAGGAAATTTGTGGCTCCTCTCAGATTGCAGAACTTTCTGTCACCAAAATGTTAGGAAAATATGATTTTTTAGCTAAATTTTGAGGTTTGGAAAGGATTCTGGGTAACAGAACCTGGTCAGAGCCCCACAAGTCACCCCATCTTGGATTCCCCTAGGTCTCTAGTTTTCAATGCACAGGTTTGGTAGGTTTCCCTAGGTGCCGGCTGAGCTAGAGGCCAAAATCTACAGGTAGGCACTTTGCAAAAAACACCTCTGTTTTCTTTAAAAAAATGTGATGTGTCCACGTTGTGTTTTGAGGGTTTCCTGTCACGGGCGCTAGGCCTACCCACACAAGTGAGGTATCATTTTCATCGGGAGACTTGGGGAAATGCTGGGTGGAAGGAAATTTGTGGCTCCTCTCAGATTCCAGAACTTTTTGTCACCAAAATGTGAGGAGAATGTGTTTTTTTAGCCAAATTTTGAGGTTTGCAAAGGCTTCTAGGTAACAGAACCTGGTCAGAGCCCTACAAGTCACCCCATCTTGGATTCCCCTAGGTCTCTAGTTTTCAAAAATGCACAGGTTTGGTAGGTTTCCCTAGGTGCCGGCTGAGCTAGAGGCCAAAATCTACAGGTAGGCACTTTGCAAAAACACCTCTGTTTTCTTTAAAAAAATGTGATGTGTCCACGTTGTGTTTTGAGGGTTTCCTGTCACGGGCGCTAGGCCTACCCACACAAGTGAGGTATCATTTTCATCGGGAGACTTGGGGGGATGCTGGGTGGAAGGAAATTTGTGGCCCCTCTCAGATTCCAGAACTTTCTGTCACCAAAATGTGAGGAAAACGTGTTTTTTTTAGCCAATTTTTGAGGTTTGCAAAGGCTTCTGGGCAACAGAACCTGGTCACAGCCCCACAAGTCACCCCATCTTGGATTCCCCTAGGTCTCCAGTTTTCAAAAATGCACAGGTTTAGTAGGTTTCCTCATGTGCCTGCTAAGCTAGAGGCCAAAATCTACAGGTAGGCACTTTGAAAAAACACCTCTGTTTTCTTTAAAAAAATGTGATGTGTCAACGTTGTGTTTTGGGCCATTTCCTGTCGCGGGCGCTAGGCCTACCCACACAAGTGAGATATCATTTTTATCGGGAGACTTGGGGGAACGCTGAGTGGAAGGAAATTTGTGGCTCCTCTCAGATGGCAGAACTTTCTGTCACCAAAATGTGAGAAAAATATGATTTTTTAGCCAAATTTTGAGGTTTGGAAAGGATTCTGGGTAACAGAACCTGGTCAGAGCCCCACAAGTCACCCCATCTTGGATTCCCCTAGGTCTCTAGTTTTCAAAAATGCACAGGTTTGGTAGGTTTCCCTAGGTGCCGGCTGAGCTAGAGGCCAAAATCTACAGGTAGGCACTTTGCAAAAAACACCTCTGTTTTCTTTAAAAAAATGTGATGTGTCCACGTTGTGTTTTGAGGGTTTCCTGTCACGGGCGCTAGGCCTACCCACACAAGTGAGGTATCATTTTCATCGGGAGACTTGGGGGAATGCTGGGTGGAAGGAAATTTGTGGCTCCTCTCAGATTCCAGAACTTTTTGTCACCAAAATGTGAGGAGAATGTGTTTTTTTTGTAGCCAAATTTTGAGGTTTGCAAAGGCTTCTAGGTAACAGAACCTGGTCAGAGCCCTACAAGTCACCCCATCTTGGATTCCCCTAGGTCTCTAGTTTTTAAAAATGCACAGGTTTGGTAGGTTTCCCTAGGTGCCGGCTGAGCTAGAGGCCAAAATCTACAGGTAGGCACTTTGCAAAAAACACCTCTGTTTTCTTTAAAAAAATGTGATGTGTCCACGTTGTGTTTTGAGGGTTTCCTGTCACGGGCGCTAGGCCTACCCACACAAGTGAGGTATCATTTTCATCAGGAGACTTGGGGGGATGCTGGGTGGAAGGAAATTTGTGGCCCCTCTCAGATTCCAGAACTTTCTGTCACCAAAATGTGAGGAAAACATGTTTTTTTTAGCCAATTGTTGAGGTTTGCAAAGGATTCTGGGTAACAGAACCTGGTCACAGCCCCACAAGTCACCCCATCTTGGATTCCCCTAGGTCTCCAGTTTTAAAAAATGCACAGGTTTAGTAGGTTTCCTCATGTGCCTGCTAAGTAGAGGCCAAAATCTACAGGTAGGCACTTTGAAAAAACACCTCTGTTTTCTTTAAAAAAATGTGATGTGTCAACGTTGTGTTTTGGGCCATTTCCTGTCGCGGGCGCTAGGCCTGCCCACACAAGTGAGATATCATTTTTATCGGGAGACTTGGGGGAACGCTGAGTGGAAGGAAATTTGTGGCTCCTCTCAGATTGCAGAACTTTCTGTCACCAAAATGTTAGGAAAATATGTTTTTTAGCTAGATTTTGAGGTTTGGAAAGGATTCTGGGTAACAGAACCTGGTCAGAGCCCCACAAGTCACCCCATCTTGGATTCCCCTAGGTCTCTAGTTTTCAAAAATGCACTGGTTTGGTAGGTTTCCCTAGGTGCCGGCTGAGCTAGAGGCCAAAATCTACAGGTAGGCACTTTGCAAAAAACACCTCTGTTTTCTTTAAAAAAATGTGATGTGTCCACGTTGTGTTTTGAGGGTTTCCTGTCACGGGCGCTAGGCCTACCCACACAAGTGAGGTATCATTTTCATCGGGAGACTTGGGGGAATGCTGGGTGGAAGGAAATTTGTGGCTCCTCTCAGATTCCAGAACTTTTTGTCACCAAAATGTGAGGAGAATGTGTTTTTTTAGCCAAATTTTGAGGTTTGCAAAGGCTTCTAGGTAACAGAACCTGGTCAGAGCCCTACAAGTCACCCCATCTTGGATTCCCCTAGGTCTCTAGTTTTCAAAAATGCACAGGTTTGGTAGGTTTCCCTAGGTGCCGGCTGAGCTAGAGGCCAAAATCTACAGGTAGGCACTTTGCAAAAAACACCTCTGTTTTCTTTTAAAAAATGTGATGTGTCCACGTTGTGTTTTGAGGGTTTCCTGTCACGGGCGCTAGGCCTACCCACACAAGTGAGGTATCATTTTCATCGGGAGTCTTGGGGGGATGCTGGGTGGAAGGAAATTTGTGGCCCCTCTCAGATTCCAGAACTTTTTGTCACCAAAATGTGAGGAGAATGTGTTTTTTTTTTAGCCAAATTTTGAGGTTTGCAAAGGCTTCTAGGTAACAGAACCTGGTCAGAGCCCTACAAGTCACCCCATCTTGGATTCCCCTAGGTCTCTAGTTTTCAAAAATGCACAGGTTTGGTAGGTTTCCCTAGGTGCCGGCTGAGCTAGAGGCCAAAATCTACAGGTAGGCACTTTGCAAAAAACACCTCTGTTTTCTTTAAAAAAATGTGATGTGTCCACGTTGTGTTTTGAGGGTTTCCTGTCACGGGCGCTAGGCCTACCCACACAAGTGAGGTATCATTTTCATCGGGAGACTTGGGGGGATGCTGGGTGGAAGGAAATTTGTGGCCCCTCTCAGATTCCAGAACTTTCTGTCACCAAAATGTGAGGAAAACGTGTTTTTTTTAGCCAATTGTTGAGGTTTGCAAAGGCTTCTGGGTAACAGAACCTGGTTACAGCCCCACAAGTCACCCCATCTTGGATTCCCCTAGGTCTCCAGTTTTCAAAAATGCACAGGTTTAGTAGGTTTCCTCATGTGCCTGCTAAGCTAGAGGCCAAAATCTACAGGTAGGCACTTTGAAAAAACACCTCTGTTTTCTTTAAAAAAATGTGATGTGTCAACGTTGTGTTTTGGGCCATTTCCTGTCGCGGGCGCTAGGCCTACCCACACAAGTGAGATATCATTTTTATCGGGAGACTTGGGGGAACGCTGAGTGGAAGGAAATTTGTGGCTCCTCTCAGATGGCAGAACTTTCTGTCACCAAAATGTGAGAAAAATATGATTTTTTAGCCAAATTTTGAGGTTTGGAAAGGATTCTGGGTAACAGAACCTGGTCAGAGCCCCACAAGTCACCCCATCTTGGATTCCCCTAGGTCTCTAGTTTTCAAAAATGCACAGGTTTGGTAGGTTTCCCTAGGTGCCGGCTGAGCTAGAGGCCAAAATCTACAGGTAGGCACTTTGCAAAAAACACCTCTGTTTTCTTTAAAAAAATGTGATGTGTCCACGTTGTGTTTTGAGGGTTTCCTGTCACGGGCGCTAGGCCTACCCACACAAGTGAGGTATCATTTTCATCGGGAGACTTGGGGGAATGCTGGGTGGAAGGAAATTTGTGGCTCCTCTCAGATTCCAGAACTTTTTGTCACCAAAATGTGAGGAGAATGTGTTTTTTTTTTTAGCCAAATTTTGAGGTTTGCAAAGGCTTCTAGGTAACAGAACCTGGTCAGAGCCCTACAAGTCACCCCATCTTGGATTCCCCTAGGTCTCTAGTTTTCAAAAATGCACAGGTTTGGTAGGTTTCCCTAGGTGCCGGCTGAGCTAGAGGCCAAAATCTACAGGTAGGCACTTTGCAAAAAACACCTCTGTTTTCTTTAAAAAAATGTGATGTGTCCACGTTGTGTTTTGAGGGTTTCCTGTCACGGGCGCTAGGCCTACCCACACAAGTGAGGTATCATTTTCATCGGGAGACTTGGGGGGATGCTGGGTGGAAGGAAATTTGTGGCCCCTCTCAGATTCCAGAACTTTCTGTCACCAAAATGTGAGGAAAACGTGTTTTTTTTAGCCAATTGTTGAGGTTTGCAAAGGCTTCTGGGTAACAGAACCTGGTCACAGCCCCACAAGTCACCCCATCTTGGATTCCCCTAGGTCTCCAGTTTTCAAAAATGCACAGGTTTAGTAGGTTTCCTCATGTGCCTGCTAAGCTAGAGGCCAAAATCTACAGGTAGGCACTTTGAAAAAACACCTCTGTTTTCTTTAAAAAAATGTGATGTGTCAACGTTGTGTTTTGGGCCATTTCCTGTCGCGGGCGCTAGGCCTGCCCACACAAGTGAGATATAATTTTTATCGGGAGACTTGGGGGAACGCTGAGTGGAAGGAAATTTGTGGCTCCTCTCAGATTGCAGAACTTTCTGTCACCAAAATGTTAGGAAAATATGATTTTTTAGCTAAATTTTGAGGTTTGGAAAGGATTCTGGGTAACAGAACCTGGTCAGAGCCCCACAAGTCACCCCATCTTGGATTCCCCTAGGTCTCTAGTTTTCAAAAATGCACAGGTTTGGTAGGTTTCCCTAGGTGCCGGCTGAGCTAGAGGCCAAAATCTACAGGTAGGCACTTTGCAAAAAACACCTCTGTTTTCTTTAAAAAAATGTGATGTGTCCACGTTGTGTTTTGAGGGTTTCCTGTCACGGGCGCTAGGCCTATCCACACAAGTGAGGTATCATTTTCATCGGGAGACTTGGGGAAATGCTGGGTGGAAGGAAATTTGTGGCTCCTCTCAGATTCCAGAACTTTTTGTCACCAAAATGTGAGGAGAATGTGTTTTTTTAGCCAAATTTTGAGGTTTGCAAAGGCTTCTAGGTAACAGAACCTGGTCAGAGCCCTACAAGTCACCCCATCTTGGATTCCCCTAGGTCTCTAGTTTTCAAAAATGCACAGGTTTGGTAGGTTTCCCTAGGTGCCGGCTGAGCTAGAGGCCAAAATCTACAGGTAGGCACTTTGCAAAAACACCTCTGTTTTCTTTAAAAAAATGTGATGTGTCCACGTTGTGTTTTGAGGGTTTCCTGTCACGGGCGCTAGGCCTACCCACACAAGTGAGGTATCATTTTCATCGGGAGACTTGGGGGGATGCTGGGTGGAAGGAAATTTGTGGCCCCTCTCAGATTCCAGAACTTTCTGTCACCAAAATGTGAGGAAAACGTGTTTTTTTTAGCCAATTTTTGAGGTTTGCAAAGGCTTCTGGGCAACAGAACCTGGTCACAGCCCCACAAGTCACCCCATCTTGGATTCCCCTAGGTCTCCAGTTTTCAAAAATGCACAGGTTTAGTAGGTTTCCTCATGTGCCTGCTAAGCTAGAGGCCAAAATCTACAGGTAGGCACTTTGAAAAAACACCTCTGTTTTCTTTAAAAAAATGTGATGTGTCAACGTTGTGTTTTGGGCCATTTCCTGTCGCGGGCGCTAGGCCTACCCACACAAGTGAGATATCATTTTTATCGGGAGACTTGGGGGAACGCTGAGTGGAAGGAAATTTGTGGCTCCTCTCAGATGGCAGAACTTTCTGTCACCAAAATGTGAGAAAAATATGATTTTTTAGCCAAATTTTGAGGTTTGGAAAGGATTCTGGGTAACAGAACCTGGTCAGAGCCCCACAAGTCACCCCATCTTGGATTCCCCTAGGTCTCTAGTTTTCAAAAATGCACAGGTTTGGTAGGTTTCCCTAGGTGCCGGCTGAGCTAGAGGCCAAAATCTACAGGTAGGCACTTTGCAAAAAACACCTCTGTTTTCTTTAAAAAAATGTGATGTGTCCACGTTGTGTTTTGAGGGTTTCCTGTCACGGGCGCTAGGCCTACCCACACAAGTGAGGTATCATTTTCATCGGGAGACTTGGGGGAATGCTGGGTGGAAGGAAATTTGTGGCTCCTCTCAGATTCCAGAACTTTTTGTCACCAAAATGTGAGGAGAATGTGTTTTTTTTGTAGCCAAATTTTGAGGTTTGCAAAGGCTTCTAGGTAACAGAACCTGGTCAGAGCCCTACAAGTCACCCCATCTTGGATTCCCCTAGGTCTCTAGTTTTTAAAAATGCACAGGTTTGGTAGGTTTCCCTAGGTGCCGGCTGAGCTAGAGGCCAAAATCTACAGGTAGGCACTTTGCAAAAAACACCTCTGTTTTCTTTAAAAAAATGTGATGTGTCCACGTTGTGTTTTGAGGGTTTCCTGTCACGGGCGCTAGGCCTACCCACACAAGTGAGGTATCATTTTCATCAGGAGACTTGGGGGGATGCTGGGTGGAAGGAAATTTGTGGCCCCTCTCAGATTCCTGAACTTTCTGTCACCAAAATGTGAGGAAAACGTGTTTTTTTTAGCCAATTGTTGAGGTTTGCAAAGGCTTCTGGGTAACAGAACCTGGTCACAGCCCCACAAGTCACCCCATCTTGGATTCCCCTAGGTCTCCAGTTTTAAAAAATGCACAGGTTTAGTAGGTTTCCTCATGTGCCTGCTAAGTAGAGGCCAAAATCTACAGGTAGGCACTTTGAAAAAACACCTCTGTTTTCTTTAAAAAAATGTGATGTGTCAACGTTGTGTTTTGGGCCATTTCCTGTCGCGGGCGCTAGGCCTGCCCACACAAGTGAGATATCATTTTTATCGGGAGACTTGGGGGAACGCTGAGTGGAAGGAAATTTGTGGCTCCTCTCAGATTGCAGAACTTTCTGTCACCAAAATGTTAGGAAAATATGTTTTTTAGCTAGATTTTGAGGTTTGGAAAGGATTCTGGGTAACAGAACCTGGTCAGAGCCCCACAAGTCACCCCATCTTGGATTCCCCTAGGTCTCTAGTTTTCAAAAATGCACTGGTTTGGTAGGTTTCCCTAGGTGCCGGCTGAGCTAGAGGCCAAAATCTACAGGTAGGCACTTTGCAAAAAACACCTCTGTTTTCTTTAAAAAAATGTGATGTGTCCACGTTGTGTTTTGAGGGTTTCCTGTCACGGGCGCTAGGCCTACCCACACAAGTGAGGTATCATTTTCATCGGGAGACTTGGGGGAATGCTGGGTGGAAGGAAATTTGTGGCTCCTCTCAGATTCCAGAACTTTTTGTCACCAAAATGTGAGGAGAATGTGTTTTTTTAGCCAAATTTTGAGGTTTGCAAAGGCTTCTAGGTAACAGAACCTGGTCAGAGCCCTACAAGTCACCCCATCTTGGATTCCCCTAGGTCTCTAGTTTTCAAAAATGCACAGGTTTGGTAGGTTTCCCTAGGTGCCGGCTGAGCTAGAGGCCAAAATCTACAGGTAGGCACTTTGCAAAAAACACCTCTGTTTTCTTTTAAAAAATGTGATGTGTCCACGTTGTGTTTTGAGGGTTTCCTGTCACGGGCGCTAGGCCTACCCACACAAGTGAGGTATCATTTTCATCGGGAGTCTTGGGGGGATGCTGGGTGGAAGGAAATTTGTGGCCCCTCTCAGATTCCAGAACTTTCTGTCACCAAAATGTGAGGAAAACGTGTTTTTTTTAGCCAATTTTTGAGGTTGGCAAAGGCTTCTGGGTAACAGAACCTGGTCACAGCCCCACAAGTAACCCCATCTTGGATTCCCCTAGGTCTCCAGTTTTCAGAAATGCACAGGTTTGGTAGGTTTCCTCATGTGCCTACTAAGCTAGAGGCCAAAATCTACAGGTAGGCACTTTGAAAAAACACCTCTGTTTTCTTTAAAAAAATGTGATGTGTCAACGTTGTGCTTTGGGCCATTTCCTGTCGCGGGTGCTAGGCCTGCCCACACAAGTGAGATATCATTTTTATCGGGAGACTTGGGGGAACGCTGAGTGGAAGGAAATTTGTGGCTCCTCTCAGATTGCAGAACTTTCTGTCACCAAAATGTTAGGAAAATATGATTTTTTAGCTAAATTTTGAGGTTTGGAAAGGATTCTGGGTAACAGAACCTGGTCAGAGCCCCACAAGTCACCCCATCTTGGATTCCCCTAGGTCTCTAGTTTTCAAAAATGCACAGGTTTGGTAGGTTTCCCTAGGTGCCGGCTGAGCTAGAGGCCAAAATCTACAGGTAGGCACTTTGCAAAAAACACCTCTGTTTTCTTTAAAAAAATGTGATGTGTCCATGTTGTGTTTTGGGGCGTTTCCTGTCACGGGTGCTAGGCCTACCCACACAAGTGAGGTATCATTTTTATCGGGAGACTTGGGGGAATGCTGGGTGGAAGGAAATTTGTGGCTCCTCTCAGATTCCAGAACTTTTTGTCACCAAAATGTGAGGAAAATGTGTTTTTTTAGCCAAATTTTGAGGTTTGCAAAGGCTTCTAGGTAACAGAACCTGGTCAGAGCCCTACAAGTCACCCCATCTTGGATTCCCCTAGGTCTCTAGTTTTCAAAAATGCACAGGTTCGGTAGGTTTTCCTAGGTGCCGGCTGAGCTAGAGGCCAAAATCTACAGGTAGGCACTTTGCAAAAAACATCTCTGTTTTTTTTTCAAAAAATGTGATGTGTCCACCTTGTGTTTTGGGGTGTTTCCTGTCACGGGTGCTAGGCCTACCCACACAAGTGAGGTATCATTTTTATCGGGAGACTTGGGGAAACGCTGGGTAGAAGGACATTTGTGGCCCCTCTCAGATTCCAGAACTTTCTGTCACCAAAATGTGAGGAAAACGTGTTTTTTTTAGCCAATTGTTGAGGTTTGCAAAGGCTTCTGGGTAACAGAACCTGGTCACAGCCCCACAAGTCACCCCATCTTGGATTCCCCTAGGTCTCCAGTTTTCAAAAATGCACAGGTTTAGTAGGTTTCCTCATGTGCCTGCTAAGCTAGAGGCCAAAATCTACAGGTAGGCACTTTGAAAAAACACCTCTGTTTTCTTTAAAAAAATGTGATGTGTCAACGTTGTGTTTTGGGCCATTTCCTGTCGCGGGCGCTAGGCCTACCCACACAAGTGAGATATCATTTTTATCGGGAGACTTGGGGGAACGCTGAGTGGAAGGAAATTTGTGGCTCCTCTCAGATGGCAGAACTTTCTGTCACCAAAATGTGAGAAAAATATGATTTTTTAGCCAAATTTTGAGGTTTGGAAAGGATTCTGGGTAACAGAACCTGGTCAGAGCCCCACAAGTCACCCCATCTTGGATTCCCCTAGGTCTCTAGTTTTCAAAAATGCACAGGTTTGGTAGGTTTCCCTAGGTGCCGGCTGAGCTAGAGGCCAAAATCTACAGGTAGGCACTTTGCAAAAAACACCTCTGTTTTCTTTAAAAAAATGTGATGTGTCCACGTTGTGTTTTGAGGGTTTCCTGTCACGGGCGCTAGGCCTACCCACACAAGTGAGGTATCATTTTCATCGGGAGACTTGGGGGAATGCTGGGTGGAAGGAAATTTGTGGCTCCTCTCAGATTCCAGAACTTTTTGTCACCAAAATGTGAGGAGAATGTGTTTTTTTTTTTAGCCAAATTTTGAGGTTTGCAAAGGCTTCTAGGTAACAGAACCTGGTCAGAGCCCTACAAGTCACCCCATCTTGGATTCCCCTAGGTCTCTAGTTTTCAAAAATGCACAGGTTTGGTAGGTTTCCCTAGGTGCCGGCTGAGCTAGAGGCCAAAATCTACAGGTAGGCACTTTGCAAAAAACACCTCTGTTTTCTTTAAAAAAATGTGATGTGTCCACGTTGTGTTTTGAGGGTTTCCTGTCACGGGCGCTAGGCCTACCCACACAAGTGAGGTATCATTTTCATCGGGAGACTTGGGGGGATGCTGGGTGGAAGGAAATTTGTGGCCCCTCTCAGATTCCAGAACTTTCTGTCACCAAAATGTGAGGAAAACGTGTTTTTTTTAGCCAATTGTTGAGGTTTGCAAAGGCTTCTGGGTAACAGAACCTGGTCACAGCCCCACAAGTCACCCCATCTTGGATTCCCCTAGGTCTCCAGTTTTCAAAAATGCACAGGTTTAGTAGGTTTCCTCATGTGCCTGCTAAGCTAGAGGCCAAAATCTACAGGTAGGCACTTTGAAAAAACACCTCTGTTTTCTTTAAAAAAATGTGATGTGTCAACGTTGTGTTTTGGGCCATTTCCTGTCGCGGGCGCTAGGCCTGCCCACACAAGTGAGATATAATTTTTATCGGGAGACTTGGGGGAACGCTGAGTGGAAGGAAATTTGTGGCTCCTCTCAGATTGCAGAACTTTCTGTCACCAAAATGTTAGGAAAATATGATTTTTTAGCTAAATTTTGAGGTTTGGAAAGGATTCTGGGTAACAGAACCTGGTCAGAGCCCCAGAAGTCACCCCATCTTGGATTCCCCTAGGTCTCTAGTTTTCAAAAATGCACAGGTTTGGTAGGTTTCCCTAGGTGCCGGCTGAGCTAGAGGCCAAAATCTACAGGTAGGCACTTTGCAAAAAACACCTCTGTTTTCTTTAAAAAAATGTGATGTGTCCACGTTGTGTTTTGAGGGTTTCCTGTCACGGGCGCTAGGCCTACCCACACAAGTGAGGTATCATTTTCATCGGGAGACTTGGGGAAATGCTGGGTGGAAGGAAATTTGTGGCTCCTCTCAGATTCCAGAACTTTTTGTCACCAAAATGTGAGGAGAATGTGTTTTTTTAGCCAAATTTTGAGGTTTGCAAAGGCTTCTAGGTAACAGAACCTGGTCAGAGCCCTACAAGTCACCCCATCTTGGATTCCCCTAGGTCTCTAGTTTTCAAAAATGCACAGGTTTGGTAGGTTTCCCTAGGTGCCGGCTGAGCTAGAGGCCAAAATCTACAGGTAGGCACTTTGCAAAAACACCTCTGTTTTCTTTAAAAAAATGTGATGTGTCCACGTTGTGTTTTGAGGGTTTCCTGTCACGGGCGCTAGGCCTACCCACACAAGTGAGGTATCATTTTCATCGGGAGACTTGGGGGGATGCTGGGTGGAAGGAAATTTGTGGCCCCTCTCAGATTCCAGAACTTTCTGTCACCAAAATGTGAGGAAAACGTGTTTTTTTTAGCCAATTTTTGAGGTTTGCAAAGGCTTCTGGGCAACAGAACCTGGTCACAGCCCCACAAGTCACCCCATCTTGGATTCCCCTAGGTCTCCAGTTTTCAAAAATGCACAGGTTTAGTAGGTTTCCTCATGTGCCTGCTAAGCTAGAGGCCAAAATCTACAGGTAGGCACTTTGAAAAAACACCTCTGTTTTCTTTAAAAAAATGTGATGTGTCAACGTTGTGTTTTGGGCCATTTCCTGTCGCGGGCGCTAGGCCTACCCACACAAGTGAGATATCATTTTTATCGGGAGACTTGGGGGAACGCTGAGTGGAAGGAAATTTGTGGCTCCTCTCAGATGGCAGAACTTTCTGTCACCAAAATGTGAGAAAAATATGATTTTTTAGCCAAATTTTGAGGTTTGGAAAGGATTCTGGGTAACAGAACCTGGTCAGAGCCCCACAAGTCACCCCATCTTGGATTCCCCTAGGTCTCTAGTTTTCAAAAATGCACAGGTTTGGTAGGTTTCCCTAGGTGCCGGCTGAGCTAGAGGCCAAAATCTACAGGTAGGCACTTTGCAAAAAACACCTCTGTTTTCTTTAAAAAAATGTGATGTGTCCACGTTGTGTTTTGAGGGTTTCCTGTCACGGGCGCTAGGCCTACCCACACAAGTGAGGTATCATTTTCATCGGGAGACTTGGGGGAATGCTGGGTGGAAGGAAATTTGTGGCTCCTCTCAGATTCCAGAACTTTTTGTCACCAAAATGTGAGGAGAATGTGTTTTTTTTGTAGCCAAATTTTGAGGTTTGCAAAGGCTTCTAGGTAACAGAACCTGGTCAGAGCCCTACAAGTCACCCCATCTTGGATTCCCCTAGGTCTCTAGTTTTTAAAAATGCACAGGTTTGGTAGGTTTCCCTAGGTGCCGGCTGAGCTAGAGGCCAAAATCTACAGGTAGGCACTTTGCAAAAAACACCTCTGTTTTCTTTAAAAAAATGTGATGTGTCCACGTTGTGTTTTGAGGGTTTCCTGTCACGGGCGCTAGGCCTACCCACACAAGTGAGGTATCATTTTCATCAGGAGACTTGGGGGGATGCTGGGTGGAAGGAAATTTGTGGCCCCTCTCAGATTCCTGAACTTTCTGTCACCAAAATGTGAGGAAAACGTGTTTTTTTTAGCCAATTGTTGAGGTTTGCAAAGGCTTCTGGGTAACAGAACCTGGTCACAGCCCCACAAGTCACCCCATCTTGGATTCCCCTAGGTCTCCAGTTTTAAAAAATGCACAGGTTTAGTAGGTTTCCTCATGTGCCTGCTAAGTAGAGGCCAAAATCTACAGGTAGGCACTTTGAAAAAACACCTCTGTTTTCTTTAAAAAAATGTGATGTGTCAACGTTGTGTTTTGGGCCATTTCCTGTCGCGGGCGCTAGGCCTGCCCACACAAGTGAGATATCATTTTTATCGGGAGACTTGGGGGAACGCTGAGTGGAAGGAAATTTGTGGCTCCTCTCAGATTGCAGAACTTTCTGTCACCAAAATGTTAGGAAAATATGTTTTTTAGCTAGATTTTGAGGTTTGGAAAGGATTCTGGGTAACAGAACCTGGTCAGAGCCCCACAAGTCACCCCATCTTGGATTCCCCTAGGTCTCTAGTTTTAAAAAATGCACTGGTTTGGTAGGTTTCCCTAGGTGCCGGCTGAGCTAGAGGCCAAAATCTACAGGTAGGCACTTTGCAAAAAACACCTCTGTTTTCTTTAAAAAAATGTGATGTGTCCATGTTGTGTTTTGGGGCGTTTCCTGTCACGGGTGCTAGGCCTACCCACACAAGTGAGGTATCATTTTTATCGGGAGACTTGGGGGAATGCTGGGTGGAAGGAAATTTGTGGCTCCTCTCAGATTCCAGAACTTTTTGTCACCAAAATGTGAGGAAAATGTGTTTTTTTAGCCAAATTTTGAGGTTTGCAAAGGCTTCTTGATGAACCTACAAGCCCTATATAACCCCGCAACCAGAGGAGTCCAGCAGACGTAACGGTATATTGCTTTCGAAAATCTGACATTGCAGGAAAAAGTTACAGAGTAAAACATAGAGAAAAATTTATGTTTTTTTCACCTCAATTTCAATATTTTTCTTTTTCAGTTGTTATTTTCTGTAGGAAACCCTTGTAGGATCTACACAAATTACCCCTTGCTGAATTTAGAATTTTGTCTACTTTTCAGAAATGTTGCAGTTTCTGGGATCCAGCATTGGTTTCATGCCCATTTCTGTCACTGACTGGAAGGAGGCTGAAGGCACAAAAAATCGTAAAAATGGGGTATGTCCTAGTAAAATGCCAAAATTGTGTTGAAAAATTGGGTTTTCTGATTCAAGTCTGCCTGTTCCTGAAATCTGGGAAGCTGGTGATTTTAGCACTGCAAACCCTTTGTTGATGCCATTTTCAGGGAAAAAACCACAAGCCTTCTTCTGCAGCCCCTTTTTCCCATTTTGTTTAATAAAACGAAGTTTTCACTATATTTTGGCTAATTTCTTGGCCTCCTTCTGGGGAACCCACAAAGTGTGGGTGGCTTATGTGAACAAAAAGTTATGAGGGCCTAAGCGTGAACTGCCCCAAATAGCCAAAAAAAGGCTCGGCACAGGAGGGGGAAAAGGCCTGGCAGCGAAGGGGTTAAATACTGGACTGGATAAAGCAGACCATGCTCCAAAATGGTGGGTTTATTTTCTGATAATGGCAACCAGGAAGTGGCTGTAGGTGGCACTGAACATGGTCACGCTTGAAAAAGTAAAAGAGGCCCTTGCACTATACCCCTTACAACGCGCTAACCGTCCACAGTAAAAGCACAAGGCACAGCGAAACCCGCATGCACAAACAATTAGAAGATTCCTCCAAGTTTAAAATTAGTAATAAAATAACTAAGATTGACAGACTTACACGAAAAAGCATGTTGGCAGCAGTTTACAATGATTCCAAAATTAAAAATACCAGCATCCGGAGAATGAGCACAAACTGTGTATGCCTATGTACTAGTATAATTACTTTGCATTGCCCTTTTGTTCTTGCTCATACATCTCTGGTAGTACTGGCTGAAGCAGCTCATAACCCATGTATAGTACTTTCAAATTCAGGAAGCTCTTGTTTCCTCTCAGTTAGTTGTCGAACTGTGAAGGTTACTGGTATACACTGTTCCTTGTCATAATTAGCTACACAGTTTTCATAGAGTAAGTCATATCTGATCATCTTTGCCATAACCATGGTTACTAACTCATCTGCCACGTGAACCTATTGTACTGCTATGAATGTGGGTATGGCCAGATATGAGGGTGAAGGGAAAAACGATCTATCATTACCATTGGCTCCTCAAAATTTGTTGCATTTACACATCGTACAACAAGGATGTTGGTACAGTTTTTAGCCCCTTTACACGTATATATGTCTGAGCCAAAAAAAGCCCTTTTCCTCAAAACGAAGATGATAACACTCATATTTAACTATCCTCAGCTCTGTCGAAGTGGTGTAAGATTTGAAATGATCAGTGAAGTATTCCAGATATTTCAGAAACATCAGTTTCTGACGTTGCAACATAAGCCTTAGCTTGTCCTGTAGCGGTGTCCTTTTGTCATGCTGTGTTCTATGGCTGTTATTGTTGTCTGTGTCCTGTGGTTCTGATGTGGTATATGGCTGTTGCTGATGGATTGAAAAGCAAGACATTTTGGGGAGCGGTTTTTTCCATTTAGTTTCCCTCCATTTCTATTGGCTGTAGCATACTATTTCCTGCATTTACAAATGCTTTTTCATGTGTTTGTTCTTATCACTTTCACGAGGCCCAAGTACTTTTTACATCCGCTTTTGGGGAGCTTTTTTTACGTTGTGGCTGCACAGCGCTTGCGCTGTTTTTGTTATGTGTGACTTCTGCTCTTTATGTAATCTCTTTGTGGTTGTTGCCCAGGTGCATCAGTTTATTTTGCCATTCTGGTCTGGCTTCTACGCCCCTCCCATGTGTGACTCGATTCGCGGGAACATCTAGTGCTCCACATAACATTTAGCTGGGGTTGAGCGCGCATATGCATCCCTGTGTGTTCCCATTCTGGTCCGGCTTGTTTTACTTATTTTCCATGTCCCATTCAGCATCAGTATCTGAAATCAGAGAGAGAGAGAGGGAAGGCCATAATGCCTCCAACAGAACAGAAACAGTACACCTACGGCATTAATCGTTAATATTGTAGCCTGTAAACCCGAAGTTGGTTGCTGAGTGTAATATGCTGCCCTGAAAAACCTCTTCTATGTCAAACAAATGCCTATTTTGCAAAAGATGAGAATAATAGAATTTTTAGCATTCGCGTTAAGGATTTTTCAATTCTATTAAGGACACAGAGGTGAGGATTATGCCACTCTTTCTTCACTTTAATTTTAACAGCTGCCAATCAGAAAATACACACAGAAAAAACTACAAATCCCAAGTGTATCCACAACACGTGATAACCATAGAGCTAGTCCCCCTATATAACGCTGACAACCATGAAACAACTTTCTTTGCTCAAACACACACGAAAAGTCTATTCGAGTCCATAATACACAAGCTGAAAGAACATCATACAGCCTTGTAGAGGAGAAACTAAAAATACCTACTCGAAAAATGAAGAGGAACAAAATCCAACATCTATCTGAATCCTCAGAATAATGTGCTGGAAACACCCAAGAATCATTTGCCCTCAGTACCTGTAAGGAGATGAAAAACCAAGCCATAAAACTGAAGCAGAATAAAATAACCCTATAGATAGTAACAGGGAGGGAAAAGCACTGAAATACAGTAATCATTTCAATGAAACAGTAATCACAATAATAAACAATAAACCAATAACAACTTTAACAGTGCAGGTGGGATAATCCTCGCCCCCGTGTCCTTAATAGAATTGAAAACAAATTCTTAATGCGAATGCTAGACATTTTTTTAATCTATGTCAGGACTGGAGGGTCCGATTATGCTTGTTTAAAGCTGAACCACAACCACAAATGCAACATAAACAATAGGTTTATAATAAAACGATTTGAACATAGATTTAGAAGACCAATCTGCAGCTCTTAAAACGTCTTCTAATCGGGAACCCAAGGCAAAAGGTTTTGAGGCCATGGCCCCTCTAGTGGAATGAGCACCAAATTTAGAAATATCAATGCCTGCTTCACCCAAGAGCCAGCAAACCCATAAGGCCAGAGTGGCAGACGAAACAGGGTGATAAGGTTTAATCAATTAAATCAATAACTGTCCCCCCATACCAGAACAAAATTCTTCTGTACTCACCTCATAAGCTCTCAGACATTGTACTACACACAATTTGGGATTGTCTACGAAACTAGAATAGGAAAATGATTTCAAATTGCACTTACTATGATGGGAAATAGAAAAGGCTACCCCTTCAGGGGAAAGAACCCTATCAGCCAAATCCAAAGCCCTAACATCAAAAACCTGACTATATTCACATCCCAAAGGGTAGAATAACGCAGATGAGAGGGGTTAGCCAACCTTATGCCTTTCAAAAGCTTACAAACAATGGATAATTCCCCCACGGGTTTACCTTCCACTGGCAAATGACCCGCTGAAATGGCCGACCAATAATTATTAACTGATCTATAAGCCAAGCCGGACAAAGCTACAGAGGACAAAAAATATCGAGAGGTCGCAACTCAACTCCAGAGCTACCGGAAACCAATCCTGGGACCTCCAGAGAAGAGTCACTGGCATGAGATCCACCTGCTGACGACAGATCTGAGCCAAAACCCTGGAAGTCATCAAGAAGGAAGAAAATGCATTGCCCAGACCCAGAGACCAGTTCTGGAGAAAAGCATCTGTCGCGAATGCTTCCGGAACTGGCCTCCAGCTGAAAAATGTTTTCATCTGCCAAGAAGGGACCCTACAGGGAGCGGAGAACTGGAAGGTCCTTGGGATGAAGCCTCCAGTCGATGAAATCCCGAAGGTGACAAGAGTGCCAATCCGCCAAAGAGTTGCAGCTCCCTGAAAGGTATTCCGATATCACTGAAATCCGGTGTTGCAGACATAAATGCTGTTAGACTTTTCATCCTTGGCGTGGTCTCCCTTAACTTTTTGCCTCTGTTCCCCAGGTTGTTGATGTGTGCTGGACTCTGATTTTGCTGTTTTTGTTACTCTGGGCACTTTACCACTGCTAACCAGTGCTAAAGTGCAAGTGCTCCTGTTTAAATTGTATGTAAGTGGTTCGTCCATGATTGGCATATTTGAATTACTAGTAAGTCCCTAGTAATGTGCACTAGAGGTGCCAGGGCCTGTAAATCAAATGCTACTAGTGGGCCTGCAGCACTGGTTGTGCCACCCACATAAGTAGCTCTGTAATCATGTCTCAGACCTGCCCCTGCAGTGTCTGGATGTGTATTTTTACACTGTAAATTCGACTTGGCAAGTGTACCCACTTGCCAGGCCTAAACCTTCCCTTTCCTTACATGTAAGGCGCCCCTAAGGTAGGCCCTAGGTAGCCCCAAGGGCAGGGTGCAGTGTATGGATAAGGTAGGACATATAGTAATGTGGTTTATATGTCCTGACAGTGAAATACTGCCAATTTCGTTTTCACTGTTGCAAGGTCTGTCTCTCTCATAGGATAATATGGGGGCTACCTTTAAATATGATTAAAGTGTAGATTCCCCTAGAGAAGAGATGGACAGGTGGAGTTTGGGATCCCTGAACTCACAATTTAAAAATGCATCTTTTAGTAAAGTTGATTTTGAGATTGTGAGTTTGGAAATGCCACTTTTAGAAAGTGAGCATTTTCTTGCTTAAACCATTCTGTGACTCTGCCTTGTTTGTGGATTCCCTGTCTGGGTCAGTTGACAGTTGGGTTGTTTTTCACCTCACACCAGACAGTGACACAAAGGGAGCTGGGGTGTGATCTGCATTCCTGATTAGCCATCTCTGCTAGGAGGGAGGGGTGGAGTGGTCACTCTCATCTGAAAGGACTGTGCCTGCCTCTGACAATGCTGTCTCCAACCCCCTGGTGTGTGTCTGAGGCCTTGCCTGGGCAAGGCAGGATTTCACAAGAAGGTGTGAGTCCCCTTTGAAGGAAGGTGACTTCAAAGACTAAAATGGGTATAAGAAGGGCACCCAAACTTACAAACTTTAGAAACACTTCTGGAATCAAGGGGAACCTCTGCCTGGAGAAGAGCTGATCGCTGAGGAACAAGTGCTGCCCTGCCTGTGACTGTGCTTTGTGGAGCTTTCCTGCAGTGCTGCTTCTGCCAGAGTAAGAGGGCAAAGACTGGACTTTGTGTGCCTTCCATCTTGAAGAATAAATCTCCAAGGGCTTGATGTAGAGCTTGCCTCCTGTTATTGAAGTCTCAGGGATAGCAAAGACTTCTTCCTGCCAGCATCTGGAGTCTCTGGAGAGACCCCTACCCTGCTCTGTGGTGCCCTTCCAGTTCCTGGGACCCTGAAAGGAGAGGCTGGCAGCCTAAGGACAAAAATACACGCACCGAGCGCCGTGCGGAGAAAAGATCGACGCGAATCCGATCGCGGCTGAGAAAACGACGCGACGCCGGCTCCGCAGCTGAGAAACGACGCCGCAGGAAACGCGACCGAAGAATCGACGCCCGGAGCAGGAGAAACGACGCGCAGCATCGCTGACGAAGGCTGAGAGATCGCAACCTGCGCCGCGGGACTTTCGGACCGTCGCGGGGCTGGCTTTTTCGACGCGCATCGCCGTGCCGAGCTGTTTTCAACGCATATAACCGTGCAGGGTTATTTTCGACGCACACCGCCCGTGCGGGGTTATTTTTGACGCAAACCAGGTACATTTACACGCTAGCAGCGCTAGTGTGTTGTTACAACTACCTAAAGACTCTTTTTATTTTAAACCTTTTAAAAATCATAACTTGACTTGTGTATGTTGGATTTTTGTCGTTTTGGTCTTGTTTTGTCTAGATAAATATTTCCTATTTTTCTAAACTGGTGTTGTGTCATTTTGTAGTGTTTTCATTAAGTTACTGTGTGTGTTGGTACAAATACTTTACGCTCAGCACTCTGAGGTTAAGCCTACTGCTCTGCCAAGCTACCAAGGGGGTAAGCAGGGGTTAGCTGAGGGTGATTCTCTTTTATCCTAACTAGAGTGAGGGTCCTTGCTTGAACAGGGGGTAACCTGACTGTCAACCAAAGACCCCATTTCTAACATTGGTGACCAGCGGTCGGGATTGGACTTGTATTTGTACTTGACATACAGTAATTAAGTGTACACTACTGTTTTGATCTCAGACCACTACGTGACCACATACTACTAGTCTTGTGATTTTTGTTTTTTTACTTGGACTGTTTTTCTCTGCATTCAGTTTCTTTTTTTTTCGCTGATCCCGGGATTGACTTTGCTGAAACTTCATTTGAGGACTTGCTTTTCTGTTTTTGGAACTGTGCATATTTTTTTTTAACCTCTCATCATGTCTCAGTCTGGAGATGCCCTAGCTGAAACTGCTTTTGATTTGGAGAAATTGGAGAGCTACAAGGTGGCTCAGTTGAAGCAGTTTTGTAGGAATGTTGGCTGTCCCATTGAGAGCTCATCCAAGAAGGTTGAGCTGCAAAAGGCGCTGAGGGCCTGGGTGGCAGCCAAAGCAGCTGAGGGGCACACAGATGAGGAGCCAGAGGGGGAAGAGGAGTTGCAAGTCACTCACACTGATGTAGTGGGTGGGCCTGCTATGTCTCAAGGGAGAATCTCTAGGGCAAGTAGCAGTGTATCCTCCAAGGGTCTGACACCTGAAGAGTTGCAGGACAGACAGGCAGAAAGGGAGTACCAATTGGAGCAGAGAAGGCTAGCCCTTGAGGAGAAGAAGATAACAATGGCTCATGAGCTTAGCTTGAAAGAGATAGATCATAGAAACCAGTCCAGTAGGGATGGTGGCAGCAATTCTACAGTGCAGCCTGAGAGAAGGGTACACATCCCAAAAGACCTTGTGAGGGATTATAAAAGGGAGGATGATATCTACTTGTGGTTCAAGGGTTATGAGTCAGCTCTCCACATGAACCTGGTCCCTGAAGCTCATTGGGGGGCAGCCCTGTGGAAGCATTTTGAGGCAGAGGGGAGGGACACACTGACGGCCTTAGGGGATGCTCAGAGTCTCACCTACCCTGCCATGAAGGAGGCCTTACTTACCAGGTATGGTCTCACCCCTGAGCAGTACAAAGAGAAGTTTAGATCCTACAAGAGAAAGGAATCCCAAACATGGTTGGAATGTGTTGATTCTTGTTGCAGGTCACTGGATGGTTGGGTGAAGGGCAGTAAGGTAAACACGTATGAGGGGCTTTACAATTTAATTGCTTGGGAGCACTTGTACAGTTTATGTTTTCCAGAGCTGCGCCAGCACCTCATTGACAGCAAGCTGACTGACCCCAGGAAGCTTGCACAGGAAGCGGACCGCTGGGAGAGCACCAGGGTCCAAAAGAGGTATGGGGGAGACCACGCCAAGGGTGGGCAGGGTCCCTCTCAGAAGAAAGGGGGGGGTAAGGGCAAACAGGATGAGTTCTCTAAAGGGCCCCAAACTGATTCCCAGGGTAAGGATTCCCAACCCCCCAGTGAAAAGAGGCCATGGTTCTCCAAAGGGAAGCCAATGGCAGGTGGTCCCCTACGTAAGTGCTATTCATGTGACCAGGTGGGTCATGTGAGGGGGGACCCCAAATGCCCCAAAAGTACACCGGCACCCACTGGTGCACCGTCCCAGGGTTTGGCCAGTGTAGCGCTTGGGGAGGAGTTGGTTTCAGGTGGGTGGGAACCAGCAGAAATGACCCTTGTCTCACTAGGGGACAGTGAGATGGTCCAGAGAAACCTAGTGCCTGATAACACTAAGAAGTACAGGCAATGGGTGACCATCAATGGACAGAGGGTGGAGGCTCTGAGAGACACAGGAGCCAGTGTGACTACAGTGAGGAGTCACCTGGTGTCTGAAGAGCAGATTGATCCCCGGGTACTTCACCAAGTAGTTGCAGTAGACAACTCTGAGCGCCTCTGCAGAGTGGCGCAGGTTCCCTTTGAATGGGGGGGGGTCTCAGGTTCCTGGAAAGTAGCTGTGAGTCCAACCATGCCTGTTGATTGTTTGCTAGGCAACGACCTGGAGGATTCCCCTTGGAAGGAGGTGGAACACAGGTCTCACTTGGAGATGTTGGGTCTGCCTGGGTGGGTATGCGTATCCACCCGGTCTATGGCAGCCAATCAGGGTAGTCAAGAGCCCCTGGAGCCTGAAACAGTGGCCCAGGGGACCGCCAAGAAGAGGAAAGGCAGGAGGCGCGGGAAACCCGCCCCAGAAGTTCCCACGGTCCGGGAGGAGGCAGAGCCTGAGGGTGATGCCCCGGAACCTACAGGGGAACAGGTGGCTGAACTGGGGGAGGTCCCTGAGCTGTCGCAGTGGCAGCAGGAAGGGGGACCCACCAGGGAAGTATTCTGCACAGCGCAGAAGGAATGCCCTACTCTTGAGGGACTGCGGCAGCAGGCTGCAGCCCAGGCGGCTGGCGGGGCGCCAGGTACTCACCTGATTTATTGGGAGGATGGCCTCCTGTATAGTGAGCCTAAGGTTCCTGAGCCGGGGTCAGCTCGTATGCTGGTGGTACCCCAGGGCTTCAGGACCTTCCTACTGGGTTTGGCTCATGATGTGCCTTTGGCAGGACATCTAGGGCAGGACAAGACCTATAAGAGGCTTGTCTCCCACTTTTACTGGCCCTTGATGAACAAGCAGTCAGCTGCTTATTGTAGATCTTGTCAGACTTGTCAGGCAAGTGGCAAGAGTGGGGGGAAATGCAAAGCTCCCCTCCAACCTTTACCGGTAGTCAGTACTCCCTTTGAAAGGGTAGGAATTGACATTGTGGGGCCTCTGGATCCCAAGACAGCCCTGGGCAACAGGTTCATCCTGGTCTTGGTGGACCATGCCACCCGGTACCCAGAAGCTATTCCTCTAAGGACGGTCACCGCCCCCGTGGTGGGACGTGCCTTGATGGGGGTTTTTACCCGCATGGGGTTCCCCAAGGAGGTAGTATCTGATAGGGGTACAAACTTCATATCCACTTATATGAAGTCTCTGTGGAAGGTGTGTGGGGTAACCTACAAGTTCACCACCCCTTACCACCCCCAAAGTAATGGTCTGGTTGAGAGATTCAACCGCACCTTGAAAGGCATGATTCAGGGCCTGTCAGAGCCCTTGAGGCGTAAGTGGGACGTCCTCTTGCCATGCCTTCTGTTCGCTTACAGGGAGGTGCCTCAAAAGGGACTTGGCTTTAGCCCCTTTGAGCTCATCTATGGCCACCCTGTGAGGGGACCGCTCAGTCTGGTGAAGGAGGCTTTGGAGAAAGCTCCTAGTAAACCACCCCAGGATGTATTTAGCTACATGCTGGCACTAAGAAACCAGACTGCCCGCTTCAGGCGTCTCGCTCAGGAGAACCTGGAAGCAAGCCAGGAGGACATGAAACGGTGGTACGACCAGAATGCCACTCTGGTTGAGTTTCAGCCTGGACAAAAAGTGTGGGTCATGGCACCAGTAGAGCCTAGGGCTCTCCAAGATAAGTGGACTGGGCCTTTTGAGGTGGTGGAAAGAAAGAGCGAGGTCACCTATCTGGTAGACTTGCAATCCCCCAGGAACCCCTTGAGGGTCCTACATGTCAACCGCCTCAAACCCCACTTTGAGCGAACTGAGCTATCCATGCTCCTAGCGACAGATGACGGGGTGGAGGAAGAGAGTGAGCCTCTTCCTGACCTCCTGTCTGCAGGAGAGAAAGATGGGTCTGTGGAGGGAGTGATCCTCTCCCCCTCCCTGACTGAGGAACAGCAGAGGGACTGTCGCCACGTGCTGGGACAGTTCGCCTCACTGTTTTCCCTGATCCCAGGAGTCACACACCTGTGCACACATGATGTGGACACTGGGGACAGTACACCTGTTAAACATAAGGTTTACAGGGTGACTGACAGGGTGAGGGCTTGCATTAAGGAGGAAGTCTCCAAAATGTTAGCCCTAAGGGTTATTGAGCACTCCAGCAGTCCTTGGGCCAGCCCAGTGGTCTTGGTCCCAAAGGCTACTGCTCCTGGTGCCACTCCAGAACTTAGGTTCTGTGTGGACTACCGGGGTCTCAATGCGGTCAGCAAGACTGACGCACACCCCATCCCCCGAGCTGATGAGCTCATTGATCGGTTAGGAGCTGCCAAGTACCTCAGTACGTTTGATTTAACCTCTGGGTACTGGCAGATTGCCTTAACTGAAGGGGCAAAGGAGAGGTCAGCATTCTCTACCCCCGATGGGCACTTCCACTTCAATGTGATGCCCTTTGGGATGAAGAATGCCCCTGCCACCTTTCAGAGGTTGGTCAACCAGGTGTTGGCAGGACTGGATGAGTTCAGTGCCGCCTACCTGGATGACATTGCTGTGTTTAGTTCCACATGGGAGGAACACCTGCAACACCTCTGGAGAGTGTTAGAGGCCCTGCAGAAGGCAGGCCTCACTATTAAGGCGAGCAAGTGCCAAATAGGGCAGGGTTCTGTTGTGTACTTAGGACACCAGGTGGGGAGTGGCCAGGTGGCACCCCTACAGCCTAAGATTGACACGATTCTGGCTTGGGAGCCTCCCAAGACCCAGACTGAAGTGAGAGCCTTTTTAGGTCTCACAGGATACTATAGGAGGTTCGTTAAGGGATATGGTACCATTGTTACCCCCTTAACTGAGTTGACTTCTAAGAAGCAACCCAAGAAAGTGATCTGGACAGAGGCTTGCCAGAACGCTTTTGATGCCCTGAAGGCTGCCATGTGCACAGCACCTGTGCTGAAGGCACCTGACTACTCCACGGAGTTTGTTGTACAGACAGACGCCTCAGAGCATGGTATTGGAGCAGTACTCTCACAGCTGAATGAAGAGGGCCTAGATCAACCCGTAGCCTTCATTAGCAGGAGGTTACTACCCAGGGAACGTAGGTGGAGTGCCATAGAACGTGAAGCGTTTGCTGTGGTCTGGGCACTGAAGAAGCTAAGACCCTACTTGTTTGGGACTCACTTCCGAGTTCAGACCGACCACAGACCCCTCAGATGGTTAATGCAGATGAGGGGTGAGAACCCAAAACTGTTGAGGTGGTCCATTTCCCTACAGGGGATGGACTTTACGGTGGAACATCGACCCGGTACAGAACACGCCAATGCTGATGGTCTGTCCAGGTTCTTCCGCCTTAGTGATGAGAACTCCCATGAGGTTGGGTAGTTGCTCCCCACTTTTAGCTGGGGGGGACACGTGTTAGACTTTTCATCCTTGGCGTGGTCTCCCTTAACTTTTTGCCTCTGTTCCCCAGGTTGTTGATGTGTGCTGGACTCTGATTTTGCTGTTTTTGTTACTCTGGGCACTTTACCACTGCTAACCAGTGCTAAAGTGCAAGTGCTCCTGTTTAAATTGTATGTAAGTGGTTCATCCATGATTGGCATATTTGAATTACTAGTAAGTCCCTAGTAATGTGCACTAGAGGTGCCAGGGCCTGTAAATCAAATGCTACTAGTGGGCCTGCAGCACTGGTTGTGCCACCCACATAAGTAGCTCTGTAATCATGTCTCAGACCTGCCCCTGCAGTGTCTGGATGTGTATTTTTACACTGTAAATTCGACTTGGCAAGTGTACCCACTTGCCAGGCCTAAACCTTCCCTTTCCTTACATGTAAGGCGCCCCTAAGGTAGGCCCTAGGTAGCCCCAAGGGCAGGGTGCAGTGTATGGATAAGGTAGGACATATAGTAATGTGGTTTATATGTCCTGACAGTGAAATACTGCCAATTTCGTTTTCACTGTTGCAAGGTCTGTCTCTCTCATAGGATAATATGGGGGCTACCTTTAAATATGATTAAAGTGTAGATTCCCCTAGAGAAGAGATGGACAGGTGGAGTTTGGGATCCCTGAACTCACAATTTAAAAATGCATCTTTTAGTAAAGTTGATTTTGAGATTGTGAGTTTGGAAATGCCACTTTTAGAAAGTGAGCATTTTCTTGCTTAAACCATTCTGTGACTCTGCCTTGTTTGTGGATTCCCTGTCTGGGTCAGTTGACAGTTGGGTTGTTTTTCACCTCACACCAGACAGTGACACAAAGGGAGCTGGGGTGTGATCTGCATTCCTGATTAGCCATCTCTGCTAGGAGGGAGGGGTGGAGTGGTCACTCTCATCTGAAAGGACTGTGCCTGCCTCTGACAATGCTGTCTCCAACCCCCTGGTGTGTGTCTGAGGCCTTGCCTGGGCAAGGCAGGATTTCACAAGAAGGTGTGAGTCCCCTTTGAAGGAAGGTGACTTCAAAGACTAAAATGGGTATAAGAAGGGCACCCAAACTTACAAACTTTAGAAACACTTCTGGAATCAAGGGGAACCTCTGCCTGGAGAAGAGCTGATCGCTGAGGAACAAGTGCTGCCCTGCCTGTGACTGTGCTTTGTGGAGCTTTCCTGCAGTGCTGCTTCTGCCAGAGTAAGAGGGCAAAGACTGGACTTTGTGTGCCTTCCATCTTGAAGAAGAAATCTCCAAGGGCTTGATGTAGAGCTTGCCTCCTGTTATTGAAGTCTCAGGGATAGCAAAGACTTCTTCCTGCCAGCATCTGGAGTCTCTGGAGAGACCCCTACCCTGCTCTGTGGTGCCCTTCCAGTTCCTGGGACCCTGAAAGGAGAGGCTGGCAGCCTAAGGACAAAAATACACGCACCGAGCGCCGTGCGGAGAAAAGATCGACGCGAATCCGATCGCGGCTGAGAAAACGACGCGACGCCGGCTCCGCAGCTGAGAAACGACGCCGCAGGAAACGCGACCGAAGAATCGACGCCCGGAGCAGGAGAAACGACGCGCAGCATCGCTGACGAAGGCTGAGAGATCGCAACCTGCGCCGCGGGACTTTCGGACCGTCGCGGGGCTGGCTTTTTCGACGCGCATCGCCGTGCCGAGCTGTTTTCAACGCATATAACCGTGCAGGGTTATTTTCGACGCACACCGCCCGTGCGGGGTTATTTTTGACGCAAACCAGGTACATTTACACGCTAGCAGCGCTAGTGTGTTGTTACAACTACCTAAAGACTCTTTTTATTTTAAACCTTTTAAAAATCATAACTTGACTTGTGTATGTTGGATTTTTGTCGTTTTGGTCTTGTTTTGTCTAGATAAATATTTCCTATTTTTCTAAACTGGTGTTGTGTCATTTTGTAGTGTTTTCATTAAGTTACTGTGTGTGTTGGTACAAATACTTTACGCTCAGCACTCTGAGGTTAAGCCTACTGCTCTGCCAAGCTACCAAGGGGGTAAGCAGGGGTTAGCTGAGGGTGATTCTCTTTTATCCTAACTAGAGTGAGGGTCCTTGCTTGAACAGGGGGTAACCTGACTGTCAACCAAAGACCCCATTTCTAACATTGGTGACCAGCGGTCGGGATTGGACTTGTATTTGTACTTGACATACAGTAATTAAGTGTACACTACTGTTTTGATCTCAGACCACTACGTGACCACATACTACTAGTCTTGTGATTTTTGTTTTTTTACTTGGACTGTTTTTCTCTGCATTCAGTTTCTTTTTTTTTCGCTGATCCCGGGATTGACTTTGCTGAAACTTCATTTGAGGACTTGCTTTTCTGTTTTTGGAACTGTGCATATTTTTTTTTAACCTCTCATCATGTCTCAGTCTGGAGATGCCCTAGCTGAAACTGCTTTTGATTTGGAGAAATTGGAGAGCTACAAGGTGGCTCAGTTGAAGCAGTTTTGTAGGAATGTTGGCTGTCCCATTGAGAGCTCATCCAAGAAGGTTGAGCTGCAAAAGGCGCTGAGGGCCTGGGTGGCAGCCAAAGCAGCTGAGGGGCACACAGATGAGGAGCCAGAGGGGGAAGAGGAGTTGCAAGTCACTCACACTGATGTAGTGAGTGGGCCTGCTATGTCTCAAGGGAGAATCTCTAGGGCAAGTAGCAGTGTATCCTCCAAGGGTCTGACACCTGAAGAGTTGCAGGACAGACAGGCAGAAAGGGAGTACCAATTGGAGCAGAGAAGGCTAGCCCTTGAGGAGAAGAAGATAACAATGGCTCATGAGCTTAGCTTGAAAGAGATAGATCATAGAAACCAGTCCAGTAGGGATGGTGGCAGCAATTCTACAGTGCAGCCTGAGAGAAGGGTACACATCCCAAAAGACCTTGTGAGGGATTATAAAAGGGAGGATGATATCTACTTGTGGTTCAAGGGTTATGAGTCAGCTCTCCACATGAACCTGGTCCCTGAAGCTCATTGGGGGGCAGCCCTGTGGAAGCATTTTGAGGCAGAGGGGAGGGACACACTGACGGCCTTAGGGGATGCTCAGAGTCTCACCTACCCTGCCATGAAGGAGGCCTTACTTACCAGGTATGGTCTCACCCCTGAGCAGTACAAAGAGAAGTTTAGATCCTACAAGAGAAAGGAATCCCAAACATGGTTGGAATGTGTTGATTCTTGTTGCAGGTCACTGGATGGTTGGGTGAAGGGCAGTAAGGTAAACACGTATGAGGGGCTTTACAATTTAATTGCTTGGGAGCACTTGTACAGTTTATGTTTTCCAGAGCTGCGCCAGCACCTCATTGACAGCAAGCTGACTGACCCCAGGAAGCTTGCACAGGAAGCGGACCGCTGGGAGAGCACCAGGGTCCAAAAGAGGTATGGGGGAGACCACGCCAAGGGTGGGCAGGGTCCCTCTCAGAAGAAAGGGGGGGGTAAGGGCAAACAGGATGAGTTCTCTAAAGGGCCCCAAACTGATTCCCAGGGTAAGGATTCCCAACCCCCCAGTGAAAAGAGGCCATGGTTCTCCAAAGGGAAGCCAATGGCAGGTGGTCCCCTACGTAAGTGCTATTCATGTGACCAGGTGGGTCATGTGAGGGGGGACCCCAAATGCCCCAAAAGTACACCGGCACCCACTGGTGCACCGTCCCAGGGTTTGGCCAGTGTAGCGCTTGGGGAGGAGTTGGTTTCAGGTGGGTGGGAACCAGCAGAAATGACCCTTGTCTCACTAGGGGACAGTGAGATGGTCCAGAGAAACCTAGTGCCTGATAACACTAAGAAGTACAGGCAATGGGTGACCATCAATGGACAGAGGGTGGAGGCTCTGAGAGACACAGGAGCCAGTGTGACTACAGTGAGGAGTCACCTGGTGTCTGAAGAGCAGATTGATCCCCGGGTACTTCACCAAGTAGTTGCAGTAGACAACTCTGAGCGCCTCTGCAGAGTGGCGCAGGTTCCCTTTGAATGGGGGGGGGTCTCAGGTTCCTGGAAAGTAGCTGTGAGTCCAACCATGCCTGTTGATTGTTTGCTAGGCAACGACCTGGAGGATTCCCCTTGGAAGGAGGTGGAACACAGGTCTCACTTGGAGATGTTGGGTCTGCCTGGGTGGGTATGCGTATCCACCCGGTCTATGGCAGCCAATCAGGGTAGTCAAGAGCCCCTGGAGCCTGAAACAGTGGCCCAGGGGACCGCCAAGAAGAGGAAAGGCAGGAGGCGCGGGAAACCCGCCCCAGAAGTTCCCACGGTCCGGGAGGAGGCAGAGCCTGAGGGTGATGCCCCGGAACCTACAGGGGAACAGGTGGCTGAACTGGGGGAGGTCCCTGAGCTGTCGCAGTGGCAGCAGGAAGGGGGACCCACCAGGGAAGTATTCTGCACAGCGCAGAAGGAATGCCCTACTCTTGAGGGACTGCGGCAGCAGGCTGCAGCCCAGGCGGCTGGCGGGGCGCCAGGTACTCACCTGATTTATTGGGAGGATGGCCTCCTGTATAGTGAGCCTAAGGTTCCTGAGCCGGGGTCAGCTCGTATGCTGGTGGTACCCCAGGGCTTCAGGACCTTCCTACTGGGTTTGGCTCATGATGTGCCTTTGGCAGGACATCTAGGGCAGGACAAGACCTATAAGAGGCTTGTCTCCCACTTTTACTGGCCCTTGATGAACAAGCAGTCAGCTGCTTATTGTAGATCTTGTCAGACTTGTCAGGCAAGTGGCAAGAGTGGGGGGAAATGCAAAGCTCCCCTCCAACCTTTACCGGTAGTCAGTACTCCCTTTGAAAGGGTAGGAATTGACATTGTGGGGCCTCTGGATCCCAAGACAGCCCTGGGCAACAGGTTCATCCTGGTCTTGGTGGACCATGCCACCCGGTACCCAGAAGCTATTCCTCTAAGGACGGTCACCGCCCCCGTGGTGGGACGTGCCTTGATGGGGGTTTTTACCCGCATGGGGTTCCCCAAGGAGGTAGTATCTGATAGGGGTACAAACTTCATATCCACTTATATGAAGTCTCTGTGGAAGGTGTGTGGGGTAACCTACAAGTTCACCACCCCTTACCACCCCCAAAGTAATGGTCTGGTTGAGAGATTCAACCGCACCTTGAAAGGCATGATTCAGGGCCTGTCAGAGCCCTTGAGGCGTAAGTGGGACGTCCTCTTGCCATGCCTTCTGTTCGCTTACAGGGAGGTGCCTCAAAAGGGACTTGGCTTTAGCCCCTTTGAGCTCATCTATGGCCACCCTGTGAGGGGACCGCTCAGTCTGGTGAAGGAGGCTTTGGAGAAAGCTCCTAGTAAACCACCCCAGGATGTATTTAGCTACATGCTGGCACTAAGAAACCAGACTGCCCGCTTCAGGCGTCTCGCTCAGGAGAACCTGGAAGCAAGCCAGGAGGACATGAAACGGTGGTACGACCAGAATGCCACTCTGGTTGAGTTTCAGCCTGGACAAAAAGTGTGGGTCATGGCACCAGTAGAGCCTAGGGCTCTCCAAGATAAGTGGACTGGGCCTTTTGAGGTGGTGGAAAGAAAGAGCGAGGTCACCTATCTGGTAGACTTGCAATCCCCCAGGAACCCCTTGAGGGTCCTACATGTCAACCGCCTCAAACCCCACTTTGAGCGAACTGAGCTATCCATGCTCCTAGCGACAGATGACGGGGTGGAGGAAGAGAGTGAGCCTCTTCCTGACCTCCTGTCTGCAGGAGAGAAAGATGGGTCTGTGGAGGGAGTGATCCTCTCCCCCTCCCTGACTGAGGAACAGCAGAGGGACTGTCGCCACGTGCTGGGACAGTTCGCCTCACTGTTTTCCCTGATCCCAGGAGTCACACACCTGTGCACACATGATGTGGACACTGGGGACAGTACACCTGTTAAACATAAGGTTTACAGGGTGACTGACAGGGTGAGGGCTTGCATTAAGGAGGAAGTCTCCAAAATGTTAGCCCTAAGGGTTATTGAGCACTCCAGCAGTCCTTGGGCCAGCCCAGTGGTCTTGGTCCCAAAGGCTACTGCTCCTGGTGCCACTCCAGAACTTAGGTTCTGTGTGGACTACCGGGGTCTCAATGCGGTCAGCAAGACTGACGCACACCCCATCCCCCGAGCTGATGAGCTCATTGATCGGTTAGGAGCTGCCAAGTACCTCAGTACGTTTGATTTAACCTCTGGGTACTGGCAGATTGCCTTAACTGAAGGGGCAAAGGAGAGGTCAGCATTCTCTACCCCCGATGGGCACTTCCACTTCAATGTGATGCCCTTTGGGATGAAGAATGCCCCTGCCACCTTTCAGAGGTTGGTCAACCAGGTGTTGGCAGGACTGGATGAGTTCAGTGCCGCCTACCTGGATGACATTGCTGTGTTTAGTTCCACATGGGAGGAACACCTGCAACACCTCTGGAGAGTGTTAGAGGCCCTGCAGAAGGCAGGCCTCACTATTAAGGCGAGCAAGTGCCAAATAGGGCAGGGTTCTGTTGTGTACTTAGGACACCAGGTGGGGAGTGGCCAGGTGGCACCCCTACAGCCTAAGATTGACACAATTCTGGCTTGGGAGCCTCCCAAGACCCAGACTGAAGTGAGAGCCTTTTTAGGTCTCACAGGATACTATAGGAGGTTCGTTAAGGGATATGGTACCATTGTTACCCCCTTAACTGAGTTGACTTCTAAGAAGCAACCCAAGAAAGTGATCTGGACAGAGGCTTGCCAGAACGCTTTTGATGCCCTGAAGGCTGCCATGTGCACAGCACCTGTGCTGAAGGCACCTGACTACTCCACGGAGTTTGTTGTACAGACAGACGCCTCAGAGCATGGTATTGGAGCAGTACTCTCACAGCTGAATGAAGAGGGCCTAGATCAACCCGTAGCCTTCATTAGCAGGAGGTTACTACCCAGGGAACGTAGGTGGAGTGCCATAGAACGTGAAGCGTTTGCTGTGGTCTGGGCACTGAAGAAGCTAAGACCCTACTTGTTTGGGACTCACTTCCGAGTTCAGACCGACCACAGACCCCTCAGATGGTTAATGCAGATGAGGGGTGAGAACCCAAAACTGTTGAGGTGGTCCATTTCCCTACAGGGGATGGACTTTACGGTGGAACATCGACCCGGTACAGAACACGCCAATGCTGATGGTCTGTCCAGGTTCTTCCGCCTTAGTGATGAGAACTCCCATGAGGTTGGGTAGTTGCTCCCCACTTTTAGCTGGGGGGGACACGTGTTAGACTTTTCATCCTTGGCGTGGTCTCCCTTAACTTTTTGCCTCTGTTCCCCAGGTTGTTGATGTGTGCTGGACTCTGATTTTGCTGTTTTTGTTACTCTGGGCACTTTACCACTGCTAACCAGTGCTAAAGTGCAAGTGCTCCTGTTTAAATTGTATGTAAGTGGTTCATCCATGATTGGCATATTTGAATTACTAGTAAGTCCCTAGTAATGTGCACTAGAGGTGCCAGGGCCTGTAAATCAAATGCTACTAGTGGGCCTGCAGCACTGGTTGTGCCACCCACATAAGTAGCTCTGTAATCATGTCTCAGACCTGCCCCTGCAGTGTCTGGATGTGTATTTTTACACTGTAAATTCGACTTGGCAAGTGTACCCACTTGCCAGGCCTAAACCTTCCCTTTCCTTACATGTAAGGCGCCCCTAAGGTAGGCCCTAGGTAGCCCCAAGGGCAGGGTGCAGTGTATGGATAAGGTAGGACATATAGTAATGTGGTTTATATGTCCTGACAGTGAAATACTGCCAATTTCGTTTTCACTGTTGCAAGGTCTGTCTCTCTCATAGGATAATATGGGGGCTACCTTTAAATATGATTAAAGTGTAGATTCCCCTAGAGAAGAGATGGACAGGTGGAGTTTGGGATCCCTGAACTCACAATTTAAAAATGCATCTTTTAGTAAAGTTGATTTTGAGATTGTGAGTTTGGAAATGCCACTTTTAGAAAGTGAGCATTTTCTTGCTTAAACCATTCTGTGACTCTGCCTTGTTTGTGGATTCCCTGTCTGGGTCAGTTGACAGTTGGGTTGTTTTTCACCTCACACCAGACAGTGACACAAAGGGAGCTGGGGTGTGATCTGCATTCCTGATTAGCCATCTCTGCTAGGAGGGAGGGGTGGAGTGGTCACTCTCATCTGAAAGGACTGTGCCTGCCTCTGACAATGCTGTCTCCAACCCCCTGGTGTGTGTCTGAGGCCTTGCCTGGGCAAGGCAGGATTTCACAAGAAGGTGTGAGTCCCCTTTGAAGGAAGGTGACTTCAAAGACTAAAATGGGTATAAGAAGGGCACCCAAACTTACAAACTTTAGAAACACTTCTGGAATCAAGGGGAACCTCTGCCTGGAGAAGAGCTGATCGCTGAGGAACAAGTGCTGCCCTGCCTGTGACTGTGCTTTGTGGAGCTTTCCTGCAGTGCTGCTTCTGCCAGAGTAAGAGGGCAAAGACTGGACTTTGTGTGCCTTCCATCTTGAAGAAGAAATCTCCAAGGGCTTGATGTAGAGCTTGCCTCCTGTTATTGAAGTCTCAGGGATAGCAAAGACTTCTTCCTGCCAGCATCTGGAGTCTCTGGAGAGACCCCTACCCTGCTCTGTGGTGCCCTTCCAGTTCCTGGGACCCTGAAAGGAGAGGCTGGCAGCCTAAGGACAAAAATACACGCACCGAGCGCCGTGCGGAGAAAAGATCGACGCGAATCCGATCGCGGCTGAGAAAACGACGCGACGCCGGCTCCGCAGCTGAGAAACGACGCTGCAGGAAACGCGACCGAAGAATCGACGCCCGGAGCAGGAGAAACGACGCGCAGCATCGCTGACGAAGGCTGAGAGATCGCAACCTGCGCCGCGGGACTTTCGGACCGTCGCGGGGCTGGCTTTTTCGACGCGCATCGCCGTGCCGAGCTGTTTTCAACGCATATAACCGTGCAGGGTTATTTTCGACGCACACCGCCCGTGCGGGGTTATTTTTGACGCAAACCAGGTACATTTACACGCTAGCAGCGCTAGTGTGTTGTTACAACTACCTAAAGACTCTTTTTATTTTAAACCTTTTAAAAATCATAACTTGACTTGTGTATGTTGGATTTTTGTCGTTTTGGTCTTGTTTTGTCTAGATAAATATTTCCTATTTTTCTAAACTGGTGTTGTGTCATTTTGTAGTGTTTTCATTAAGTTACTGTGTGTGTTGGTACAAATACTTTACGCCCAGCACTCTGAGGTTAAGCCTACTGCTCTGCCAAGCTACCAAGGGGGTAAGCAGGGGTTAGCTGAGGGTGATTCTCTTTTATCCTAACTAGAGTGAGGGTCCTTGCTTGAACAGGGGGTAACCTGACTGTCAACCAAAGACCCCATTTCTAACAAATGCCAAAAGTCCTTGGAAATCTCTACTAGAATGCGAGACTTGGTCCCGCCCAATTTGTTGACATATCTCACTGCTGAGATATTGTCCATATGAAGAAGGATACAAAAATTAGTCTTGATAGGAGACAGACTCTTGATTGCAAATGAGCCCACTAGAAGCTCCAGACAATTGATATGGAGGTGGAGATCCTCTTTGGACCAACGACCCCTTGTGGAAACCAAGCCACAACAAGCCCCCCAGTCCCAAAGACAGACTGGTGTACGACTCTATCACAATCTCTGGGGAAGAACCAAAGATGGCCCTGCCATTCTAAGCCTCCATGTGATCTAACCACCAACACATCTCTGAGCGAGCCTCCTCCGAAAGGGGAATCTGGTCCACATATTTGAGACTCCTCTGAAGATGGAAATTTTTCAATCTCTGCACAGCCCTGTAGTGTAGAGGACCCGGAAAGATCGCTTGAATGGAGGAAGAGAGCAGGCCCACCATGTGGGCAATCGCCCTCAATAATACAGTCTGTCTGGCCAACAGTAACCTCAATTTTCTCTTGATCAGACTAATCTTCTGAGGGGGAAGGATCAACTGAACCAGAGTAGAGTCTACCCAAAAACCAGAAAATCCAATCTATGAGACTGAATTAAGACCGACTTCTGGGCATTGATGATGAATCCCAGACTCTGGAGAAGAGAAATGGACCATTCCAGATGGTCAAGGACTAGACGGGGACATTGAGCCATAATGAGAATGTTATCGAGTTAAATTATAAGACGGATCCCTCGAGAACGGAGGAACTCTACCACTGGCCCCATCACCTTTGTGAAGCACCAAGGGGCTGATGTGAGGCCAAAAGGAAGGACCTTGTGTTCATAACAAAGACCTTCCCACAGAAACTGGAGGAATCGACGGTCAGGAGGGAAAATAGGAATAGTCAAATAAGCATCCTTTATATCTAAACAAACCATCCAGTCTCATTCCTGAAGAATATCCCTCAATAAGTGGATGCCCTCCATCTTGAATTGCCGATAAACCAAACACCCGTTGAACTCTTTGCAGTTCAACGCGAGGCAGGAGCCACCCCCCTTCTTGTCCACTTGGAATACTGAACTGAGAAATCCCATTGGATGAGTGGAAGCCTCAACAATAGCGCCTTTTTTCAAAAGTGATGCAATTTCTGCAGAAATGAAAATTGTGATCTTGAAGGGAAAAATACGTCGGACCAGGAAGAGATGTCTGAGATGGGGACTCAAGCGTTGCAAGTAATTTTGCGCCATGCTTGTAGAAAACACCCCGTCCTGCCCACTAAAACAACTTCTGAGCTTACAAATTAGGCTCACTTGTAGATCCTGCATCCTGGGAGTAGGATTGGGTGCCTCTAGATCTCCCTCTGTGGAATCTAGAGCGACCTGCTCTCAGGTGGGAAGAGTAGAAGGTGGATACAGAGGAATTGTAGTCTTGGAAACCCCGTCTCCTCTGATGATAGTATCCCCGTTGAGGATCTTTTTGGCTGAAACAGCTGAAGGCACTCCCAGTGTAGCGCCCAGCCCCACGAAAAGGTGGAGAAAGAACCTTCTTAATAGACCCTTGTGCCTTGCCCAAATTGGCATAAGAAGCCGCAAATTTAGAAAGCTCCTTAAGGAAAGGAGAACCTAAAGCAAACCCTGAACCAAATGACCTGACTCAGATGAAGCTAGGTCTGAAAACTTTGGATCCATCTTTATCAAGACGGAGCGATGACGTTCATTGGAAATTGCACAATTAGCATTCCCCAGAAAGCATAGGGCCCTTTGTGCCAACCAGAACATCGGGGTCAATAGCCTCAGCAGGATCCTTAGACTGAAACCCCATCTCCAAAATCTTGGTCAATGGGCCAGTCATGTCTAGAAGTTTGCCCTGGCTACCTCGTCAGGCGTGATTGATCACCTTCTTTTGATCCTTTGAATTTTTTTTCAAATATGTGACTAGAGTAGGTTCCAGTTCAGGTGTCTCAGTCACCTTAAAGGGAAAATCTGGTCTTGGGCATTCAGAACATAATCCAGAGCGAACATCCTTCTTGAACCCATGCCTAATGTGGGATTCCACATAGTTAGCTACTTCCACGGTGAGCAACCATAGAGTAGAGCAGGGATGAACAATGTCCTCAGGTTCAAAAGTAAGAACTTTTGGGGTAGGAGTAGAATCATCCTGGTGGTGCATCTTCTTTTTGCGTTTTCGGGGAGATCATCCCCCTGGTCTGAGGAATTCTCAGGGGAAGAGGAAGCCAAATCCTCCTTGGACTTAGACTTTGAGGTGACAGAAGCATTATAGTCATGATCTCTGGCCAGAGATCTGATAAGACTCTCAAAGTCTGCAGCATGCGGATTCTTACCTGGTTTGAGGGCCTGTGAGCCACCAGACAGGGAGGGATGTTCGACTATCTGAGACCCAGAGGGGGCCACTCATCCCTGCTGTTTGGCAAAACCATTGAGATGGTGTTTAATAGGCCTCATAGTTTGGGCCAATGCTTGATTGACTGTATGACGCACACCCCACATCCAGGGTATAGACAAGGTCCTGCTCAAAGGATCCCGCAGGATCACCACATAATATTCATCACCTCCTTGATCTTCATAGGCAGCCATACTGACTGGGTAGAAATATGCAACTCCAAAGGAGCAGAAATCCAGGTGATGTAGGACAAAGGGAGCAGAATACCAGCGTTGAAAGCAGGTTAATACATCAATAGGACGTGGAGGGAGCTCTGGCCAAATATAAACAGGTCCAACCTGTGTAAATATCGTTGCAACCCCAAGGAGAGCACACTTGCTTAAATGAGACGAGGACATGCGTCTCAGTGTGTTTGATAATTATGAGGCTCCATGCATGCGCAATAGAACAGGCTGTGTTGAAATAGAAAGAGGACTCCGCGGCATGGCTGCACATTCTCACTCCTCTGCTCCCACTCCACAAAAGCAGGGGCGAGCGGAGCGGCCACCTCCGGAAGGTGCAACAACGCTCCCAAGCACCAAAATAAATATTAACACAACGCGCACACAGCATGATCGAAAAGCACCATAATTAGCATAAACACAAGTCACAATCACAATATACACAGTGATTAAAGACAAACCGAAAAGCACTTAACTGGCTGCAAAGCAGCAAAGAAAGAAGAGTTGGTTTATGTTTGTCAGTGTTATATAGGGGGACTGCCTCCATGGTTATCACGTGTTGTGGATACACTTGGGATTTGTAGTTTTTTCTGTGTATACTTTCTGGTTGGCTGTTGTTAAAATTAAATTGAAGAAAGAGAAGCATAATCGGAGCCTCCGGTCCTGACATGGAGTCTTGAAAAACCTTTTACCTCTCCTTATATGCCTGAATAGCCAAGGCCTTCTGGGAAGGTTCTTATGTGGCATCTCCTGCTGCCACCTGCAGGGGGCCAGCTTGAACAGTTGTTAAAAGAACCAGCGCGATCTCGCTGTTCGCAAAGAGTACATTACAGCTTTAGCTATTGACTGTGATGCATGTAATGCTTAGCATCTCCCTTGATTTGTAACGCACCACCATTTTAGGGAAACGTTGAATTCTTTAGCTTAGATCTAGATAGGGACGTCGCCTCTTTACAAAACTAAAAATCAAAACAGATGGACTGAGTGGATTATAGATAGTTTTAAATAGCCATGCATACACCATTCCCGTCTGCACATATTGTTCTGTTTAATCTTATATCGTGTTGCACCAAATAGCTTCCTGATTAGTCCGATTGCATGGCTTATGTAGTGCTTTATACCCCAGGTGAGCAGGTGAACCGCTCCAATTTTTATTGATTTTCTGGGTGCCCTTTGAAACGGATGATCAAGATGATGTTTTATGCATTCTGGCCTAAGCTCAAAGTCACTCATGCCCAGCCTTGTCTCTTTTCAAACAAAGCAACCTGTTATTCTCGAGTGGTTTTCCATGGATGTTACATCAGTTTTTTTTTAGCTGGTGGCAGTGCCATTAAGGAGGGGAAGTAAAAAAAGTTATAGGAGAAGCTGAGCTAAAGTCCGACCAGCTAAGGCTTCAAAACAATTGTCACAAATCAGAAATACTTTCATATATTCTGGGCCACTTGAATTATGCAGCAGTCTTTACTGCGCAACAAGAAAATGTAAGCTTTGTAGCACAATGCAGCCCATTTTGTGGTGGTATTACTTCAATAACGTGTCATTTTTAGGTCAAGCCTAGACAGCGCGCATAACTTTCTGTTGGATGGAGTATAGGCATTTGCTCCCACCTGCCACTGACTGCCACTTACAATAGGTTAAAGGCAGTGTAGCTCTAGTTGTGCTGCCTCCTAGCTGGTTTGGCAGTCGATACATCACTTCCTGTACTTGGCTGAGGAGCACCGGCCAAGTACAGTTTAATTACAACTGGAATGTTTTTATGTTGTTTGGATGGACTATGGTCCTGATTTATACTTTTTTTTGCATCATTTTTTGATTCAAAAGCAGCGCAAGTACGGTTGTATTTTGTAAGTTTATGCTGCTTTCGCGCCACATTTGTGTCATTTTTTTACGCAAAAGCAGCGCAAACTTACAAAATACAATTGTATTTTGTAAGTGTATGCTGCTTTTGCATCGAAAAATTACACAAATGCGGCAGAAAAAAAGTATAAATCAGGGCCTATTTTTCTTTGTTTCCTGACTCTGCTTGTCAGTAAGCACTGGTGTTCAAGCGCCCAGTTTGTTTGCCACGTTTGCCCTCCACGTGTTCCTTACTTTACATAATCAGTAATGACAAGTAGTTGTGTTGGGCAGGTGTTTTGTACTTTTTTATTGCTTTATATAGCATGAAATCGACTCAGGAATGAATCCTCAACAGCATCTCTCTGATACTACAATATTCACTGCATGTGGGGAAACTCACCCCACAATGCTTTGCAGACATTCCTTTTACAACACATGTTTGCCCATAACTCAGCCTGTGGCGGTCCTAGGGCAATGGGACCACCAATAAAACATTGAGAACGATGTGCTCTTTCTGTTCAGGCCATCTGGTAGGTCACACTATGTGAGAGGGGGGCCAAAAATCATACCCTCTTCCACCTAAGTAATGCCTACTTAAATGATCTTGTAATTGAAACTTTTGATTTTACATTTGGTAAGAATTTGTTTTGTAAGGGATTTGTTTATAGTAGCATTCTGATAGTCCTTTTCGGTGTACAAATGTGTAATGTGCTATGTTCTCTAAGGGCCTAAAGATGCTTTTTGCTCCAAGGTGTTACTCTCTAAGTTGGTTTGATAGGGATTCTATTCACTGCCAGTGGTGTTGCACTTCTGCTAATGCACACAGAAAGTTTATTTCTAATAAAGGTTTAATGTATGCATGGAAACTCTCCCCATAATGCTTTGCAGGCATTCCTTTTACAACATAGTTTTGCCCATAACTCAGCCTGTGATGGTCCTAGGGCAATGGGACCACCACCAAAACATTCAGGGGCATATTTATACTCTGTTTGCGCCAAATGTGCGTCAAAAATTTTGACGCACAATCGGCGCAAACCCTGCCCCATATTTATACTTTGACGTCCGACCCCGCGGGCGTCAAAATTCCACCATGTGCGTCATTTTTTGGAAGGGGGAACCAGCCTTGCGTTAATTATATGCAAGGTAGGCGTTCCCTTCCAAAAAATGACTTTAAGGCCTGTGCCCCATATTTATACTCTGACGTCATTTTGACGCACAGGAGGGGTGGGCCTTAAAAAACGACGCACAGCCTGATGGGCGTCATTTTTTAACGCCTGGGTCAGGGCAGGCGTTAAGGGACCTGTGGGCTCCAAAGGAGCCCAGAGGTGCCCTCCCCTGCCCCCAGGGACACCCCCTGACACCCTTGCCCACCCCAAGAGGACACCAAAGGATGGAGGGACCCATCCCAGGGAAGTAAAGGTAAGTTCGGGTAAGTATTTTTTTCCGATTTTTTTTGTGGCATAGGGGGGCCTGATTTGGGCCCCCCTACATGCCACTATGCCCAATGACCATGCCCAGGGGACATAAGTCCCCTGGGCATGGGCATTGGGCAAGGGGGCATGACTCCTGTCTTTGCTAAGACAGGAGTCATGTCAATGGAGGTCGGGCGTAAAAAGAAATGGCGCAAATCCGGTTTGAGGGCTGAATTTTGCCTCAGACCTGACTTGCCCCATTTTTTGACGCACAACCCCCATTTTCCCATACGCCGGCGCTGCCTGGTGTGAGTCATTTTTTGGATGCACACCAGTCCGCAGCGCCGGCTAACGTCATTCCATAAATAAGGCGCCCGCATGGCACGTTGGAATGGCGTTAGCCGGCGGTAAAATATTTGACGCACAACTGCGTTGGCGCAGTTGTGCGTCAAAAAGTCTAAATATGGGCTTCAGATTCAGAACGATGTGCTCTTTCTGTTCAGGCCATCTTGTGGTTCACACTAGGTGAGAGGGGCTCCAAAAATCATAACCTCTTCCACCATTCAACTTGCAGTTATGTTTTTTTATAACTGATTTCTTTTTTTTTTAAATATAAGTTGAGAAGAGTTTGTGTTATAAAGGTCTTGTTTCTAATAATGTTTGGACAATCTTCTTATCCTGTAAGTGTGTAATGTGCTATGCTTTCCAAGGGTGGAAGAATGATAATTGTTTTGAAATACTACTGACTCAGTGGGTTTGACAGGGACGTTTAGCCACCACCAGGGGTATTGCACCTTCTGCTAATGCACAAATACAGTTTATATCTGATAAAGGTGTGATGTATGCACGGAAACTCACCCCATAATGCTTTGCAGGCATTCATTTTACAAAACATATTTGCCCATATCTCAGCCTATGGTGGTCCTAGGGCAAAGGGACCACCACCAAAACATTCAGAAGGATGTGTCCTTACTGTTCAGGTCATCTTGTGGGTCACACCAGGTAAGAGAGGCCCTCTTCCACCATCCTTTTAGTGCTTAAATTTTTTTTATTGCTTAACTTTTTTTTGTTTTTTTAATTATATAGAGCAGAGAGGTGTTGGTGTTATAAATGCTTTGTTTATAGTATTTTTCTGATTTCTATTTTTAGCCTGCACCTGTGTGATGTGCAATTGTGCTGTAAGGACTGACAAATGATAATTACGCCAAGGCACTGCTAATTAAGTTGGTTTTACAGGGACATCTAGCTGCCGCCAGTGGTATTACACCTTCTGCTAATGAACAAACACATTTTTTTTCTGATAAAGGTTTATGCACTAGTACAGTTTATTTCTGATAAAGGTTTAATGTATGCACAAAGACCTCATCCTGTGGTGGGCCTAGGTCAATGTCTCCACCTCCAAAACATTCAGAACAATGTGCCTTTTCTGCCCAGGCCATTTTGTGGGTCACACTAAGTTAGAGGGGGCCCAAAAATCCCTCTTCCACCATTCAATGCATATTTAAACTCTCTTATAGTTGGAGTTTTTTTTTATTTTTTATACAGCTAAGAGGACTTTGTGTTATAAGGGCATTGTTTGTAATAATAATTTGACAGCCTTACTCAGTCTGCAAATGTGTAATGCATTATGCTCTCCAAGGGCTGAAGGAGGATAATTTCCCCAATGCACTACTAACTCAGTAGGCTCCAGAGGGACATCTAGCCAAAACCAGGGGTATTGCACCTTCTGCTAATGTTTATTTCTGATAGTATTTTTGACTCCACAGGGACATCTAGCCATGGCCAGTGGTACTGCACCTTCTTCTGTTGACTCTACAGGGACATCTAGCCATAACCAGTGGTACTACACCTGCTGCTGTTGGCTGTACAGAGACATCTAGACACGACCAGTGGCACTTCCCCTTCTGCTGTTGACTCTACAGGGACATCTAGTAACGACCTGTGGCACTGCACCCTTGTGCCACTGACTCCACAGTTAAATGATATTTGAAAGGCCTGCTAGGTCTGAAAATGTGTAATACAGTATGCCATTACACTGCAATATTCTTTATCATTCTTTTTAAGTGATTATGCCCTCAATGGGCTGAATATATGTTTACATGACCATGTTTCTTCCAAATGCTATTTTTTACTGTGGTGCTCTGTAGGGGCTGTTCAGACCATTACAGTCTAATGTCAATTTTGTGAAGGAATGCACAAACACAGTTTATTTCTGATGAATGTTAGGGGCCATATTTATACTCTGTTTGCGCTGAATTTTGACGCACAATCAGCGCAAACCCTGCCCCATATTTATACTTTGACGTCCGACCCCGCGGGCGTCAAAATTCCACCATGTGCGTCATTTTTTGGAAGGGGGAACCAGCCTTGCGTTAATTATATGCAAGGTAGGCGTTCCCTTCCAAAAAATGACTTCAAGGCCTGTGCCCCATATTTATACTCTGACATCATTTTGATGCACAGGAGGGGGTGGGCCTTAAAAAACGGCGGACAGCCTGGTGGGTGCAGTTTTTTAACGCCTGGGTCAGGGCAGGCGTTAAGGGACCTGTGGGTTCGGAAGGATCCCAGAGGTGCCCTCCCCTGCCCCCAGGGACACCCCCTGCCACCCTTGCCCACCCCAGGAGGACACCCAAGGATGGAGGGACCCATCCCAGGGAAGTAGAGGTGAGTTAGGGTAAGTATTTATTTCTTTTTTTTTAAGTGTCATAGGGGGGCCAGATTTGGGCCCCCCTACATGCCACTATGCCCAATGACCATGCCCAGGGGTCATAAGTCCCCTGGGCATGGCCATTGGACAAGGGGGCATGACTCCTGTCTTTGCTAAGACAGGAGTCATGTCAATGGAGGTTGGGCATCAAAAAAAATGGCGCAAATCCGGTTTGAGGCCTGAATTTTGCCTCAGACCTGACTTGCCCCATTTTCTGACGCACAACCCCCATTTTCCCATACGCCGGCGCTGCCTGGTGTGAGTAATTTTTTTTGACGCACACCAGTCCGCAGCGCCGGCTAACGTCATTCCATAAATAAGGTGCCCGCATGGTGCGTTGGACTGGCGTTAGCCGGCGGTAAAATCTTTGACGCACAACTGCGTTGGCGCAGTTGTGCGTCAAAAAGTATAAATATGGGCCTTAATGTGCTGCATGGCTAAATATTTCTTATGGTCCCAAATGCAAGGTTGTCCTTATCATTTATAACGCCAACAGCTCTAACTCTCGCTAATACAAGACCTATTGCATTGCAGATGCTTGTTTCATATGTTATATGGACAAAGGTTATTACTCACTAGTACCAGTTTAACACCTTTCAATAGCATTCCGCCACTTAAATGTGACCGGTTAACTTTTACAAAGGGACTGTGGGCCATATTTATACTTTTTGACGCAAAACTGCACTATCACAGTTTTGCGTCAAAAAAATTTGCGCCGCATAACGCCATTTGGATGCGCCATTCGGGCGTCAAATTTATACTTTGACGTACGGCGGCGCAACCAACAGGTGGGAGTCATTATTTCGTGACGCACACAGCGTCGGTCTGTCGTAAGGGAAACCCACGTAAAAGTGACGCAAATCACTGTGGGTCGATTTACGACAGCGCAATCGTGAAAACGCCGTTTTTTTCACGCTATTGCGTGAAATTTTTGCGCAAAAACTGCACTTACAGGAGAGGAGACCCAAAATGGATCCTAGATGCCCCAACAGACCCCAGGAGGATGAGAGCAGACCAGGAACCAGCCAGGAGGAAGCATACAGGAACCAGGACATGTTAAAGAAAAAAAGAAAGTGTCGCTTCAGTGCAGAGGAGCAGGAAATCCTGGTGAAAGAGGTGACGGAACACCAGCACCAACTTTTCATATCCTCAAAATTGCCACTCAGTAGGAGAGAGGCCATATGGAAACAAATTGTGGACAAGATAAACAGTGTGGCTGAAGAACGCCGGACAGTCACCGAGTGTAAGAAACGCTGGCATGACTGTAAACGTAGGACCAAAGAGAAAATGGCCAGGAACAGGAAGGCAGCAATGCAGACTGGAGGGGGGAGTCCAGCACAACAGGAGGCCCTGGACCACATGGAGGAGATGGTCGCAGCCGTCATCCCGGAGGAGATCGCCACAGGGATACAAGGACTGGACAGCGCAGACTACCACGACACTACGCACATGCAGGGTAAGTCGCATGGGGAATTACAATGCAATAATGGGGACTGTAAGCAGGGGGGGGATACCTACTACACAATGCATGTAACTTAGCACATATATGAAGTGGCATGGGGAAAGGGGCACGGCAGGGGGGAATGGCCAGTACTGACCATTGCCAGGGCACGACAAAATACTGCCACCACTACAGTCCCACGGGGACATCCTGTAATTACAACAAGAGAGCCAAGGGAAACCAGTGACAGGTGGGAAGGACACTACCCTGAATCCACATCCAGGCACTTGTTTTGCACAAACTATTCCCCATCAACTAGGTCCCTACCTGTAATGCAGTAGCAAATACAACAACTGCAACTTAACTGCCACCACAGTTGACAATAACACCTCTCATCTCTGGGCAGCTATAGTACCAAATGGCAGGAACCCCACCCTGGAACATACATACCTAAATTAGGGGGTGAGGATGACATCTGCAACTACTCCTAGAAATAAGACAAAGGTACCAGTACACTTAAATGCCGAATGTCCATAACTGACACATACATAAGCCTAAGTAAACAGCAATAGGAGCCACACAGCACTAACGACACACACATGCTGCATACGTCAGGGTCCCTCACGTGCCTGCCTAACAATGCTACATCACAAATGTCATACTGCTCAGACAACAACATTTACGAGGGGACACAGGCAACTGGTCAATGAAACACATCTGCACAGTCTAACCAAAAAATAGGACATTCATACGATAAACAGGCCAATCCAGTAAGACACACATGAGACCCCATCAGATACAAACATCAACAATGTTTACATCCATACCACATCCTAACATTGACATACATAGGTCATGCCACCTAACATGTACAGATCATGCAATGTGAATAAAAAGTGTATGGTGCAGGGCCTGTGAGGCAAGTGTGCTGGCAGGGCAGTCACAACACCCACAGTCAGTCAAAGTGTAGCGTGGCAAGTGAAACGTATACTTTGCGCAATAGCCTCAGGCTGGAGGCCTTTGTGCATCTTACCCTGAATGTACTTATACTCATTTGCTAACATCTAAGTGCCTCAGAGCACTTTGCACTAAATGAATCTCATTGCCCTTCCTATCAGTTAATGTAGCAAATAGTCAGTCCTAAGGTGTTGGCAAATAGTCAAATCACCCTGTTTTGCCTACTTCTGCACTGGAGTTTGCCAGAACATATTCACTCTGTGCCCCAGTCAAGGATACCGTCTGGTTCGTTGATGATAGATGTGGTAGGGGTTAAGGTTTGCCATTCCTGCGTAGGGAAACTTTGTCATCACAATGACATATGTCTTTTAAATTCACTTCCTCGTCCCAAGACACGCATGGGGGAGTTTACAAACAGAAAATCACATCTAGATGCTGGCTGCCTTGCTGCTGATGCACAACCAGATCCCAGCCCATTCCTCTGATATGAGGGATGATGTCTCCCCTGTGATTCAGACAGCCAAGCTCCAAACTTAACATGCTGTGCTATATATAGAACAAGCAGAGGGAGAGTAGAAACTGTTAGGCACCATGATAGCTGTGTACCAATGTATTACTCTCTTGCGGACTATTTCAGTTCTAACTGTGTGTATTGTTTTGGTTATTGGGGCTCACACCTAAATTCCTACAAGTCAGTTGTACAATGAAACTTCATATCAAACAAATACTGTCTGTGTCATTTGTGTATGGGAACATACCGGAAAAGATAGAAATGTGTAGGACCTGAATGACCACCACTTCCCTGAGAAGTCCCAAAGATGTCATGGCCTTGGACTTCTAAACATTCCTCTGTTGTGGGAGACCAGAGGCACTGCTAGTCTGTCTGAGCTAAATAGAATATCTGGGTGACAGAGTTATTTACAAGTGGGTCAAACTTAGTCCCCCACACCATTAGCTATCCTGCTGCCTAGAAAGCCAAGAATCACATGTAGGATAATGAGAGCCCACCCAAACAAATGTCCCTCCATAACAATAGTGAAACACTGAGGGAGGAGTAGGACAAAAAAATGCATATTCCGAAATAATTACAAATCAACACCTAGAGATGACCTGGCAGGCATGTCTGATAGCTCCATATCATACATGTGACACACAGGTGGGCCATAGGCCTACAACAATGCCCTATGATGGACAGCAGATACCAAGACAAAATCAGAGTACAAAGTTAAGGCATCCAAAGGCTTGTATCTTCGTGCAAAATGATCTCAACACAGACACACTAATTGTACCCTGTTTCTTTGCAGAGGAACACGGATCTCCTGCCGATATGCCTGTCCATGAGTTCCCTGATGACATGGATGACGAGACCATCAACCTCACACAAGAGACCATTGACATGGTCCTCGAAAGCCTCCAAACCCCCCCTTCAGTAACAAGGAGGAGCCAAGAAGAAGCAGCCACCACAGTAGAACCACCCGCCACCCCAATTGTAAGACCTGCCAGCTCCAACACAGCTGAGGACTCTGACGACACTGGCACCAGCTTCGAAAGAACAGTCGTTGGGGTCCAGCGGGAGCTGGCCAAGGAGGTGCGGGTGGGGATGCAAACTATGGCAGCCAGCCTTGAGGGGGTGCGTTCGTGCATGCTGTTAACTGCTGATCAGGCAGCTGCAATGCAAGCCAGAACTTTTAGTAACACAGAAGGCAATCTGCACAGCTGTCATCCAGTTGACCAAACAACTCCAACAGCAAGCCAGTCAGCGTGTGCACGAATGCAACATCGAACCCCTCAGGGCCGACCTGGCTGCCTACCATCGGGATGTGGCTGCCATTCTGAAAAACCAGCACGCCCTCCTTGCTGCAGTACTGCCCTTCATAACTGGACAGGGATCAGCCCCCGGGATGTCTGCCTCCATGTCTTCTGACACTGAGGTGTGTGCTGCCCCTTCACAACCAACAACAACAAGGACACACCAGGCAACACACACATCAGAAGAAGAAGACATGGAACAGATAACAATCACTCGCAAGAGTACCCGGAAGCCCTAGTCCCTGCACCATGCCCTACTCTGACCAAGGTCCTACGTTTTGACACATGCCAGCCTCACTCCAACTACCCTCAATGACTGTTCGTCAATCCACTGTTTAACTTGTCCACATTGGCTGTAAATGTTTCTCTCCTACCATTTGGCAATTCCTGTTCCTCTGCACCGTCTGTGACATCACCCCAGCATGTCAGGAGCATCATCCACACCCTGTAAATAGGATCACCATTTAAGAATGCACCAGAACGGACTCACCTAACATTGTTAATGGACTTTTTGCACTACTCCACCTAAAAATAAATATCACTTGCACACCTATTGTGTCTCTGTGTCATTTCACACTTCAACTGTGCAGTACATAACTCCAAAGTGGCTGTGTGGCAACCATGTCGATTCTCTATACTACTGTCCTGATTTCATGTATACTGAAACATCTGTGCAGTGGCCAGGATTGCATCATAGCTTTACTAGACTGAGGAAAATAACTGATGTAGGGACTAAGCACACACAATCATGCTGTGTTGGACAGAATGAGGCCCCATCCATAGCTATTCTAGACAACTAATGGTGGCTGAGAAATGTAGGCACCTTGCAATACTAAAACAAGAAATTATGCTGTAAAATGAAAGGAATGATAACCAAATTACACTGCATCAATCACCCTTACAGCGTATACTACCATGAAGGAAAGTCATGCTCAAGCAGTACACACATGATGTAGGTCAGCAATGACAGCAACAAGACAAGAGTGTGAACAAATACTCATCTACAAAGCTCTCCCTGAACTTCACAATGCTGTCCGACCTATCGATTTACCTACAAAATCAACTCTGGAAGCACTCTTGTGAAGTAGGATACATACCAACCCCAAATCTTGATGATCTATGCACACTACCAATGGTGGCTCTCCCACATGGTGGATACTTACCAAGTTAGCACACGGGTAGCTGGCATGTTAAACCTCAATAGCCTGGGGATAGCGAGCATAGGACACAAATGTCATACTAAAACTTTCTGCTACACTGATGTCAAGGCCATGAAAAGGTAGCACCTAACGCATCAGGTAAAGGGTTAACAAATTTTTTATTTCCAATAAGTAATAAAAGAGGCAACTAAGGGAAAGATAAACCTACACTAATCTAACCTGACTACTACTAACCCACAACTGTCCCTAACTAACCTAAGCTAAACTTACTCTACACATGTAACGAAACGATCTAAACATCAACCCCCCACCCACCATTATGAGACAAGACACATGCAGGACAACACTTACTAACCTACACACATACTACACTATCCTAAACAAACATATTTTTTTTTTATTTATTTTTTTATAGATATTTGTTTTCTTTTTTTTTTTTTTTTTTAACAGGAATCCCAACATTGCCCCCCACCCACCCACCCACACAAAAAGATAAGATATAAAGAAGAAGGACCCCCCACCCTCTTACCTAACACTAACTAAGCTAATTTCCTACACTTATCCTATAACTAACCCCCCAAACCCAACTAACAGTATGAAATAGGAAAGAGGTGAGAGTGGAGGGGTAAAAGTTCTGGAGGGCAAAATGTCTACTGATTTGGCCTCCGTAGTGTTCGCCGGATGGAGCGCACCTTCCTCTTCACCTCAGCCATGTCCTCCGTCAGGGTGTCAACTTTTGCAATCAACCTGTCCAATTTCCTTGACAATGCGTGGAAGTCCGCTGGGTTGATCGGAGGGTCAGTGCAGGTCTGGGTGCCGGTGGAGGTGGATTGTGTTGGTGGAGTGGTGTGGGCACGGGACTGCCCTACTCCCACCACACGGCTGGGTCCAGGTCTGGATGAGGATGCCTGGTCTGTTGCTGGGTCCACTTGGCCAGACCTGGTGGATGTAGTGGCGGGGGTTGTTGGGGGCACCGTTGGGGGAGCCTGTGGTGTGGCATACCACGCCCCGGAGGCCCGTTCCGAATTGTATCTGCGGGCCATCCTCCGATACCCACACTGCACCTGCAGGATGTGGCTGTACCTCATTGCCCGGCGCTCAAACTGGTTGCGAGCTGCGGCACTCAGGTTTGCACCTGTGAAGAGAAAAGGCAAATATTGAGCATAGAATTTACAGTGGGTTGAATACCACAATGGGTAATTTGTCCATTACTAGCAATGTATTGGTTGCAGCAATTGTTACAACATAGTTCACGGGAAGGCTCAGAGGAAGTACATGTGAATCATGCATACTGAAGGGCATATCACATATAGCATATCCATGTCTCTACATGATGGATGACATCACCCTAAACTACTCATACAATTCATACCTAAGGCATTATACATTATGGCACCAGCTCGTCCGCATACTGACTTCACTACATATGTCATTCTATGTGATAAGAATCACACTCCTCACTCAATGGCATTTCGAAATAGTTGTGTGCTAAGATTGAACCCCTGGCCATGAATCATATGTCGACACTATGGGCCAGATGTAGGAATTGATGGGAAATCAACTAGCAAATTGCAAAGCTGAACGGTGTCTCTGACACCGTCTGCGAGTCACTATGGGGTCCCTAAATCCCACCTCATGAACATCAATGATGTGGGTTCCAACTTGCACCACCTTAGCAACTATGGGCACTCACGGGGATGGAGGCCTGCTGGGAACAGCAGAACTCCATAGACGTGACTGCTTTTAAATGAAGCAAGTTATTTTTCACCAAGTGTAGGCCCTTTATCTGAAAGGGAAATGAGCTGCGATTTGTTTAAATTCACAACAATTGATTTTTCTTAATTTACACAATAATTATTGCTCCCCTAGACCACTGGCTGTTTTGTGCAGGAGTATTTTGGTCCACTCACAAAGGTGAAGGTTCACAATGAGGACCCCTTCCAGTCAGCAAGTTGGTTAGCATCCACTTCAAGTGGATGATAACATCTACTCACTTTGCAACCACGTACTCGTTAACAAATGGGATTGCCTACCACTGTGATTTGCAAGTAGGGCTGGTAAACTCCTTTTTTTTTTTCATTTAGAAAAGCATTTTGCAAATATGTACATGACCAGCAAAAACATTTCGGATTAGGAAACAGACTTTGCAACTCACTAACATCAAATTATGCTATTTGCAATGTGTAGACATTTTGCTACATCTGGACCTAGGTACAAACTCAAGTCACAAAAGGTGTTAAGTACGTGTAACATACTGGTTGCTACAGTCCTAGGTACCCTGTTTCACAGTAACATCCCAGTCTTTGTGGGTGGTGTGGGAAGAACAAACAACAATCCCATGATCAATGCACAACCAGGAGTGTACAGAAAGTTCAACAAGCATGTGCCTTCACACACAACACCTATGAAGGGCTAGCAACACGTTGGAGTCAGCCCAACCTTGTCACATCCCAGGTCCACACATGTCAAAATGATATGACTTAGCCCAACATAACATACTATTAGTGAGGCATGTTTTACAACACACACAGAGGAGGTAGAACACCCATTCACATGATTCAACAGAACACCTAGGCCATTGCACTCAAGTCACACACACTTCGAGGTCACCTTGTGGAAGTACATGCCCCCGGAAGATCCGACCTACAGTGTACACAGTCCATCCTCAACTAGGAAGAAGCACTTGTCATCGAAGCCATGTGCCTAAGCTATCTGGGAGACTGTCAGTCTGATATGCTGACTCAGTTAATGGCAAGTTCCTGACCAAGTCTAACATTGACCAGTGTATTCAAAATGAGTCATGCCATTCCCAATTGTCGCACTAATTGAATGACCTACTGCCCCTCAAACTGAGAGATGACTAGGTATTGCTTTACAGAAACATTATTCCTATTTGATATCACACCAAAACAACAAAGCCAATGAACGGCCAGCACATCAAATCATGAATTATCCTGAACACACAGTAATCCATCATGCTTCATTTCCAAACAATGTAAATAGCACTTAGGCAACACAAACTGTAGGTATCGGGGTCGTCAAAATGGCCCACCTCACCAACGGTGTACGGGGCTGGTCCCCTGTAAAGCATGAAAGGAAGATTATACTCAGACTGGGTGAACAGACAAATAATTTCTGTTACAATGACAGTGTGTGAATATTACATGGTAATGATACACTTTCACACATGCTCTTCCTGCCTGGCTGACTTTGTATTCTAGATTATCATTGGATGAGTCTCCTGCTCCAGTGACACACCCTACTACACTCATGCAGTGGCCAGGACAGTCATGTGTCGTCCAAGTTAATCCTCCATTAGTAGGCCCCAACAATCATGTGATCCATACATCTCAGCATGTGCATCCCAGAGAGAAACATTCCACAACTGGTTCCATGAGAACTGCATGACCACTCACAATCAAACAGGCTATGTGGACAGGTTCAACACACAGCAACCAGACACACATGTGACATATGTGTGGACAACATGACTAACTTCATGTGACGTGAAGGCAACACACATGTGTAGCATCATCATGTGTTTGGAATTTTCGGTCTAGCTATGGCGTCTACATATGTAGGTATGTTGTTTCTACATGACGTACTCACTGGCCATTATGACCAGTAGAGTACAAATAGAGCAGTTCACGTGTTGCTTTTCAGACACAAATGCAACAGTACATTCCATGCAGCTACAGCCATCTGGTATGTGTTGCAAAAATGAGGGATCGGCCTGGTAGCATAGGTCTTCATACACATCCTGCAACAAATACACATTTGGACACATATGTATACCTTTTAGCGCAGCATTTGCATCATTTTGTGACGCAGAGAGGGGGCTACATACAAGTAGATGTTGCATTTTACTGCTGTTATTGGGTGTACATGTGTAGCAAAAATGGGGATTTATGTGTATACCCATGGGCCTAGGTTTCCCTAGCATAACACACAGACAGCTACTTATTTTGCCGATTGGCTACCAATCATCACATGTTCACGCACACATTCCTATTATTCCCATGTAATTGAATAGTACTCACCAACATAGCCACCAATCCGGAGTCCCAGGTGGTCCAGCAGGTCCTGTTCCCTGCTGATCAGATCTGCCCAGCGGTGCTTGAGTTGATGGATATTCCTCAGACTCCCGTAGACCCGGACCAGGTGATGGCGCACCTTCTCCCAACGGATTTTCCTCACCTCCGTGTGATACCCCTGTATCACACGGCCCCCAGCCTCCAGCATCAGTGGGAGGAAATGGCTTACGAGCCATATGAAGCCCCCCAATTCGTCCTCACCCATCCTGGACAGGCGAGGCCTACCTGACATGATGAGAGGTGTAAAAAAGTACAAACGAAAAATGAAAGAAAAAGTGGGAAATGGGGAAAGGTAGAGGTGTGAAAGAAAAAGAAGAAGGAGAAAAATAGCCCAACTAACCCCCCAAACTATGCTACCCACAACAGACTCCCACAGACAATACAAACTATCACAGATATAGACAAAATAACACTAAACAGACTGAGACAATGTTAGACAACAATAAAAGATTGACACAAAGACAAAATATAGGCACACAGGACACTAAAGCAGTAAAACACAGGACAACACCTTTCACACAACCACACAGTCTAGATAACTCTGAGACTGCAAAGTGAAAGTGAAAGTCAACTCCCAGTACAGATTTGGTAAACAGGATATCCTATTACATCACTTCCTGCATAAAATGGCCGCCGTTTTTCTTTTCGCGTAATGCGTCATATTTTCACGCATACACAGATGTGCGTCATATTTTTTTGACGCATTACAGTGCACATGATGCGGAGTGTAAAAATATGATATGAATATCATTTTATCAAATTGTACATGAGATGACCAACATATTGTCCATGTAGCGTCATTTTTAACACGCATACATCATGGGCGTCATTTTTTTTACACTTACATTAGTGCACATGATGCGGAGTGAAAAAATATGATATGAATATTAATATTTCAAATTGTACATGAGATGACCAATATATTGTGCATGTAGCGTCAATTTCACCACGCATACATCATGGGCGTCGTTTTTTTTACACGTACAGTGGTGCACATGATGCTGAGTGAAAAAATATGATATGAATATTAATAATTAATACTGTACATGAAATGACCAACATATTGTCCATGTAGCGTCATTTTTAGCACGCATACATCATGGGAGTCATTTTTTTTACACGTACAGTGGTGCACATGATGCGGAGTGAAAAAATATGATATGAATATTAATATTTCAAATTGTACATGAGATGACCAATATATTGTGCATGTAGCGTCAATTTCACCACGCATACATCATGGGCGTCGTTTTTTTTACACGTACAGTGGTGCACATGATGCTGAGTGAAAAAATATGATATGAATATTAATAATTAATACTGTACATGAAATGACCAACATATTGTCCATGTAGCGTCATTTTTAGCACGCATACATCATGGGCGTCATTTTTTTTACACGTACAGTGGTGCACATGATGCTGAGTGAAAAAATATGATATGATCATTAATATTTCAAATAGTACATGAGATGACCAATATATTGTGCATGTAGCGTCAATTTCACCACGCATACATCATGGGCGTCGTTTTTTTTACACGTACAGTGGTGCACATGATGCTGAGTGAAAAAATATGATATGAATATTAATAATTAATACTGTACATGAAATTACCAATATATTGTGCATGTAGCGTCAATTTCACGACGCATACATCATGGGCGTGTTTTTTTTTACACGTACAGTAGTGCACATGATGCAGAGTCAAAAATATTGTGGATGTAAATAATAATTTGAAGGTGAAATATCAAGACACTTTTGGATACATTTGTATCTGACTCTGCATTGTGTGCACTCATGTACGTGAACAAATTATGACGGCCATGCTGTATGCGTAGAATATGGAGCAAATTTATCCAAATGTCTTCATGTGTTTATCTTTTGAAAGGTGATTTGTCATGGTAAAACGGTGCAATGTGAGACACATTTGTGTTTGTATATGACAAATGTCCGTACTTTTATGTATAGACGGCCTTCACACTGTGATGTTTGGGATACGTTAACTAATGTATTGACCATATTTGACAACATATTTGGTGTAATTGCAGATGGCTATTTTGAAATGATGTTTTTGATACCATTATGTATTCCGTCTCCAAAATGTCCCCACCTTTATGATGGGGATGCTTTTATCTGTAGTCCTAACAGGGAGTGGGAGAGTCACTTTCAGTTTTTATGGGGCTGACCATGTCCCATTATGATTTTGTGTTTCATATTTGTGTAGGACTTGTGACATGGAGGCCACACATGTGCCTTATGCATGTGTTTAGTTCACAAGTACATGATTCTTGTATGTTTTGGGGGTGGTAGAGGTGGAGTTAGGCCCCCAGCACCCTAGGATTTGACCATCCAGAATAGCTACTGTATCCATGGAGTATTTTTATCATATCTTGGCAAACCTGCAGCAGCGGGCGAATGTAAGGCCATATGGTATGAATGACTGTTGACCATTCATTCATCTCATTAGCCCATTTGACGTTTGCAGTAATGATGATTTGGAGCTAAGTTGCATACCATTTTCATATGACTAAGGGGGTCATTCTGACCGCGGCGGTCGGCGGGCGCCGCCCGCCAAGCGGTTCCCGCCGAAAGACCGCGGCGGTCATTTGGGCTTTCCCACTGGTCTGGCGGGCGACCGCCAAAAGTCCGCCCGCCAGCCCAGCGGGAAACACCCTTCCCACGAGGACGCCGGCTCAGAATGGAGCCGGCGGAGTGGGAAGGTGCGACGGGTGCAGTTGCACCCGTCGCGAATTTCAGTGTCTGCAAAGCAGACACTGAAATGCTTTGTGGGGCCCTCTTACGGGGGCCCCTGCAGTGCCCATGCCATTGGCATGGGCACTGCAGGGGCCCCCAGGGGCCCCGCGGCACCCCCTACCGCCATCCTGTTCCTGGCGGGAGACCCGCCAGGAACAGGATGGCGGTAGGGGGTGTCAGAATCCCCATGGCGGCGGAGCGCGTCGCCGCCATGGCGGATTCGCAAGGGCAGCGGGAAGTCGGCGGTACACCGCCGACTTCCCGTTTCTGGCCGCGGCTGAACCGCCGCGGTCAGAATGCCCATCGGTGCACCGCCAGCCTGTTGGCGGTGCTACCGCCGACCTCCGCCATGGCAGTAATTACCGCCAGGGTCAGAATGACCCCCTAAGTTTGCAAGACTCTCAGCGTTCACGATGTGATAATGCGAAGATTGTTTTGCTTGTCTGTGTCCCTTTCCCCAAATTAGGTTGGTTGTATGACATATGTGTATATGTGTGTGGGAATGTGGATCCAGTATGACCTGTCTGTGTGTATGTTGTCACTGTAACTTCAAGGTCTCCTCCTGAGTTAGTGGCAGCTGATGTTGTTGCAATTGTGTATTGCTCACATCATTCACTTGAGAGAAGCCATTGATGACATGTTCACGTACACATGGATGGTCCCACCCTGTCTCTGAACACGTGTGATGTGACTTTCAAAGGATCTCCAATTTTGGGCTGGATGAGAGACTGTTTCAGTTGTTTGGATCCGGCATGTGTAATTGTCACATTTGTACTCTTGTTGGGCTCTGTGTATGGTAATGTAACATGTCACATCCTACCCTCTGTGCATACAGTTGTGATGTTTATTTTTGGTGTGATGAATTTTAATGGCATTCTTGATCAATGAGACGACATTCATCTTCAGCTATTTCAAACTAAAGGTGGTCAGAAATGAATAGGCCAAAGCATGATGTGGTGTTTGTGATCTGTGTTTATTTACAAGTGTGGAATACAAGTGATTATAATAAGTTAAGTAAAAAAATTGTTCACAAGCTGTTGGCGCCTACGCACTCCTGCTGCGGTGTTAGGTTGTTCCCCCTCCTGTTGCAGGCCAGCATCCTCCTCATCATCATCCTCAGGCATGTCTGGGTCCGGTTCAAGGAGGGGAATGTTCCTTTGTACACAAATATTGTGTAATATGGCACAAGTGAGTATGATTTTGCATACCATCTCTGGGGAGTATAGGAGGCTTCCGCCAGTGATGTCAAGGCAGCGGAACCTGGACTTTAGGATCCCAAAGGTCCTCTCCACAATGCTGCGGGTCCTCTTGTGGGCGTCATTGTATGCCCGCTCAGCAGCAGTATTTGGGTTCCCATATGGTGTCATTAGCCAAGGCTGGATGCCATACCCCTGATCAGCTGAAAGAGAAACACAGAATGGTATCAATTAGATGTAGGAGGCACTGTTGTACGTATCTTTGATGGCAGTAGTTGTGTTGTGTTGTCTGTGACTATTTTGTGTACTAATGTGACAACCTATGGTTGTTGGTGGAAACTTTGGCATTGTTTTTTTTCCTTGGCTGAGCAAGTGTATGTTGGCTAACTGTTTGTCAGCAGGAGGAATTGGTTTCTCAAGTACAGTGTGCCCTCCCTTGCATTGTGACTTGTGACACAGGTGTCCGTGTGTCCTCACTGGGGGTGTGATGATAGTTCCATGCAGAGTTGAAACATGAAAGGGTATTAGAAACGTTCATATGAACATAGCCAGGCCATCCCATCCCTTAAAAGTTATGCATTGTATTAGTGTACAGGTTATTGTGAGACTTCCAATTTGCAAGGTGACATTTAGGCAACCACAGTCATGAATGTCTTCACACTAAGCTGTGGAGTAAATTCAAATGTGTGAGAGGTTCAATGGTGACTTGTGACACATGGCTAGTGATGTGAGTACCTCAGTGTGTTCCTGTCTAGGTGTTGCTATTGTGGTGTATGGGTTGTTTATCCTAGAGGGTTTCTGTGCAGTGAGTATATAAGTAGATTTTTGTCCTTACCAACAAGTAGTCCATTGCCATACCGTCCATCCTGGAAGTGTTGGTTGATGGTGGAGTGACGGAAGATGAATGCGTCATGTACACTCCCAGGATATTTAGCCACAATGTTGCTGATCAGTCCTTGGTGATCGACTATGGCCTGCACGTTGATGGAATGTGTGTGCTTCCTGTTGCGGTAGAGGTGTTCACTCGCAGCAGGTGGCACAAGGCGTACGTGTGTGCAGTCGATTGCACCAAGGACGTGCGGAAAGCCTCTGATGGCGTAGAACCCCTGTTTTGTTTCCTGCTGCTTCTGCACTGTGTTAGGGAAGCAGATGTGGCGGGGTGTCAGTCCAATGATGGCATCCAGTACTTTAGGCAGGAATGCGGAGAAAGATGGTTGTGAGATTCCACCAACCAGGGCACCAGTTGTCTGAAAGGAGCCACTTGCCAGCAGGTGAAGTACGGCAAGCAGCTTTGTTTCGGTTGGGATAGTGCGTGGAGTCACTAAAGTGGGGGCCAATTGATGTTCAATATTTGTCAGCAGCTGCTGAATGGCCTGCCAGTTCAACCGGTACCTCTGGATGATGTCTCGTTCCCTGAGGCCATGCAGGGTTGTTCGTGGGCGGAATATCCTCTCCTGCCTTCTGCGCTGTCTTTGGGGTCCCTGCTGTTGTTGTTGTGGCTGCTGTTGTTGCTGCAGGGCTCTGCGTCTACGTGCACGTTGAAGAAAAATCACCTCCATGTCTCCCTGTTGCTGCTCTGCTGCTCTGCTGCTCTGTTGTTTGTTCTGTGTGTTCTGATTAAGTACAGGTGTGTTTGCTCCATTTTAACGCCTGCCCTGACCCAGGCGTTAAAATTTCACGCTATTCATGCTTTGCGCCATTTTTTTGCGCCGCCTGCCGCGCGGGAGTGATTTTTGCCCTGGAGCATAAATACCACGCACCGCTATGTGCGTCTGTTTTTAGACGGGAACGCCTTCCTTGCATCTCATTAACGCAAGGAAGGCGTTCACGCTAAAAAATGACGCTATTTGCCCATACTTTGTCGCTAGACGCGTCTAACGCCAAAGTATAAATATGGCGTTAGTTTTGCGCCGATTTTGCGTCGAAAAAAACGACGCAAATTCGGCGCAAACGGAGTATAAATATGCCCCTGTGAGTGCACTGCAACACTTACAGCAGAGTTGTTAGTAACCTTTGAGTAAAGTATGCAGCAGATGATGGATTATCTGGCAAGTGCGCCAAATCCACAATTATGCAGAAAATTTTGTGGCCTCAGAATGAATAAGTCCTGTACCATGCATACATTATTTAGTTAATAAATCAGTAAGGAGAGAACCTTTTGACAGAAGTGCCAAGGCCCACCAATTAGCCATAAAACAGTTCAGTTTGGTGTGTGTACTACCTAAAAGACCTTTCATAATCTGAACTCTGCTGTTGTATCTGGTCTCCCCAAGCCTGCAAGGATACCTATCTTTCAAAAGGCTTAGGGGCATATTTATGCTCTGTTTGCACTGAATTAGCGTCATTTTTGTTTACTCTAATTTGGTGCAAAACTGACTCCATATTTATACTTTGGTGTTAGACCTGTCTAGCGCCACTTTTATGGAATTAAGGTCATTTTTTGGACGTGGAAACCTACCTTGCCTTAATGAGATGCAAGGTAGGTGTTCCCATGCAAAAAATGACTCTATGGCCTTAATGCCATATTTATACTCCCGTGCAAAAATGGTGCACGGGAGGGATGAGGGGTCAAAAAATGGCGCAAAGCTTGCTTTGCACCATTTTTTAACGCCTGGGTCAGGGCAGGAGTTAGGGGACCTGTGGGCCTATTTCCATGGTGGAACACCATGGAATAAACCCACAGATGCCCGCCCCAGGGACACCCCCACCCACACGAGAGGGACAGAGGAGGATGGGGGACCCCATCCCACGTAAGTATTTTATTTTATTTTTTTAAGTGCCGTAGGGGCCCCTGAAATGGACCCCATACATGGCACAAGGTGCAGTGGCCATGCCCAGGGGACCCTGGTCCCAGGTGCTGGCCATTGGGGTGGTGGGCATGACTCCTGTCTTTTCTAAGGCAGAAGGCATGTGTTATGGTTGGTTTTGCATCAGAAAATGACTCTAGGCAGGTGAGAGTCATTTTTTTTTACTCTAACTTGCCTAACATAATTTTTTGGTGCAAAACCCCCATCTTCCATACCTCCAGCCCCACCTGACTAACGTCATTTTTTTTTTTTTACTCTAGCCTACCCTTTGCACCGGCTTGCACCATTCCATAGATATGGTGCCCGACTGGTGCACAGAAATGGTGCAAGCAAGTGCTAAACTTTTTGCTGTAAAACTGCGTTAGTGTGGTTTTGCCACACTAATGTGTAGTTTTACCACCCTAATGGCCAGCACAAGAGACCAGGGTCCCCTGGGCATGGCCACTGCAGCCTGTGCCATGTATGGGGGCCCATTTCAGGGCCCCCTATGGCACTTCAAAAAATAAAATAAACTACTTACCCGTACTTACCTGGGATGGGGTCCCTCATCCTCTGCTGTCCCTGGTATGGGTGGGGGTGCCTCTGGGGCCTGGGGAGGGCACCTGTGTGCTTATTCCATGGTGTTCCACCATGGAAATAGGCCCACAGGTCACCTAATGCACGCCCTGACCCAGGCGTTAAACAATGGGGCAAAGCAAGCTTTGCACCATTTTTTGACGCCTCATCCCTCCAGTGCACCATTTTTGCACGGGAGTATAAATATGGCGTTAAGGCCATAGAGTCATTCATCTCATTGAGGCAAGGTAGGTTTCCGGGCCCAAAAAATGACTTTAACTCCATAAATTTGGAGCTAGACACATCTAGCCCCAAAGTATAAATATGGAGTTAGTTTTGCACCATAAATAAAATAAATAATTACGCTAATTCTGTGCAAACAGAGTATAAATATGCCCCCATATGTCCTCCTCTCATTATGTTTAAACAAAGAGCAGTGCATTGCACAGAAAAAATCATCACTACCTTCAATAAACCTTAAATGGAAGTTTCCATATTTCATGATAAATCAGCCAGAAACTATATACAATTATTATAGTGTGGAAATAGGTGAGGAAAAAAGTATGATGCCTTGATTCATGCACCACTCACCCTGCACAGAGAGAACTCACCCCCCCCGCACTCATACACTGCTCCCACACCTTTTAACTTATTATTAATCCCAAAGGCGAATCCCAATGCATTTACCAATGCTTGTTTAGAATTTTGTTCTGCTTATTCTGCCTCCCTTTTCCCTTTTTCTTCTCTGTGACCTGTCTATAAGTTTGAGGTGCATTTTAAGCTTTGTTTATTGTGAAAGACTTTTATGAAAAGTTTTCTTGCTCCCGTAGTGCCCACCTAACGCCACCATGTGTGTGCCGTATTTGAAATACGACGCACCATGGCGATAGTCAGGGGTACTAGCGTCATAATTTGTTATGCTAGTCCAGCGCTTTGCAGGATTAGCGTCAAAAATATTGATGCTAATTCTGCAAAGCACCCAGAGGCCCATTGAAAACAATGGCAGCCTCCCTTTAACGGTTGCTCTGAGCAGGTGTTAAAAATGCTGATAAAAATGTTGCAAAGAAATCTCTAGTTCCCTAGTGCTGGAACACCCCCTTGCGTACATTATGCCTGGCGCAGGCATAATGTGGTGAAAGCATTGTGCCACTTTGTAAATATGGCGCAGCGTTTTTGGCCTTCCAACACCACATTAGCGTAAAAGGATGTTACTTACCTGTAAATCCTAGTTCTCTTCCAGGGGTATCCTCATCAAAGTCATAAACACTGAATATTCCCGCCAACGTGTGGGAACCCCGGAGCATATACAAACACACATGTATATGTATGAAATAGACATGAAAAGTAATATTTTAGAACAGAATTTCAATACAAATATAATATATACCTGTAAACAGTAATGAACTCTATGTTGAGAAACAGGCTAGAAATGCTTTATTTTATTGTGGAGTTTTTTTTTTTAAACATAAATTAAAATCAACAATTAAAGGTAAAAACTTTCTGCAGTCACAGTAGAGACATAAAAAGTATAAACAATCCACTTTAAAAGAAAAAACGACATTGAAAATAAAGGAGCATTATTAGCCAATAGGGTGCATGCAGGTTAACACAGCAGAAACAAAAAGCTGGCACCGTGCCTTTAAGACCCTTAGCAGCTCCAGTATCCCACCATGCCTCAGAGGTGAGAGTGAGGTGACAGTTTGTTCACAGTTAGGTCAGTACTTTTTATTGGTGGTAAGAGGAAATAGATTAGACAAATGAGTAGTGCAGTACTTCTAAAATCACATCCGGGGAGGAGGGTTGGTTGTTTATGACTTTGATGAGGATACCCCTGGAAGAGAACTCGGATTTACAGGTAAGTAACTTATCCTTCTCTTCCAGGGGATCCTCATCAATAGACATAAACACTGAATAGAGTAGCAAGCCCATCCCATACCCCTGCGGACAGAGTGATGGAAGCACAGGCAGTGCATTTCTCTTAATTAAATACATTTCATAAAGAAGCCTGACCCACTTGAGTGTCTGTTTTAGCATCTGAATCTAGACAGTAATGTCTCGTAAAAGAGACATGTGGCAGCTTCGCAAATTTCGGAGATGGGTACATTCTTGAGAAGGGCTGTAGTTGCCGCTTTGCCTCTTGTAGAATGAGCTTGAGGTTTAGCAGACAATTGTTTGTTAGCTAACTGATGTGTAGTCACAATACATGAAACTATCCACCTAGAAATAGTCTGTTTTGAGGCCACCCTCCCTGTTCTCATAGGTACATAATTTACAAATAAGCGATCAGATTGTGTTATGGCCTTAGTCTTATCAAGATAAAATTTCAGCACCCTCTTCAGGCCCAGGGAGTGCAAGGCTCTCTCTGCTGGAGTAACAGGTTTGGGAAAAAAAAATGGAAGCGTTATGGTTTGATTAATATGGAAGTCAGAAACTACCTTAGGTAAAAACTTAGAACTACTCTGTTATCATGAAAAACTGTGTAGGGTTCCTTTGAACAAAGAGCCTGAACCTCGCTGACCTTTCTAGCTGAAGTAATGGCCACAAGAAAAGCTGTCTTTCATGTAAGGTGTTGTAAAGAAGTTTGTGTATGGGCTCAAAGGGCGCAGCCGTAAGTCTAGACAAGACCACATTCAATTCCCATGGAGGTGAAGGTGTACGAATTGGAAAAACTTTTTTCAAGCCCTCTAAAAAATCCTTAACCACCGGCATAGTAAAGAATGAATTTTGCGAGGGCGATTTACGATAAGATGTAATGGCAGACAAATGTACCTTAATGGATGAAAACTGCAGTCCTGACTTCGCAAGATGGAGGAGTTAGGCAAGATAACCTCCTATGAGCCAGAATAGGATTGAAATCATTCTGTCTGCACCATATGTAGAACCTCTTCCATTTGAACACATAGGAGCGGTGAGTCGATGGTCTTTTGGACTCCTTTAAACTATCCATGCATTCCTGCGAGCGTCCTACATATCCATACTGCAGGAATTCAGGAGCCATGCTGTCAAACTCAGCGAGGGAAGGTTGGGATGTAGAATTTTCCCCCCTAATCTGTGGAGAAGATCCGGTCTGCACGGCAGCCTCTTGTGAGGTTTTTCTGACAACTGGAGGAAATTTGTGTACCAGTATTGTTGAGGCCATTCTGGGGCTATTAGTATCATCCTGGTTTTGGATCTGTAAAGCTTGTTGATCACCGTAGGTAGCAGGGGAATCGGTGGAACAGCGTAGAGAAATGTCCCTGACCAGTCTATCAACATGGCATTCCCCTTCGTCCCTGGTCGCTAAAACCTGGATGCGAAGTCTAGCCATTTTATGTTGGTTTCGTCTGCAAACAGACCTAATTGAGGATGACCCCACCAATGGAAAATGTCTTGACTTAGGAAATCCACTTTTTAATTTTGTTCCCCTGGAAGGTGAACCGCTGTGATTGACATCCTCCTCGCCAGTGCCAGATGGTTTGTGACTCTCGAGACAGAGGACGAGATCTTGTTCCCTCCCGTCTGTTCAAATAGTACATCGAAGTCATGTTGTCTGTTTGGACTAAAATGGATTTTACCTTGATGGATGGGTAAAACGACCTGAGAGCCAGATGAACCGCTCTCAGTTCCAGCTGATTGATGCAGTAATTCTGTTCCTTTTTTAGGCCATTGGCCCTGTGCTTGGAGAGGTCCCATGGGAGCTCCTCAACCCTGTAGTGATGCATCTGTTACAAGGGTCTCGGAGGAGTGGTCTGATGAAAAGGACCCCCTACCAACAGATGCTGACGGCGAGTCCACCAATGTAATGATGTTTTTGCCACAGTTGACAGGATTATTCTGTCTTCCCATCTGGCTGTGAGTTGACTCCACTGATCTTCAAGGTTCTCCTGAAGAGGCCTAATGTGTAATCTGGTGTTTGGGACAATGAAAATGCAGGAGACCATTGACCCCAGTAGTGATGCTATTTGTCTGGCTGTAGGTCTCAGAGTGTGAAGAAGTGTGTGACACTTTTGTGCTATTGATAATAGTCTCTCCTCCAAAGGATACACTCTTTCTAGATTGGTGTCCAGCATTGCCCCTAGGTAATGGAGTGTCTGTGTTGGATTGAGTTTGGACTTTTGAAAGTTGACCTTCAGACCCAGAAAACTGAAGGTGCTCAAAACTATTTTGAGGTGATTAAAGGTTTGCTCTGCAATGTTGGCTTTCAGTAACCAATCGTTGAGATACAGGTAAATGAAGATATTCTTTTTTCTCAAGTGCGCCGCTATTGTCGCTACGCATTTGGAGAATGTTTGAGGGTCTGATTTTAGCCTGAAGGGCAGCACCCTGAATTGGTAGTGTTGAGATGCAACTACAAAGCGAAGACATTTTCGGTGCTTTACTATAACCGGGATGTGAAAATACGCATCCTGTAGATCTATGGAACACATCCAGTCCCCTTGATGAAGCTGAGGAAAAATCTGATGAAGGGCCAGCATTCTGAACTTTTCTTTTCAAATGTATTTGTTCAGATGTCTCAGATCTAAGATGGGTCTGAAAACCCCTTCTTGGCCTTTCTTTTTCACTAAGAAATATCGGGAATACACTCCTTTTCCTCTTTGAAAATATGGAACCTTTTCTATAGTTCGGTTTTGTAACAGGATGATAACCTCCTTTTTTAGCAACGACTGGTGGATTCACTTTGCTTTTGTTGGATGCACCGGAGGAGGAGACATGAAACGAAGAGACTATCCATTCTCTACAATATTCAGCACCCATTTGTCATTTGTTATGGTGTGCCACTCGTGTACATAATTTTCAATACTTCCCCCCACTGGAGTGGTGGACAGAATTAGGGGAAGCGAATCCTCATTGCTTGCCCGATGTTTAGGGGGTAGACTGATGTTGCCTACTTGAACCGCGTTCTCTTGTCGTCTTGCGGGACTGAAAAAATGTTTTCCCCTGCCTCTGCTGGTATCTTTGAGACCAATGAGGGGTTTGAACCCTCTGTTGATATGGGTGCCTATCATATGGCCTGTACCTCCTTCGATACTCTTTGCACCTATCCAGTCCCATGGCTTTCATCGTGTCAACTTCTGACTTCATCTTGGCCATCTCATCATTGGTATGTGTCCAAAACAAGGAGTTCCCATTGAACAGCAAGTTCAGGCTGCAATGTTGAGCCCCCCGTTTTAAACCTGTAAGGCACAGCCAAGATGTGAATAGCCATGAGCCACTAAGTCTGAGCCATCTGAAGCCGCATTGATCACCTGGTTGGACACCAAACTTCCCTCCTGAAGAATCTCTTGGACGTCTTGTCTATCTTCTCTAGGCAATTTCTCTACAAACCTGTACAGAGAGTCCCACAAAGAATGGTCGTATCTCCCCAAAAGTGCAGAGGCACTAGAGACTTTCATGGAAGCTGCTGAGGTACCACACATTTTCCTACCCAACGAGTCCAGATGCTTGCTCTCCTTATCTGGCGGGACCGTTGATGATGAGGCCACCGAATGGGTCTTACGGGCGGCAGCTAAAATGACAGAGTCTGGTGGTGGGTTAACTCTGAGAAATAAAATATGCTGGTCAAGGGCATTATACTTCTTTGGGATCCGTGCCGGAGCTGCACGCAGGCTTGCAGGAGTCAAAAAAGTGTCCATTGCCGGCTGCAGAAGATCAGAAACTAGTGGTAACAGCTGCCTGAAAGACGCACGAAGGTGTAGCTTCTCAAAACTTACCGACACTGAAAGTGGTTATATCGTCCACTGGAGAAACTTTTGCCAGAAGAGTATTTGACAAGGTAGGCAAATACTCTCTAATCAAAGACTCCGATGCTGTAGACCTTGAAGGGGATATGCGTCTTTGTTGACGGGGTCTAGAGGCTCGGGATCTTGCCGTCGCCTGGATTGCGACCTACTTCTGGTGCGCGATCGTGAAGAGCTGCTCCATTGTCTCGGACTGGGCTGGTCAGATGGTGGCCTTGTCCATTTGCAGGAGTTGTTGGAGATGGTGTTCATGGAAAGGAAGCCGAGGGAGAATATAGGCATGAATATTGTGAATCTGGAGAAGCCGGAGTTTTGTTAAGGCTTTCCAACCACCTCGGAGACAGGTTTCTAGGGGAACGTTGTCCTTGAGATGATGCTCTTGAAGAAGCCCCAGATGACCCACTCTGTATGGGGACCACTGGGCCCTGAGGAGGTAGAGTCGTCTCACTAGGTGATTGTTGCCCTGTTGTTGCCTTCTGAGAAGGGCTTCGACGTAGAGTCGCTCTTTGTGATGCAGTCATCAATGGTGATGATTGCCTCAACGTCGATCGACGCTGTAATGTCGTCGACGGAATAAGGGGAGCCCTTGATGTCGAATGTGACCTCCCCAATTTTTGATGGTCTTCAGGTCAAATGCCTCGATGGTGACTGATGGCTCAATGGAGGGGTATGCCGTGACGTTGACTGCCTCGACTTCGAGTGATGGCCCAACGGTGGTGAGTGTCTTGACGTTGAATGATGTCTTGACCGTGGTGATCTCGACCTTGCTATTGAGGTCAACTTCGACGCTCAATGTCTCGACGTCGGAGGATCTTGACTTGCCTTTGACAGCGTATGAGCACTCCTGTGCCTACTCAACATCGATCGGTGTGTGACCATCGACGGAGATCTATCCCGATGAGGGAGTTGTTTCCTCGATGCCATGTTTCTCGACATCGCCTGAATCGCCGTCGATGGCGGTGTACTCTTCGACATCTGTTGGTGATGTTGATGCGACGACGGAAGGGATTACGTCGACGGTGAACAAACAGGGATTTTCCAACCGGCTGACATCAATCTGGCTCTTTGCTTGTCAGAAGAGTCTCTGGAAATCTTCCTAGGAAGATAGGAGGAAAATGTTTTCTCTCTCTCATGAAGCCCATAAAAACTAATCCTTCTTCTGTCCTTCAGAGTTCTCTTGGACAGATTCTTACAGTGCTTGCAGGTGTCAGGGCAGTGACTCTGAGGCAAACACACTATGCACACAGAATGTGGATCTGACGGGGCCTTCTTTTTCCCACAAGAAGGGCATTTTACAAAAAGTGAAGGCATTTTTCGGAGAAAAAGTTGTTAACTTTACTCAGGCAATCAGGTAAGCCATTGAGTAAAGCAGAGAAAAAAGGTTTTCAGAATATTTTTCTTTCAAAAACCCGGAAAAATGAGAGCTCAATGCTCCAGGATCCTCACAGAAGGAGACGGAAAAAAGAACTGACCTAACTGTCAACTAACTGTCACCTCACTCTCACCTCTGAGGCATGGTGGGATAATGGAGGTGCTCAGGGTCTTAAAGGCACGGTGCCAGTTTTTTGGTTCTTTGTGTTAACCTGCATGCAGCCTATTGGCTACTAATGCTCCTTTATTTTCAAAGTGATTTTTTCTTTTAAAATGGATTTTTTTATACTTTCTATGCCTTCTACTTTGACTGCAGAAAGTTTTTACTTTCATTGAAGATTTTAATTTATGTTAAAACAAACTCCACAAAAAAATAAAGCATTTCTAACCTGTTTCTCAACATAGACTACATTACTGTTTACACATGTATATATTATATTTATATTGACATTATCTACTAAAATATTACTTTTCATATATATTTTATACATAATGCATGTGTGTTTGTATATGCTCCAGGGTCCCCGCACTGGGGCGGAAATATTTAGGGGGTTATTACAACTTTGGAGGAGGTGTTAATCCGTCCCAAATGTGACGGATATACCACCAGCCGTATTACGAGTTCCATAGGATATATTGGACTCGTAATATGGCTGGTGGTATATCCGTCACTTTACCGTCACTTTTGGGACGGATTAACACCTCCTCCAAAGTTGTAATAACCCCTTAGTGTTTATGACTATTGATGAGGATCCCCTGGAAGAGAAAAAAGGACGCTAATATGGCGTTAGAATGGCGCTAGGCCCTCTCAAATCTGGGCCTTTGTCTGTAGTATATGGATGCATTGGTACCCCAGTCCCGGAAGGTGACCCTAATATCCTACTGATGCCACTTTATATGTTATTGTGAGAGGACCCTCCCAGCTGCCAAGAAAGGCACATGTTGCTTTTGTCTGTGAATAATACACAGGTCACCAACCTGCATTTCTTCCCTGTCACTGTGCTTATTGAAGTATTGTTTCATTATGGTTCTCTGACTTTCATCAGACTTAGGCACATTGCTAGAGTCTAGTCACAGGACTATATCTCAGCCCCCTTTGATCTCAGAAATAGGGAAGAAGGCCCTGATTTATACTTTTTTACGCAAACCTGCGTGACCGCAGGTTTGCGTCAAAAGGTTTACCGCCGGCTAGCGCCATTCCTGGACGCCAGCCGGGCATAATATTTAAGGAATGACGCTAGCTGGCAGTAAGGCCCAATTAGCGTAAAAATAAATGACACTAACCGGTTGGGGGAGATGTAGGAGAAACAGGAGGTTGTGCGTCAAAGAATGGCACTAGACAGGTTAGAGTCAGAAAAATTACTCTAACCTGACTAGTGTCATTTTTTGATGCACAACCCCCATGGACATGACTCCTGTCTTAGAAAAGATAGGAGTCATGCCCCCCTGCCCAATGGCCAAGTGTCCCCTGGACATGGCCATTGGGCACAGTGCCATGTAGGGGGACCCAAGTTAGGCCCCCTATGGCACTTAAAAAAAAATAACTCACCTGGACTTACCTGGGATGGGTCCCCCCATCCTTAAGTGTCCTCCAGCTGTGGGTGGGAGTGGGTCGGGGTGTCCCTGGGTGCAGGGAAGGGCACCTGTCGGCTGTTTCCATGGTCTCTGACCATGCGAAAATGGCCCACAGGTCCCCTAACGCCTGCCCTGACCCAGGTGTTAAATAATGGTGCTAAGCAGGCTTAGCACCATTATTTAAGGCCCTCCTCCTCCTGTGCGTGATTTGGCACGGAAAGATAAATAAGGCGCAAAGGCCCGTATTTATACTCCGTTTGCGCCGAATTAGCGTCGTTTTTTTCGACGCAAATTAGGCGCAAAACTAACGCCATATTTATACTTTGGCGTTAGACGCGTCTAGCGCCAAAGTATGGGCAAATAGCGTCATTTTTTTGCGTGAACGCCTTCCTTGCGTTAATAAGATGCAAGGAAGGCGTTCCCGTCTAAAAAAATGACGGCGACGCAAATGCGTCGTATTTATACTCCCGGGCAAAAAACACGCCCGGGAGTGGTCGGGTCAAAAAACCCCGCATTTGCGCCACTTTTTAACGCCTGGGTCAGGGTAGGCGTTAAGGGGCCTGTGGGCTCAAAATGAGCCCACAGGTGCCCTCCCATGCCCCCAGGGACCCCCCCTGCCACCCTTGCCCACCCCAGGAGGACACCCAAGGATGGAGGGACCCATCCCAGGGACATTCAGGTAAGTTCAGGTAAGTATAATTTGTTATTTTTTTTATTTTTTTTTGGTGGCATAGGGGGGCCTTATTTGTGCCCCCCTACATGCCACTATGCCCAATGGCCATGCCCAGGGGACATAAGTCCCCTGGGCATGGCCATTGGGCAAGGGGGCATGACTCCTGTCTTTACTAAGACAGGAGTCATTTAAATGGCGTCTGGGCGTCGAAAAAAATGGCGCAAATCGGGTTGAGGCGATTTTTTTGCCTCAACCTGACTTGCCCCATTTTAAGACGCCCTAACGCCATTTTCCCCCTACGCCGGCGCTGCCTGGTCTACGTGGTTTTTTTCCACGCACACCAAGCAGCGCCGGTCTGCTAGCGCCGGCTAACGCCATTCCATAAATACGGCGCCCGCATGGCGCTTCAGAATGGCGTTAGACGGCGCTAAATTTTTTGACGCTAAACTTCGTTAGCGCAGTTTAGCGTCAAAAAGTATAAATACGGGCCAAAGTCCTTAGAGTCATTTTTTACCCGGGAACGCCTACCTTGCATCCCATTAATGCAAGGGAGTTTTCCGCAGACAAAAAATAATGTTAACTCCATTATTTTGACGCTAGACGGGTCTATCGTCCAAATATAAATATGGAGTTAAGTTTGTGCCGGATTTGCGTCAAAAACATGATGCAAATCCGGTGCAAACAGAGTATAAATATGCCCCAAAGTATCTTGCTAGGTGGCTTTCAAATCACTTATAACAAAATGATTTACTGGATGTTGCTCAAACTGGCAGGTCTCATTCTCTCAACCACTGAGGCCTCTTCACAGCGTTGGACATGATTGATTGTGCTACTATGATCAACCATTTGTCAGAGATAAGCCTTTGAAGGTCTGCCCTTGTGTGGCTCTCCTTGGGCAAGATTTACAAGGCCCTTGTGCCCCTTAGCTCCACATTTGTGGTGACATTTTTGTGGCAAATATGATGCTAATGGGCCACTACCACAGTGCCATATTTACAAGGTGGTGCAAGCTAGGTTTGCGCCACCTTGTAAACCCTTTGCGCTACGGCATGCATAATACATGCATGATGTATGCGAAGGGGGCGTGCCCTCTTTAGAGGGTTGCTAAAAATGGTGCAATGGAACCTGCAAGATCCGATTGCGCCATTTCTAGCACCATTTTTAACGCCTTCTTGAAGCAGGAGTTAAAATGAGGCTCCCATTGATTTCAGTGGTTCTCTTAACACAATACTGGATTAGCATCTTTTGTTTTACACTAATCCAGTACAGCGTTACAATAGCATTAAAAAAATGACACTATTGCCCCTAACATGCGCCATGTTGTGCCGTATTGTAAATACGGTGCTACCATGGTGGCGTTAGGGGATGCAAGTGGGCCCCAAAAAAGTGGCGCATCACTAGTGATGTGCCACTTTCTTGTAAATTTGAACCTTTTGTTTTTTGACAAAACAATGTTACTAGTTGTCTATGACACCTCTCAGATTAAAAGTAACTCAGGTGAAATGCTGAGTTCCCCAGGGCTGCTCATGTTCCACAGTTCTGTTTAACATTTATGTTTGAACTTTAATTTGTCTCATACATTCCTTTGGCAAGGACTGCATGGTATATGTGGATAACACTTCGCTTCTAAAAAGATCCAGCAGGTTCTTATGCCCTGCTTTTCTGCTATCCAAACCTGGTAACTAAAAGCTTGTTAAAATTGAAGTTGTACAAAACAGAAATTTTAGGTGCATATTTATACCTGGGTTGCTCCATTTTAGCATTATTTATTTTCACGCTAAAATGGCTCTGACCTAACTCCATATTTATATTTTGACGCCAGACCCATCTAGCATCAAAATATTGGAGATAACATCATGTTGTGGATGTGGCAAACTACCTTGTGCTAATTAGATGCAAGGTAGGCAATCTCATCCACAAAATGACGCTAACCACCGAGCGCCATATCTATCCTCTGGCACAGAAATGAGGTGCCCGGACTGAGGCAGACCCAAATATTGGTGCTAAGCCTGCTTAGTGCCATTATTTAACGCCTGGGTCAGACCATGGGCTAGGGTACCTGTGGACCCATTTCCATGGCCAAACACCATGGAATGGGCCCTTGAATGCCCACCTCAAGCCCCAGCAACACCTCCACCCACACCAGAGGGACACCACAGTATGCAGGACCCCATCCTGGCTATGTATAGGTAAGCATTTAGGCCCATATTTATACTTTTTTTGCACACTTTTTTGACGCAAAAATGGAGCAAACCTGCAAAATACAATTGTATTTTGCAATTGTGCACCGTTTTTGCATCAAAAAGCGGCGCCAAAAAAGGTATAAATATGTGCCTTAATTTTTTTGGGTGTGCCATTGGGGACGCCTGACATGGGGCCCCCTGCCTGGCACTGGGTCTTATGGCCATGCCCAGGGGGCAACGGTCTCCTGTGCTGGCCATTGGGTGGTGGCATGACTTCTGTCTTTACTGAGACAGGAGTCATATTTGGGTGCTAGTGCGTCAGAAAAAGACTCTAGGCTGGTTAGCTGCATATTTATTGCCGCTAACCAGCCTAGCGTCATTTCCAACCCACTAGCGCCTTTTTCCCTATCGCCACCCCTAGCCCCCCCCACTGGCAAGCGTCCTTTTTGTTGACGCCAGGCATTCCTTAGCCCCAACCTACATCAACCCATAGATATGTCGCAATGGAATGGCACTAAGGAATTTGACGCAAAACTGCATTGTTGCAGTTTTGCATCGAAAAGTATAAATAACTGCTCAGGAGAAGTCTCAGAGTCGTCATGTCTGAGTTTCGGGCTATGGTAGTGATGAAGCAGAAAATTAAGGTTTTACATTTATTAACGTAAACGTAGTGTGAAATAATCATGTGTGACTTTAACCGAACTAATAAAGAATGTACGGGGACAAAATGTGCCCTCAGAGTAGTTTGCCAACATTTATAAGCGTGCTTTATATAACGTGGTGTATTAGAATTGCACTAATCCGACATAATCGTAAACGTGTGCTATGATTTGCTTGCTTGAAATGTTTTAGCTTAGCATTACTTTAGTGCAGGCTTTGGCCTAGTGGCCTGGTCTCACGGTTTAGATGCTCGTATTTTTCCAATGTGCTATTAAACGTGTATTTTTGCTTGAAGCTGTACTTTTCCACTGAGATCGTTCACATGCTTATCTTAAGGTTTCGTGCCAGCCTGGCATATTTTCTCTTTACTCCAAGGTCGATTTGCAGGTGCGGACAATGGAGGCTCTGAAAGTGAGCTAATTGGTATACAATGTTGCAACTTGCGTACCCATCTCCAAGGATAATGTATGCTTAAGTAAAAGCTTGAGAACTGTCGTTTTTGATTGGACAATTTGAAGCTAACCTATGAACCCTCCAATGGAAGACCCTACTGGATTTGAACTGTTGTCTATAAAACCCAGGTGCACGAGAGGAAAGTAGCTATTATCAGCCATTACCAGCTCGATACCCGCCATTTTGTAGACTTTGCAGCTATTATGGCCCACTTTGCTGCGACGCCATTTTGAAAGAGACTTTGATTCTTTCTCTAATCGAGAGAAAGAGACTTTCAATGATTCTTGCCCTAGAGACTTTAACTTTGATTTAATCCCTTGCATGAAGTAGTAGTTTTACCTTGCCGCCGTGAGGCAATTGCCCCGTCCACCCCTGCCCCTGTGCCCCGTCCCATGCTGATCGAAACGGTACCCATGCTGATCGAGAAACGGTACCTGTGAGACGAAGACTTCCTTGTATGCTGATCGTAATTGGTAAATATGAAAGGAAATTGTACAATTGCATTGTGTTTCTTTTAGGTAACCAACTGCTGATTTTGATAAGATCCCTAGTTAGGAGTTTTTCTAAATTAATGTTGCTAAATTGTTTTTGCATGAAGTCCCACATGCTGATGCTAATTTGAGGTTAGATGAGGATTCCTTCTGTTGCACGATGCAATTTGAGACCTTGTTATGCTGACTAAATGTATGCAATTAGCTCTTTACAGATTATCGTATTAGTGATTTGCATTGCTATTATCGAATGTCTTGTGATTCAAATGCTACATAGATTGCACCTGTTTCGCCGTTATGGACAGCTATTAATGTTCATTTATGTTTATCATTTGGTGTTGAGACACATTTATATTGTGCTAGCTTTGTTAATATAGGGAAATAAATTCACTAACTTTGCAATAAACTGGTGTGGTTATTCCTGACTGAAAGGTCAGGGTTCGCCGAAATGTATTCTGGATTAATTGTTAAGTGTTATGTTGATCAAGGTATTGCTTATGTTCGATATTGATTATTGATTTGATTAAGGTGACCGATTAAGAGTACGGAGAGTCCCACTTAGTCAAAAGATTCATCGGCCTAAAGAGCGTCCGAATACAGGTAAAATTACTAGTACGGACCGCTCTATCAGTAGTTGCATCATCCATCCATTTCAGATTGAGTATGTCAATGTCTGCTATCAGGGCTTGCAGGAAAAAAAATTGCTCTGGCTACAGCTAATTCAGAATATAGACATAAGGCTAGTTCTTGGAATGCATAAATTTGAGCACATCACTGAAGCCAGACATTCATTACACTGGTTTCCAGTTAAGTAAAGGTACTCTTCAAAGTTTTATGTATTGCCTATAAAGCGATAAACAACCCCAGTGCTCTTGCTATCATGGCCTATGTTACGAAATATTCTCCTGGGCATGTTTTGCAATCTGCCATGGAAGTCAGGGAAATTGTTCTCTGTTAAAAAAACACAGACCAGGCGGAAAGTATTTTTCAGTTCATACCCCATGGTAGTGGTTAGTGACCTTTTGGCTTTTGTGGACCCCCACTTAATCACAACTGGCATCCGAGGACTCCTACTGATTCATTATTGGAATTCGGGGACCCTCACTGAGCTTTTACTGGAAGCCAGGAACCAGAGCCTAAGCAAGTTTGATGTTTTTAACCACAAAACAATACACAAACATATTTACGTCACAAACTAATATAAAAAATTAAAACATTAAAGAGAAGGTTGGAGCATTTCTAAATTCAACTCAGGTCACCCATCATCCACACTATAGTCTGTTTGATACATGTGCACTTCTCCCATGAATCAATCTGAGGACATTAACTTAATTTTTAGCCTCCGATTTCAAATTCCTTCACATTTACATAGGGTTTTAAAATATTTAATTTTAAATTTTACTACTTTATTTACATAATCTTTATTAATTTATTAATATTATTCAAGTTTTTAAGGAGTTGCAGACCCCCTGAGAAGGCATTGCGGACCCCCAGGTGTCCTCAGATCGCAGGTTACAATTCGCTGCACAAAGGAATGGAACCAACTACCAAGTGCATTCAACACAGTCATGCATTTCGGAGTCTTTTGAAAAAATGAAAAATCTTTTTGTTTATATATAAAGACAAATGGACAGTTCGGCCTAGCTAAGATTGTGTTGGATATAGTCACTAAACCATGGGCATGATTGAGCCGACCTGGACACAAGCAAACAGAGCTGGGCAGTCGTTGGGTGGGGGGATTATTCAGGAGCCAGGTGGCAACATTTTAGATGCAGCGGTTTGCCATTGGAGAAACTGCAAGGGCGGAAATTCAAGTCTAAACCCCACGCGAGGTTAACAAAATGGCACCCATAACAGAGTGCAAGCCACGCACCCCTGAATAAAGCCTACCACTTCACAGAAAAGATGCCTTCTGGCAAATAGATCCAGACACAGGAGCACCTTAGGCCAGAGGAGGATTGTAGTGTAAGGCAGGCACATTCTAGAATAAAGGGGGTCTCCTAGGCCCGTATTTATACTTTTTGACGCTAAACTGCGCTAACGCAGTTTAGCGTCAAAAAATTTTGCGCCGGCTAACGCCATTCTGAAGCGCCATGCGGGCGCCGTATTTATTGAATGGCGTTAGCCGGCGCAAGCAGACCGGCGCTGCCTGGTGTGCGTGGCAAAAAACCACGTACACCAGGCAGCGCCGGCGTAGGGAAAAATGGCGTTAGGGCGTCTTAAAAATGGCGCAAGTCAGGTTGACGCTAAAAAATCGTCTTAACCCGATTTGCGCCATTTTTAACGACGCCCAGACGCCATTTACATGACTCCTGTCTTAGTAAAGACAGGAGTCATGCCCCCTTGCCCAATGGCCATGCCCAGGGGACTTATGTCCCCTGGGCATGGTCATTGGGCATAGTGGCATGTAGGGGGGCACAAATAAGGCCCCCCTATGCCACCCAAAAAAAAAAAAAAATGTATACTTACCTGAACTTACCCGAATGTCCCTGGGATGGGTCCCTCCATCCTTGGGTGTCCTCCTGGGGTGGGCAAGGGTGGCAGGGGGGGTCCCTGGGGGCAGGGGAGGGCACCTGTGGGCTCATTTTGAGCCCACAGCCCCTTAACGCCTACCCTGACCCAGGCGTTAAAAAGTGGCGCAAATGCGGGGTTTTTTGACCCGACCACTCCCGGGCGTGATTTTTGCCCGGGAGTATAAATACGACGCATTTGCGTCGCCGTCATTTTTTTAGACGGGAACGCCTTCCTTGCATCTCATTAACGCAAGGAAGGCGTTCACGCAAAAAAATGACGCTATTTGCCCATACTTTGGCGCTAGACGCGTCTAACGCCAAAGTATAAATATGGCGTTAGTTTTGCGCCGAATTTGCGTCGAAAAAAACGACGCTAATTCGGCGCAAACGGAGTATAAATATGCCCCCTAGAGTCTTGAGGAGGCTACCACCTGTGATTCACATTGCAGGAGAAGGCCTTTGAGTGTTTCTTAGGTGATTGCCTCATGTCTTAAACCCCGCTGAGGGACTATGGATGGGGAAGAAGGTGAGAGCGCTATCATTTAACACAGCACAGTTACAAGCCAACCACAGTCTGTCGAAATCCAGGACAGTGACCGCAGATTATTGCATCCATTTGCAGACTCTCCCGCCCCATGGCGGCCCTCGCCAGCAGGAACCTGACCTCTTATAACACCAGCGCAGGCGACTTCTTGGTATTCTGACAGTTGTGGGCCTTCCTCCACCAGGGGCAGGTGCCATCTGGGCCCATGTGGATTGAAGGCCATTGAGAGCAACCTTGTTATCAAACCATGAGGCAGACGCCAATGTACCGCTCAGAGCTCTATTCGGAACTTTGTAGACATCAAGTGGAGTTAGAGCCCGCTACAAGAGGATATTGAAACAGTGGTGATGTTTGTGGTCCCTCATCAAACTTCAGTAAGCTGTCGCAATCCTCAAAAACACATTTATTATTATTTATTTATTGATAAGATAAGCAATAAGGGCACTACTTGGCAGATGGCCAACCAGTAAACTACCTATAACTGGCTGATTTGCGTTCTCAGTAGAGGTGCGGTTTAGTGACGTATGTTGAATAACACAGGGGCAGATAGTCAACTGCGTTAACATGGAACCCGCAGGAGCAAACATGAAGGACACATTAAGGAGCTGCTTCAGACAATTGCACACAGCAAAACAAATGGCACACCTAAACTCTCCAAACAAACCAATGCCGACCAGGGTGAGGCTGCAGACCTGACTGGGACACTGATGAGCACCTCAAAAAAAGCTGCATGACCAACTTCCTCTTGGAAATAAAAGATGGAATAGGAGCAGCGTGCATCGACTTTAAAAAGAACTGCATGGAAATAAGGAAAGACATTAGCAAACTAGTATCTAGAATCAACTCCGCACCAGATGAAAAAGGCCTGGAGTAGAAGGTTACAGAACATGCCTGTTCATCCTTGATGAACAGTTCATTATACCTCAAGAAAAACATAGAGGGAATCACTCTTGCTGCTGTAAACTTCCGATCTGAGGCGACCACAGCATAAAAGTCAATTCAACAAAATGCAAGGGGTAGCAAAATTGACATCACACCCCCTTTGACCTTCAATTTCACTCAAGCACACATGCTTACACCTACACATACATTCACACTTACACACACTCTCTCACGTAAACACCCACTCACTTGCAAGCACGCACACAAAATACATTTAATAGTGTTTTTTCAACCCACCTCCACTGCCTGGGAAAATTATATTCCAGCTAATTGTACTCCATTTTCTATTACATTAATAGTGAATAATGAAGTATTATTCATTATCAGCATAGGAAACAAGCATTTGCAATGCAATGGGTCTCACATTTGTTCAACTTAGACCTATTAGCAGAATTTTACATAAGCAAGCCGATTTAAAGTGCCACGCCGTGTGCCTGAGCGTGAGGGAGCACACAAAAGGAAATAGAAGTTCGCTCGCACTCAAACATATCAGCAGCTATGCAATTATCTATGTAACAGGGTCAATGTCATGCAAAGTGCTCAACTACTGCCCAGCGAGATCGCCCTGCTTGTGAAATAAAAAGAAAAAGTAGTTCAGAACCATGCGGAAAACATGGGGCCTTGTATGTTTTCAGTAGTTTACCAGTGCTATTGAGGAGGGCAAAACACCGGAAAAGGCATGACATATGCATGCCTTTCACAAATGAAATCAAAGCAAATTTTAAAAGGCAAGCCCACAAACAAACAGAACTGATGGGCATGACATGGGTGTGGTTAAAAGCCCACAGAGAGATTACAACAGGGGCCAGGGCGCTTGCATGCTCAAACCTAAAAACTGGGAGAAAACAAAGCAAATGGAGCCCCAAACAACAACTATATTGAGCAGGTGCCACTGTGTTCCTGGCACTGAATTTCCCACCTCCAGGGGTGGCAAAGGCAGTACGAGGGGTCACAAGGGGCAAGCCCGGGGTCGCAGTTGCGACCCATGGTGCCCCCGAAATGACGTCTTTGGACCACAGGGAATAGAGGGAATGGAAACTAAAAAATTTGTTCACGATAGAATTGAAGCAATCTTAGGCCAACAGGAAAGGTCCACTAGTGGAACAGATGATGCACACAGAACAAAGAGTGGGCTCCGGACTCAGGAACACCTTCTGGCATTATTGCCTGCTTACATCATTTGAAGGAAAAGGAAGAGATTCTGGAGTCAGCAAGAAAAGGGGTTCCAATTCAAAGGGGCAGGCATTCAGATTTTCCAGCCCATTCTCTACCATGATCCTTAAACACCGTACTTTGGAGCTAGTCATGTACTTCCTCAAAGACAAAAACGTTACGTATGGGTGGGGACACCCATCTCAACGTCACTTTTAATGGCAGGGGAGGAAGCGTGTCACACAATCTCTGGAAGAGGCATAAACACATAAACTCCAGAGAAATTAACTGACATGGTAAGACAAAGAGAACTGCCCCGCCCAAGTGCCTGGAATGGCACAGGGTGCTGAAAGTAAAGGGACAACAATCAACAAGGAAAGCAGAGGTTTTGGTGGCAAGCAGTTTGGCGCTAAAATTATAAAAAAAATATTACAAAAAGTAAGCAACATTCACCCACAGCACTTTGATTAGTAAAGGAGCGGTATTAAAACTTGAGGAACAATGACCCCACTTGCCCATAAACACTCCCCATCCAAAGATCTCAGGACCCAAAGGAGGTTCAACAATGGAGATGTGTTATTGCTTTCAATCCGTGGCCGGCCAGGTGACCCAAGGACTTCAACAACAGAAAACTTTCCCATATCCGTTATGTGTGCCAATTGAGGGCTGGCTGGACCTAGGGGGTCATTATGACCCTGGCGGAAGGCGGAGAAGCGGCGGTAAGACCGCCAACAGGGTGGCGGTCTTTTTTTTTGTATTATGACCATGGCGGTTACCGCCATGGTCATCCGCCGCTTCTCCGTTCCGCCCGCCAGGGTGGAGACGACCACCGGGCTGGAGACCTGGGTCTCCAGCCCGGCGGCCGTCACTATACCGCCGGCGGTATTTTGACCCGGCTTACCGCCGTGGATTTCCTGCGGTTGGAACTGCCATGAAATCCATGGTGGTAAGCACTGTCAGTGCCAGGGAATTCCTTCCCTGGCACTGATAGGGTTCTCAACCCACCCCAACTCCCTCCCCTACTCCCCCACCACCCCTGCCACCCCCCAAAGGTGGCAGGACCCCCCTCCCCACCCCGACCCCCAACATAACATCATTCATACACACACGACACGCACGCAGGCACCACCAACACACAGACACGCTCACACACCGACATACATGCGAACATCCACACACAAAGTCAGACACGCACACCCACATTCAAACATACACGCACACATCCATACAGACATACCTACAGACATACACGCACTCATTCCCAAACACACAACACCCCACAAGCATACACGCACTCACACACCCCCTCTACAAACACACACGCACACCCCCATGCACGCAGCCAACACACAACACCGCCCCACCCCTTTCCCCTCACGGACGATCGACTTACCTGGTCCGACGATCCTCCGGGAGGGGAAGGGAGCCATGGGGGCAGCTCTGCCGACACCACACCGTCAACAGAACACCGCCACGGCGAATCACAGGACATGATTCGCTGGACGGTGTTCTGTTGGCGTGGTGGTGGAGGTGGAGCAACCTCCACTTCCCCGCCTCCCGCCAGTATGGCTGTTGGCGGCTCTCCATCCGAAAAAGAACGGAGAGCTGCCAACGGTCATAATAGACTGAACGCCAAACCGCCACCACTGGCGGTCTTCCGCTCGGCGGTCCCTCAGCGGTCTTGCAAAAAGACCGCTGAGGTCAAAATGACCCCCCTAGTTTATTGACACATTGTTTGAGAATTGTTTTATACTTATTGTTAAAGTTGCTGGTGCATACTCTTCAGGTAGGCATAGTGCAGAGAGGGGAGGAGGAGAGTTTTCTACAGCAAGGTCAGATCACAAGGGGATGGCTAATCTCATGACCAGATAGAAACTCTGGGTAGACATCATATTACAGGCGCAAAAGAAGACTTCATCAATCAAAAACCTAAGCAATTGTCTTGCTAAATATGACTGCTTATAACGTTTGGTGCTTGAAAAGCCAGAAAAAAGCAAAGGTATCCTACATTAAATCTCATTTTTTAACATAGATGTAGGCCTCCTATAAGGTACATGCCTTTTATGACAAAACCAGCAATGCCGTAGATGCAGGAACTATCCTACATAATTATTCTCTTCTGTGCAGAAGAAAATCGCTGAGGTTGCCATCCTAATATAACAAGAATTCCTATTCCAGGATCCCTTAAGGATTCAGAGGGCAGATGGGTAGCTTTAAGGGACAGCTTTCCGGAGTGCCCATGGGGTTGGCTTATATATATGTGCCAAACCAGGAGGACAATTCAAACAATCACAGTCTGGGCTTCTGATCCCATAATTATGTGGAGTGATGGGCATGGCAAAGCAAGATGGCAGTCAGGACATACTCCTGATGAGCTTGGACTTCCCCCCTTGTTATCTGCATAATTCTACACCAATAAATTCTTTACTGACTTTGGCAGAGCTGTTCCTTGTTACTTTTTACAGGGGTTGGGGGGTGGGGTTGCACGGAACATTTGTGCTTCCGCTTGAATGATCACACCGACAAATTGGTTGTTGTTTCTTCTCGCACTCTCTGACCTCTCGTCGGGTTCACGGGTTCTTTTTATTGACTACCACCTCTCGTCATGGCCAGGGCCATTTTTCCATGGCGTGGTGGGGGTGTTACATTTCCTCCCTTGTCATGTACTCGGGAGATGGTCCATCCCAAAGTCCCAAACATAACATTCCACCTTTACCCAAACAGAACCCAAAAGAAACAAAAAAAGACCAACAAAAATTAGATCAGATCAGGAGCCCAAAACAAACCATGTTCAGCTAACCACAAACATTAAAACACTATCAACTGTCAAATACCAGCTTAGTATTGATACACTTAGCTGAATAACCAGTATAGTAAGCATTACTTCTGGCACCATAACACATGAACATGTTAATGGAACATTTATCAGGTTAATACAAAGTCTTTCAGCTTCTTGGAGATCATAGGTCGAGAACGAAAGTCATATCTCTCCATCTCCTGTCGACTGGGGCTAGGTTCACTTCCTCCGCATTCAGCTACCTGAGAAGGGATTTTTACCCTGGTACCTGTACCACTGGTGTCTTTCCTCTGAGTTGGTGAAGTCTCTAAACGTTCATTTTGAAAGTGGGGTGTGCCTGGATCTCTCAGTGGTAATGGTATGGGAAGAATAACTGTCATCCTACAAACTGCTCCAGTAACCCTCACTCACAGCGGACTCTGCTGGGCGATGTAAGTCACTATTGCTCTTCACTGCAGGCTCAGGTTGTCAATGCTATTTGGAGAATGACACATTCCTCGTTGCCAGCTCTCCTTGTCTTTCAGCAGTTATCATGGTTCCTTTCACCGCACTCCTCTACAGGGCTCAACTTCAAAAGGTAAGAGGAATTTGTTTCCGGTACGTCGATTTTTGATGAGTACCAAATCACCCCTTGGAAAATGGCACAGCTTGGCCCGTTGTTTCTTTGATATTTTCTCACTCTGTTCATGGCATTGCTGCAGCATTTTTGTTGCCTTCTCCGTCGGTTTCAGATGATTCCATCACATGCAGAAGAGTATCCCCAACTATTCGGTTGATACACAAAGCACTCGGGGACACTCCAGTGGTGGCATGCGGAGTGAGGCAGTATTCCCGAAGCAACGCATACTGTGAACACTCCTGATTCTGGCTATTGTCTAGTGCAATTCTCAAAACTTTATTTAATATCATCATAAAATGTTCTGCCTCCCCATTCACTTGGGGCCAGCGAGGAGTTATTTTTCCTGTGACCAATTCCTCAGGATGCAAGGTACTCCAAAAATTCTATGAGCAGTTGTCATTGACTCAAGAATTTTAACTTCCAGTATTTTGAGAAGTCATCTATGGTCACTAGCATGTGTTGGCTACCAGGGAGACTCCTAAAGTCAGCACTCGCTCAGTGCCAGGGAATGGAAGGGATCAGTTCAGTGATGAGGGGCGCCGGTGGATCTGCCGGGCCAGCAGCTTGGCACATGGAGCATTGTTTTATGGTGCGCTCTACACATACACTATCGGAGCCCACTCACTATTGTCCTGTTTTTGGGAGAGCATGGCTCCCTAACCAGTGGGGCTGGTGTCCACGGATAGCTCAGATTTGCGGCGAGGGTCAAAATACCCCAGTGTGGTGTGTGCTGATAAGACCCGTTTGGTTGCTTGAAATGCTTTTTCTAGGGTAGGCCCCCATTCCCAAACTGCATTTGCTTTTGTCAGTTATGGTAGAAGGGGTGTTAGTGTGGCCAGATTTTAAATGAATCAGCCACAATAAGTGACCATTCCCAAGAAACTGCGTACACCTAGGACGCTGTTTGTGGCAGGTGCCGACTGAATTTCCAGAACCTTGGCAGGATCAGGCAGGACTCCCTGTTCAGAGAATCAGTAACCAAAGAAGGAAATTTCCTTTTGGAGAAAGGCACACTTTTCCCAGCGTAGCGTGAGAGCCCTCAATTGTGCAGCTGCTTGAAAGTTGCCCTCAAACAGTCCAGATGTTCGATGGTTGGGGCATGTACTGGGATGTCATTGTTGACATTGGCACAGAACAGGTTGCAGAGGAAGAGTTTTCAGTAGAGACTGTGCAAGAATGTTTATTGAAGCCCCTGTATCAATCAGGGCCGGGTCTTCATGGCCTGACACTCGAACTGCACCTTCAGGGGAAAATCCCCTGGCTGCATGGCGTTTATGACAAGAAATTGCTCAATTTGTGTCCTCATTATCATCCATATCTTCTTCATCCATGGGCACCTCTAGGGTCTGCCTGATATTGATTGACTTGGGTTTTCTTGCCTTTGGTGGAGCAGAGGAGCGACATACCTTGGCAAAATGAGTTAACTTGTTGCAAGCGGTGCATCTCTTGCCTTGGGTAGGGCATGGTCGTTAGTGAGGGTAGGGACCTCCGCAGTTAAAGCAGATAGTAGGGCTTTTTGTGGCCTTGGGGTGGGTCTTCTTTTTCTCAGCTTCTCGGTCGTTACCGCATTAACAGGTTTAGTTTTGATGTGTCATTGAAGGGCTGCTTCCATGTGCATGGCACACACTTTTGTACATTCTTTTGACCACCCCGTTGTGAGTATACCTGCCATGGGCATCTCCAGGACTTGTAAGATATTTTCTCTTAGCTTGACTGATGTGCAGCCCTGTATGAACTGCGCCTAAATCTCATTATCTGCGGTAAGTAGTGTGCAGGTGCTCGCTAGTTCTCTAAATCTTGAATAAAATGCGTCTAACGATTCCTCCAAAATCAGCCTGGCTTGGCGTAGTAGGAATCTTTCATAGTCAGGATTTGAAGAGGCTCAAAATGAGTGGTCGGTGCTCGTTTTAGCGTGGCATATGTGAATGGCTGGCCTTCTTCTAATACTGACTTCCCTAGTTTATGAATGGCAGCATTCCCAAGTTGCAGGAGCATGGGTCGGCAGCGGTCATGTTCCAGTGCCGTGGCGGCAAAATAGGTTTCTAGTCTCTCTACCCCAGTGTTTCCACTCTGCTGTTTGGGCTGATGGGGGACCGTCTTTGATGAAGGTCTCAATGGCAGGCACCAACGCCATCCTGGGTCAACTAAGGGTCTACATGCAGTGCGGAGAAGGAGTACTGCCTATGCAATAGGCCTCTATCAGTGTCAGATGATGCTACCAGGTGGGAGTCATGCAGTGTGTTCAGTTGAGGTTGTAGAAAAAGGTACCCCAGCCAAAAGTCACACTTTTGGTTTTTTTATTCAAGATATTATCTTTTTTTTAATTTGAAGCTCACACCAGGGAGCAGCCACAGCCTTGCAGTGAAAACAGGCTCTCACCCTCTGATTAGTTATACGGTGTCTCTCCGGGGAGGGAATGTTTTTGATGGTTTTATTGTTTATTAGTTTAATATTTGCATATGTATTGCCTTATGATGCATTTGAATGTTCCTTTCAGGACTTCACTCTGTAGTGGGGAGTCTTCAGTTCGTAATGCCTTGATAATGCTTGGGACAACTCGAATTCCCAATCTCTACATGTCCATGAGAACAGGGTGAATAATTATTATTTTATCAACTGGAACTTTCGAGGTCTTAGAGGTTACACAAAGCCACATAGAGCACTAAAATATTTGAAGCGCAACAAGGTTGAGGTTGCATGCCTCTAGGATTCACATCTCATTGAGGTGGACACCCAGAACCTCTCAACAAAATGGAAAGGTCAGATGTACTTGTCCACTTATTCTGACTATGCCAGAGGGGTAACAGCGTGGATAGCCCCAGGGGCCCCCTTTTGGCAACTCTATCGGGAGGTACATATAGAAGGGCGATATGTGCTAGTGTTTGGGATGCTGGATTGAAGGGGTATTTGCATATTCAACACTTATGTGCCAAACACTTATGATGCAAACTACTACTATAAAGTGCAGACCCTCCTAACTATGTGGGGACATCTATGACTTGTGCCGGGGATTTCAACTGTGTCCTTAATGGTGAGCTGGACAGAGCAACACCTAAACGGTGCACCAAGTATTGCATAACAGCGGCCCTGACAGAAGTTATGGCTAATGTGGGTTTTATGGATACCTGTAGGGCAATGTACCCGACATCCAGAGAGTATTCTTGTTATTCACCTACCCACAGCACATATAGCCGACCTGACCGTGTTTTAGATGCTGGGATATGCATGCATTAAAGAGTGCAGAGTAAACATCTGGGTAGATTTCTCTCTAATCATGCCCGCAGCTTGTGAATTGTGCTTTGACGGTGGGGAGTGGACCTCTGCAGACTTAGCGACCACAATCAGACATTTGGATCGATGAAGTGTGCTTGACGGACATCTCTTGGGTAACTAATGAATACATGATGGACAACTGGGAACCACAGACACAAGGGTAAATGAGTCGAAAACATTGAAAGCTGTAGCAAGAGGTGTGTGCTTGAGCAAGGTATATGGGGTGAAGAAGCAACTTCAGCAGGACCTGTCACATTGGGAGGGAAGACTAGGCAGAGGAACAACAAGAGGAGGGGACATCTCCAGATGCTTGATGAGAGTTGTTGGATTTACAGCATCACATTGGAGACACATGGATCGATTGGATATATCTACCCTTAAAACATATCAGCAGGGCCTGCATAGGGAGAGGGACAAACCTAGTTCACCTGCTCACTTGGATATTGTGGAGGGAGGCAGAGATGCCACAGGAGTACTGCCTGGAACACCTAAATTGTATGGCTGCAATCACACAAAGGGCCATAAATTAAGTCTTCAATGACCACCTGTGGGGGGTGTATGGGAGGTACCTGTTGGCAAGTAGGACAGCATCCAGAGAGACATGATGAGTGCGTAAGCCCCTAGGACTCCGGAGGCCTTCATTGAGGGAATTAAAGCTGCTTTCACCTTAGAGGAGATCAGAGAGGCTCTGCGCATGATGCCAAATGGTAAAACACCAAGGGGGAGGGTGGCTTATATTAAGCCTTTGTGTCTCAGGTTACAGACAGGCTCCTGGAGGTGTATACTGAGGTGTGAAAGGTAGACTTCCTTCTGCTGACCATGTGAGAGGGTGTAATCTGGATGGTTCCCAAGCCAAACGGAGAGAGGCAGTGAACACAGCCTCCTACAGATCTTTAACTATGATCAATACAGACACCAGAGCCCTCTGTAAGATGTTGGCTAATACACTGCAATTGGTGATAGGACAGTTGGTGCATGAAGATCAGTGTGGGTTCATTCCGGGCCAAAGTACTTCCATGAAATTGAGGAGACTCACTCATGTACTGCGCTCAGTGCTGGACCAGGATGATGAACTCACGCTGGTCATGTTAGACTTCGAAAAGGTGTTTGACACCTTGGGCTGGGCTTATTTGATGGAAGCTCTCCAACAGATGGGGTTTGTGGCTGGGTGCCATTGCTCTATATGGGACCCAGGGTGTGTGTGTAGATGGGAGGTTTGGTGTCAGGAGTCTGGTTTGTGAGACGTGGCATGAGACAGGGATTCCTGTTGCCCCCACTCCCATTTGTGTTGGCATTGGAGCTATTAGCACTCCGAATCAGGAGGAATTTTCATGATTGGGAAATAACAGTTGGGAAGTCAACACTTTGGTGTCCCTGCACGCCGATGATGCTCTTTTGTATCTGAAGGATCACCGAACCTCGCTGTCTTACTTAATGTGCCTATTGGAGGAGTTTAGGGGGGGATATCTGAGCTTTGGGTCAATCAATATAAGAGCCTTCTTTTTCCCACAGAGGTAATTGTCTGGTTTGGAGACGCAGAGACGCCCCAATTTAAAACTACAGTGAGAAACAGACGCATACTGATACCTGGGAGTTAAGATTGCCCTTACAGTTGACTGTTAATATGCCTATAATATAGGGAGAGTGATAGAGGGGCTGCGTGCATCGGTGTGCTTCTGGTGCACACTACCACTGTCAGTTATGGGACAGGTCACCGTAGCCAAGATGGTGCTGCTGCTGTGTTGTCTATTCCATCTCTAAAACTCTATTTGTCCATTGAAGCCCGAAGTATTTAAGCAGTTAAACAGTATTTTGCTCCTACTAGTTTGGGCTGGTGCGTGCCCTAGGGTAGTGCTGGTGACCATTCAAATAGATCAGGAACTGGGAGGCTTTTGGCTACCAAACCTTGAATGGTATTATTAGTCAGCCCACAATCAATATGCTGCTAAATGGCTAGTGGATGAACTTAATTGACAGAAGTGATTACTGGGAATATGGGAGCAAATTGTTAAGAGGGTTGTTAGGCACCAGCCATTTACCATAGACTTAAATATCTGGGCTTTGCAGCCTTTTTGTTGCATTCATAGTGACATGATGACTGATTGAGCGAAGGGGAATGAATGTCTATTGCTTGGAGACTTATACCCGGGGACACATTTGGTACCTTTCAGGAGGCGCTGGACATTTTAGGGTAGGCCTTGAGCAGTGCCCCCTGAATGCTAAACTAGCTTAAACAATGAGGGAGATATGGATGGATTTCCCTGTGCCCCTCCCACTACACATATACTGGAAAGCTTTTTACAGATTGATGAGGGGTGCCACTTGATAACACCGACATATAGGGCACTGAAATTTGATTACCATAAACATGAATACGCTGCCAGACGAGCCTGGGATGCTGAAGTGAAAGTCCCATTGACTCACAGGCAATGGGCAAGGGTGTGTGGAAAGTATCCCGGAATGCCTGGTTTAAGCTGATACATTTCATTTTTCTCCACCACACGTACCTGACCACGAGTGTCTTAGCCAAAGTGTATTGGAACAGATCTTGGGATTGCCCCCATTGCGAGGCAGGAAGGGCAGCGTTCCTCCCTATGTATTGGTCTTGTCCGAACAACTTGAAATATTGGCAAGAGGGGGGGCTGTGGTGAAGGAGGTGGTAGGGATTCCGCTGGCATTACAGCCTTGTCAGCTGTTACTGGATCTTGTAGAATGACCGAAGGAAGCAAAAATAATATATAAATTCCTGCAGCTTTCACTACTCCTGGCAGAATGGCGTATTGCCATATGATGGTTAGGAATGCGACGTCCCAGTGCTGGGTCATGGGTGCGGAACACACTGGAGTGGTCCCTGGCACAGAAAATACATATACAAATGACCAGGAGAGATGAAAAAGCACAGGATGACTTAATAGCTTTGGGAGCAATCATGGAAAGTGAGGGGGGCCACTGAGGGGCATGGGGATACTCAAAATACACACTGAATACGCTGCAGGGGCTGAGAACCTGGGATGTGTACATATACAACCCGTGCTGTACACCTCACATGCCTGATGTTTACTAATTATTGAGGCTATTTATATGTGGTAAAGAAAGGATGATAGAAGTGATGAAGTTGGAGGCGCAGGGAAGGAATGGCATTCAGTACTCTATTGCATTACTTACATGTGAAATGAGAAAACACTGGAAAATGTTCACAACAGGATTGCTGCTGGTTGCAATGGAATTTAAATAAATAAATAATTTTAAAAAACTCCTCAAGTAATAAATTCAGAAAGTACGAGAGTTGATACACCTGACGTAGGCCTATATCTCTATATGATTTCTGGGCTTAGACCTAGACACCCACCCACCGCCCAAACCCCATACTAAATAACACCAGAGAGAATAACCTCCCATATCTAAAGAGGGCAGTAAAAATAGAACTCCGAAGAGGACATATATGTCCAACCTCCAAAGAATACTACTGCCCTCATTACAACCCTGGCGGTAATACCGCCAACAGGCCAGCGGTAAAAAAAATGGAATCATGACCACGGCGGAAACCGTCAACACAGACAGCCACTTTAACACTCAGACCGCCACAGCGATAGCAACAAACACCGCGGCTGTAACCGCCAACAGCCAGGCGGAAGACAATGTACCGCCCACTGCATTACAACACGCCTATCCACCAGCTTTTCCGGGGTGGTACCAACGTCATCAAAAGCACAGCGGAAACAGAACACAGAAGGGAAACGACTCACCTCTCGACACTCAAGGAAGAACCACAACACCATGGAGCACGAACTGCATATCTTCCCCATGCTCATGTACCTTCTTATACACCAGGAACATGAACGCCGGGGAAGACGACCATGGTGAGTACTGCACCTAGCACACAACGGAGGGGGGAAGGAAAAAGAGAGTGACACACACATGCAACACGCAACACACCCACCCCCACCCTCACCCCCAACACTATACACACAAACACATGGAGCAACATTACATATACACCCCGTAACCATCAGGAATGACACAAGGACAAAAGGAATTGATTGAAATGAGTGTAATATTAGTAATTTTTAGAAATACGTTCAGAAAGAAATAAACAGTACAATATATACAATATGCACAAAAGGAGGGACAATGCCCACTCCAAAATGTCCGTGGCCCACTGAGCCATTACACAAAGGCCAAGGCCACACTTGACTCCTGCCTCAATACGGAGCGAACACTGTATGGGCATCAGGTTGAAAACACACAGGCACCTCAGGGGGACGGGGAATGGGGGAGCATCTCAGCCAGAAGATGGTACAATGCCAGTGGCCATGAGGGGGCTCCATGCCCACTGCTTGGTCCTGGGGAGTGCAAGGCCACAGTCTCTCAAGTGGGTGGTTTGCCCACTGCTTGGTCCTGGGGAGTGCAAGGCCACAGTCTCTCAAGTGGATGCCTTCTTCCACTGGTTCTGGAGGGGGCCTTGTGCCCAGTGTGCTTCATCCTGGCAAGGAGGGGCTGAGTGGATGCCTTCTTCCACTGGTTCTGGAGGGGGCCTTGTGCCCAGTGTGCTTCATCCTGGCAAGGAGGGGCTGCGTGGATGCCTTCTTCCACTGGTTCTGGAGGGGGCCTTGTGCCCAATGTGCTTCATCCTGGCAAGGAGGGGTTGAGTGGATGACTTCTTCCACTGGTTCTAGAGGGGGCCTTGTGCCCAGTGTGCTTCATCCTGGATAGGGCAAGGTCACAGTCTCTCACCTGGGTGTCACACCGATAGGTGTTGCAGGGGCCAGGTCGCACTGCAGCCCATGTAGTCAGCACTACACACTGCTCCCCGGCCGTGACAGCTGCTCAGTGTATGCCAGTTGCGCTGCAGGTGGTGGTGCAGGCAGTGGTTTGTGGTAGCCTCCAGACCTTCACCTGCAGCCTCGGACGGCTGCCCACTGGAGCTGCTGCTGCTGGCAGTGGTGCTGCTGGCAGTGGGGCAGGTGGCGGTGCTGGCCGCGGTGCAGTTGGCGGTGCAGGTGGCGGTGCAGGTGGCGGTGCTGGCTGCGGTGCAGGTGGCGGTGCAGGCAGTGGTGGTGTTAGCCTCCAGGCCTTCACCTGCAGCCTCGGACGGCTGAAGTGCTATGGCTGGTGCTCTGTGCCCCTTCCTGCCCTTGGCAGATGGTGGTGCCTCCTTGCTTCTGCCAGCTGGAGTCTTTGACTTGCCCTTGCTGGCTGGTTCTGCCTCCTTCCCTTTGCTGGCTGGTGTCCCCTTCTTGCCCTTGGCCTTGGCAGGTGTTGCTGGCACACTGGCTGGGCTGACGGGTGCCTCCTTGGAGCCTCTCACAGCTGCAGAAACCACAGTGGCCATGGACTGGGTGGCTGAGGTGCTGGGCTGGGTTCTGGCCACTCTGGCCCGAGGTGAAGGACAAGGGTACGGGGGAAGGGAAGAAGCTGAAGATGTGGGAGTGGAGGAAGAGGGAGTGGTTGTAGGAGGTGTCAGTCTGCTGTGTTTGGGTGCAGGTGCATGGGCTGGATACTGTTGTGAGGTGAATGGCTGTTGGGTGTGTGTGTGCTTGCGTTTGTGTACTTTGGGAGGAGGGGTCACAGACACAGTGGGAGAGGACACGGGACATGTGCATGCATGTGGGGGTGGTGACTGCCAGTGAGTGGCGTGTACTGATAGGCGTGCTGGTGATGGAGGTAGTGGATGAGGATGTAGTGCATGCAGGTGTGAGTGGAGACACTACTGGGAGGGAGGTGGACAATGACGAGGAGGGGGACACAGTGGAGGCAGTGGATGTTGGTGTGTCTGATTGGGGATGGTGCTTGTGTGAGTACCTGTGAGATGAAGTATGGTGCTTGTGTTTGCCTGAACCACTTCTGTGTGTTGATTTGGGTGATCGCTGCTCTGAAGGTGTGCTTGGGATAGGCTGGGATTGAGGGTATTGGGACTGGGTAGAGAAAGTTGGAGGGGGAGGCTGGAGATTAGGACAATGGCTGCCATCAGTGCGGAGGCCAGAGCCTGGAATGCTCTCTGTTGGGCTGTCACGCCAGTGTGAATGTCCTCCAGGTATGCATTTGTTTGTTGCAAATGCCCTGCTACACCCTGGATGGCATTCAGTATGGTTGACTGCCCAACGGAGAGGGATCTCAGGTGGTCAGTAGCCTCCTCACTGAGGGCAGCAGGGCTGACTGGGGCAAGGCTGAGGTGCCTGGCGCGAAGGAGATGCCCACCCTCCTGGGTGAGCAGGCATGGGAAACATGGTGAGGGACTGCTAGGAGGGCAGTGCTGGTACTGGGGGTGGCGGCTGTACCTGTTGTTGGGGTGGGCACAGAGGTGTCCGCCACCGCCAGGGAGCTTTCTTCGAAGGAGGAGTCGCTGTCGGTAGTATCCCCTCCTGTCTCGGTCGTGGTGCTCTCCTCACCCTCCGTCCCACTGATGCCCCCACCGTCGGTGGATTCGACCTCCAGGCCCATGTAGGATGCAGCTCCCTCCATCGCCGGTGCCTCTGCTCCTCCGCCAGATGATGCTAATGCACTCAAGGACAGGGTGACAAAACAAAAAGGAGGAGGGGGGAGACAGAGGATACACTTGGTCAATGCCAGCAACAACACTACCGTTGGCGTACACAAAACACAGGGAACAGCCCTATGCACTAGGCCATGCACTACCAGTTACAATGCTAGTTACCAGCCTATGGGGTACAATGCCTAATGCCATTAGCTGCACACCTGAAACCCATAGGACCCTGCCCAGTAGTATATGCCCACTAACATTATTGGGGTTGGAGTGCATCTGATCTTGCCCATCATTGAACATACCCTGCCATGTTCGCCCTGGCCTAGGGGCACCCACAGCCCACATCCCCAACCCAGGTAAAATCTTAACGCGCGCAAAGTCATGATTCTGAATCTGTACTCACCCCCTTGTGGCTGCTGTGATGCCTTCAAGTGCCCATCCAACTCCGGATAGGCCACCGCCAGGATGCAGAACATCAGGGGGGTCAGGGTACGACAGGCACCCCTTCCTCGTTGGGAGGCCAGCCCCAGCTGGGCCTCTGCCGTCTTCCTTGCCCAGCGGCGCAGGTCCTCCCTCCATTTGCGGCATTGGGTGCTCTGCCTTTCAAAGACCCCCAGGGTCAGCACCTCCTTGGCGATGGCACGCCAAATACCCTTTTTCTGATGGGTGCTGACCTGCAGTAAAAATACAGCAGAAAAGGGATTAGTCATACCGTCTGGACTGTCATACTCATGGCCCACCATATCCCTCCCATCCCCTTATGCACATGCATTCCCCACCATACATGCAGCACTCTGCCCAGGACCCCTCAGATCCCCCCCAACACAGGGCTAACACACATCCATACATTCATGGCCTACGCATCATGCTCACAGTGTACTCACTTGTTTGTCTGAAGGACCATAGAGTAAAGTGTACTGGTTAAGACCCCATCCGCCAGTCTCTCCAACTACTCCGAAGTGAAGGCGGGCCCCCTTCCCCAGAGACTCGAGCCATTGTCGCTTCCAGAAACAGGTCACAGCAGCACTTGCAGTGTAGGTCCTCTTCTGATGAAGGTCAGGTAGGAAGTGAGTGAACAGATAGAAAATGGCGGTCTCGTCCGCGGCAGTGCGTACCCTCACCGCCGGCGTACATCGCCATTGGCTCCTGGAGCCCATAGGGCCCAATAATAACCAATGCGATGTTGTGCACCGGTCGTCGACCGCTGACCACAACGGTGCACAACGCCAGCAGAATGACCTAATTCCCACTTGTCTCTCCTCACAGGTCAGACAGCTGCCATTTCAGGGGGGCACAGGCCATTGCACCTAACTACGCCATAGCAGACATTGGCACATCAACTGACTCTCAAGTTCACATACGTTTTCTGTAAAGGAGGAAATGCATATTAATTTTGACATATGTGTGAATATGCTCACCATTTTTCACCCTAGAGTTCAACCGCTGCAGATGAATAGGAGATGGAGACATCCCCCGTGTACAGACCCCTGGTGGACCTGGTGACAATGGAGGACAGGCACATTATCCTGACCTACAGACTTGATAGGGCCACAATCCAAGAACTGTGTGCCCAATTGGAGCCAGACCTGATTTCAGCTATCCACACCCCCACAGCTATCCCCCTTCTAGTGCAGGCCCTGTCACTGCTCCATTTCCTGGCAAGCGGTTCCTTCCAAGCAACAGTGGCCATGGTATCGGTGATGTCTCAGCCAATGTTCTCAAACGTGCTGACCAGAGGGTTGTCTGCCCTGCTGAAACACATGTGCAGCTACATCGTATTCCCCCTGGTGGAGGATTTGGCCACATAGAAGGCTGACTTTTATGCCCTGGGACATATCCCCAACATCATTGGTGCCATTGATGGTACACATATTGCATTTGTGTCCCCCCCGCCCCGGGAGAAATGAACAAGTGTTCAGAAATAGAAAACGTTTTCACTCTCTGAATGTGCAAATAGTGTATTTGGCGGACCAATACATCTCCTATGTCAATGCCAAGTATCCTGGCTCTGTGCATGATGCCTTTGTCTTGAGGAATAGCAGCATTCGATATGTGATGTCTCAACTCCAGAGACACTTTGTGTGGCTAATAGGTGAGCCCATGATCCCTACCCAGTTGATGTAGGTATATAGGTGGGGTTTGGCCCTAAGGGTGAGTGTGTGGCTAACAGGTATCCCTCGAATATTTGCAGGTGACTCTGGTGACCCCAACCTCTCATGGCTACTGACTTCAGTGAGGAATGCCAGGACAAGGGCAGAGGAACGTTACAATGAGGCACATGAGCGAACAAGGAGGATCATTGAGAGAACCTTTGGCCTCCTGAGAGCCAGATTCTGGTGCCTCCATCTGACAGGTGGATCCCTGTACTACTCACCCAAGAAGGTCTGCCAGATCATCGTTGCATGTTGCATATTGCACAACCTGGCCTTGAGACGCCAGGTGCCTTTTCTGCAGGATGATGAGCCTGGAGATGGTTGTGTGGCAGCAGTGGAGCCTGTGGACAGTGACGAAGAGGAGGCAGAGGAAGAATATGTGGACAACAGAAGTACACTCATTCAACAGTACTTCCAGTGACACACAGATAAGACACTGTAACTTCACCCTCCATTGAAGTATTGTGTTTGACATTGAACATGGCAGCCTAATTTCCCTATTTCTATGGCCACTTACTGTATCCTTTGGCATCTCTATTTTCAGATCCCTGTGCCCCACTCTTGCTCCTCCACTATTACTACATGGCATAACAGTGGTTATTTTATCACTGGACTAGAAGAGAAACAGAGAAGGGCTGGTGTATGATAGATCACACACTAAAGTGGTGACAACTATGGGGGCCCCCCTGGAAATCCAAATGTCAGAGGAACAACAAGCGTTATGTCTCTGATGACAAGGGCCAAACACAGGGATGGGACAGTCAGGTGATCAGAAGAGGGTTGTCATCCTATCCCTCACCCTTCACTCCACCTTCGGACAACAAAGATTTCACACCAGGTGTTGAAAACGTGGTATTTCAACAATGGCAAGAAGGAGGATATAGCCCCCTAAGACGTATGTTCCACTTGGTAGGGGTGAAATCCTTCAAGCTAGTAAAACTGGAATTTGGGCTGGGGAAAGAGTAAAGCTTTCATTACTTTCAAGTTCAACCCTGGCTCTCGAACCCCACTATTCTCAAGGGAGTGGCAAGTATGCTCACTTCATTTCAGAACTCCCTACTTACTTGTGAGGGTGAAAAACACATCATGGCACATATAATATATTTATTTCTTAATACCACTAAATAAGGAGAGAAATTTGCATTTACAAATCCTGGGAAAAAGGGCTGCAGAGCTTGCTAGACAATAAACAATCAATCAGTAATATGTACAGTGCAGCACTGTCACCACTAGGGGTATCTTGGTGCTAAGTCGGCTGTGTCCTGTCGAAGAGTCCAGTATTGAGTTCTCTGTCAAAGAGCCAGGTCTGGAGTTCTTTCCTGAAGTCGGTCATGGAGCGTGTTGATTGGAGGCAGAGGGGTAGGCTGTTCCAGAATTTGGTGATGATGCAGGCGAAGGAGCGGCTGCCGGAGGGTTGCGGTGAATGCGGGTGTTTGTGCAAGGTTGAGCGAGGCAGAGCACAGAAAGAGTTCTGTGATGTGGGTGAATTTGATTGTGTCGCTGGAGGTAAAAATTACGCTGAGGGTGTGTTCAGCCTTGTGTGTGGGTTCTGTGACCAGTTGAGTGAGGTCAATGTTGTTCAGAGCCTGTAGGAGAATGGTGGAAAGATATCCTGCGTCATACAAACAAGTTACATTCTGGGGGGAGGGAAACTATGTTGAAGCTATTGTCTAGGTGGCACTATATCCCATCAAGATTAGCAAAAATGAGACACCTGAGCGAGAATGAGTGTTGGAGGGACCGTTGTGAGGCAGGAACCCTGACTCACATTACTTGAGTGTCACTTGAGTCTAGCCTTTCTATCCAAAAAGAGGGTGTGAACACATTGCCTCACACCCGAGCACTCAATTAACCACACTGCAGTATGGTAAATGGAGTGCATGACAACACTTACTTCAATGACGGTCATTAGTGTTTGACCTTATTTGTTGCAGCCAGTGCTGTGCATCTCTAGGCACATGTTTCAGGATAGTTGTCTTTCTTCAGTAGAGTGCAACACATCCTTTTGGGGTTTCTTGAAATGCTGCCCAGTCTTCTCAGGCCTCTGTACCACCCACTGGGCACAGATGCATCAAGCAGAGCCTGCCAGGTCATTAGCCCATGGGGGCCTTTTCAAACAAAAAGAGGGTGTTTTCATTATTTTCCCATGCCAAGACTGAAAATCAACTTGGAACAGACAGGATGGAACAATGAAAGAAACTGAATTGTAGAAGGACAGACAGATGTTGTGGCAAAAAATAGGCCTTTTGAAATTGCTTTTTGTTAATCACATTCTTCCTTGGAGCTTCAGGTTTTTTGTAGCAAACCTATACTTAAAAATGCACAACTTAGCTACCATTTTCTCAAAATTATTTAGGGTAGATGAAATTGGAAAATTCTTAAGGATGGTCTGGCATAGTTAGTACAAGGAAAGTAGTTGACTATTTCATGAATACCCTTTCAGACTTTATGACTTTTTAGCACATATATGTGAAAAATATGCTTTATGGAGCGCTATTTGAAAGTATTCACTTTAGGATTTCCTGCTAGAGAACACCTTACGCACGCGTTGCAACAGTTAGGCTCAGTTGCTTGGCTCACCCAATGCTATTCACAATGAATACGCCTCATCATATCACAGAACCCTTAACGTGACCATAACATTGCAGGAAAACGCATCACATGATATGTGATGTAAGGCAAATAATGATCCCAGGAAATACCCAAGTGGCTGTTGATGTGGCAAGGCTATACTGCTCAAGATAGCCTAATGCATACCATGGAAATATATTGTAGTAGACAAGTAATTCCAGACTCATTCAATCTATTCATAAAAAAATGCAATTAATGTACAGCATTCGCCTAGATTGCCCCTTGCTTTCATCTAGTAATGTTACTCACCTGAGTCTCACGACTATCCAGTGTACCTCTTTCCAACTTGCTTATCACTGTCTGGCTTTACATGTTCTTCAGCTTCACCCTTTCTCATACACTATACAGGTCTTGCACATGGTATTGCTATGGCTACTTGCCCGTACCTTTAAGAGTAAAGAGAAGAGGAAAAAAGAAGTAAAGAAAAATGACAGAAAGGAAAAGGGTGGCCAAAGAGATAAGCAGAAGAATGGGAGCCAGGAGGAAGACAAAAGAATGGGAAAGCAACTAGAAAAGGAGACATAGGGGGTCATTCCGACCCTGGTGGCTGGCGGTTTGCTGGCGGGAACACCGCCAACAGCCTGGCAGTGTCCCGCCAGCAAGTATGACCCTGGCGCAAAAGCCACGGCCATACCGCCGGCCCCTCCATTTTCCCGCCAGGTTTCCGCCTGGCGGGCATAATCCCCAGGGCAGCAGTGCAAGCACCGCTGCCCTGGGGATTATGAGTCCCCGACCACCAGCCTGTCCGTGGCGGTAGACACTGCCATGGAAAGGCTGGCGGTAAGGGGACGCACGGGGCCCCTGGGGGCCCCTGCACTGCCCATGCACTTGGCATGGGCAGTGCAGGGGCCCCCAGGCGTAGCCCCGTCACGCATTTCACTGCCCGAATTTCGGGCAGTAAAATGCGCGACGGGTGCTACTACACCCGCTGCACATCAACATTGCCGCCGGCTCTATTACGATCCGGCGGCAATGTTGATGTGCCATTTCCGCTGGGCCAGCGGAAATTTCGGAATAGGGAGGCATGAATACCGCCGGCAATGGCGGTATTCTGTCTCCCCCGGCCTCGGCTGTCTGGAAGAAAGACTGCAGAGGTCGGAATGACCACCATAGAAGAGAAGATGGAGTGGAGATTACACTGGATAGGAAATGAGGAACGAAAGTAAAGAGAGCAAGGAAATGGAGACGAAAGAGAGGTTGGAGGGGAAAGGAGGATGGCATGAATAAGAAAGAGGAGGAAGCAGGATTAAGGCATAGTAAAAAGAAGACAGAAAAGATAAAGAGGGGTCAGAGGAAGTCATTGACGTGTCATTGTTAGAGAAGGAAGGGAAAACTGAATTGGGGAAAAGCAAGAGAGTATAATAATGGACGTGCAAATAAGAGATTGAAAAAAATCAGTGAAAGATGCTAAATGTGGTGTACAATGCACCATTTCGCCCCACTTTTTTAAAACTTTGGGGCATATTTATACTCTGTTTGCACCAAATTAGCATCATTTTTTTTTTACTCTAATTCGGTGCAAAACTAACCCCATATTTATACTTTGGCGCTTGACCCGACTAGCACCAAATTTATATCGATAAAGTCATTTTTTGGAAGTGGAAACCTACCTTGCCTTAATGCGATGCAAGGTAGGCATTCCCGTGTAAAAAATGACTCTATGGCCTTAACGCCATATTTATACTCCGGTGCAAAAATGGTGCGCGTTAGGGAGGAGTGGTCAAAATATGGTGCAAAGCTTGCTTTGCCCCATTTTTTAAGGCCTGGGTTAGGGCAGGCGTTAGGGGACCTGTGGGCCTATTTTCATGGTGGAACACCATGGAATGAGCCCACAGGTGCCCTCCCCATTCCCGTAGGACACCCTACCCACACCAGAGGGACTGCGGAGAATGGGGGACCCATCCCAGGTAAGTACAGGTAAGTATTGCATTTTATTTTTTAAAGTGCCATAGGGGGGCCTGAGATGGGCCACCATACATGGCACAGGGTGCAATGGCCATGCCCAGGGGACCCCTGTCCCCTGTGCTGGCCACTGGGGTGGTGGGCATGACTCCGGCCTTTTCTAAGGCAGGAGTCATGTGGCATGGTAGGATTAGCGCCATAAAATGACGCTAATCTTGTCAGAGTCATTATTTGTGACTCTAACCAGCCTAGCATCATTTTTTGGTGCTAAACCCCCATCTCTCATACCGCCACCCCCATCCGGCTAGCGTAATTTTTTTTTACGCTAGCCTACCCTTTGCGCCGGCTAACATAATTCCTTAAATATGACGCCCGGCCAGCGTCTAGGAATGGCGATACCCGGTGCTATACTTTTTGCCACAAACCTGCGCTAACGCAGGTTTGCAGGAAAAAGTATAAATCAGGGCCTCTATTGGAGGAGTAACCCCCCCAAACAACCAAATATAGTGGTCAGTATGGGAGAATGGGGGGGCCTGGATTACAACATTTTCCAGGGCTGCTTTTGGTTCCTAGTCTCGGCATGATTGCCAGAGTGAGGAACCCACAAAAGAACTAATACCAACAGGTATAAAGATATAAATACGTTGAAAGGAAGGTCATGATTAATGGTTGGCATCAAGGACCCTCCTCAACAGAAACATAACCTCATCAGTGGCATCACTGAGAGAATGGAAGGGGATGAGAGTAGGTACACTGTTAGGCAGCCCCAAAAGACGCCATGGGTGGTATCTGCTATAAAAGTTTAATTAGACGAACTTTAAGACATAAAGATCTACAGCACATCTAACACCCAAATGGAGGCGGGATTTAGAAGAAGAAAAAAGTGCTCAAGGAGGTTCAAACAGATTTAACACAGCCAAAGTCCCCCCGTTAGGATGGAATGAGCCTATGGAACAGTCAAGATGAGATTCAATGATGCACACGAATGTTGTGCCCAGTCACATAAACTACATTGTGGTTCAAATCTGTTTTATTGATTTCTAAGATGAGTAAACTAAACATTACAACTCGGCCCTCACCTACATCCACAGGCCAGCGGAGCAATGAAAGCGTATGTATGGAAATAAGAGGGGTGAGAGGAATAGGGCCCAGAGGGGGATGAGAAGAGGAAATAAAGGGGCATATTTATACTCTGTTTGCACCAAATTAGTGTCATTTTTTTTTACTCTAATTCGGTGCAAAACTAACTCCATATTTATACTTTGGTGCTAGACCCCTCTAGCACCAAATTTATGGAGTTAAAGTCATTTTTTGAAAGTGGAGTCCTACTTTGCCTTAATGAGATGCAAGGTAGGCGTTCCCGTGCAAAAAATGACTCTATGGCCTTAACACCATATTTAGGGGCATATTTATACTCTGCGGCGTATTTATACTCTGTTTGCACCGAATTAGTGTCATTTTTTTTTACTCTAATTCGGTGCAAAACTAACTCCATATTTATACTTTGGTGCTAGACCCATCTAGCACCAAGGCCCTGATTTAAACTTTTTTTGCACCGCATTAACGTCATTTTATGACACAAAAGTGGCACAAACTTACAAAATATTGGCCCTTATTTATACTTTTTGCTGCAAAACTGCACTAACTCAGTTTTGCACCAAAAAGTTGAGCACCGGCTTGCACCATTTCTGTGCACCAGCCGGGCACCATATTTATGGAATGGTGCAAGCCGGTGCAAAGGGTAGGCTAGAGTTTAAAAGTTTAGTCGGGTGGGGCTGGCAGTATAGAAGAAGAGGGTTTAGCACCAAAAAATGGCTTTAGGCAGGTTAGAGTAAAAAGAAATGACTCTAACCAGATTAGCGTCATTTTATGGTGCTAAACCTACCATGCCACATGACTCCTGCCTTAGGAAAGGCAGGAGTCATGCCCACCACCCCAGTGGCCAGCACAGAGGACAGGGGTCCCCTGGGCATGGCCATTGCACCCGGTGCCATATGGGGGCCCATTTCAGGGCCCCCTATGGCACTTTCAAAAATAAAATGCACTTACCTGTACTTACCTGGGATGGGGTCCCCCATCCTCGCAGTCCCTCTAGTGTGGGTGGGGGTGCCCCTAGGGCCTAGGGAGGGCACCTCTGGGCTTATTCCATGGTGTTCCACCATGGAAATAGGGCCACAGGTCCCCTAAGACCTGCCCTGACCCAGGTCTTAAAAAATGGGGCAAAGCAAGCTTTGCCCCATTTTTTGACCCTTCCTCCATCCCTTGCACCATTTTTACATGGGAGTATAAATATGGTGTTAAGGCCATAGAGTCATTTTTTTGCACGGGAACGCCTACCTTGCATCTCATTAAGGCAAGGTAGGTTTCCACTTCCAAAAAATGACTTTAACTCCATAAATTTGGTGCTAGACGGGTCTAGCACCAAAGTATAAATATGGAGTTAGTTTTGCACTGAATTAGAGTTTTAAAAAAATGACGCTAATTCATTGCAAACAGAGTATAAATACGCCCCTTAGCGTCAAAAAATTATGCTAATCTGGTCAGAATCATTTATTTTGACTCAAAACTGCCTAACGTAATTTTTTTTTAAGCTAGCCTACCCTTTGCACCGGCTTGCACCATTCCATAAATATGGTGCCCAGCTGGTGCTAAAAAATGGTGCAAGCCGGTGCAAAACTTTTTGGGGCAAAACTGCCTTAGTGCAGTTTTGCACCAAAAAGTATAAATAAGGTCCAAAATGTTACAAAACACAGGGGTATTTCAATCGACACCTCTCCATAGTGCGGTTGATAATGCAGCCAGAGCCGCAAACACAATGTTCAAACTTACGATTCAGTAGCAGTTCCTCCAGGAGTGAATGTGTAAGGCGGAACACTCTTAGATATCTCGGACAGGACAGGACAGTTCGTGGAATTCCTGGGAAAGGATATCCACCATTACCTCACCCCAGAAGCATTCCAGCTTGGGGCAGTGCCAGAGGATGTGTGTTAGTGTCCCTGCTTGATCACAATGTCGCCAACAGCTGTCAATACCTCCTGGTTTCCACTTGGCTTCTCTAGCAAGTGTGTAGTACCAATAGTGTGAATATTTAACACCAGTTCTTTGCGGCTGGTGCTACAAGCTGATGTATGTGCCCGGTGTAGAATGTCTTCCCAGTCCTTTGGAGTGAAGGGACATGCACACTGCAGCTTCCATTTGTCGCTGTGCAGAGTATACAGCCTTGTGAAGCTGTGTCATGAGAAATGCATATATGCCGGATAAAGGACTCTTGACTGTAGCACGGGAGATGAGCCACCTCTCAAATGGTGTGAGTGGGTGGCTAGCATGTGGTTTAATCATCTTGTGATTGCGTAATCCAGTGTCTGATAGCAAGATACTGCCAATGTGCACTTGAGGGGAGACTGTAGTCTGATTGAATTTGGGAAACGTCCAGAAAACCATCCTGGTCAAAAAGATTTGCCACCCTTTTACAGCCAGCAACTTGCCATTGCAAGAAGGATGTGCCATACAGGGCAGTTGGGAAATCAGGGAAACCCAGAATCTGGGTCTGTCGTGAAATGCACGAGGATAGATTCTTTGTATGCTGTACTTTGTCCTAAGTGCCCACTGTCCCCAAAGCACTGGGGAAATGTAGACCCCCACTTGTCTATGGGGTTTAGGCAGCTAGAGTATCTTTCAAATATGGATCCCAGCTACTGCCTGGTCTATGAACCACCAGTGTTTCTCGATCTTGTGTCTTGACCACTTTACCATATACCTATGTGGAGTGGCCTGATAGTAATGTGTTAAATGTTGAATTCCTAGCTCACCCTCCGTCAAAGGCCAGTAAGCCTGCTTCCTCGTCATGCTGGCTTTTTTGCTGTCCAAGATACAAGTCTCAATTAGATGCTGCATCTTCTCGAGAACGTGCGCAGGGGGCTGGAGTGGCAATGTCTGCATCACATATAGGCCCAGACTTAAGAGGGCCATGCGCCTCCTTGTGCCACATTTGCATAATTTTTTACGATGCTAATGTGGCCCAACGGGGTCAAATTCATCGTGCCATACTTACAATGTGGCACAATGCATGCATTGCGCCACTTTGTAACCCCTTGCGCCACATTAAGCCTGTGCCAGGCATAATTTATGCAAGAAGGGCGTTCCCCCGTTAGTGGGAACGAAAAAATGTCGTAATGGAATCTAAGAGATTCCACTGCACCATTTTTAGAGGCTATTTTTCACATCTGCACAAAGCAGGCATTGAAAGGGGGCATACCATCGTTTTCAATGGGCCCATATTACCCTGTGCCATGGTGCACCGTATATTAAATACGGCGAACACATGGTGGCAATATGGAGCGATAACTGGGCACAATAAAAATATGGTGCTGCATTGGATGCCGCACCACTTTTCTTTAATTGGGGCCATAGTATTTTGAGAAGGAGTGTCATTTTGACCGCTCTCAACCTTCCCAGCCAGGAGAGCGCGCCTCCCGTCCAGGAATGTAGGTCTGATCTGGATGTGGAGAGAAGCGCTGCATAGTTGCACTCTGCCGTTTTCTCTAGTGTAGAATTAATTTGTAGGCCTAGGTAGGGGACTCCCTGTGTGGCTCATTTAAAGGGGAATGGTTGGGTAAGATGTTGTGAAATTGGAAGTCCCATATTTGTGTTTTCTGGAGATTGACTTTAAAACCTGAGACCCTTCCAAAAGTCTCCGGTTCTAATAGCACAGGTGGGAGTGACGTTAAAGGTCATGTGAGTGATATCATAACATCATCTGCAGGGGGCGGAGCAAAGATGGCGACCGAAGCGGACGCGTGATTTGGAGCTCTGCAACAGCCCTGGAGAAATATCCTGTTGAACCGTGGTCTGTGATCCAGGGCTCGGGGGATCGATGCCGTACGATTACCGGCAGCTCCGGAAGCCACCGCTGAGCTGTGGAGGGATGAATTTGAACCTGCGGTGCTGCAGGAGTGGCGCTGCGGCGGTGGGCCGCACTGGACCCGGGCCCAGCTCGGGGCTCTCCTCCCTGTTGTTTGAGGCGGTCGGACCGGCGCTCTTGTGGGGCAACACAGGAAACGAGTAGGCGCAGTCTCACCGCTTGTGATATATCCTGTGGTGCATGTCATCCCGAGCATAACGGGGTAGTCGTGGGAGTGTGCGGGTGGAGCGACAACCTGTGGGACGTCCCCTTGCTCCCGGAGTGCGTAGGCCCGCCGGTCAGTGAAGCTCTGCGGTGACGGGATGCAGTGAAGTGGCGACCTACGGACGAGCAGCGACACATAGCCCCACCCCTTGATGGCATCGGACCGAGAGAGCGGCGAGAGTCCACGGAGTCCTCTCGCGGCACATCGAGGTGGCGCCACTGGATGCCGACTGAGCCCGAGAAGGAGAGGTGAGGGCCCAGCCTACCCTGCGATCACACTCCGTATGCCCTAGTTTGGAGGTGAATTATTGCGTGGGCTCAGGGCCACCAGCAGCGAACAGCAGCGCTCATACCTTTCCATAAGACAGGCAGATCCAGGAAAGCGGCGGCGGGCTCTAGCAGTGCCGCTGTATGGTGACTGAGCTTGCAGAAGTGTCGACCATTCAGGAAAGGAGAGCGGAAAGGAAGAGTAGGCCTGACATCGGGCTGCCCGTGGTTGTACCCGACGGAGGCGGGTCTCTCCGGCGGTTTGTGGCATTTCTGAAGCAGAGTGTATTTGGCGGCATGCGGGCTGTGCGGGCCGGGGAGAGCCTTGATAACAGCTCCCGAGGGAGGATGCTCCCGGGTGTAACTAATACGGAGGAAAGGAAGTACAGAAGAGAACCGAAAGAAAGACGAACGGGTGGTGAACGACCACAAATACTAACAACAGGGGTCGGTACATGGCAGGAGGAGGATGGTATAAGGTATAAGGTGATGACCTCTGATATATGTAAGCACCTGGTAGCCAGTGGCTGAGACACTCAGGGGCATATTTATACTCCGTTTGCGCCGATTGTGCGTCAAAAAATTTGACGCACAATCAGCACAAACGTTGCCCCATATTTAAACTCTGACGCCCGAGCCTGCGGACGACAAAATTCCACCGTGTGCGTCATTTCTTGGATGCGGCAACCCGCCCTGCGTTAATGATATGCAGGGTAGGCGTTCCCGTCCAAAAAACAACGTAAACGGCCGTGTGTTGTATTTATGCTTCCGGGCAAAAATGACGCTCGGCTGGGAGGCGGAGCCAGAAAATGACGCACAGCCCGATTTGCGTCAAAATTTAACGCCTGGGTCAGGGCAGGCGTTAAAATGGGGCAAACACACCTGTATTTAATCAGAACACACAGAACAAACAGCAGAGCAGCAGAGCAGCAACAGGGAGACATGGAGGTGATTCTTATCCAGCGTGCACGCAGACGCAGAGCCCAGCAGCAACAACAGCAGCTACAACAACACCAGCAGGGACCCCAAAGGCAGCGCAGAAGGCAGGAGAGGATATTCCGCCCAAGAACAACCCTTCAGGGCCTCAGGGAACACGACATCATACAGAGGTACCGGTTAAACTGGCAGGCCATCCAGCAGCTGCTGCGAAACATTGAACAGCAGTTGGCCCCCACTTTGGTGACACCCCGCACCATACCAACAGAAACAAAGCTGCTTGCCGTACTTCACCTGCTGGCAAGTGGCTCATTTCAAACAACTGGTGCCCTGGTTGGCGGAATATCACAACCATCATTCTCGGCATTTCTGCCAAAAGTACTGGATGCCATCATTCAACTGACACCCCGCCACATCTGCTTCCCTAACACACTTCAGAAGCAGCAGGAAACTAAACAGGGGTTCTACGTAATCAGTGGCGTCCCACACGTCCTTGGTGCAATCGACTGCACACATGTACGCCTTGTGCCACCTGCTGCGACTGAACACCTCTACCGCAACAGGAAGCACACACATTCAATCAACGTGCAGGCCATAGTCGAACACCAGGGATTGATCACCAACATCGTGGCTAAATATCCTGGGAGTGTACATGACTCATTCCTCTTCCGTCACTGCACCATCAACCAACACTTCCAGGATGGACGGTATAGCAATGGACTACTTGTTGGTAAGTACAAAAACCTACTTATATACACACTGCACAGCAACCCTCTAGGACACACAACACATACGCCAAAACAGCAACATGTCAACAGGAACATACTGAGGTCGTGACATCACTAGCCATGTTTCTTAAGTCACCATTGAACCTGTCACACATCGGAAATTACTGTACAGCCTAATGTGAATACATCAATGAGTGTGGTTGCCTAAATGTCACCTTGCAAAGTGTAAGTCTCACAATGACCTTTACATTAATACATTGCCTAAGTCTAAAGGTATGGGATGTCCATGGTACTTCCATATGAACGTGCTAACAACACTTATAAATTAAACTCTACATTGAACTATCTACTCACCCCAAGTGAAGACACAAGGACACCTGTATCACAAGTCACAATGCTATGGAGGGCACACTGCACTGAAAATCACCAAACATACTGATGACAAACGGTTAGCAGACAAACACGTGCCCAGCCAAGGTAAAAACACAATGCTGGTATATCCTACAAGTATAGGATGTCACATCAGTACACAAAAGAGTCACAGACAACACAAGACAACTACTGCCATGAACGGTCTTTTCAATAATGCAAGCTACATCAACATGATCCCATTCTGTTTTTTTCTTTCAGCTGATCAGGGGTATGACATCCAGCCATGGCTAATGACACCATTTGGGAACCCGAGTACTGCTGCAGAGCGGGCATACAACGACGCCCATAAGAGGACACGCAGCATTGTCGAGCGGACCTTCGGCATCCTCAAGTCAAGGTTCCACTGCCTCGACATCACTGGTGGTAGCCTACTATATTCCCCGAGATGGTCTGTAGGATCATACTCACATGTGCAATATTGCACAACATTTGTGTCAAAAGGAACATTCCCCTCCTCGAACCAGACCCATACATGCCTGAAGACGAAGAAGAGGAGGATGCTGGCCTGCAACAAGAGGGGGAACAACCAAACACGGCTGCTGGAGTGCGTAGGCGCCAACAGATTGTAAATAATTTATTTTCATAATTATCACCATCACCACTTAATGCACTATTGTAAATAAACACTGATAACAAACACCACATCATGGTTTGGCCTATTCATTTCTGCGCACCTTTAGCTTGAAATATCAGAAGAAGAATGTCGTCGCATGGAGCAATAATGATATAACAATAAGGACACAGAAAAATACACTACAAATGTAATGGCCACCAAACAATGGTCACATACACACACAATGTAAATTACTGACATCCTGTACAGTTCACCTTTGAAGGGCAATAGCTGAGGACCACTCATATGACACACATACATGTAGAAAACATGGATCATCGCAGCAGATGGCACACAACTAAAAAAACATCACTCAACTAGGGGAAAACAGGCCTCATACACCAGGCAGTTCACATGCTTATGCTTCCGGAACAGGAATGTATTACCAGACTCTTGGCAACAGTAATTCCAACTACTTACTATCTTTGCAATGACTATCAGAGAGTTACACATAAGCAGAACATACACAGCACAAGCGCTACACCTATGACAAGCATCCAGCACATCACTACCCATCTACATGTCAGCCCTTTTCTAAAAACATTACACACACCTGCGGCTTGTCACACCCCACCTGTCTGAAGAGGTCCCTGGAATGCTGATATGTGTACACTGAGATTCCCTTATCTACACACACTCACAAGAGTCATCCAGTGTGCCACACCCTTTCCTATGCCTAACATTGTCATAGTACCATCTCACTGCATGGAACTCAGCACATATAATACACTGGTTTGGAGTTTATAAGGCCTGGTATCACCTGTAGATTGATTCTTGTGTGAAAGGTACTGTAGGCTAATTTTCAGCAAATCTCATCTGACAGGACTAGTGAGACACTGATGGAGGCCACACCAGTGATCCCCTCCATGCACACCACCCAAATGTACATGCCCCGTCCCTGCTGATGCCTCCTACAGCATAGATGTTGGCATTTGGGCAATTACATCATTAAGCATTGCTACTAATGTTGCTGTGTAACACTGTATATGGTTTCATGTGTCACCTTCAAAACAACACAGGACATACACAGTGTGACATGTCAACTGTCTACTGCTCCCTCTGACCAGTCCTAGTCAGACCACTGATCATGTAATTTCTGAAAGAACTGGCTCCTGATTGACCCAGCATCCTGTCAGCCTGACTGGCACCTGTCCGTGGGTCACCCTAAAGATACCTGGGGTCCACCTATGGACCACACGTGCTGTCCAAAACCTCTTGTACCTCAGACACTAATTTGTCATTAGCCTCATCAATGTATACTCAAATACATAGTATTGCATCATCTGACTGTTATTTGTATCATATCTGTGACAGTGCCCTTGAATAGCTAAATCATGGCCCTTCCGTTGTCTGGCCCTCATTAATGCCTAAACTACAAAGTGTGACAGTGTACCTGGACCATAGCGTTTGATGGTGTAAGTGGCCTCCAGCCGAACCAGCAACCTCAGATATTGTCCATGAAAAGTCAAGACATATGAGGACCCTGACAGTTCACACGCAGAGTTACATTGTTCAAATAATAAAGATGAGTCGTGTGTGCTTAATACCAGCCATTTACTTCTGCACAGAGGCTATGATGTTTCCTGATACATTACCATCCACAGAGGCCAACTTGAGTACAAATGTTGCAATGACACATGCCGTATCCAGACACCTGAGACATTCTCTCACTCAGCACACCAAGGTTGCCCAGTTGAAAGTCTCATTATACGTCTTCAGTGACAGGGTGGGACCATCCACGTGTAGGTTACCATGTCCTCAATGACTTTTCTCAAATTTTGGTACAAACGATACTCATTAGATACACGATTAGCTGCCACTAACTCATGAGGAGACCTGGACGTTACAGTGACAACATACACCTTGACAGTTGATACTGGATCTATATTGGACCACACACATGTACATGTACCATCCAATCAACAAAATGGTTGCAAGCAGCCTATCACAGTAGTGTCCCAGTTGTAACCTAGCAGGAAGAATGAAACATGCCTCTAAACCAGGTAATGCATAATGGGCCACATACATCAACAACCTATTTGCTATCATGACATAAGGAACGTTGAGATTTTGCTATAAAATCAATGCAAAATGGTATGTCAGAATTCTCCAAAGAATCAATAGGGCAAACGTCAAATGGGCAAATGGGATTACAGATTAGCAAACAGTGAATCAAACCCAATTAGCTTCCATGGGCCTGCTGCCGATGGTTTAGCATTACTGAATTTGGGAAACCCTTGAATAAAGTTGCAAGTCTGGAAGAGCAAACCCCAGGGTGCTGGGGGCCTAAGTCCCCCTCTGCTGCCCCCCAAATATACATTTTATATGCACATGTGAAGCACACACATGCATAAGGCGACTGTGTTCCCTACATGTCAAAAGTGAAACACATTTTAGATAAATTAACTCATAAATAGGACATGGTTACCCCCAAAAACTGTTTAGGCGACAATTGCACTACCTAATTGACCTTTATGCAATTTTGAATAGCTTGATACATGTGGACACAATTTTGCTAAGGAATACATCCTGGTATCTCATTCATATTTTGAAATTAGCAATCAGCAATTACCTACATATGTGTACAATTATGAGTAATATCCATTCTGGCCAATCATTACTATTGCACTGTGAATACCTTCTATACATCCTATAAGGGACATTTGCTATAGCTAACCCCAAAGTTTATCACTTAGCACCGTTTGGTCATGACAAAATTAATTTCTCAATTGGACAAATGAAATACATATTTGTCATAATGCGTCATATTTCCACGCATACAGCTTGTGCGTCATAATTTTTGACGCACAGGAGTGCAGATAATGCAGAGTCAGAAATATATTTCATAAATAGTTATGATAATATCCTGCATAACATGGCCTCCGTTTTTTTCCATTATGCGTCATATTTCCATGCATACAGCTTGTGCGTCATTATTTTTGACGCACACGAGTGCATATAATGCTGAGTCAAATATATTTTTCATAAATAGATATCATATTTTGCTGCGGCTTAATTTTCAACTCTAGAACTGTAAAATATGCCTCAAACAAATATTATATCCCAATAATGAAAATAAAATTGACCCTGCATTATTTGCGCTCCTGTGCGTCAAAAAATCTGATGCACAAGCTGTATGCGTGAAAATATGACGCATAGTGGCAAAAAACGGTGACCATTTTATGCAGGATGTGATGTAATAGGATATCCTGTTTACAGAATCTGTACAGTGGGTTTACTTTCACTTTCACTTTGCAGTCTCAGATTATTCTAGACTGTGTGGCTGTGTGCAAAGTGTTGTCCTGTGTATTAGTGCTTTTGTGTCCAGTGTGCCATCTCACTTGTGCTTTTGTCATCATTGTCTTGTTGTAGAATACTGTCTGAGTCTGTGTTGTCATAATTTGTCAAGTCCAGTGTTGTATTTATTGTCTGTGGAAGTCTGTTGTGGGTACTGTAATATAGGGGATAGTTGGGCTCTTCTTCTTAAGGTTTCTTTGTAATTCCCCACTCTACCTTTCCCCATTTACCCCTTTTCCTTTTTCTCCTACTTTTCCCCCTTTTTCAGTGCTGACATGTCTGTTAGGCCAAGGCTTTCCAGGATGGGTGAGGAGGAATTGGGGGGGTTTATATGGCTTTTTTGCCATTTCCTCCCACTTATGCTGGAGGCTGGGGGTAGGGTGATACAGGGGTATCACACGGAGGCCCGTAAAGTCCGGTGGGGGAAGGTGCGCCATCACTTGGTGCATCTATATGGTAGCCAAAGGAATGACCATCAATTGAAGCACCGCTGGGCTGATCTGATCTCCAGGGAGCAAGATCTGCTGGACCACCTGGGAATCAGGATTGGTGAACATGTTGGTGAGTACAGATCATATAAATGTGCACAATTTAAAGCTGTGTTCTGACATGTGATGATTGTTACCCAATCTGCCAGATAAGTAGCTGACTGTGTGTAATGCTAGGGAAACATACAGGTTAATTGATGCACAATGTGAAGGATGACAAATGCTAGCAGTCAGGTAGCTCATGTTTTCTACACATACCGGTTGCCTGTAGCAGAATGTAATGTAGTGCCGCCTTTGTGTCAGACAAGCGACACATCAATGACGCAATTAGGACTATACAGGTCACAATAGCCAGTGAAATATAGATGTAGAAACATCATACCTACATATGTAGACGCTATAGCTAGACTGACATTTGTAAACCCTACATGATGTTGAAAATGAGTGCTGCCTTCACGTCAATTGAAGTTAGCAATGTTGTCCACACATATGTCACATGTGTGTCTGGTTGGTGTGTAGGGAAAATGTTCTTGGAAGTGCCATGCCTTGTCGTGATAAATGTGCTCCTTCACATTTAATTTTTACATGCCTGATCTGAGCATGAACCATATTTGTTAAGGACTCAGGTGCCCTCAGCTAACATTTTAGACAGGTATTTATTGTCACTTGTGCCCAAATCAGAATAGGGATGGCAGTCCAAAGGTATGGACTAGGGTACAAACATCTATGTTTGGTGCCAATCACCATTGTTTGGACACATCAATGTATGAAACTGTAACAACATGAGGTATTGCCAAAGTACCTGGCCCTCTGTACCATGTACCTATCAGTCACATATGTGTCATGACCACATAGGCTGTTTGACAGGTCAGGCAGTCCTCAAGTAACCAGCTTTTCGATGTCTCTCTTGGATGCACATGATGAAATAAATGCACACCTATATTGTTGCTGCATACTAATGGAGGTGCATCTTTGCCACCACATGACAGTCCGGGCCACTGCATGTGTGTAGTAGTGTGTGTAACTGTAGCAGGAGACTCATCCGATGTAAATGTTGCGCATGAATAATTCCATGGAGTATGAGCATGTGTGAAAGTGTTTCATTACTCATGTCATATTATCACATTGTCTTTGTATTTGCAATTGTTAGTCAGTGCACGGATTCTGAGTATATTCTTCCTTCCATGCTTTACAGGTGGACCTGCACCGTACACAGTGGGAGAGGTGGCTCATTTTGAGGACCCCGACACCTACAGTGAGTGTTGCATGTGTGGTATTTTTTATGTTTGCTGGTGATGCATGATGGACTACTGTGTGTCGAACAGATTGCAAGGTTTGATGCGCTGCCCAATCATTAGTATTGTTCCATTAGTGGGATTTCAGTTATCTCTTCATTTTGAGTTGACCCAAGATTATCCATTTGTCCGAATTTGGGTCTGTAGGCCATTCCTGTAGGGCCCGCTATGGGAAATGGGGTGAGTCATGTGGAATACACTAGTTAATGTAAGAGTTGCTCTGGGACTCGTCTCGGACTGAGTCTGCATTTCAGACTGACATTCTCCCAGATAGCTTCTGCAAATGGCTTGTCTGAAATCTGCTGCTTCCCTAGTAAACGATGTACTGAGTACACTGTAGGTTGGATCTTCCGGGGGCAGGTACTTCCACAAGTTGTACTAGAAGTGTGTGGGACTACAGTGCAACGGCCTAGGTATACATGCTATTCATGATCATGGGTGTTCTTGCTCCTCTATGTCTGTAGAAAAATATGCCTCACTGGAAGTATGTGATGTTGGCCTAGGTCAGTACATTTTGACATGTGTGGACCTTGGATAGGACAAGGTTTAGCTGACTCCGATTTGTTGATAGCCCTTCACTGGTGGTGTGTGTGGAGGCAAAAAACATGTTGAGCTTTCTATACACTCCTGGGTGTGCATCGATTTTGGGATTGTTGGTTGTTCTTCCCCCCCCCCCCAAAAGACAGCCATGTGTTTGGGAATAGGGTACCTAGGACTGTAGCAACCAGTATGTTACACATACTAGTGACCATTTGAAACTTTGTTTTGAACCTAGTGTACACAGTCGGTTATGGCAGATGGGTTCTATACTAGCAAATCCAATTACAAATTGCAGATCTTGAGGGTTATGATTGTTATCACATACACTGACATATGGAGTCCAGGCAATAGGCGGAGGAGGTGCAGCATGAATGTAGGCTGCATTTGTAATTTTTATGATGAGAAGTTTAGGCTGATGTCACTGTGACGGGGTAAACCCGATCACCGCAAGACGGGAGACCGGAGTTGACGTGTCGGACTCCTCTGACACGTCATCTCCGCGTTTCCCTGTTACCGGGGAAACGCGTCCCGAGCGAGGCCGGCGTCAGGACGTTGCCGGGGAAACCTGGATAGGTTTTCCGACCCCGGATTGGCCAGAGGAGGACGGCGTCACGAATGAAAAGCCGGTGGAGCCGGCGAGGAGGGAGAAGGAGGAAGAGACCGGAGACGACGGAGAAGAAGACGGAGATGACGGCGAACGGAGGGAGACCGAGGCAAGGGACCCGACGGCAAGCGCGGCGAGAGACCAAGAGAAGGAATACCACCTGGAGGACGGCGAACTGGAACCAGGAAGCCGTATCGAACCCTACCTCAGCGAGGACCACCTCAACGCCCGCCACGGCCCCGGAGGGTCGTGGCTCACGAAGGTACGGTCCTTCTGGACAAATAAAGGGTGCACGGCAGGGAAGGGGACTGGGGAAGGAAACTAGGGAAGGGGTAGAGGGTGAATGGGGAAAAGAGGTGGGAGGGCACAAAAGAAGCACTAGGGACACAATAACACGCGAGTAAAATTAGTAATAAGCACTTCCCTCTATTCCGCACAGACACCACCCCCTCCCCTCTGTTATCCACCCCAGTCTGATAAATTTAATAAGAAAGACGTATCTCTTAACGTCCCACTTACCCTCGTTTTCCTTATTTCCCTTTCCGATATCCTCATGGGACGTCCGCGAGACTGACAGTACCTCCACCTAAAGAGAAGAAAAGGGGAAAACACATCAGTGACAAGAAGAACTGCGCGAGAGACTAAGAGCAACAACAGAACGAACTTTCACTTGATTTATCCTATTTGGTTAGAAAACAATAAACACTTACCTGAGCACCATAACTTCTTGTTTTAGTTGTCCTCATCTTGTTCGGTCTGTCACAGTGGTGTCAGAAGTGGGATCCTTAGGGGCCCTACGACAACCGAACAGAGTACACAATGAGCGACAACCCTTCCCTTGAGGATATGATCAAACAGCTAGCAGAAGGACAAAGACATTTGCAGCTGGTATGGGAGGCTCACCAAAGGGAAGCAAAAGAGGACAGAGAGGCTTTACAATCGGCCTTGAAAAGCCAGGCCACCATTCTGGCAAATAACCAGCTGGTACACGAAACGGCCATGACAAAATTAACCGAGACTATTGCCGCTAGTAAAGTCCACCCGAACGTTCCCAGCTCAGTATTGCAGAAATATCAAGAGGGAGAAGACCCAGAGTCTTTCTTTACTAACTTTGAAAGAGTGGCTTCTTCAGCCCAGTGGCCTGAAGAACGCTGGGGACAATATGTTGCTCCATTACTAACTGGCCTCTTACAAGCAGCCTATCAGGCTGCTAATCCCGGAGGCCTCACACCCTACAAGGATATAAAATCCAGTATTTTGGAACGTGTTGGGCATGATACGGAATACTACCGGATGAAATTCCGCAAGGTCAAGTGGGGACCAAATGAGGACCCCCGAACCTTTTATTTCCGGGTAAAAGATTTGGCCTTAAAATGGTTGGGGCCTATTGGCGATAGCCGTGAAGAAGTGATACAAATAATTATACTGGAACAGTACTTGGATGCTCTACCCTTAGCCACAAAACACTGGATACGACAGCATCCAAAAGTAGACACTAACACAGCAATTGATTTGGCCTGCGCGTATCATCGCTCCTCCGACATAAGAAATATACCACCACGGCCCAATATAAAACCCGTCTTGCCACCTGTAAAAACCCTCCCAAAGAATCCACTGGACAATACCGTTTCCCGTAGAATCCCGGAAGGCCCCCCTATACAGGGACCCCAATGTTACCACTGCGGAGAATGGGGACATATCGCCCGTATGTGTCCTCAGAAACACGAAGGAGGTGAGCCGATGGAAATAGGGGTTACCAGGCGTAGGGTCCTATGTACGGGGAAAGGTAACCACAAGTTCAAACAGACTGTAAAAATCAATGGACGGTATGTGTGTGCCCTCATCGACTCCGGGTGCAGCCAGTCTGTAATAAGGGAAGACCTGATAACCACTCTGGGTTCCGAAACGAGACAGTGGGTACATATTTGTTGTGTTCACGGGGACAAGGAGCAATATCCATTAAAAATTCTACAGATAGAATGGGGGCCCTACCGGGATAGTCTCCCGATGGGGATAATGCCAAAATTGATCGAGGATTGTATCGTGGGAACAGATTACCTTCACTTTCAAGAACTATTGGATCAGGTTAGAGACTCTAAAATCTCACAGGACTGGTGGGGTGAAGCCCCGTTTTCAGGAAGTCCCATTGAATGTCCAATAACCCGTAGAAAACTGACCCGAAGGGACAAAAGAATAGAAAGAGAGCAGTTCCGAAATAGTACTAGTCAGGACACTATAAGAGGAGTGGTAGCAGAATTCCACGAGGCACCTGTCAGTTTTGCTCAACAACAGAGAGAAGATCCCTCCCTATCTCACGCTTGGAGAACTGCAGTGTCAGAGGAAATGGATGAGGTGGGTCCCTACTTCCTAATCAAAAATAATCTCCTGTACCGAGTAAACACCACACGTACCGGGGAAAAAAGAAAACAACTCATAGTACCTGAATACTATAGGGATCACATCCTTACGCTCGCTCATAATCATCCGGGAGGGGGACACTTTGGGAGAGACAAAACGGAAGAATATCTCCTCAGACGATTTTACTGGCCTGGTGTTTTTGCCAACATAAGAAAATATTGTGCGCAATGTCCCAGGTGTCAATTGACGGAACCAGGTAAACCAAAAAAAGCACCACTCATGCCCCTCCCCATCATAGATGTCCCGTTTAGACGGATAGGGATGGATTTGGTTGGACCCTTGGTTCCTTCTTCAAAAGGACACACTTACATACTGGTCATAGTTGATTATGCTACTCGATACCCAGAGGCTATTCCCCTAACCAGTATGACGACAAAGACCATAGCCCAGGCGATGATAACGGTGTTTTCGCGTCTTGGTTTCCCGCAGGAAATACTCACAGATCAGGGCACTCCCCTTACGTCCACCTTGATGAAACAAGTGTGTAAAACGTTAGGCATATCTCAGATCAAAACATCCGTGTATCATCCTCAAACCGATGGTTTGGTCGAACGATATAATCGTACGATCAAAACGTTACTTCGAAAGATTGTACACGACACAGGGAGAGACTGGGATCAGAAATTACCGTTGGTATTATACGCGATCCGAACGCACGAACAGGCTTCCACGGGGCATAGCCCTTTCGAGCTAGTGTTCGGGCGACAACCACGTTCCCTTCTGGACATGGCGGTAGAGGCCTGGGAGGAAGAAGCCATGGAGGGAGGGACTCCTTTGTTGGAGTATGCTCATAACTTGGGAACGCATTTACAGGGATTATGGGACGAGGTAAAAGACAATATGGAACAGGCTCAAAGAACCCAAAAGCATTATTATGATAAGGGGAGTAAGTTAAGAGTTTTCCAACCCGATGAACAGGTCTTAATCATGCGACCCACGTCCGAACATAAATTGCTGGCGAAATGGCAAGGCCCCCATAGAATCATCCGAGCCGTCTCCCCTGTAACTTACCTAGTGGAAATAACAACCAACCCCAGGAAAACCCAAATATATCATGTCAATCTTTTAAAGAAATGGGAGACACCCGAGACACCCAACACTACCCCAAGAATAGTTAACCTTCTGTACCCGAGTAAGGAATTGAAGATTGAATTTTGCCCTACCACCCTAGCCAAGGGGACAACTCTACCCACTATAGACGAAGCATTAACGGAAGCGGAAAAGAGGCAGGTATACCGCTTGTTACAACAATATCACCAATTGTTTTCAGAAGACCCCGGTAGAACCACCCTAATCCGACATAAGATACGAACAAAACCCGACACAGTAGTTCGGGTCAGACCATATCGCATCCCCGCAGCAAGGAAGCAGGTTATAGAAAATGAAATACAGAAAATGTTGACCCTAGGAGTAATAGAGCCCTCTACCAGTCCCTGGTGTTCACCCGTAGTTCTTGTACCAAAACCTGACGGTACGGTCAGGTTCTGCATAGACTTCCGGAAACTTAATGAGAACTCATTATTTGACACGTATCCAATCCCTAGGGTGGACGATGTCCTAGAGAAATTAGGAAAGGCGAAATATATGTCCACAATAGATTTAACCAAAGGATATTGGCAGATACCCTTAGCCCCCGAAGATAAAGAAAAAACGGCATTTTCTACCCAGTCCGGGCTGTATCATTTTACTGTATTACCTTTTGGGCTACATGGGGCACCGGCCACTTTCCAAAGGTTAATGGATAACATATTAAAACCATACCCTGCTTTTTCAGCGGCCTACCTGGATGATGTAGTTGTTTTTAGCGATACCTGGGTAAACCATCTGGACCATCTAAGCCAAGTTTTTAATGCACTCACCGAGGCTGGGTTGACAGCCAATCCCAAGAAATGTGTTATCGGGAAAACCGACATTTCATATCTGGGATACAGAATCAGTCAGGGAACACTTCAACCCCAAGCCCAGAAGGTGGACGCAATCTTACATGCCCCTCTCCCGAAAACTAAAAAAGACTTACGCTCTTTCTTAGGCCTAGTAGGATATTATCGGCGTTTCATACCTCACTATTCCACTCTAGCCGCTCCCCTTACGGATCTTCTGTCCAAATCTCATCCAAATCAGCTAGTACCTTTCTCTGCTATTCAAACTTCCAGTTTTGAACGCTTGAGGAACTCTTTAACCAAAGAACCCATATTGTTATGCCCGGATTTTTCAAAACCCTTTCACCTTTACACTGATGCCTCCGATGTGGGGCTCGGGGGGGTTCTGACACAGCCGGGAACGGAGGGACTCGATCATCCCGTTGTGTACATCAGCCGCAAACTGGGTCTTCGGGAACGTCGTTTCCCCATAATAGAAAGGGAGTGTTTGGCCATTAAATGGGCCGTGGATTGTCTACAGTATTACCTGTTGGGCCGGCCTTTTGTACTTTTTACGGATCACGCCCCCCTCACTTGGCTTGCCGCTCATAAAGATACGAATGCCCGGATTCTCAGGTGGTTCCTTGAACTTCAACCATTCTCCTTTCAGGTCCGACATGTTCCTGGGAGTTCGCAAGTCCCTGCGGATTATCTCTCTCGCTTCCCGGTTTCCGATTCGGTCCTGGAACAGGACCTGTCTTGGGAAGGGGTATGTGACGGGGTAAACCCGATCACCGCAAGACGGGAGACCGGAGTTGACGTGTCGGACTCCTCTGACACGTCATCTCCGCGTTTCCCTGTTACCGGGGAAACGCGTCCCGAGCGAGGCCGGCGTCAGGACGTTGCCAGGGAAACCTGGATAGGTTTTCCGACCCCGGATTGGCCAGAGGAGGACGGCGTCACGAATGAAAAGCCGGTGGAGCCGGCGAGGAGGGAGAAGGAGGAAGAGACCGGAGACGACGGAGAAGAAGACGGAGACGACGGCGAACGGAGGGAGACCGAGGCAAGGGACCCGACGGCAAGCGCGGCGAGAGACCAAGAGAAGGAATACCACCTGGAGGACGGTGAACTGGAACCAGGAAGCCGTATCGAACCCTACCTCAGCGAGGACCACCTCAACGCCCGCCACGGCCCCGGAGGGTCGTGGCTCACGAAGGTACGGTCCTTCTGGACAAATAAAGGGTGCACGGCAGGGAAGGGGACTGGGGAAGGAAACTAGGGAAGGGGTAGAGGGTGAATGGGGAAAAGAGGTGGGAGGGCACAAAAGAAGCACTAGGGACACAATAACACGCAAGTAAAATTAGTAATAAGCACTTCCCTCTATTCCGCACAGACACCACCCCCTCCCCTCTGTTATCCACCCCAGTCTGATAAATTTAATAAGAAAGACGTATCTCTTAACATCCCACTTACCCTCGTTTTCCTTATTTCCCTTTCCGATATCCTCATGGGACGTCCGCGAGACTGACAGTACCTCCACCTAAAGAGAAGAAAAGGGGAAAACACATCAGTGACAAGAAGAACTGCGCGAGAGACTAAGAGCAACAACAGAACGAACTTTCACTTGATTTATCCTATTTGGTTAGAAAACAATAAACACTTACCTGAGCACCATAACTTCTTGTTTTAGTTGTCCTCATCTTGTTCGGTCTGTCACAGTCACCCATCATGTAGATAATTGTATATGCTATGTGTGAGATGACCTTTGTATGCAGGCTTCCCATGTACTTCCTCTGAGACTTTCAATGATCTATATGGTGATATGAGCTGTTACAACTACAGTAAAAGTAATTTCCGATTGACCCCTTGTGCTATTCCACACAATGCATTTCCTATGGTAAATAGTTGCCCTTTCTCTTCACAGCTGCAAACCTGAGTGCCGCACAGAGGCATGAATTTGAGAGGCGGGCCATGAGGTACCGACACATCCTGCAGGTGCAGTCGGGGTTCTGACGGATGGCCCGAAAATACCAGGCGGATCGGGCCTCTGGAGCATGGTGGGCTTCACCACAGGGTGGCCCAACGTTGCCCACTACAGCCACCACCACCACAACCACCAGTTCTCCCCAAGTGGCACCAGCAACGGCGGGGACAGTTGTCCCTGCCTCTGCAGCACGACCAGGACCCAGCATTATAAGAGCTGCAGGACAGTCCAGTGGGCTACGCTCAACACCCACACAGAGCACCTCTGCCGGGACCCAGACAGCAGCAGCACCTCCAATTGACCCTGCGCCATTCCAGGCTTTGGACCGCAAAATGGACAAGTTCATTAGGAAGGTGGACAAGCTGAGCCAGGATGTGGCCTACATAAAGAAGCGGGTCAGGTCCATCAGGCGGACCCTCCGGAGGGCCAACCTCTAGGACTGATATGGTCTCTTTAAATGTATCCCTCCCCTCCCTCCTCTTTCCTTTTTATCATGATTAGTGGGCTTGGGGGATTAGTGTTAGGTTAGTAGAGGTTGTTAGCTTAGTTAGTGTTAGGGAGGAGGGTGGGGGTGCTTATTCTTTCTACTTTTCATTATTAAGTGTGTGGGTGGGTGGGTGGGGGTCAATGTTGGGGTTCCTGTCTGTTTAGAAAAAGAAAAAAAAAATTAAACAAAAAACATAAATACAAAAAAAAAAAAAAAACAATATATGATTGTTTAGGATAGTATAGTATGTGTGTGGGTTAGTATGTGTTGTCCTGCATGTGTCCTGTCTCATAATGGTGGGTGGGGGATTGATGTTTAGATCGATTCGTTATATGTGCAGAGTAAGTTTAGCTTAGGTTAGTTAGGGACAGTTGTGGGTAATGAGTAGTCAGGTTAGATTAGTGTAGGTATGACTTTTCCCTTAGTTGCTTCTGGTGTGATTACTTATGAATAAATATATAGTTAACCCTTTGCATTATGTGTTAACTGCTACTTGATCATGGCCTTGCCATCAGTGTAGGTGATTGTTGTTCTATGACATTTGTGTCCTATGCTACAAACCAAAGAAAAAAGAGTTTTAAAATGGCAGCTACCCCTGTGCTAACTTTGTAAGTATCCACGATTTGATAGAACCACCATTTGGAGTTTACATGGATCACAAAGGATTTGTGTTGATGAGTATGTTTTCTACATCACAAAGTGTGCTTCCAGACTTGGTATTGTGGGGAATTGTTTAGGTCGGACTGCAGTGTGATGTTCAGGGACATCTTTGAAGATGAGGTGTTGTTAACACTCTTGTCTTCTTGTCTTCATTACTGACATAGATCCAGTGTGCAAAAAATCAGCATGAGTACTTTTTTGGAAGTTTACTCAGAAAGGTTGATTGATGCTGTGTTTAGTTGTGTTTGCTTAGATTAGACTGCATAATTCAATGTATTAGTATTGCATGGTGACCACATTTATCAGCCACCATTAGTTGACTTTGATTTCTATTGATGGAGCATTATTCTGTCCAACACAGCATGATTGTGTGTGGTTTCTCCCTTCATCAGTTATTCTCCTCAGGATGGGCAGGCTATGATGCAATCCTGGCCACTGCACAGATGTATCAGACTACATGATGTCAGGACAGTTGTATTGACAAGCTACATGGTTGTCACACAGGCACTTTTGTGTTATCTACTGCACAGTTGATGTTTCAAATTACACAGAGACATATTAGGTGTGCAAGTGCTATTTATTGATAGGTGCTGTAGTGCAATATGTACATTGTCCAGGTTTGCTGAGTCCGTTCTAGTGAAATCTTACATGGTGATCCTACAGAAGGGGTGTGGATGATGCTCCTGACATGCTGGGGTGATGTCACAGACAGTGCAGAGGGACAGGAGTTGCCAATTAGTAGGAGAGAGACATTCACTGGCAATGCTGACAAGTTATACAGTGGTTACCAGAACAGTCATTGAGAATAGTTGTAGTGAGACTGGCAATTGACAAAACGTAGGACCTTGGTCAAAGTAGGCCATGGTGCAGGGACTAGTGCTTCTGGGTTCTCTTCCGTGTGAATGTGATCTGTTCCATGTCTTCTTCTTCTGATATGTGTGTTGCCTGCTTTGTCCTTGTTGTTGTTGGTTGTGAAGGGGCAACACACACCTCAGTGTTAGAAGACATGGAGTCAGACATCCCGGTGGCTGCTCCCTGTGAAGGTCTTAAGGGCAGTACTGCAGCAAGGAGGGCCTGCTGGTTTTTGAGAATAGCAGCTACATCACAATGGTATGCAGCCAGGTCAGCCCTGAGGGAGTCATGATTGCATTCGTGCATGCATTGGAAAGTTTGAGGTGCGAGGTGTTGTGGCAACTCCCTTACTGCAGTAGTGAATTCCTTGACAGTTTCTTGTAGTCCTTGCAGTATGGATGTTAGGGCTTGCATAGCTGCTGCCTGATTTGCAGATGACATCCTGCACAAGCGCACCCCCTCAAGGCTGGCTGCCATATTTTGCGTCCCCACCCGCACCTCCTTGGCCAGCTCCCGCTGTACTCCAACTACAGTTCTTTCAAAGCTGGTGCCAGTGTCGTCAGAGTCCTCAGCTGTGTTGGAGCTGGCAGGTCTTGCAATTGGGGTGGTGGGTGGTTCTTCTGTGATGGTTGCTTGTTCTGTGCTCCTCCTTGTGACTGAAGGTGGGGTCTGGAGTGTTTCAAGGACCTTTTGGATGGTCTCCTGGGGAATGTTTATGGGCTCGTCATCCATGTCATCAGGAAAATCAGGGACAGGCATATCGGCAGAAGATCCATCCTCCTCTGCAATGAAACAGGGTACAATTAGTGTGTCTGTGTTGTGACAATTTTGACGTAACATGCCTGCCTTTTGATGAATTCACTTTGTGATCTTGTTTGGTATTGGTATCTGCTGTCCTTCATATGGGCATTGTTATAGGCCTATGGCCCACCTGTGTGTCACATGTATGATATTGAGTTATCAGACTTGTCTGCCTACTTGCCTCTAGGTGTTTCTTTATACCAAATAGAGAATAGCCAGCTTTTTGTCCTACTCAACCATCCATGTATATCCATTCTCATGGTGAGACCTTTCACTGGCTGTGGGTGTTCTGATGGTCCTGGCAGCACAATTGCCTCTCAGGACCTGCCCCAATCCCTGATTGTTCACATTGACTTAAATGTTATTGACATGTGGCATATCCTATGCATGGCAATGTTATGATGTGATATGGATGTTGACATTGTTAATGTGTCCTGCTGATGTTGGGTAATGTGTGTTACATTGGATTGCCCTGATTATCGTATCAGTGTCCTATTTGGTCCTCTGACTGTACAGGTGTATTTCAGTGACCAGTTCCATGTGTCCCCTCCTCAATGCTGTTGTCTGAGCAGTATGACATTTGTGATGTTGCCCTGTTTGCCAGGCATGGGAAGGACCCTGACATATGCAGCATGGGTGTGTCCTTAGTGCTGTGTTGCTCCTATTGCTGTTTACTTTGGCTGATGTATGTGACAACTATGGGCATTGACATTTGAGTGTACTGGGGCCTTTGTCTTGTTTCAGGGGATTGTTGCACATGTCATCCTCACCCCCTAATTTAGGTATGTATGTTCCATGGGGAGGTTACTGACATTGGCTACTATAGCTGCACAAAGATCAGAGGTGGTAGTGTCAACTGTTGTTGCAGTTACATTGCAGTTGTTGTTTTGGCTAAAGGATTGCTGATAGGGCCCTAGTTAATGTAGGAGATATTTTGGCTGACGAGTGCCAGGATGTAAGTTTGACGTAGTGGCCTTGCCTCCTGTTGAGGCTTTCCCTTTGCTCCATTGTTGGCATGACAGGATGCCCCCATGGGACTGTTGTTGGTGTAGTGTTGTGTTGTGCCCCAGCTTCTGTATGTGCAGGACATGCCCCCCTGCGGTGCCCCTTTACCCATGCCACTCCATGTATATGATGACTTACATGCAATGTGCAGTAGGTATTTCCCCCCCTGCTTACTGTCAACATTATTGTATTTTTAATCCCCATGCGACTTACCCTGCATGTGCGTTGTCTCGTGGTAGTCTGCACTGTCCTGTCCTTGAATCCCTGTGACGATCTCCTCAGGGATGACGGCTGCAACCATCTCCTCCATGTGGTCCAGGGCCTCCTGTTGTGCTGGACTCCCCCCTCCAGTCTGCAGTGCTGCCTTCCTGGCCATTTTTTCCTTTGTCCTATGTTTGCAGTCATGCCAGCGTTTCTTACACTCAGTGACTGTTCTGCGTACTTCAGCCACACTGTTGATCTTGTCAACAATTTGTTGCCATATGGCCTCTCTCCTACTGATTGGCAACTTAGAGGTGATAAACAGTTGGTGCTGGTGTTCTGTCACCTCTTTAACCAGGATTTCCTGCTCCTCTGCACTGAAGCAACACTTTCTCTTGTTTCTATATGTGTCCTGGTTCTTGTATGGATCGTCCTGGCTGGTTCCTGATCTGCTGTCATCTTCCTGGGGTCTGTAGTGGCATCTGGGATCCATTTTGGCTCTCCTCTGCTGAAAGGGCAGTGTTCGCTGGTATTTTTGACGCTATTGTGTCAAAAAAAACTGCGCATATCCGGGTTGCGGTGTCATAAATCGACCCACAGTCATTTACGCCACGTTAACGCCGTTTTCCTTTACGACTTGACGCCGCGATGTGCGTAAAAAAAAATTACTCCCACCTGTTGATTGCGCCGCCGTGCGTCAAAGTATAAATTTTACGCCCGCACGGCGCACCAAAATGGCGTTATCCGGCGGTAAAAATTTTGACGCAAAACTGCGGCGGTGCAGTTTTGTATCAAAAAGTATAAATATGGCCCTTAGTTCCACTTTTTACATGCACCGCTGCTACCTACATTGGATCCACTCAGTAGGCCGTACGTCGTGGCTGGTTGGCGGGGCTGGACAGCTTGTCACTACTTACGCGACTTGTGCTGCCCACTGAAGTACAGGAGGACCCTGAGCGCTGTGGACAGAGCAGGTGGGTGCTACCCTATTTGGAATGTGCTGCTTATTCCTGAGGTCGGCCGACTTGATGGGCCACGCCTGGATCTCGGTGACGATCGCAGACAATCAGCGGTCCCAAGCCCTGTAATCCGAGTAAATATCTCCAGGAACTCATAGTTAGCGGCTTCCCAGACGGATAGACAGATAAGCGGGTGATAAAATCGCATTAAATAGAATACTACTGTCGTTACCACTGAGCTGCACCGCATGATTAAGTGATCGCTGGGACTTGTAACTAGGTTCAGGCCCTACTCTATTTAACATACTGAACTACTGTTCAGGGGACTTTAGAACGGTCCTTGCATACTCTCCTATTCACTGTCAAAGCCCCACAGGAAATGGACATGTTGGCCAAAACTAAAAACTCAAAAAATGCGGGGCTTGACCATGATCATCCATTGAAAGAGGGCGAAGCACTGGAAACGCTGGCGCTCTTAGATGTTACGCGTAAATCACACTCCGCTCAATTCGATAAAGTACTTCAAGCTATCCTAGACACAAAAACATCGCTGGAAACTCGGATTGATATGATAGCAACAGAGGTCAATCTTCTCCGAGTGGATCACCGTAACTTGACGGAACGAGTGGAGGAAACGGAGTCATTGCTGGCTACTCTTCGCCCCACGGCGCAAGACCTACAGTCCCAAATGGCTAAAATACAACTGGAAATGACTACCCTACATAAGCGAGCCGAGGATGCCGAGGGTAGGTCTCGCCGAAACAATATTAGACTAGTAGGGTTTCCTGAACATATTGAATCACCAAGTATGGAGCTCTTTGTGGAACAATGGTTGAATAATAATGTACTAGACGTCAAGCCTTCCAAATTTTTTTCTGTGGAGAGGGCCCACAGAGTCCCCGGTAGACCTCCCCGCCCGGGGGCACACCCGCCCTATAATTGCTCGACTTTTGAACTTTCGAGACAGAGATTTGATATTGCAGCGCTCTCGCACGCATGGCCCATGGCACTATGAGAACGCCGAAATTTCAGCTTACCCTGACTTCACCGCTGAAGTGCAAACCCAACGTAACTCCTTCACAAAAATGAAACACCGCCTACGTGAACTGAATTATGAGTATGCGTTATTATTTCCGTCTAAACTGAGAGTGATCAACAGTGAAGCCACACGGTTATTACACTCTCCAGAAGATGTATGGACCTGGCTACAACCAAGTGTGTCCTCCTGATGGTCTGAAGGTGAATGCATCAATCCCTTTGCATGTAGCCAGGTCCACACATCTTCCGGAGAGTGGAATAACTGTGTCTACCTGGCTACTCTATAGTCCACCCCCATGGCCTGAGTTACATTGAGTGTCTGATTTCTCTCTGGTATTGTTGTTCCTCGCTCCCACTCAGACTCGACATGGATGTTCCCTGCTCTCTTCTCCCCCCCTTGGTTATAATATCCATAGTCACAGTCCAGGCCAAGATATTCAGCAATGGATATGACAGATGATCCCTAGTGGCTCATCTCTTATGCACCAAGTAGGTTATTATCATTGTTTATTGTTGTTGTATTGTTTTCAAATGTTTACACCAATCATTGTCCTCTCACCTTACATTGAGGTCAAGATATGATGAGTGTTAACCGACCAAGAGATGAGGTTCCGTTGCTATCATTCACATCACCGCATAAGGGTTTTTTACATCAGAAGATGTTCTGTTACATTCTGAGTTTGTTATGATTGCTTTGCTTTCTATTCCCTGAGTGTATGACACTGGGCAAAGAGGATACCACTGTAATTTGTCCATATGATTCTCTCTCTTATATCCTGATATGCTTAAAGGAGAACCTTTGTTAAGCAATTGAGATATGTTGTATGATTGTTGCTCTATTGTGGTTTTGCACTAGTGGAAATAAATAAAAAAAAGATTAAAAAATAAATAAAAATAACATTGTCTGCATACAAAGCTGTTAGACCTGCCAGCCTTAGGATGGTCATCTCCCAACGTTTTGCCTGCCTCCCTTCACTCTTCAGACACTGTTTTTGATGGTTTTGGGACTTTGCACACTTTCCCACTGCTCATTAGTGCTAAAGTGAATATTCTCTCTCCCTTAAACATGGTAATATTGGTTAATTCCCAACTGGCATATTTGATTTACTTGTAAGACCCTAGTAAAGTGTACTACATGTGTCCAGGGCCCGTAAATTGAATGCTATTAGTGGGCTTGCAGCACTGTTTGTGCCACCCATATAAGTAGCCCCTTAACCATGTCTCAGGCCTGTCATTGCAAGGCCTGTGTGTGCAGTTTCACTGCCACTTCGACTTGCATTTAAAAGTACTTGCCAAGCCTTAAACTCCCCTTTTTGTACATACAGGTCACCCCTAAAGTCGGCACTAGGTAACCCATCGGGCAGGGTGCTATGTAGGTAAAAGGCAGGACATATACAGATGTGTTTTATATGTCCTTTTAATGGAAACCCCTAAATTCGCTTTCCACTACTGTAAGGCCTACTCCTTTCATAGGCTAGCATTAAATCTGCCCTCACATGCTGTTTGAATGGTAGATTCTGATCAGAAAGGGACAAACAGGTCATGTTTAGTATGGTCAGAATAGTAATAGAAAATCCTGCTTATTGGTGAAGTTGGATTTTACATTACTATTTTAGGAATGCCACTTTTAGAAAGTGAGCATGTATCTGCACTTAAAATCCATCTGTGCATTACAGTCTGTCTCCAATCCTCATCTGGGCTGGGATGGTTGACATCTCCCTTATGCATTCCAACCAGACAACCACAAACACAGGACACTCAGACACATCTGCATTCATCTGCATACTGAATGGGACTTCCTGAGCTGGAAGGATGGAGGTCCTGACACTTACATTTCAAAGGCTAGTGGCCTGCCATCACACGATGGACTGCCAAACCCCCTACTGGGACTCTGGCAGGCAGACCTGTACTCAAAAGGGACCTTGTATACTTCAAAACCACTCTTTGAAGTCTCCCCCACTTCAAAGGCATTTTTGGGTATATAAACTGGGTCCCTGATCCCCCCAAATCAGACACTTCTGGACCTGAACCTGCAACCTGTCAAGAGAAACTGCTGGGCTGCCCAAACGACTCATCTGGACTGATTTGCTAAGAAGGACTGCTGCCCTGCTGTTGCCCTGCCGCCTTGCTGCCCTCTCACTTTGCTGAGAAGTGCTCTCCAACAGCTTAGATTGAGCTTGCCTCCTGTTTTCTGAAGTCTCAGGGCCAAAACAACTTCATCTCTTGAGGAAACTCTTTGTGCGCTGAAAATCGATGCACAGCATGCCTAAAATGACACACAGCTTGCCTTGCGATGAGAAAATCACCGCACAGCCGAACCAGAACGATGCAGCCCGACTTCCTGAGTGAAAATTTGACGCAGCGCCTGTGTTGCGACCAGAAATTCCACGCACAGCCCTACCCGATCGACGCACAGCTGAGCCAGAATGACACAGCCCGACTCCCTGAGTGAAGAAGTGATGCAGCGCCTGCCATGCGACAGAAAATTTGACACATCACTTACCGGAACGACGCCACTCCTGTGACTTCTTCCAGCACACCCAGGATTTTCCTTGTATCCCACTGCACATGGGAAATTGATGCAAAGCCCCTTGCTGCGTGGAAAGAAACAACGCATTGTCTGTGCCGTGTCGGAAAATCCAACGCACACCCTATTTTTTCCACGCATCGCCTCCTCTGCGGTCCATGTGCGTGTTATTTTTTACGCAAATCAGGTACTTTGTGCAAACAAGAGACAACTGTTGATTTCTAAGATTTAAGATTCTTTACACATTACCTTCTACGTTAAGCCTGATGCTCAGTGCCAAGCTACCAGAGGGTGGGCACAGGATAATTTGAATTGTGTGTAACTTACCCTGACTAGGAATTGTGGTCCCTATTTGGAGAGAGGTGAATACCTAAGCCAACTAGAGACCCCACTTCTAACAAAAGCCAATTTCTGTTCCCTGCCTCTCATGGTGATGCCCGCTATTTGGGGGTTATCCTGTATCCTCTCAGTCAGTGGCTCCATGTATAAAGCAAAAAGGACAGGGGGCAGTCCTGTCTGGTACCACATGCTACACTGAAGGGTCAGAACAGCATTCCATTTACCCTAACCTGTGCTCTCAGATTGTCGTAACTACACCACACCCATTTCTGAAAGCGAGTGCCAAGGCTGATCTTAGCCAGTAATAACCGGAGATGTGGCCAGTGCACACAGTCGACCGCCTTCTCTGTGTCAACCAGGAGTAGGAGTGTTGTATGTGAGAGGTGAACTTTATCTATGAGGTGACAGAGGGGCTTACTGTTGCAGCCTCTTTGATGGATTAATCCCGCATGGTCGGGGTTGATTAATCCCTGCATGTAGGGAGTTAAGCATGCTGCTCCTCACTGGTGAAGATTTTGACATCCACGTTCAATAATGATATGTGGCAGTATGGGGAACAATATGCTGAGTCTTTCCCTGGTTTAGGAATCACTGTGATAATTGCGTCTCTCATTGTGTCTGTAAAGGTCCCTGGTGTACTAAAGGAACTGTATAGGCGAGCTAATATGGGAGCTAAAGCTGGGGCAAAGATCTTGTAAAAGTCAGAGGTGTAGCCATGCCATCCTGGCCAAGCGCCTTGCCCGGCTGAGGCCAAGGCTAACTGCGGCTAATGCCAGTAACTTGGCGTTAAGGCCAAGTGCCAGAGTGGGGTGGGGTACGTGGAAATTGGAAAGTGATCAGAAAAAACAGCAATTCCTATTTCAACGTCAGTGACCACTGCTGTCAAGTGTAGAGAAGTAGGAAAAATATCTAGTCTGGCTTAAGTTTGGTGTACTGCTGAGTAAATTCTGTATGCCCTTTCAGTGAGTTGGTGTTTTTGCCACACATCTACAAATCCCATGTTTGGCAACCATTATAGGCCAACTGCAGTGAATGCTCCTGTTTGCCCCAATTTCTGAGCTGATCGATCTATGAGAGTGTATGCCACTAAATTAAAGCCTCCACCTAATAGTATGTCAGTGTCCGGTGACACATCACCCGACCTACGGCATCCATGAGGAAGGGTTCCTGGTGGTCATTGGGGGCATACACTGGGTTCACTGTAAGTGTATATTTGTGTAGGGCAATGCGAAGTGAGAGCAGTCTATTAGATATTTCCGCTTGTGTTTTGATAACATGGTATGGGAAGTGTGTGGCTAAGAGAATTGCTACTCAGGCCCGCTTCTTTAGGCCGGATTAAACAAATTGGTGATTGAACCAGCTAGAGCATAGACAATGCCAGACCTTCTTTAGGATATAGGTCTCCTGAAGAAGACAGGTGCCGCATTTGGATTCCCTGACCTGGTAAAGGAGAGCCAGTCACTTCAAAGGGCATTAAGGGCCAGATCAATGGAAAAGTGGCACAGCGTGGTGCTGCACCAACATTGGCAGTGCTGCACTGCGTCACTTTAGAAACACAGGGATACACCGTATTTAAGTGAATACGGCACATCCCTTTGTTGTCCCCTGTGCTGGTGCTAAAATTTAGCTGCCAATGCAGGCATCCTTGCACCATCGTGCAAGGATGTCTGCGTTGAGGGGTGTGATTGTTTATGTGCGGGAAGGTGCCCCTTTACGCACATAAACAATCACTAATGGCGCTTTGCCACTTTTGTGGGTGCTGCACAATGCAGCACACACAGAAGTGCCAAAGCGTCGTTTTCAAATGATTGTTTATGTGTAGGAAGGGACACCTTCTTGCACATAAACTATCATTTCTGGCATTTTGCTGTCTGTGCGTGTTGCAGAATGCAACACGCATAGAAATAGCAAAAAGCAAAAAGCAAAAAAGAGGAGGAATAAAAGTATTCCTCATCGTTGTGAACTGCTAACGCCGCCCCTGGATGCCGGCGTTAGATTTTGGCGCTGCCTCAGGTTTACGAAATTTCATAAATCTGAGGCAGCGTCAAGGTGCAATGGGTGTTGCTGTGGCACACCCACAGCAACACCCATTGCACTCCCCTCCCACGCACAGTGCTGCGTGGAAAGGGACCATATTTACAAGGTGACTTTAAGCCACAAAAAATACAGCACAGTGGTTAGCGCCACAGGAGCGTCACAAAAATAGATGCTCCTGTGGCGCTAGGGGCCTATAAATATGCCCATAAGTCCTCAAACATTGAGGCTAAGTATTTTGATCATAATGTGGGATACATTGGCATACTTGGCCTGGTGCCAAGAGTGGTCAGTGTTAAATCCTGCAGTAAGACAGGGTCATCTATCATGCACCTCTGGTTGCATCGTTCATAGTGTAAGCAATTGAAAATGAGTTGTTGATAGGATGGGTTAAGGAAAACACGAAAACAACATAACAACATTGTTCCTTCTTCTGGGAATCAACATTTCCTATTGCTAGCGGACCATGTCCATGGCATCCAAACATCTCTGCAGCTAAGTGTGGGAAAGAGAGGAGCTCTGCCACATGATCCGCAACAATTTCACTGTCATGGCTGAACATCCAGGGCTAGCAAGTGTTAGGTGATGAGCACTGTATCCCAAGGCTAACACCTAGCAGTGATTATTTGAGACAGCGGCTTAAGGATCAGTCATTTTCGGGTTCACGCAGTTCCCTGTTGTTGAAGTTGTCATAGAAGTGCCATCAACTCCTTGTGGCTTTCGGAGTCAGAGGGTTTAGCGGAGTACTTTGAAACCACCCATAATTGCTGCTGAGCCAACTTGCTCCCTCAAAAAAGCTGCCACAAGACGTAGAAACTTTGTTAAGAACCAAGGGGCTGATGACAGCCCGAACCGAAGACACACAAACTTCCACATTTTTCCTTCCCATCTGAACTGCAGAAACCTCTGATGTTGTTCTCAAAGTGGAATCATCAAGTTAGTGTCCTTCAAATCTAGCCGAGAAACCCAGTCTCCTGTCTGCAGAACGTCTCTCAACAAATGAATACCTTCCATCTTGAAATGGTGGTACTCCACCCAATCATTCGGACTCCTTAAATTTTTCACAGGCCTCATCCCTTTGTCTTTTTTTCTCTACAAGAAAAATTTTGCTTACAAGCCCTTTCAAATGGTTCTTTACCTTCACAATCACTCCCTTTGCCTCTAACTCTTGAACCTCTTTGCTTAACAATGCCGAAAGCTCTGCCTTGAACTCAGTCCTCCCCAGACAACGATACTGATTTGACTCCTCAGTGAAGTCTATGTGACAACCCTGCACCGTCTCCAAGACCCAAGGATCTCCTCATAACCGAGTACAATTTACGAAAAATTGAGCAAGTCTGCTGCCCTACATTAAAGGGATGACAGTATGGTCTTGTCTTACCTGAACTATTGGTTTGAAGGTCACCGCCCTGGGTGATTTAATCGTCAATTTGTTCGGAGTAACAGGGCCTTATGTTTAATATTCAATTTGTTAGATTCCTACAGCTGACAGTCTTTGGTAGAGCCTGACAAACTCCTGGATTTCAAGTGAAAGGAGGGGATGCTAAAAATGATGGCACAATGGTCCGTCCAGCTAAGCCAATGAGCTCTAATAATAATCAGATTCAAATTATTTGAAAAGGTACCGTCAAGAATATGACCGGAGGAGTGAGTAGCCTTGTCAACCCTCTGGGATAGTCCTAAACTGGCCATCAATCATAGAAGGGAGGCAGCATCCTTACAGAGGGGATTGTCAAAATGAAAATTAAAGTCCTCTGGTATTGTGGAAGATTTGTAACCAAGGTGGGATTCAGTCACTTGCCCTTAAATTCCAGGAAGGTAGCCCTCGAGCCCAGAGAACGATAGACAAGGATGCCTGAGACGTTGCCCTGGGCCGAGACCTTCAGTCTAAAGAACGCAGCCTCTGTACCATCTGGGATATTTAACATTATGAGGGCAAGAGTACAACCCAGCTCCTCCTTTGCTATGATCGCTAGTCCAGCTCATAGCCTGCCTTGAAGATCCCATCTGGAGATAGCATATCCAGGGGAAGTAGCATCAACCAGATCAGGCCAGAATTCTTCCTAGCCCAAGTTTCCACAATGAAAACACAGTCGAGGGCCAGGATCAGCTCATGGGTGTCAGCCTTGTGTTTAAAATTAGCGAGCGTGAGTCGAACAATCACACTGAAGTTTCTTTTGAGTTGAAGGCGCTGGGCAGGTAATGTCAGATTGGGCCCAACTCCAGTTTAATGGGCCAGTGGATAATGTACCCAGGTTAGTAACAAACTGGAAATTACAACTGGGACTGTGCATGGCCTTAGGGCATAATACATCCATAGTGTAGTGGCAGACTACACAGTGATTATGAAGATTTAAAGTTGTTTGTGAGAAAAGCACCTACCAAGGGCCTGACTCTGCTCTGTCTTAAAACTGCCAGCATCCCTGGTCCTAGCACCATCCAGACATGGACGGGCACAGTTGGGCTTGCCTGTGGCACGCCTTTGGCGCTCCAGCATTGCACCCGCTGCACGCGTCCACACTACCATTCGCTTTATGAAGGGTGCAGAGGGGAAGGCAGGCAGAACAACTAGGCCGCCTACATAACATCCTGCTTTGCTATAAGGGTGATGGGGAAGGTGACTGATCATACCACCATTTTACTGAAGGCAAGCCTAGCCTTGTTCAGCCAATCCATGCTTACTTGTTAAAGCAGCAGGGTAGGGTTTGGTGGCCAAATGGTTTTTGATTTTTTATGCAATTGGAGTGGGGTTGAGGAAGTGTTTATTCTGCGATGTGCTGCAGATAGAGTCAGAGCCCCTTATCTGAAGTTCTGAAATCTGCCTCTGCATGCCCCCATTTTTCTGTCTACCCAAGGGTCTCTTATTATCTTTTTTGCAGAAGATGGTAACGGTACACATTTTTGGCTTGAGCTCACCATTTTCCATCTTCTTGTTTCATTCTAATTTCATGTACAGTGTCACTATTTCCCTTTAAGCCACACCGATATTGATATCTAATTGAGACTTTGTTATGATAAGTAAAACCCCAAGAACGCCCATTGGACTCTCTCCAGATGTCCACCAAAGCATAATGTTTCATCATTATCTTAATATACGCTGATGACTTATGACATCCAGGTGATCTTCTTCCATTGGACTTATCCAGTACATGATTAATCACTATGTTAAAGTCTCCAGCCATTATAATGGGGTACTGGGCATCTGACAACTCACTACATAGTTCCTGCAGTGATGTTGTGTCATCCAGATTTGGGCCATAGTAGGAAACTAAATGTAACATTTTTTGTTAAACCTGACATCTGCCATAACCCATCTACCTTTCAAATCCGCCTTATAATGCAGAATCGAAACATTGAAACCACGTTTCACCAATATCAAAACCTCCTTAGAATGCGATGTGTTACTTGAGCAAACCATTTGCTTAACCCAATTCTGAGAGTTAAAGATCTCTTGAGCTTCTACAGCCGCAAGATGAGATTCTTGCAACATTACAATCTGAGCTGAAGAGTCCCTAATATACTGAAGGGTATAATTCCTCCTGTGTTTGACCCGCAGCACATTCACATTCCAAGAGAGGATTTGAAGGCTACCTCCATCCAGTTTCTCTATCTTTTTTTAATGTTGTGGACTCCATTACAAAAATTGTTACCAATCAGGCCTCCTTAAAATGAGGTACACATTTTTCCTTTCCCTGACACCCCTTCCTCCCCACCAAATGCACCCCTTTCCCAAATCCCGTCAGTCCTCCTCCTTGGGGAACCCCCTATCTTTGCCAGCTATTAAGCCATTTGGTGCTGTTTAGCCACTTCGTCATACTGTCAAAATTTAAACAAAATTAGAGAGTAGAGAGAGGAAAGACCATGCATAGAGCCGGGTCTAAGTAGCCATCTTTGAATTTATCCAGTAGGGAATCCGCTTCCTAGACATCGCATAGATTATACATTTTATTGTTTCTTATCACTATCAGAGTCGCCGGGAACTTCAATTGAGCCGTGGCTCCTAACTTCTTGAAATCTTCCATCCTCTTGCCTAGCTCCCACTGTCTATTTGAGGTGATGCGAGAGACGTCAGATCTGACCTCAAAAGAAAAATCTTTTGCTGTTAATGTTCCAGTTTTTAGGGCTTTTAAGAGGATCTTCTCCTTGACTGCATAAGTGAGAAAGTTCACCAGTATTCTCCTGGGGTTTATCCTATTTAGTGGTTTCTGGAAAGGGTCCCTGTGAACACATTGCTTAGCTCTAATTAGAACATTCTGAGGCCCTTCCCACGCCCCACTTTGTTTCAGGAGATCTACCACAAAAACCTTAATATCTGCTCCCTCACTCCCTTCTGGAACATTCAATATTTTAATGTTGTTCCTTCTCGCATTGTTCTCCAAAATTTCCAGTCACTCAGAGTTCTGGTTTCCCTTAGCTTTCAGTTCATCGATTTCTCTAGTAGGTTTTTCTGTAGTTTCATTTAGCTGATCCACTTGCTTTTCCAAAACCTGGATTCTTTGAGTTAGTAAGTCCATCTTGTTCGCCAGGGCCTCACATACATCCTGAATCCCCTTCTGATTTGTCTGGGAAACAGGAAAACCCTGCTCAACTTCGCTAGTTGAGGAGTAAAGTAAGGTTCCAAAGAAGTTGCCTGATAGGATAATAATTTTTTTTCATCTAAAGGCCCTTGCTGAGGTTCAGCTGACTCTACTGTTAAGTTTCCTGAAATAACATTCTCTGAAGGGGGTATTTCTTCCCCCGTACGAACAAGGGACTGTACCCATCTTCTCGCCGCTGGTGTCCCCAGCGCTATTGTCTCTAAGGGAGTGAGAGGCTGAGATGTAGGAGAAGGCCAAGATGAATTTGTCTGCCCTTCCTCTCCAAAATCATTCTGTGAGAGTTCATTTGGAGCCACAGCCAGGGGAGCGGGAGGGGGAATAAGAAGTAGCCATGGTGGTGCCAAGTTTCTATCCTTGAAATAAGACCTGAAAGAGGGTGTAATTCTTTGCTGTTGAGGGGGGGAGAACTGTCTTTTTCTCCCGCCTTTTTTCTTCTTTTGAGACAAAGAAATTACTGCCTTCCGAGAAGTGAGTATAGTATTTCTGGAGATATCTTCAACTGAGCCCTCCAAACTATCTCCTTGAAATCCAGAAATGCTTTCATCATGAAAGAACCCTCCCTCCTTTCCCAAAATGTAAGAAGAGAAGGCCCCTCGCTCTAAAGCATTCAGCACTCCAAAACATGTGCCCCCCCCTTCTCCCAGTACCTGAGAAGTGGTGTCTGTCTCTTGTCGAAAATCAGGCTCCTCCCATGCTTGTGGGAAGGGGAAAGACTGTTCCCCCTTCCTAAAAGGCACCGACTCCCTCCTTGTGCTACTTATGCCTCAACTGTGACTTGTGCTGCCTCTTCCAGAGATACCCCTGGTCGCGCCTCTCAACGCAACCCTGGAGGTGAGAGTCCTGACTCTCCTTACTTTGAGAGCGGCTCTCTCCCAATTGACACCGCTCTCCCTCGCCGCCTCCACTGTATCCGATGTTGGCGTCCTGACCTGTGTCGGGACGCGGACTCGTGGTTGGGTTCGCGGCAGCACATGCCGCCAACAAGGTAAGGTGCTCGAGGGAGAGCTCTTTTCGGCCGTCCTCTATTCTGCCTCAAAGTCGTATGGGTATAACAGCGCTGTGACTAGTCTAGCAGCATCTGTGCTGCTTGTCGGTAGCAGCCGTGTTCCCCTCATCAAATTGAGACTTTGTTACATGCCTGTCCCATTGCAAGAAGCTGAGGTACTGAAAAATGTTAAATCTGCTTACATGATTTAAGTAAATTTGGTGAGAGTGTGCTCAATAGGGGTTTGGGAGAAGTGAGAGGGTGGTATATGTGTGTATGTGTGTGTGTGTGTGTGTGTGTGTGTGTGTGTGTGTGTGTGAATATGCAAGGTCCAGCTACTCTCCTTGTGAACGCCAAAAGCTCCCAACCAGATAGCTAAAACAGACAATAAGAACTTTTAATTTTCAGAGAAGTTATGCTTTTTGTAGGCTGGTTGCACTGACAGGGAAAAAATTTTAAGTAACTCCACACTAATGTTCCTAACCCTGCCCATTACACTGCTGTCCCAAGTTCTTTATAGTTAGGTACACCATTGTTGCTTATTGAGAAATCTCAGATACAGACCACTCCAAAATGTTGACTAAGATACACCCCTGGAAGTAGATGACTGAAACAGAACAGGTTGCGAATCGGCGGATCAACAGTATTGGTTGGAGTGAAACTCCTTTGAGACAAGCATTGGTAAAGCCAGAAGGTATTGCCTATGCAAGAGCTACTGGCTTTGCCAAAACATTTTAGCCATGTTGTACACCAGTGTGGCTGCTGGTCAGCATGGCTAAAGGTTAGTGGAATAGAGGAGAGTGGCATGGAGTGTTGTAGAGAGGAATGGAGAAGAGTGGCGTAGCGTGTTGCAGAGTGGAGTGGAGTAGAGTGTCATGTATTGGAGTGGAGTCTCGTACAGTGAAGTACAGTGGAGTAGAATGAAGTTGAACAGAGTGGACTGGTGTAGAGTGCATTGGCGTAGAGTGTTGCAGAGTACAATGGCATAGAGTGCAGTGGCTTGGAAATCAATGGGGTACAATTCAATGTAGAAGATTAGAGTGTTGCATAGTAGAGTGCAGTGGTATAGAGTGGAGTGCTGAAGAGTGCAGTGGTGTAGAGTGAACTGCTGCAGAGTACAGTGGCATAGAGTGCATTGACATAGAAAGCAGTAGTGCAGAGTAGAGTGGCATAGAGTTCAGTGGTGGAGAGTGCAGTGTTGCAGAGTAGGGAATTGTAGAGTACAGTGTTGTAGAGTGCCGTAGAAAGCAATGGCATAGAGTAGAGTGGTGTTGAGTGTAATGGCCTTAAGTGCAGTAGTGTTTATGACAGTGTAGCAGTGGCATAGAGTGCCGTGGAAGGCATGGAGTGGCGTAGAGTGGACTGGTGTAGAGTGCATTGGTGTAGAGTGTTACAGAATATGCTGATGTAGCGTGCAGTGGTGTTGAGTGCAATGGCATAGAATTCAGCAGCGTGCAAATCAGTGTTGTAGAATGCAGTGGTGAAGATACGAGTGCTGCATAGTAGAGTGTAGTGGTGCAGAGTAGAGTGGCAGAGAGTGCAGTGGCGTAGAGTGCAGTGGTGTAGAATGGCACAGAGTGGTAGAGTGTGCAGTATTGTAGAGTGGTGGCTAGGCCAGTGGTATAAAATGCAGTGGCATAGAGTGGAGTGATGCTGAGCGCAGTGGCATAGATTGTAGTGATGCAGAGTAGAGTGACAAAGAGTACACTGGCATATGGTGAAGTAGGGCAGAGTAGAGTGGCATATGGTTCAGTGGTGGAGAGTGCAGTGTTGCAGAGCTGGGTGTCGGAGTGCAGTTGTGTACAGTGCAGTGGCATAAAGTGCAGTGGTTTAGAGTAGAGTGGTGAAGAGTGGAGTTCAGTGGCATAGAGTGCAGAGGCATAGAGTAGGTTGTTTCAGAGTAGAGTGAAGTGGCATGAGTAGAGTAGTGCAGGGTAGAGTAGAGTAGAGTAGAGTAGAGTAGAGTAGAGTAGAGTAGAGTAGCATAGACTAAAGTGGTGAAGAGTGCAGTGGCATAGAGTCCAATAATGCATAGTAGATTTGAGCGACGTGGAGTGTATTGGCACAGAGTGCATTAGCGTTGAGGGCAGTGTTGAAGAGGGGAGTAGTGCAGATTGAGTGTGCATAGTATATTGGAATGGCCAAGGCTGGAGTGGTGTAGAGTGCAGAGACAAAGAGTAGAGTGGTGTAGAATGCAGCAGCATAGAATAGAGAGGCGTAGAGTGCAGTAACAAAGACTGGAGTGGTGCAGAGTGAAGTAGAGTGCAGTGGCACAGGGGGCAGTTACGTGGAGTGGAGTAAAGTGGAGTGGTGCAGAGTAGAGTGCAGTGGCATGTAGTGGCGTGGTACAGAGTAGAGGGCAGTGCATTGAGTGGGTTATGCATGGTGTGGGAGCACAATGCCATTACAGACAACACATTTCCAATTGAAATGACCATTACATTTGCACAGACTATTAAACCTAAACAGTGCACAAATGATAATATGGGGAAATGGCATCACCTAGTGTATTGATTTGTTTTGATCATATTAAAGTACTTGTTTCAGACATAAATCAGAATTAAGAAAAAAATGTGCTTCATTTGTGCGTCCATAATTCTGATATATTCTGAAGTACTTGCACACTTAATTTAAATCTTGTGTTCTAGAAAAAATACATCGTTCCTTCCCCCAGTATCCAGCAAGATTGTCATGTAAATCCACTCACTTTGAAGTCAGAGAAAGAAAAATAAATAAGCTCCCCTGGAAGACCGTTTCTGACACTGACCTCTGCCTTTGAATGCACAGCAAATGTGACATGATAAGAACAAGATTTACAGGCCTGTTTACAGAAAGAAGCACTCCTGGAAGAATAAAAGGGGAGTTGGTGTGAAAAGGATTTGCTCCTTGGGAGGGACAAACTAACCCCTGACAGCCTAAAACAAAACTAACTACCAAATAGAAAGACTGAAAATGTGAGTTACAAACCACAAAACCAAGCGTAAGTCAGGGGTGGAATGCATTCCCAGGGAAACTTTCTGAATGTCCGCAAGTTGTCTTTAGCAAACCTGACAGCTGGGCTGTCTGGTGGACTTCGACCTAAAAATGATAAAAGCAAGAAAATAACTTATCTGACTGGAACCAGACACTGCATCAATACCAATGACTCTGGCAATAATGCCCTATGCTTACCTGGTGGACAGGATCCTCGAGAACAGTGAAGATGTTAGGTGCACAGCAGTGGCGTAACAGAACTTGTGGGGGTCCTCCTGCATAGTAAATGGAGGCCCCCTCCTCTGGACTCACTCAGGAGTTATCAGGCCAGGGTATTGTACTCAGGGGGCCCCTTGGAGCTGAGGACCCCTGCACTGCGGAGGCTGCGGGGGCCTTTGTTACATCACTGGTGCACAGACTAAATCCAAGTTATAAGGGGTTTGAGAAAGATTAAAAGAAACATGAAGTCCTGATGATAAACAGAAGACTGCCCACTGTCTTATTAAACTTTTTAAGAACTGAGGAGAGACAACGGATGTGTTGGTGAAAAATATAAATTAAGTGATGTAATTAATGTGTGTTATACAGAACCGCGGGCGCAAGTAGCGACTACTGGAGGAAGTTACTCACTCCTGACAGTTATTACACATTCGACAGACACAGAAATGTTGCGTTCTTTTTGGGAGTAGAGGTAGTATTTTGGATGCACGATTGGGCCACACTGGTCAAGTTACGATACGCATAAACCAAGAGAAACTACAAGCTTTAGCAGTGTAGGTTGTGTAAGGGGGGTTGAATGGCAGTTAGGCAGTTTAACAATGACAAAAAGAAAAGCCGAGAGATGCCCACATCAAGTCAAACATGGCAAAAACGAATGGCTAGAGATATTAACGATAACCAACGGGTGCCACGGGTGTTGTCATCTCGAATGTAATCAGGAACAATATGTTGCAACCTTGGGTACATTACAGGGACATCCAATTTCCTTGGTGAGCGCATATATCTTGCTCCGAATAACCTTTGCCTTTTTGGAAACTCTGGGGCGCCTCTTATAGTAATTGCCGAGGGGTCGTGGATGGGCATCTCAATGGCATGTCAAATTAGAAGGTGAACAGGACATGAATGGCCGAAGAGGAGCCAGACATCCGGCTTGTTTTCTAATAGCTATGGGTTGGTACAAGGTTTGGGTCACCTCCACCCTGCCCAAGGAGAGTACACATTCTACTCACGCGCACATAGGTTGTTTTCCAGATGAGATTACTTATTAATGCCAGATACTGACCTTATTGTGATTCTACGTTTACAGATCCTGACCCAAGGTCGTTTAGACCAGTGAACTCATGCTCGACGTGGGGTGAGGGGAGCAGAAAGAGGGTGGCACCTCAGCGGCTGGTGGCTAACTGGCAGAGATTTTAAAGACTGTATTACAAGTGATTCACACAATTATTTCACAAGGAACCTCGGCTGTTCTGTCACAGATAAACTCTAGGGGCCTTCAAGGTGTTTATGAAAAGAAGAGTCATGAGCTGCACCACAGGACATAACAGGTGATAGAGCGTTCCCAGACTAATAATTTACCTGTAGTTGGACGCTCTTGGGTCGATGAATCTTTTGCCCAAGTGGGACTCTCCTCACCCGCGAGTAATCAATCAAAATCAACAATCAATAATCAATAACGAACATAAGCAATGCCCTGATCAACATAACACTTCACAATTAATCCAGAATACATTTCGGCGAAACCATGACCTTTCGGTCATGAATAACCACACCAGTTTATGCAAAGTTAATGAATTTATTTCCCTATATTAACAAAACTAGCACAATGCAAATGTGTCTCAACACCAAATGATATATGTAAATGAACATTAATAGCTGTCCATATCGGTGGAAAAGATGCAATCTATGCAGCATTTGAATAACAATGCCTTCTATGATGGCAACGCAAACCACTAAAACTACAATCTGTAATGGGCTAATTGCATACATTTAGTCAGCATAACAAGGTCTCAAATTGCATCGTGCATCAAATGAATCCTCATCTAACCTCAAATTAGCATCGGCATGTGGGTCTTCATGCAAAATTAATTTAGCAACATCAATTTGGAAAACTCCTAACTAAGGCGCTTATCCAAAATCAGCAGTTGGTTACCTAAAAAGAAAACACAATGCAATTGTACAATTTCCTTTCATATTTACCAAATTCAATCAGCATTCAAGGAAGTCTTCGTCTCACAGGTACCGGTTCCGATCAGCATGGGACGGGGCAAAGGGGCAGGGTGGACGGGGCAATTGCCTCACGGCGGCAAGATAAAACTAATACTTCATGCAAAGGGACAAATCAAAGTTAAAGTCTCTAGGGCGAGAATTACTTAGAAGTCTCTAGAAGACGGCAAAATGACGAAGTCAGCAAGATGGGCCATAATGGCCAATGTCCTGCAAAATGGCGAGTATGGGCGATGTCTCTCGTAATGTCTCTCAAAATGGCTGGTAAAGTTCGTAATGGGATCAATAATAACTCCTTTCTCTTTGTGCACCTGGTTTAAATAGACAACAATTCAAATCCAGTAGGGTCTCCATTGGAGGGTTCATAGGTTAGCTTCAAATTGTCCAATCAAAAACAACAGTTCTCAAGCTTTTACTTAAGCATACATTATCCTTGGAGTCGGGAACGTAAGTTGCAACATATTTTACCAATTACCTCACTTTCAGAGCGTCCATTGTCTGCACCTGCAGATTGACCTTGGAGTGAAGAAAAAAAGATGCCAGGCTGGCACGAAACCTTAAGATAAGCATGTGAACGATCTCACTGGAAAAGTACAGCTTCAAGCAAGAATACACGTTTACTAGCACATTGGAAAAATACGAACATCTAAACCGTGAGACAAGGCCGCTAGGCCAAAGCCTCCACTAAAGTTATGCTAAGCTAAAGCATTTCTAACAAGCAAATCATGGCACACGTTTACGATTATGTCAAGCTAGTACAATTCTAATACATCACGTTATATGAAGCACGCTTATAAATGTTGGCAAACTACTCTGAGGGCACATTTGTCCCCGTACAATCTTATTTAGTTCGATTAAAGTCACACTTAATTATTGCTACACTACGTTTATGCGCTAATAAATGTAAAACCTTCATTTCAGCTTCATCAATCCCTCCTCTGATGACTACTTATCATCACACAAACTAATCCCACACATTTTATTCCATTAAAATTTTGTCAGCTCTCTCTGCCTTTTTGTTCCCCTTGTTCTTGCTTTGTATTCTTCTACCATTCTCTTCATCATTTTCTCTTCCTTCCTTCTTTTAATTCTTTCCATAATCATTAATATTCCCCTTTTTATTCCCCAAATTCCAAATATGCAAATTAGAACTATTAGAATTCCCTGTATTATTTTTAGCAAAATTCCGTTCCAAATGCCACCAAGCCAATTTCCCACTGACGCAAGTCCCTTTCCAACCTTCTCCCACACTCCTGGTTCTTTCAGTTCCTTCAAATATGCACTCTCTTTTGTTAGATTAGCAAGCATTGTTTTAATTTTCACACTATTGTCTGGAATATGCGTGCAACAGTGTCGCGCACCAAGCATTTTGCAAACGCCGCCATCCTTTGCTAAAAGAATGTCTAGGGCAAGCCTATTTTGAAGAGTCATAGCTCTTTCCGCTGCAAGTTCAGCATCTATCAGGATTATAGCACCTGAAAACTTTGTCAACATGTTATCCACTATAGTAGACAACTTTCTTATTTTGATGGAATTCAACACAACTCCCAATGAAGGAATCATGGCTCCAAATATATCTCCTACCACAGCAGCTGCGGTCTCTCTTTTCTGGATACGATGGGATCCAGATGTCTTTGGAATCATCGATAGGTCATCCAGTTGATAAACCTTTGGGAACACTATACCCAAATAACATCTCCCCCACCATCCTTTTGGAAGACGATAATAAGCATTATGCCCACAAATGTAATATACGCCTGGTATGACAGGATCAAGTCCGTTCAGCATGAATGTCCATTTGGCCTTAAAGATAAACGTATGTTTACACTCACTCGCTCCTACGAAAATGTTGTCATAATAAGATTCACCTCGATATATACAAAATTTTCCTACATGCCAAGCATCTAAAGCTATTCTCCCTTGTGTCTTTATTGCGGCAAAAGCATAATTATCTACTGAAGTCCTCTTATGTAGCTCCTTTTCTAATTTCGCATTCATGTGTGCCCTTCTATCATCTGTTCGATCTAAAAAGCTTATTTCTACTGCAGATAGCGAGCAGGTAAGATTTTCCCTATGAGCGTGAGCCGTTTCAAAAGGTTGCATTGGCTCGAAAAATTCTCTCATTATTTTAGCATCCCAATCTTTAGCAATCTGGCTTAGCTGCGTGATTATAGGAACATATGCAAAGGTAACATCATAATTTGAATAAAAATACTGTATGTTGGTTTGACCATAAAATCTAGAAGTTACTATACTACATGTAATCCCATATGTAAGAGGCATGTGATGATAAGTCACTCCTTCCGTTACCGATGTCGGTATCTGTGTACACACATAACAATCTTTCGCATCCATAGTTTCAACATATTCTGTTAGCAAGCGATAGAAAACATTATACGAAAGCTCCTTTTTATCATGCAAGTGTCTCTCATCTAATTCTAGTCTTTTCAGTGCAGTTAGTTCAGTGACAGTAACAGGAGCAAAAGTAGAAGCATCAATTTTCTCATTCTCACCCTTACCATGCATTCCAAGCACTATTGCCATTATTATTAGTACACATGCAATTACCAAGCCTATACACGCATATTTACAATATTTCTTTCTACTGTTTTGTGTAGCGTACCTAGTCATGATCTGTATAGAATCAGAGAGCTAGAAGCACCTGTAAAAGAAACGATTTAGCAATTCAGTTACAAAGCTGAACGAGCGCAATGTTCACACAGTTTTCTTCAGAAGCCAAGTCAATTATCGGTTAGCAGCATTTGTCTCAATTCGGCAATAATTCAGTTTCTTTTTTTTTTTTTTTCTCAGCAAAGTTGTCTCAAATCGTGTTTAAGAGTCAATCAGGTTTTCAAAAGTCTTATCAGGTTAGCAAATGTCTCATCCGGTTTAGCAATGTCTCAGCTGGTTGTATCACGTTAGATTATAGCAAGCAATGTAATTTATCAGCTTTTCAATCAACAGTGTCCATAAAACTTTTCTTTTCTATTGGTATCTCTTCTTCTTCGTTCTCGAGGCTAAGAGATACAAATTCGTCAGTCCAATCGTCATGGACTACATATGCCCATTCAGGACCGGAATATCTTCTGTTCGGTATCCTTTTTCTTTTCAATTTTGCATCTCTTTTTAATTCTGCCTCACTGGTACTTTCCTCTTTGGTCAAGTCTTTTCCTTCACTTGAGGTTGGTACCACGACAGACACTTCTTTTCTTTTCTCTTTCACCTTTGGCCCTTCGTCATTCAATTTTTCTCTAGTTCCTAGTTTTACTGGCGATCTACTTTGTCTTTTCTTTGCACCGTGTCCATTTGATGCACCTGCGATCTCTTCTGAAGAAGTTTGAACAGTTTCGTTCTTTTCTGCCTTGTCCCCTTGTTCTGGAGAGACAATCACGTTTTCCTTCTCTTTTTCTGTACCGTCTGCTTCTGGGAAAGCCCTCCTCTGATCAGGCTCTCCTGCTTTTTCACCTCTTTCGAGCCCTTTGTCACCGTTATTTTCTTCAGGCTCTGTGTCACTTTCAGCTGCTTCAGGCTTTTTGTCACCCTCAGCCGCTTCAGGTTCTTTGTTACCTTTAGCTGCTTCAGGTTCTTTGTCACCCTCAGCTGCTTCGTCGCTGTCTGAGGTTTCTCCTTGGTCTTCCCCAAGAGAATCAGTTTCGTCCTCAGAGAATATTTCTCTCTCCTCTATGTCTGCCTGTTCGCTTCCAGCTCTGTTTTGCTCTGTCTCAGCGCTCGGCACTTTATTATCAGCTACTGGCAGTTTCAGCGCTTCAACTTCCTCATCGGTGGGACACAACACTTTCTTTGTGTGACTGGCGTGAATCCAGTTGGGAACCCCCGCACACTTCACAGCGGTAGTTGTCGTCAGGATCACTTGGAAAGGGCCTTTCCAACGGGGTTCCAGACACGACTTCCTCACGTGCTTCTTTACCACGACCCAGTCACCTGCTTTCAGTGTGTGTCCTGGACCTTGGATCGGTGGCAAGGTGGTCGCTTCCACCTGGTGAGAGAAAGAGCGAACCACGTCAGCCAGACCTTTGCAGTAGTCTAACACCATATCATCTGTAATATTCAAAAGCGCGTTTGCGGGAACTGCAGGAAGTCTCATGGCCCTGCCCATAAGTATTTCGTGCGGGGACAATCCAGTCTTTCTGTCAGGTGTATTTCTCATTGACATTAACACCAAAGGCAATGCGTCAGGCCATTTCAAATTTGTCGATGCACATATTTTCGCCATTCTTGATTTCAGTGTACCATTCATCTGCTCCACCAGTCCTGATGCTTCTGGGCGATAGCTACAATGCAGTTTTTGCTCAATGTTCAGCGCTTCGCAAAGTAACTTTATCACCTCGTTATTGAAGTGACTTCCCCTATCTGATTCTAAAGAGATCAGGAATCCGAAACGTGGTATCAACTCCCTCAACAATAGCTTTGCAACTGTAAGGCTGTCATTTCTACGTGTGGGGTATGCCTCAATCCAGTGACTAAAAATGCACACAATCACCAACACATACTTCAAACCTCCATGCACAGGCATCTCAATGAAGTCCATCTGCATCCTGCTGAACGGGCCACTGGCCCTGCCAATGTGGCTCGCGTTCACAACTGTTCCCTTTCCTGGGTTCATCTGCTGGCAAATGACACAACGATGGCAAACTGCTTCTGCAGCTTGACGAAATCTGGGGTTAAACCAATCAGTTTTGAACAATCTTATCATGGCATCTCTCCCTAGGTGAGCCTGCCCATGATAGAACCGCGCTAGCTGCGATAAGAGACAATTTGGTAAAACATATTTTCCCTCATTTGAAACCCATAACTCATCTGGTCTCTGTGTACATTGTGATTTAACCCAGGAAGCCTTTTCATCCTCCCTGACACTATTCTGTAATGCTTTTAGTTCATCCATTGTATCTACAACCTTCAAGGCAAATGCTTCAGCTGGTTCAAGCTCTGGCTCACTTATCAAATTCCATTCATCCCTGAGCAATATACAGTTCAAGGCACAAAATCTTGCGACTTGATCCGCATATGCATTTCCCAGAGAAACATAGTCCTGTCCTTTTGTATGAGCACTACACTTTACCACTGCAATTTCGGCTGGCATTTGAATGGCGTGTAACAATTCCCTTATTCTCTCCCCGTTTTTCACTGGGGACCCTGAAGAAGTCAGGAAACCTCTCTGTGACCATAGTTGCCCAAAGTCGTGCACAATTCCAAACCCATACTGACTATCAGTGTAAATAGTAACCTTCATCAATGCAGACAGTTGACATGCTCTTGTAAGGGCTACAAGCTCTGCTACTTGTGCAGAATAGACTCCTTGAAGCCAGGACGCTTCCAAGACACCTGTTACAGTACATACAGCATATCCTGCTTTCAATATTCCCATTGCATCTCTTAAACATGACCCATCAACAAAAATAATTTGGTCATTTTCATCAAGCTTAGTATCCTTAATGTCAGGTCGGGGTTTTGTGCAAAATTCAGTCACCTGAAGGCAGTCATGCTCGACGTCTTCAGCGTTCTCAATTTCAGCATTTTCTCCAGGAAGCAAGGTTGCTGGATTCAACGTAGTGCACCTTTTCAGCTGCACATTCGGTGAGCCCAGAATTATCGTCTCATACCTTGTGAGTCTTGCTCCAGTCATGTGTTGCGTTCGGGAGCGGGTCAAAAGTATCTCAACTGAGTGAGGGACCATGACTGTTAATGGATGTCCCATCACTATTCCTTCACTCTGAGTGAGGCTGATACCAACTGCTGCTACGGCGCGCAAACACCCTGGAAGTGCTGCTGCAACCGGATCCAAAGTAGCTGAAAAATACGCTACTGGTCTGTTTATGCCACCATGGGCTTGGGTCAAGACAGACAAAGAACATGCATCACGTTCATGACAAAACAATGTGAAAGGCTTTGTGTAATCAGGCATACCTAAAGCTGGAGCCCTGCACATGCATTCTTTCAATTCAATAAAAGCATCCATCTCATCTCCTTTCAGCTCAATTTCATCCAATGCATCCTTCTGGGTCAGTTTTAGTAAAGGCTTTGCTAGAGTCGAGAAGTTGGGAATCCACTGGCGACAGTAGCTCACCATCCCCAAAAACTTCCTCACCTCCCTTCTTGTCTTTGGTGGACTCATTTGAAGTACACTTGTTATTCTCTCCTTCATTATTCTCCGTGACCCTTTCTCTATTTGGTGACCCAAATATTTCACTTTCTTCTGACAGAACTGCAATTTTGAAGGTGACACCTTGTGTCCATTCCTTCCCAAGTGGTTCAATAGGGCAATGGTATCAGCTGTGCAGCCACTTTCTGTCTTAGCTGCAATCAGTAAGTCATCAATGTATTGTACTAGGACTGACTCGAATGGCAATTCTAACGCTTCCAAGTCTTTCTTTAGAATCTGATTGAAAATTGACGGTGACTCAGAAAACCCTTGAGGAATTCGACACCAACTGTAAACTCGGTCTAAGAATTTGAAACAAAAGAGAAATTGGCTGTCCTCATGAAGAGGCACCGAAAAGAAAGCTTGTGACAAGTCGATGACTGAGAACCACTCGGCATCGCAAGGGATTTGAAACATTATCACGGCTGGATTCGGTACTACAGGGCAGCATTTGACTATGATGTCATTTATTTTCCTCAAGTCCTGCACAATTCGGACCTTTCCACTTGGCTTTATTAGTCCCATGATTGGTGAATTACATGTACTGCTTAACACTTCTTTCAGTACCCCCTGTTTTACAAACTCGTCAATGAGTTGGGCGACTTTCATGAGGGTGTCTTGTGCCATGTGGTATTGTGGGGTCTGGGGAAAGGTTGCATTGGGTTTTACTGTCACTTTCACTGATTCCACTCCTTTCACCAATCCCACTTCCTTTCCTGTCATATCCCACACTTCTTTTCCGACTGTTTCCCGTAATTCAGCTGGAATATCTTCTTCAGTTAACATCGGAAGAAGGTTATTCAGTGGATATTTTTCATCGACAACTTCCATCTCGTCCCCTTCTACACTGTCCTCTTCTTCCCCATCACTGCTCGTCTGAATTCTTATTCCATCGTACGAACACATAATCGAACATCCCAATTTGCACAATAGGTCTCTCCCTAACAGTGCTATCGGGCTTGAGTCACATACCACAAAATTATGTAACCCTTGATAGTTACCAATGCTTATTGGTACTGGATCTGTGATTGGGTTCGTCAGGTACCTGTTTGCTACTCCCACCACTTGAACTGTCCTCCCTGATAGTGGCAAATTTGGTACTTCAATGCTCCTAACAGTTGAGCGTGTGGCTCCTGTGTCAACCAAGAATGAGACACGATGACCCATAACTTTTCCCTCTACATATGGACCCTTTTGATCAACTTCCAAGGATGCTGCAAGCACACAATTTCCCTCCTCATCTGAACTTTCACTCTCCCATACATTGTTTATTCCACTCTCACTGTGTAATGGAAACTGTTGTACTGTGCCATTTGTATTCATCACCTGACTCGAGACCTGTGGAGGAACCATCACTTGCTGCTGATTCATTGGTGCCAAAGGTATTTGCATTTGCTGATTAGGTACCATGGGTAACTGCTGTTGCATCGGCTGCATTTGCGTCATCTGCATACGAGGCATCTGTATCTGCTGCGGCTGCATAGGCTGTAATCCTTGCAACTGATTTATGGTCTGAAAATTTGGGTTTGGACCTCTCACTTTCGGTCCCCTCATTGTCTGGAATGCATTGACATCATTGTTTTGCTGACCAACACCTGCACCTACACCTTCCTGCACCATCATTGGGCACTCGCGTTTCCAATGTCCGACAATTCCGCACGCGTGACACGGCATCACCCTTTTCATTGCCTGCATACCATTCGAAGTCACAACAGTATTCAAATCCGGACCATTATTCACAAAACCTCCTCTGCCTCTGCCTCTCGCCTGTGGCTGGAACACCATATTTCCCTGCGGCTGCGGCTGCAGTTGCGGTACCTGCTGTTGGAACCCTTGCAACCCTTGCAAACCTGTCTGAGCTGCTTTAAGCTGCATCATCATCACTTTCTCTTTCAACCTTTTCTGTTTCACTTCAATTTCATCGCTACAGTATTTCGCATAAGTCAACACTTCATCAATCGGTTTCGACTGCCAACAAATCAAATGCGTCTTTATCATCTGACTTATCTCTGGTCTCAGTCCTTCCACGAATCTAAACACAAAATGAAGCATGTCCTTCGCCTCTATTGTTTCCGTGCCACTGTAGTTCTTGAACGCCTTCAACAACCTCTCATAGTAACCATGAATCGACTCTTTAGCCTCTTGGGCAGTTCTATCAATCTTCTGCCAATCCACATTTTTCGCGGCAACCTTTGTCTTCAAGTGCTCAATCACCTTGTGGTACAAGCTCATCACCATAGGTGATGGTGCACCCGTATCCCTGTCTCTCTCTGGTTCACTTGTCGGCCAACCTACAGCCCTTTTGCATTCTTCCCACAAGTCTGCCGGAACCACAATCTCAAAGAGGGTGTTCAGGTCTTCCCAAAGACATTTTGCAAGCTTCACAAACCTATCAGTCTGTTGATACCATTCAATCGGTTTCTCCCTCAGTTTGGGAAAATCATCCGTAAAAGACTGAATGTCGCTTCTGTGCCACGGTACATGTATCAATTTTCCCCCTGCTGTCTCCCTCATTGGTAACATGGTTACTGTATCACTACTCTGTGGTCTTTTCTCCTTGTGCTCTGGGACGCTGTCTTTCTTCTTTTCCTTTTTCTTTGCCCACCTGCTTTCCCATTTGTCTAAGCACCTCCACACTTGTGCACTCTGCAGCAACTCTCTAAGGTGCGTCTTCATGCCTGCTGACCTCATGTGTTCAAAGTCTGTGGTCCCGAAATCCAATCTATAGCTCCTGCTCAAGTGTTTTGTCTTGTCTATCTCAACCCCGTGTCAACCAAGAATGAGACACGATGACCCATAACTTTTCCCTCTACATATGGACCCTTTTGATCAACTTCCAAGGATGCTGCAAGCACACAATTTCCCTCCTCATCTGAACTTTCACTCTCCCATACATTGTTTATTCCACTCTCACTGTGTAATGGAAACTGTTGTACTGTGCCATTTGTATTCATCACCTGACTCGAGACCTGTGGAGGAACCATCACTTGCTGCTGATTCATTGGTGCCAAAGGTATTTGCATTTGCTGATTAGGTACCATGGGTAACTGCTGTTGCATCGGCTGCATTTGCGTCATCTGCATACGAGGCATCTGTATCTGCTGCGGCTGCATAGGCTGTAATCCTTGCAACTGATTTATGGTCTGAAAATTTGGGTTTGGACCTCTCACTTTCGGTCCCCTCATTGTCTGGAATGCATTGACATCATTGTTTTGCTGACCAACACCTGCACCTACACCTTCCTGCACCATCATTGGGCACTCGCGTTTCCAATGTCCGACAATTCCGCACGCGTGACACGGCATCACCCTTTTCATTGCCTGCATACCATTCGAAGTCACAACAGTATTCAAATCCGGACCATTATTCACAAAACCTCCTCTGCCTCTGCCTCTCGCCTGTGGCTGGAACACCATATTTCCCTGCGGCTGCGGCTGCAGTTGCGGTACCTGCTGTTGGAACCCTTGCAACCCTTGCAAACCTGTCTGAGCTGCTTTAAGCTGCATCATCATCACTTTCTCTTTCAACCTTTTCTGTTTCACTTCAATTTCATCGCTACAGTATTTCGCATAAGTCAACACTTCATCAATCGGTTTCGACTGCCAACAAATCAAATGCGTCTTTATCATCTGACTTATCTCTGGTCTCAGTCCTTCCACGAATCTAAACACAAAATGAAGCATGTCCTTCGCCTCTATTGTTTCCGTGCCACTGTAGTTCTTGAACGCCTTCAACAACCTCTCATAGTAACCATGAATCGACTCTTTAGCCTCTTGGGCAGTTCTATCAATCTTCTGCCAATCCACATTTTTCGCGGCAACCTTTGTCTTCAAGTGCTCAATCACCTTGTGGTACAAGCTCATCACCATAGGTGATGGTGCACCCGTATCCCTGTCTCTCTCTGGTTCACTTGTCGGCCAACCTACAGCCCTTTTGCATTCTTCCCACAAGTCTGCCGGAACCACAATCTCAAAGAGGGTGTTCAGGTCTTCCCAAAGACATTTTGCAAGCTTCACAAACCTATCAGTCTGTTGATACCATTCAATCGGTTTCTCCCTCAGTTTGGGAAAATCATCCGTAAAAGACTGAATGTCGCTTCTGTGCCACGGTACATGTATCAATTTTCCCCCTGCTGTCTCCCTCATTGGTAACATGGTTACTGTATCACTACTCTGTGGTCTTTTCTCCTTGTGCTCTGGGACGCTGTCTTTCTTCTTTTCCTTTTTCTTTGCCCACCTGCTTTCCCATTTGTCTAAGCACCTCCACACTTGTGCACTCTGCAGCAACTCTCTAAGGTGCGTCTTCATGCCTGCTGACCTCATGTGTTCAAAGTCTGTGGTCCCGAAATCCAATCTATAGCTCCTGCTCAAGTGTTTTGTCTTGTCTATCTCAACCCCGTTTTTGTCAGCTATTTCTTGCAATCTTCTGTGTACCTTATTCACTTCTCTCGTAATCCTGGGACATAGATACCTCAGCTCTTCTTCCGAGTAGGACTCTAGCCTATTCACACCCATAGTCCCTTCCACCAATTCTTCTGCTTCCATCCCCAACCTTACCCTATTCAGGTAGTCTTCCCCCTTCCCACTTGTTGAGCTTTGCGTGGAATTCAGACTGTTGAACCACTGTGTCAGCTGTTGCGCATTCAACCCCATCAGCGTAGCATTCACATCGACTGCCATTGATGGTTGCGGCAACTTCTCAGTATTCGATGTTAGCGGTATCATCAGTGGGGGACTCGACCTCACCACTGTTTACTGAGCACATATGGGACTAAACTCCATCAAGGACCCAGATCCAGTTGGCTGAGCCACTATCGGAGTTATCACTGGAGTGTTTTCTATGCACCTCCTTTCCGTCCCATTCTGCACCATTAATCCCTGACCGCTCATACCTGAGTTAGGCTGACTATACAAAGGTACCGGAGGACCTACAGTAATGGGTAGGGATATCGCATCTGGGTTCTGTCCATTCCCCATGTTCTGAGACATGTTCATTCCCACACTATGGGTCATCATTGCCGGCATGCCCATCTGACTCCCCGTCATCTGAGCATGTGCTGTTCCCCCCTGCATCTGCTTTTGATGCATCAAAAACTGGTTTGATTCAGCTTGTGCCAATATTGGGTTGCAACCATTCTGTACTCCCATTACGGTTGTATCTAAAATCATTCCCGTACTGTTGTCACTGCTGTAGTACCTTGGGACCTGCGGCTGATAGTTTTCTGCTGGTTTTAAGATAGGCACGTCTGGGTATATTCTCCTAACCTGTGGTATCTGCAGGGTGAACAGTAAACTCGGGTCCTTAGATCCTGATGGCATTTCTGAATTCGGAGTTTCATTATTCTGTACCGGTACCGGAGGGGCAGAACTGGTACTTGGACCTTGTCCACTCTCTGCATAAGGCGGTGGACGGTCGTTCAGCAATTGCATGATGAACTCCTCATCATCTGACTCATCTTCTCTATCTTTGGAACACCTCCTGTTTGTCTTACAGGTAGCTTTCTTGCCTGTCGCCTCTTCTTCCTTAGTAATTGCGGGAAACAATTTTATCCCCTGCAGTACATCTGACCTCCACACCTTCTGTGCATTATCCCACCTAGCGTCCGCTAGCGTCTTTTCTACCTTCCTCATCCTGGTCTCGAATTTCTTTTGCTGTTGCTGTCTAGCCATTAGTTCCCAAATTGCTAGAGCCTCAAACTGTGCTGGTCTTGGAGGTACCTTCATGTCGTACATCGCAAATCTCAAATTCTCTAGGATCCTTATATTGAATGTCCCATGGATCGGGAACGCTACGCTCCCATGTTTCTCTGTCAGCTTGTGCCATTGCTTTAGCCAAAGGCACGGAGCTACCCCTTTTTCCTCCATTACAATGTAAGCTGGTGTACCTTCGGGTGGAGTCTCCTCTCCTACGCTCGCTTTAATGTAAGACTCTCCCTTCATCGCACTCTTTAATGCTTTAAAAAATTTAATTTTCTCGTCTTTTATTTCACAAAGATTGTAATCAATAGGTGACTTTAATTCCCGGAATACTCTTCGCTTGCCTTTCCCCTTCCAATCGAGCCCCACGGACTGCGTCCAATCCGTGCGCGACCCTTCTCTGCAACCAACCTATCCCAGCGCGGCTCCTAGTGACGTCACACTCACACACACTGCGGCTGACAAAGCCTCGCGGCTTGTCCTCCTTCACTCAGCTCCTCTCGTAACAACTTCTAGCATGTATCGCGAGCAACCAGAAAATATAAAACAGATCTGTCGGTTTACTACAGGAAGGGTAACACAATCGCTTCAGGACCTTAGGGATTTTTCACTAGCCTCGGCAGTTATTCCATCTTTCTCGGTCCCCACGTTCGCAAGCAAATCTGACCCGCAGACTCTGCTCTCAACTTGTCAGTGATCTATTCTAGTGCACTTAGAATTTGTCAAAGCCCGAAGTCGAAGTTTCTTTCACTCCCTTAACACATGTACCGACTTGTTGACCACGCCCGATCAACCTACTAAACCGACCAGACCACAACATAAAACAAGTGTCTCATACACTTTTCAACATACTCCGGAGTCTCTTGACCTCGCAGGGCCCGTCTCAACAACAACAACCACGTGGACCTTTTTCTGCACAAAGCGCCACATACACGTGAAGTTCGACGACTTCCCTACTCTCACACTCGGAGTCGCACCTCCGCTATTTCTATGAAGTTCGACGACTTCTCTACTTCTACCCTCGGAGTCGCACCTCCGCTATTCTCTAAAATCCTCGCAACCTTTACACACAATCTGCGGCAATAAGCTGTGCAAGCGCAAAATCCTAACTTCACTCATACCGTCACTAGTACCACCAACGCCGATTCCACACCTCCATTCTCTCCATTCGCAAGCTCCGAGATCCCGGGAAAGTGGCGGGGGACTTAGCCCATCATCATTCTCTCAATCTGTTTTACTCAAGAAAAATCTAATTCAACTTCTCGAGTGGGGTCTCAAAGGGCGTAACCGTTAATTCAACACCATGTACTTTAAGAGTACGGGGTCCCAAAAGGCGTAACCGTCCTCTGCTACCATCTACTGATAGAGCGTTCCCAGACTAATAATTTACCTGTAGTTGGACGCTCTTGGGTCGATGAATCTTTTGCCCAAGTGGGACTCTCCTCACCCGGGAGTAATCAATCAAAATCAACAATCAATAATCAATAACGAACATAAGCAATGCCCTGATCAACATAACACTTCACAATTAATCCAGAATACATTTCGGCGAAACCATGACCTTTCGGTCATGAATAACCACACCAGTTTATGCAAAGTTAATGAATTTATTTCCCTATATTAACAAAGCTAGCACAATGTAAATGTGTCTCAACACCAAATGATATATGTAAATGAACATTAATAGCTGTCCATATCGGCGGAAAAGATGCAATCTATGCAGCATTTGAATAACAATGCCTTCTATGATGGCAACGCAAACCACTAAAACTACAATCTGTAATGGGCTAATTGCATACATTTAGTCAGCATAACAAGGTCTCAAATTGCATCGTGCATCAAATGAATCCTCATCTAACCTCAAATTAGCATCGGCATGTGGGTCTTCATGCAAAAACAATTTAGCAACATCAATTTGGAAAACTCCTAACTAAGGCGCTTATCCAAAATCAGCAGTTGGTTACCTAAAAAGAAAACACAATGCAATTGTACAATTTCCTTTCATATTTACCAAATTCAATCAGCATTCAAGGAAGTCTTCGTCTCACAGGTACCGGTTCCGATCAGCATGGGACGGGGCAAAGGGGCAGGGTGGACGGGGCAATTGCCTCACGGCGGCAAGATAAAACTAATACTTCATGCAAAGGGACAAATCAAAGTTAAAGTCTCTAGGGCGAGAATTACTTAGAAGTCTCTAGAAGACGGCAAAATGACGAAGTCAGCAAGATGGGCCATAATGGCCAATGTCCTGCAAAATGGCGAGTATGGGCGATGTCTCTCGTAATGTCTCTCAAAATGGCTGGTAAAGTTCGTAATGGGATCAATAATAACTCCTTTCTCTTTGTGCACCTGGTTTAAATAGACAACAGTTCAAATCCAGTAGGGTCTCCATTGGAGGGTTCATAGGTTAGCTTCAAATTGTCCAATCAAAAACAACAGTTCTCAAGCTTTTACTTAAGCATACATTATCCTTGGAGTCGGGAACGTAAGTTGCAACATATTTTACCAATTAACTCACTTTCAGAGCGTCCATTGTCTGCACCTGCAGATTGACCTTGGAGTGAAGAAAAAAAGATGCCAGGCTGGCACGAAACCTTAAGATAAGCATGTGAACGATCTCACTGGAAAAGTACAGCTTCAAGCAAGAATACACGTTTACTAGCACATTGGAAAAATACGAACATCTAAACCGTGAGACAAGGCCGCTAGGCCAAAGCCTCCACTAAAGTTATGCTAAGCTAGAGCATTTCTAACAAGCAAATCATGGCACACGTTTACGATTATGTCAAGCTAGTACAATTCTAATACATCACGTTATATGAAGCACGCTTATAAATGTTGGCAAACTACTCTGAGGGCACATTTGTCCCCGTACAATCTTATTTAGTTCGATTAAAGTCACACTTGATTATTGCTACACTACGTTTATGCGCTAATAAATGTAAAACCTTCATTTCAGCTTCATCACAGGAAACACAGAGAAGAGGTGACACGATTGTACAATTGGAAACCCTCCTCTACTTAGAACATAGATACAACACGAGCCCAGACCCAGCGACTCTCGGAAATATAAACTGCAAATCATCTCTGGTACAGATACCACTGGGAGGTGCAAACGCTGCAAGGCTTGCCTCCAAGAGCCGTGCATATCAATAATGGAATAAGTCCACTAAATTATTACATTAGCTATGCCAGCAAAGAGACACGATAATACACATACGCCAAAATCAACACACTGACGGAGAACCAGTGACAGAAAAACGATCAATTGCACGTGCGTATGCGGTCTATTACCAAACCTTATATGGAGAAGGGGACTCTATTGACTCAATAGCTCTGCAGGAGTTCACATAAGATCTCCTGGTGTGGTGACTCACTAATGATGAAAGAGATCTCCTGGAAGGGGAGAGGTGTAAGGTGGAAGTGTCAGCGGCCTTGCATCAACTGCAGAGTGATCAAACACCAGACCCCAGTGGATTCCCAGCTAAATTATTTAAACATACCACACGCATCACAATGCCAACTTTTAAAACATTGCTAGAAAAGTCGCTGCAAGTTGGGGAACTGCTGATAGATCAGAGCACAACTGAAATAACTGTCATAGGTAAATTTAGTCAGGCTCCTAGACTACGATTTCTCATACACATAGAGCCCAAAGCTGTGGCCTCATGTCTGGTTGATGTAATGTAAAGGATGAAGTACGCCTTGCTGTACATAATAAGGACAGAGCATGTCACTGAGGATTTCCAAAACCCTATAGAGGAGCTAGGCCAAAGGGTATATTATCCCATGTAATACATGGTCACACCATCACCTTTCCTACAAATCACTTGAATCCCTGGTGCATAGCTGTTTCACATGAAAGAGAGAACATGTTTGCAAACATGAAAAATAAAAATAAAACCTCTACAGCAAAATTAAACACATCACAACCCTGTTTGATATTTGTTGCAAACAGATATTGGAAAAACTTCAATACAAGTCAGAAAAAGCTGCAGTAGCTCTTAATGTGTAGAAACATGCAGAAAATGTCTAGCTTTACTCTATCTAAGGAGTGCAAAAAATAAACTTAATCTCTCTGCCTGTCATTGTAACCTATTAAAACAGAACGGAAGAAAGGAAAGCAATATTCAGTTATTGTTGCTTTAAACAACTGCCTCAATTATGCCCCGTGACCTGACTTTCACCTTGGCAGCAGGTATTGTGACATCAGAACTCGACTGTGATAACTTATAATAGTTGAGTTTTTACATCTTTTCTTTATAACCATTAATCGGCAACTGGTTGCGCCACAAATCACCAATTATAAAGAAATGAGAGACTGGTATTTATCCAGGGATTAGAGAATCCCATGTATTTTAAAATCATTAACACATCCGACCAATGTGGATTCATGCCCCAAGGGCCACCAGACGCAATATTAGATGATTGCATAATGCCCCATCCTTTACTGATCATTTGGAAGGCCCATGGCCTTGATGATGGTGGACTTTGACAAGGCGTTTGATTTAATAGAATGGGACCATTTGTTTACCCTCTTGGAGAGGATTAACTTGTGGTGTTGGTTTCTGAGTTATACCCAGGTAGGTATAGCTAAATCTGGTGACAATGGTCCAAGTGAGAGGGGTAAAAATAGGCAGCCTCCCTGATACAGAGAGGCACAAGAGAAGGATGTCAATGACCCCTTGCTCTGTTCCATTGCATTTCTGCCATTAGCTGAACAGATATGAATCAACGCTATTTTACAAGGGCTTTAATGGATACCCAGGGTGCACGATGAGGTCTCTTTCCAGTCAGATGAGCTGCTCATCCACCTCTAGTTTCCTGAATAGTCTGGACCCATGGTCACAAAGAGGCTACAGACTTTCGGTAAATACACAGGCCTAAAAGGGAGCCGATCAAAGTCTATGGTTTATCTGATAGTTACAGAACTCAGCCTACAACGGGTTTCCAATGTGTCAACTGTTAGAAAGGGCTTCCATTACTTGGGAGTGTTCAAAATACAAGCATGGGTCCATAATTGTCTAACTGAGATGGACCAGCTGTGAAGCAATCTTAACTTATGGTCCCATCTCCAACTGTCATTGATTGGTAGGGTGGCCGTTGTTAAGATGATCCCAATGTTGCATCTCATACCTCAGCTGCCGAGTTATTCACATGGTATCCCAAATACAGACTCAATTAATTAATCAGGGGATCTATGTGGAATAGGAGGACCACACAAATCGTCAGGGCTAAATGTTATAAATCACAGTTCCCAGGTGGACTAAATGCTGCAGATATCAGGTCCTACTATTGTGTGTCACATTTGGAAACTATAAGTGAATGGATCAACGGCCCTTGGGCAAACCATACATATGCCACTGAGAAGTGAAGAATTGATGGCAAATACCCATTGCATTTCCTATCTGGTGGAAAGATGGAGCCAGGTTTTTCGCCAACAAAGATCACCATAAATAAATTACAGCTGTCCACCCTGGGTAGCATAGAGTGGCACAACAGGCTAAAGAAGGAAACTCCTTTAAAGAAGACTCCATGGTAGGCCAGATAACTCCTTGCAGGCTTTTATGGGATGGGATGCCACTGACATATCCAGCTTGGGGGATGTGAAGAAAGAACAATAATGTGCTCCTTCGCTGAACTCTAGCCTGACTAAGGCATGCCCATAAGTCAAGGAAACCACTGCCTCTCAATTCAGAATAATTCGCTTTAAATATCTACCTAACATATCCATTCCACAGCACCTATTTTGGCACTTTGGGTGGATTAGATCAGCTGAATGTCTGAGTTATGGACATAGCTCGGGTGACTTCTACGCAATGTGATAGTTTGACATATTTAAACCATTTCGGGAGGAAGTTTGAAAATCTGAGTGAGGCGCGGAGCTGTACATTGACTGTGGACCCCAAATTAACACTACTGCTCCTAATCAAGGACTTGAACATAAATAGATATAACTGAGTACTGATAAATATCAGTCAGATTATTGTGAAGAGGGATATTGCCCGATACTGGTAAAACAAAGACTCCCCCACAGATGTGGAGACTTGTAGGCACGTTGAGGATTTCTGTATTTTCTTACTGTTGTAACTGTTACCGTTTGTATATTTGCAACTGCTAATATTGTGGTTGTCATATAAAGTGCTCCTTAGATCGAGTTTGTGCTACATGAAACTTCACGTACTCATGCAAAACACTTCTCCTATTGAGTTCACGCTCTATGAACCTTTGTAAAAAAACAATTAAATAAATGTGAAATAAATAAAAAAGAAACAGTGGCATGCCCAAAACAAGGAAGATGAAGAAACAACAGATGGCCACGCAGCACGAAGCGGCGAAGCAAAAGAAGAAAATAGTGCACCACACTAAGGTATCTTGCTGATTGTGCAATTATCCATGTACTAGGGTCAGTCTCTAAGGCGGTAACAAAGCAGCCTCAGGTGGAACAAAAGTAAAGCATTTCCCTATGAAATCAAGAGAATTTTGAAAGGCAGACCCAGGAACGAATGAAGGTGATGGGTGAGAGATGGGCATGGTTAAATCCCACAGAACAGATTTCAATAGGTCAAAAGATCAAAGTCCTGTGAAGGACGATGACCCATCCTCAAAGAAAGCCCTCTGTTGTGAGGCCAGTGGGGAGCGCAAGGAGCATCAGGAGACAGAAAATGAGTGGCTCAATATATGCATTCCAAAGCATTGCCACTAATGGCCATAAAAGCAACACAGTATTAGGTGGATGACTGTGAGAAATGCTGGAGATAAGCTGAGAATTATAATAGAGAAAAGGCAATAGCTCCATGTGAGGAAGTTAAATACTTGTCCGAGCCATCTCTGGGGACTGCAGCTAACAGCCACTCAACCACACTTCAATATCCAAAACCAAATTAATACACTACGGGGCATATTTATACTCCGTTTGCGCCGAAATTGCGTCGTTTTTTTGGACGCAATTTCGACGCAAAACTAACGCCAACTAACGCCATATTTATACTATGGCGTTAGAGGCGAATAGCGCCAAAGTTCCCGGAATGTGCGTCATTTTTTAGCGTGAACCCCTTCCTTGCGTTAATGATATGCAAGGGAGGCGTTCCCGTCTAAAAAATGACTCCCAGGCCTTTACGTGGTATTTATACTCCCGGGCAAAAGAGACGCCCGGGAGTGGGCGTGGCTAAAAACGGCGCATTTGCGCCGCTTTTTAACGCCTGGGTCAGGCATGGCGTTAAGGGACAAGTGGGCTCAAAATGAGCCCAGAGTGCCCTCCCCTGCCCCCAGGGACCCCCCCTGCCACCCTTGCCCACCCCAGGAGGACACCCAAGGCTGGACGGACCCACCCCAGGGACATTCAGGTGAGTAATTTTTTTATTTTTTTTTAATAATTTTTGGTGGCATAGGGGGGCCTGATTTGTGCCCCCCTACATGCCACTATGCCCAATGACCATGCCCAGGGGACAGAAGTCCCCTGGGCATGGCCATTGGGCAAGGGGGCATGACTCCTATCTTTACAATGATAGGAGTCATGTTGATGGGGGATGGGCGTCGAAAATAAATGGCGCAAGTCGGGTTACGACGATTTTTTCGACGTAACCTGACTTGCCCCATTTTAAGACGCCCATGCGCCATTTTCCCCCTACGCCGGCGCTGCCTGGTGTACGTGGTTTTTCTCGCGCACACCAGGCAGCGCCGGTCTGCTTGCGCCGGCTAACGCCATTCAATAAATACGGCGCCCGCATGGCGCTGCAGAATGGCGTTAGCCGGCGCAAAACTTTTTGACGCTAAACTGCGTTAGCGCAGTTTAGCGTCAAAAAGTATAAATATGGGCCTACGTATTTATACTATTTTTGCGCCGCATTTGCGTCGTTTTTTGACGCAAAAACGGCGCAAATGCGGCGCTAAAAAAAGTATAAATACGGGCCTAAACTTCTCCTCCAACCTGCAACTCAAATGTGCATCGAGCCTTTCTGTCTCAGTTCACCTTTAAAACCTGCATTTCAGAATATGTCAACTGATCATGAATCTTTCTTTTCCACTAAATGGAACTTTGAATCGTGACCCAGCCAACACGTGAACTCACAATAATGAGATAAAACCTTGCACTTTATTCGTTTTATAAAGCAAGCACTGCCGCAGATCTCTTTTTCATGAAGAAAATCTTCGTTTTGTGGAGCACGGTGTCAAACTGAATTTATATTTCCAACCCTTAATTAAACTTTTCATATGTACGAATATAGAACTATAGAAAGGAGCCTAACTGTGGCAAGATATTCATGGAATTCTTCTCCAGTGTGACAAAAACGCGGACGTAACAATTGTCCCTCACACAGAAAGTAGAGTACGAAATATGCGATGATACCCAACAGTTTAAATGAATTTGCAGTGATTTTCTCCATCTTTCTGAATGGAAGAACCTTCTTTGCAGCTATTAAACATTCTATCACAAGAAACGGGAATCCATTACTCCTCTGGCAGAATAATTTACATAAATGTATATGTCATATGTATAACTGTTCCTATTTGATTGATTAAACCTATTTCTCCGATGAATAGACTTACTATGGTTAAAGGTCCTGTAGCATCTTCCCCATGACGTTTCAAGCAATGTAGTCTGGACTGTCAGATCTGTTTGTTGCATTATACCAATGTTATGCTCTGATTTTAATGAACTTTTTAACATTAAAAAGATATAAAATAAATATGACTAAGAGGAGTACCTGAGTATAAATTTGTTTTCCGCCATTATCAGTACGGTTAAATTGTGAAGAGAGTCCATGTGCTATATGGGCAAAAATAAGTTTAAAAAAGGAAGAGAGTAACTAGCGGAGAACAGCCATATATAGACTGTTAGGCAGCTCCGGGGAAGTGTAAGAGATTGAAGGAACTGGCAGCGAACATTTAAAAACATTCGTGTTTTCCAATAACCTTCTTGGAGAATTTCTGCATAACCTCCAGGCCCGAGAGCTCACTCTTAAGTATGGCACTGGTGAGGATTAGGAAAAAGGCAGACCTCTGAGGAAGGTTTCTTAACGATCTGTGCCATTTTAAAAGTTAATTGGCACAACAAGCGGTCTCCAGACGTGCGCTTTAGGAGCTCTGTGGATTTGGACCCGGGGGACGAGAACAGCATAAATATTTAGGCCCATATTTATACTTTTTGACGCTAAACTGCGCTAACGCAGTTTAGCGTCAAAAAATTTAGCGCCGTCTAACGCCATTCTGAAGCGCCATGCGGGCGCCGTATTTATGGAATGGCGTTAGCCGGCGCTAGCAGACCGGCGCTGCCTGGTGTGCGTGGAAAAAAACCACGTACACCAGGCAGCGCCGGCGTAGGGGGAAAATGGCGTTAGGGCGTCTTAAAATGGGGCAAGTCAGGTTGAGGCAAAAAAATCGCCTCAACCCGATTTGCGCCATTATTTTCGACGCCCAGATGCCATTTAAATGACTCCTGTCTTAGTAAAGACAGGAGTCATGCCCCCTTGCAAAATGGCCATGCCCAGGGGACTTATGTCCCCTGGGCATGGTCATTGGGCATAGTGGCATGTAGGGGGGCACAAATAGGGCCCCCCTATGCCACCCAAAAAAAATTAAAAAATATAAAAAATTATACTTACCTGAACTTACCTGAATGTCCCTGGGGTGGGTCCCTCCATCCTTGGGTGTCCTCCTGGGGTGGGCAGGGGTGGCAGGGGGGGTCCCTGGGGGCAGGGGAGGGCACCTGTGGGCTCATTTTGAGCCCACAGGCCCCTTAACGCCTACCCTGACCCAGGCGTTAAATAGTGGCGCAAATGCGGGGTTTTTTGACCCGCCACCTCCCGGGCGTGACTTTTGCCTGGGAGTATAAATACGACGCATTTGCGTCGCCGTCATTTTTTTAGACGGGAACGCCTTCCTTGCATCTCATTAACGCAAGGAAGGCGTTCACGCAAAAAAATGACGCTATTTGCCCATACTTTGGCGCTAGACGCGTCTAACGCCAAAGTATAAATATGGCGTTAGTTTTGCGTCGAATTTGCGTCGAAAAAAACGACGCTAATTCGGCGCAAACGGAGTATAAATACGGGCCTTAATCTTGACAATCCGTAATAGGACACGTACGAGACGCCCGTGGGTGTTTACGGAAGAACTATTTGGGGTAGGCGACCTGGACCTTTCTGAGACATCACCTACCCTGAGATACACAGCGGAAGGAACACCGGAAAGCAGATGTCAAATTCTAGTTCGTGACCATGGTGGATACCAGAGATACAACAGTGCAACTGTTTACTTATTCAAGTTTTAATTAAGGGGCGTGGCTTAGTGAGATTCTTGGTGTGTGAATCGTAGATTTCCAGGCTAAAAACAGTATGCCGAAGGGTGGACGGATGATCAAGGTCTGGGATACAATATTCCTATGATGAACAAGTTTAATACTGATTTACAGTAGGAGGGCCCCTAAGTTACTGATTTAAAAAAAGTCAAATAAGTTTAAACCCTGCAGTCAAACGAGGACCACCAAAAGCATAGGAGACCCGACTTAAGGCCCCCTGGCCCAACTCTCAAACCAACAATGCATTTATTTGGGGGGATGTCACACCCTAAACACCCTTCCGAAGCTAGCCCTCGTGTTCATTTGGTATGTTTCGCAATACATACAGACATTTCAGCAACTCGGGGGAATTTTGGAAAGTTCAAAGGTAAAATCTGAATAAAATGAAACAGGGCTAAGTTATGAAAAGGCTTTTGAAGCAACCTCGCAGTTGTCTGAGTGTAAGCCAAAACGGTGCTTCGATTCTGGTCTGGAATCGCCAGGAGAAGGGGAACTAGCCAAGTAATTAATGTATTGCAACGAACATTTGTTTTCTAATACAAAGCCATTTTCCTGCCATTTTACATTACTTGTGGAGAACTTGAAAGGGTGACACATATAACTAAGGGCCTGATTTATTTCTTGGCCCATGTGGATGATCCATCCAACAGCTTCAACGTATTCACATGGCCAAGACTCTGGTCTGCCTGCCCAATTAAAATGGTTTGTGGTTAATCACGGCTGAGTCTATGCCATCGCTGCCATAATTAAACCCCTCAGGGCGGCCTGATGGTGTAAAGGCCGTAGGAGGTTGACCACCTAATTTAGATGGGCGGAAGTAGAAGTCAATTTTCACTGTCTGTCACTGCCAGGAAAACCCTGGCTATATGGGGCAGTGAAAGCTGTTTAATGTCCTCTCCCATGGCAAAGGGAGCATTGTCATTTTTATTTTGAGAAAGAAAATCCTGCTTCACGATGTTCTTTTTGAAAATAAAAAATAAAACATTTTCCTATACGGTTCTGTCATGCTTGATGCCCCTGTTCGTCAAACTGCAAAAAGCACTGACAGGAACCGCAGTGACAGAGGTTCTTGGCAATGCTTTGGGCAATGAACCTCAGCTTGGCTGTCATTTCATAATTTGGCGGGCGGAGGTGCAACCAAGGCAACAGTCAAATTACTCGTTGCCCTGACCGACAAACTTCCATCTGCCAAATTATAAATCGGCCCCTGAATCATTAAAATACTTTATTTTTGCCTCATACTCCAACAGGTTTAATTTCACTTTATCTATCTGTGAAATTTTCAGAGGTCGAGGCCAGTTAATGGAAATCTAATAAATGTGTATGCTATTTTAAAATGCAGCACCTCTTGCCCCCAGCTTGGTGCGTCACACTACCTTAAAGAATATACTGGGTGCAATTATAGTGCTTTTGGAACCTTGGTTTCTAGATTGCTCTACAGCACAGAGAGCCATACTGTGGCATAACTTGAATTACGACTTCATAAAACACCATAAAAATGAATAATTCTGTTGACGCACGGTTCAGCAGGAGGAATAAAGCGTGGCCAACACACATACAATCCTTCTCGGTCTGGCATTATACATAGACTTGTTTTTTCCCTCACCCATATATATGTCTGCCATTGAGATACCAGCATGGCTTAATTTGTGCCAATAAATGCAGGTGGCGGGCACTGGCACCCATTTTTTGGGGAAGGGGATCCCAACAAAAACTTAGGGCCCTTGCACTTATTTTTAACAGATTAAGGGCCAGATGTAGCAAAGGATTTGCGCCTCGCAAACGGCGAAAATCGCCGTTTGCGAGGCGCAAATGCCTCTTTGCTATGCAGAAATGCATATTGCGAGTCGGGACCGACTCGCAATATGCATTTCAGAATCACAAATAGGAAGGGGTGTTCCCTCCCTAATTGCGATTCTGAGTGGTATGCAATACCATTTACGACCGCCTACGCGGTCGCAAATGGTGTCGCAGTTACCATCCACTTCAAGTGGATGGTAACCCACTCGCAAATTGGAAGGGGTCCCCATGGGACCCCTTCCACTTTGTGAATGGACCCAAAACATTTTTTTCAGGGTAGGTAGTGGTCCAAGGGACCACTACCTGCCCTGAAAAAAACCGAAACTAAAGGTTTCGTTTTTTTTTTTAAGTGCAGCTCGTTTTCCTTTAAGGAAAACGGGCTACACTTAAAAAAAAAAAAACTGCTTTATTGAAAGCAGTCACGAACATGGAGGTCTGCTGACGACAGCAGGCCTCCATGTTTGCGAGTGCCTATACTCGCTATGGGGCCGCAATTTGCGACCCACCTCATGAATATTGATGAGGTTGGTCATTGCGACCCCATAGCGAGTCGCAGTCGGTGTCTGAGACACCGTACTGCATACCAATTTGTGAGTTGCAAATTGCGAGTCGCATGGACTCGCACTTTGCAACTCGCAAATTTTTTATTTGCTACATCTGGCCCTAAGGCCTGCTAGTGTCCTACTGGCTTCAACAGGAAACTGCCCAGTGTGCACACCCAACATCTTCAAAACATGTTGGCAATGATAAACCCAGAGGAACTTTCCTTGCAGAAAAGGCACAAGAGTACAAGGTATGGATTAAGGCCATTTCAGGTGAAGTCAAATACATTCCTCTGCCTTCTCTCAAAGCTGGAAGATTTTCATGCTTGAAGATAAGATGGAATGGAAGAGAAAGTAAGCCGCTTCAGGATACCCTCCAGAACCCTCCCCTCCATTATTTCAGTTATAGTCTAGACAAATTATACAACACACACCACAAACCCATGACTGGCTTGGCACTTGGACTATAAGTGGTATTTCCCAATGGCATTCTTTCTTTGACCAGGCTGGCTGGTGACATTGCAGTGCTACTAAAGCTTGTGCAATGGTTAGTGTCAGTCCACCTCAAACAATGTGGGATGAACATGAAACCCGCATTGTTGGACTAGCCTACACACAAGTGCCCGACAGTTTGGTCTGACAGGTCAGTGTGTGAGCCATTTTTTGGGCTATTTGTAGGCCGGTTTTCCTGTTGATTTCCGTGGAATTTAAGTAGACATTGCCTGCAGCACTTCATATCAATGCAGTCTTTCATTCCTTGCAAACACCTCTACAGTTTGCCTTTACAGGGTCAAAACCGCTCCAATTTGTAAACATGGGTCACATTTTTAGCGATCTAATTCACTAATGCGGACTAATTTTGTTTTGGTGCCTGGGTCTAGTTTGTGTCCCAGTCCAACACTGGAAACCGAAGCAGATCGGGAGAGTTTGTAGGAATTCTTGAAACAGATTACTTGCAAGTCACCCAAAGCAGTAACTGGGCAGGCCTCCCAAAATAAGGGCAAAATATATCAAGAGGACAACCCGCTATGCTCTGATTTCAAAATCTATTGACACCTCATCACCTTTGCAGCACAGGCTAAGTGACTGAGTACAGTGGAACATGGGTCCTCACTTGGAGATCAGCATCACTCATGCAATGATTACTTTGTAGCAACAGGTGAGAAGAAGGAACAGGAGCCCTTACACAAGGTTTGCTTTGCTTGGGAAGGGATTGAGGGTTTGGTGGGCGGCGTCTTCAAGCCCATGGTATCGTTCCTTCAGACATCGTCATGGCACTTCACTGTTTTCTTTGGATTTAGGTTCCAATGCATGGAAAGATCATCTACACGCCAGGCAGCCTATATCCTTGTCCGTAGTCTTGGAATGTATTTTCGACCACATGAGGAGACCCAAAGTTTCTGCCTCTGGTTTCACTATTCTTCTTCACAGGTGTGCAGAGCTTGTTAGTGCGGTGACTATTATACAAGTCTAAGAGATCAGTTTATATCCAAGTACAGTGGCTATTTTTTTTGTATTGGTTGTCACATGTCAATACTAAGCATTACTGCACAATTCAGAAGGTGAATGTCTTCAGGAGGCATGTGTACTAAGGTTTTTTTCATGAATACCGTACGGAGATTATTACAAAATTGACACTTTATCCAAGAAGCAGTTCAGAAAACAAAAGCTGCTCAGATATGGATAAAAATACGCGGGCACAGCACAGCAGGCTGGGCCTGCAAACTACACCAATGTACTGCAAACTTGTATCACAACATGATGAGGGTGCTGCAGTGATCTGTGTTTTTGGAATGCTGTTTAGGACAAGGAATGCTTCAAGTATAGTCGATTAATCAATTTTTCAGTGAGCCTCTTATTGTGTATGATTAGACCACAGACAGTCTTGTGGCCCTGCTAAACCGGAGCCTCTGGGTGGGCGGGTGAAGGTTGCTAGCAGAGAAAAGCACACAAACACCAAGAAACATTCTCAGACAGCCTTTGTTATACTCCTCCCAGGTGTGGCACTTAGCCTGGTGGTGGTGGGGGGTGTATTTTGTGCAGATGGGGTGAAGTGAGTGAGTCGGGTGCACCCCCGACGACAGAGTGAGTGGTAGGTGTGTTATCAAGTATAAGGATGTGCCTGGTCATGTGACTGAATTCCTGTTGCAGGACTTAAAAAGCGCACACCAGAAGCCCTCCTTTCTTCCTGGCATGCTGTCAAGAACGAGACAGCACATGGCAAGACGAAAAGAGGTCACGTAGAGCATACCAGATACTATGCTCAATAAGGGGTGGGGCGGGTGAGGGGGCATCGGAGTGCAATGCGATTTCCCCCGAAGGACTAGAGGGTCAGTGTGCTTCTTGGAGGTTTGAGGCTCAGGGGGATACCGGAGTTTGACGTTTTGCTCCTTCTCGTTCTCTTGCGCTACTGATGAATTGGGTTGGTGTTAATCAATTATCTGGTATGGTGCTCCTTGTGGAACCTGTTTCTTTGTAAAGTACTTTAGATGACAGTTTCAGTCTAAACAAGTAGAAGCCAGTTGGTCCTACGGGAATGACAGACAGGAAGGTTTACACTTTAAAGGTTTATTCTCATATTGTGAGTCAGACAGAAACAAAGAAGAGTAAAAAATCAAACACCTCAGTAAAGTTCAGGCCACTTAAGTACAGATTTTATAATAGGAGAACAATCCGGCATGGATTTGCCTCCTAACTTCAGTAAGAAACGGATCCTTCACTCATCCAAAAATGCATACTTTCATAGGGTTCTGAATAAAGGATGTCATACAGTCAATACAGAGGTACACAATTGCCAAAGAATAAACCAATCAGTACTGAACAGAGGAAAAGAGGTGGAAAAATATACATTTTGAAAGTCCCTCAAAATACAGCGTGGAGATTCACACGGACACCACCTAGACTAGAACAAATGCTGCTACATTATGTTTTAACCTGCTAAGACAGCTAGGCGAAACCTTGCACGTGTGATCCTGCTGTTACCACATTTTAATGTTCTAGGAAGGTCCTTGTCTTGTCTGTGAAAAAACTTTCATACATTTTACTGAGACATGACAACATGCGTTTGTCCACGTGATGCAGAACATTGGTAGCAAATGCCAAACAAAACGGAGCATGAGGTTTACAATTGCTATGTTCGATGTTTCATTAGTGTAATGCATTAATTTTTGAAAAAAACGAAGCTAACAATTCTAAATGTAATTTTTTTGTTTTTGTGGGGGAGCTCCTTCAAACCCCACCTTTTTAAAAATGTACTCCTAGCCTTCCTTTACCACTACCCACCCCTAAACCCTAAAATTACCCATACAGCCCTTAAACACTCCCCACCCCTAAAATAAACCCTAAAATGACCGGAACCTCCATTAAATTTAGCCATTTAGCCTTAAAATTATTCCATTATTTGTAAAAAATCATATATACATATATATATATATATATATATATTCCCTATGCTTACCTTACGCGGTGAAGAAGTAGGCGGTTAAGACACAAATTCTTACCGGCATTGTAAAGGCATCGTTGTAGTGGCTGTTTTACCTAGAATCATCACATCCTGCCCTTCCAAATTTCACAACTTGGTATTTTTACATCTGGATTCTTCTCCTTCTCTCACTTCTTCATAAACTTGACTTTGGTGCTCCTCTATTTCACTGTCATTCCTTTTCCTTTCGCTTGTTGTTGATAGCTTCTTTTTCTCGGAATGTTTCCTACCCCTTGATTAAATATATCCAAAACCTTTAATAAATAAAAAAACATACCCTACTCCAATTAAGATTATTAGTATGGGGGTTAGAAGTAGCTTGAAGACTCTTCTACATACATTTCCAAACTCCACGACTTGTGTTATTTGTCCCCAGAATGTAGCCACACCAGGAAAAAGTCATGTCATACATATAAACCCCGCTCCTTGAGCACCATATCACACATAGGCTCATATCTAGCTATGGTCATTTGAGTTAGATATATTCTTTGCAAAAAATTGTAATGGCTCAAACTGTATCTACCACTCAGGGAGACCTCCTTGGTTTGCTGACAACAGTATTTATACATTGTGTCATCAATGTCTAGGCCCAGATCTGCTGACCACAGTTCTCGCGTCTAGGAAGTCTTTATCTCTTTCAGTCCCATAACTGTATTATATAGTCTGGTGGGCGTTTAATTGGTTGAGGAGAGGAAAACAGAATAGAAATCACATGCCACGCAACTGGTTCAGTAGGAAATGTGGGATGTTTCATGATATAGCCTCTCATAGGCAATGGTATCTATCACTGCATTCGTGGATTCTCCCAGATATTCCTGGTATGATTTGAATTTGTGATCCTTAAATAGATCGCCTAAAGGATGGACATGCTTGGTACGGAGTTGTGTCATTATTGTGGGCGTAGTTTAGTTCAGTTTAGTTTATGAGAGCGCATGGCTACCGGAAGGCATCCCAGCGCTGATGGAGGACCGCTAGATGACAGGAGCAGGAATATACTGCCAACAGTGCTGTTTTGAATTTTCTACAAAAGGAGAGTTTGGAAGTATCTTGGGGAAACACTAGGGGAAGGGAGTTCCAAAAGTTAGGTGCTCTACGAGCAAAGGATCCGCCTCCCCAACTAGATTTCTTAGCGTGGAAAGAGTTGATTAGAAAAGTTGATGAAGATCTAAATGTTCTCTGAGGGAGTAATAATTAGTCTGAGAAAAAGCGGGCCCTTATTTCCAAGGGCTCGGTGTCCAAAACACATGGCTTTAAAAATGGTCCGCTGTTCAATAGGAAGCCAGTGGAGAGAAGCTAAAGCTGGTTTGGCAACAGATGTCAGGGGGTGTCCGTAAGTAGGCGGGCGGCAGCATTCTGCATTACTTGTAGTCTCTTTAGGGCATAAAAGGAGGAGCTCTGGAACAAAACATTCCAATAGTCAAGACGTGACACTATAAGGCCTGAATAAAGAGTCTTTTAGCAGAGAAAGGAAGAAGCTTACACATTTTCCTGAGAGTCCTTAGAAGACTAAAGCAGGTGGCTGCAAGTTTCTTGGAATGACATTCCATTGTGAGATGTGAGTCTAGCCAGAAGCCCAGACTCTTTATAGTTTCTTTTGGCAGGGGAAGGTCTTTAAACCATTCCATGGCTGGAGGAGGAAACTTGAGTAAGGAAGGATTCCCAACCATCATTACCTCTGTCTTTTCGTCATTGAGCTTGAGTTTGCTATCTGCCATCCATCTGGTCACATCTAGAAGGCAAAAAGGTAAAGTACCAAGTTTCAAGTTAGCTTTGGTAGAAAAGGAGAAGACCAGCTGAGTGTCATCAGCATATGATACCAAGGATAAACCATAAGGTTCAATGATTTTTGCCAAAGGGGACATATAGATATTAAAAAGAGTAGGGCTTAAAGAGGAGACCTGTGGCATCCCAAAACTAAGGGGTAAAGAATTGGAGAAAAAAGACTGATCCAAGGCTTGAAAGGTCCTATCCTTCAGGAAGGAATAAAGCCACTCGAAGGAGGTCCCTACAAATCCCATCTGAGATATTCTATGTAATAATATCTTGTGATCCACTGTATCAAATGCGGCGCTCAGATCTAATAGAATGATTGCTGCATATCCGCCCGAATCCAGGCTTTGACGGGTCTCTTCTGTGACGGCCAGAAGGGTAGTTTCAGTACTGTGTAAGGGTCTAAAACCCATCTGGATGTGATGCCGAAGATTGTATTCCTCAAGGAAGCCTGTAACTTGTTTATTGACATGTTTTTCAGTGATTTTGGATTCTATCGGAAGAAGAGCAATTGGTCTTTAATTACACAATAGAGGTGGATCAAGCCTAGGTTTCTTTAGTAGAGGTTTAATAACAGCATGTTTCCAACATTGTGGAAGCTGACCAGATGTAAGAGAGTTATTAAGAACCTTGGTTAGGACATGCACTATAACGTCCGAGCCTAAGGCATGTATAGACGGTGGAGCAGGGTCAAGGGGAGAGCCTGATTTTACAGTACATAGATGGTTTGCTACAAGATCTTCCGTCAGAGGCTAAAAGACTGAAAAAGTATCTTTCAAAGGATTGAATTAATCTTGGGGTACCAATTTGGCCTCTTGGGAGAGGTTGTGAGAAAATGTTCTTTGAATATTGAGAATTTTCTCAAAGAAAGAAGCCTGCTAGGTTGTTGCTGTGCTCCTTAGAGGCTTCAACAGAACTGCTTTAGAGGGGTCTTGGGTCAGTTCTTTAAAAATTAAAAAGATCTCTTAAAGGGGGTTGGAAGATTGTTCTATTCCAGAGGAATAGAACATTCCCCGTGCAGCTTACACTCCAGCTGCAGTGGAGAATAATGTTAAATGGGGATCAAGGGTGCATATAATGCGATTCTGCATTATCATGGCTCTCATATCAACACATTCTTTGTTAACGATGATTAGTACTCCTGCAGTGTTAGTAGCAAGCCTATTCACTAAGGTACACAGTTTCCTAATCTTCAAATTTTTCAAGGCTACTCAAACAGAAGGCATTAAAGTGCTAAATATATCTCCTAGCACCTGTTCAAAGCTACACCTACTTTTCCTTAAATTAGTAGTGTTCCTTTTACTCAAATCATCTGTATAGCATATCCCTGGAAAGAACTACAGCTACATAGCAATATCCTACCCAATGTCACACTAACTAAAAATATGCAGATTTCCCACAAACATATATTACCTACATATTAGCTTCCTGTCTTGTTAATGATTGATCCCTTACCAAATAATACTGGTCACAATCACTTCAACCCACCATTTCTGCAAATATTGTTCCCTTCCTTCTCACAAATGATGCATAGTTTTCCTCTCTTTACCCAATCCAAGTGTTCTTGAGCTGGAGCCCCTAACTCTTCTCTTGGACTCCGCTCTGGCTGCTGTTCAGGCAGGTGGTGCTGCAGACTTTTAGATAGAACCTCTTCTTATTCTTACTCTGGAAACTTTAAATCGAGTTGGACTCTAACAATCAGAGTGTTGTCCTTAGTTCTTCTGCTGGTTGCACTCTTGTCGTATGTAAGGCATGTATCCAGTTTGGTAAGTCAGCACATTTCATGGCAGTGTTGGTCACAAGGATTACTTGATGAGGTCATCATAAGAACCCAATCACCTGGGTTTAGTTTGTGACAAGATTTGGGTCTCACTGCTGGAGTTGTCAAGTCAACTTGATGAGAAATGATATGCACCACATAAGTCAGTTCTTTGCAATAGTTGAGAATTATGTAATCTGTAATATTCACAAGCACAGCTGCAGGGACCAAAGGAATTATTATGTCCCTCCCTAACAAGATATCCTGGGTGGAGAGACCTGTTGTTTTGCAGGGTAAACTGCAGATGCTCATAAGTACCAGTGGGAGGTCATTTGGCAATTTTAGAGATGTGGAGGCGCGTGTGTTTTTCAGCTTAGCTTTAGTCATCCTTCTGACTCGCTTTACTATTCCTGATGTTTTTAGCCTATAACTGCGGTGAAACTTCTAGTCGATGCCAAAGGCTGTTGATAAATACTACATCACCTCACTTTTAAAAGGACTGCCTTGGTCCAATACAAGATAAACAGGCATGTAAAAAATAATGATCATCTCCCTCAAGAGTAGTTTGGCTATGGTCAAGCTGTCACATCACCTAGTTAGGTATGCCTCTACCTAGTGTGAGAATAAATACCCTACTTCTAGAATATACTGTAGTTACAGGGGATATTTCCAGAAAATGGATCTGAAGGCGATTGAATGGGCCATCTGACTTCTTTATGTGACTCAAGGTCACAATAGTCTTTCTCCCTGTATTTACTTTCTGACACGCAGTGCATCTTTGACATAAATTCTCAGCCATGGCTCAAAAGGGTGGGTTGTACCAATACCCAGGAGAGGCGTGCAGGGTGCAGAAGGGGCAGGGTGGCGCGTTGGGTGGGAAATAAACATTCAAATAAATTACATTTTTAAAAAACACTTACCTTCTCCGGCACCACTCCTCTTGCTCCCATCACTGCTGCAGTCACAGGCTCCCAGTCTGCCCTGCGGCCAATCCTGATGCTGCTCCGAGCAGCATCAGGATTTGCTGGGAGAGCCCAGCCTGGGCACTCCTAGGCAGACTGGGAGCCTGTACAATGTCTCTCCAACTCAGTTGCCGGGCTGGGGAGAGCACACTGCACATGTGTGTTTGGCAGGCCCGAGACACCCGGCTAAACATACACGCAGAGCACTCCTCCACTCTGCTCTTCACCCCCTGGGCCCCCGCCCCTTTAAAAGAAAACAATAATAAACAAATGGGCATATTTATAATGCCCTAGCGCCACCTTGCACCACATTAACATCAATATTTTTTACATTAATGTGGCCCAACGAGGCTGATATCCCCGCGCCATATTTACAGAGTGGTGCAATGTATACATTGCACCACTCTGTAACCCTTTGCGCTACATTGTGCCTGCGCCAGGCATAATGTATGCAAAGGAGGCGTTCCCCCTTATGAGAGCCGGAAAAATTACGTGAGGAAATCTATGAGATTTCCTTGCGCCATTTTACAGCACTTTTAACACCTGATCAAGAGCAGGCACTTTAAGGGGGCTTCCATTTTTTAGAATGGGGCCCTATGTACTCTGCAGGAGTAGTGCCAATATTTTGGCGCTACCCCTGCAGAGTACATCAATAGTGTAATGAGAAATTACGCTATTGCCCCCTACCTTGCGCCATGGTGCACCGTTTTTCAAATACAGTGCACACATGATGGCGGTAGGGGGCGCCAAGGGGTGCAGGGAAAGTGGCCCTGCACTCGGTGCAGCACCACTTTATATAAATCTGCCCCAAAGTTTATTATCATTTTCTTTTAAAGGTTTGCAGCTGCTGCTGGCAGGGGAGCGACGCTCCTCCACCCTAATGGATGAGCCGCCCATGCCAATACCATACGAAAGTCTGCACCATTACATTTCTGCAGATGTGAGTTGGGCCACGTAAATGTCATACCATAGTCAGCAACATAGAATCATGCAGAACTGGTTTCCCATTGCTGGCCACCCAGATCCTGTTGGTATATTTAAACAACCTGTCCTTTCACATTTTTCTTTCTCATTCTCAGATACTGAGTTGTGAAGATCTCGAAAATCACTAAAGGTCTGCACAGTTTTTAATAACATATTCTGGAAACTTTCTTTTTCATTATTGCATACTTCATCCAAGTGAAATGTGCTTGACTCAAAAGCACAATACCTGACAAAACGATTTCCAGTGGTTAAAACATCATCACCATTTATGTGGTCAGCATATTTCATAACTGATATTTCCATGGGTAACTAGAGGTCATGTAACAAATTCAGATATGCATACTATTTTTCTGAGGAGGTCAAGAAACCGTGCTGTGACCAGAGCTGTCAAAAGTTGTGCACCACAAAGAATCCATACTGGCTGTCGGTTTAAATGGTAACCCTCAGCCTGTCAGACACACAGCATGCCCTTGTTAATGCAATTCATTCAGCTACTTGGTTACATTGCACAAGTAAGGTGCTTCCACAACAACATTTATGGTGCAAACTGCACATGCTGCTCTCAAAATCCCACGCCTGTTTCTGAAACAAGAGCCCATTTACAAAAAGTGTGTGATCAGACTCTTCGAGTGACACATGCAGTATGTCTAGTCGCGACATAGTGTATAACACTGTTGCATCGATGCAACTATGGTCAATCTCATCCTCTTTAAAATCAAGGTCAGGAATGGGTAAAAGAATAGCAGGGTTGTGTATGTTACAACAACTTAGTGAGATATTCTATCAAAATCACCTGTTCATACTTAGTAAGGTGGGTAACCCTGGCAATGGCATTACTCTGCTGTTGCTCAGACCAACAGCAGCCAGTGATTTTAGGCAGACAGGGATTGTTGCGACCACCAGATAGAGCATAGCTGACAAGTATGCCACTGCAAGAGTGTGGAATTTTGTAAGTCTACTTGACCAAGGGACAAAGGGGCATATTTATAATGCCCTAGCGCCACCTTGCACCACATTAACGTAAATTATTTTTGACGTTAATGTGGCCCAACGAGGTCGAAATCCCCGCACCGTATTTACAGATTGGCGCATGCATGCATTGAGCCACTCTGTAACCATTTGCGCTACATTATGCCTGCGCCAGGCATAATGTATGCAAAGGGGGCATTACCCCATTAGAGGAGCCAGAAAAATGGCATAAGGAAATCTATGAGTTTTCCTTGCACCATTTTTAACAGCACTTTTAATGCCTGCTCAAGAGCAGGCGTTAAAAGCGCGCTTCCATTCTTTAGAATGGGGCCCTATGTACTATGCAGGAGTAGTGCAAATATTTTGGTGCTATTCCTGCAGAGTACATCAACAGTGTCATGAGAAATGACGTTACTGTCCCCTACCCTGCGCCGTGGTGCACCATATTTTAAATACAGCGCACACATGGTGGCAGTAAAGGGTTGGCAGGGAAAGTGACGCCACACTCGGCCCCAAAGTGCTATAGAAATCTACACGTTCGTAGAAAAAAATCCACTTGTCCCACCTACTCCTTACATCAATTATATGGGCTGACGTGACAATATTGTCTTACTAGCCCTCAGTCTAAGTAGCTCTTTTCTTAATTGCTGCTTCCTTCTCAGTTGGTTGTAACCCTTTCCTACCTACATAAGTGTACCACTCCTAGCATAGACATACATTTTACTACACTATCACACTCCTTGGCATAGATACACAAAACCTCCTTCATGGACACATACCCTGTGGACGGACAGAAAGAAAGATACACTGACACTCTCCTGTAGACAAACCTCCCCTTGCATAGCCTACAGGAATACATTCTACTGAAAAACAATCCCTACTGACATGGACAACCTGTAGACTCATGTAGGCACTGTAGATGAACATTTTACACACTTTGTGCAGCAAACACACAGGCCTACTATTCTAGTGACCCCACCTATAAAATGATAGAGGCTGCAGCTTACACAAAGTGCTATGATGAGGATGGGAAAGCCTACTGAAATGTGGCTGAAGATAAGAGAAAGAAAGGAGCTCCCCATCTCTCTGCCATTGGTAGACCTTTAATTATATGATATATGACTATGGAAGGGGCTGCAATAAAGCCTTTGGGCCAAACCTCTGCTTAACTGATGAATTTTGCATTGTAGGTTTTCATATTCCTAACTATTAGCAACACTTAGGCCAAAAACATGTTTCTGAAGCTGCTTAGTGCAAGACAACTGTGCTGCAGATCCGCTCTCTCATTTGCCAAACTTTGCCTCTCATAGTGACCATTGCACAGCTCTTGTTATGCTTATTTAATTCTTCGAAAAAAGCAAACAAACACAAATGATGGAGGGAATGTGGAACCAATCAAACATTCACCCCCAGTCACAGATCTGGGTTTAATGCATCAAAGCCCAGTTTTGTGGTGGCCTAGCGCAATACCAACAGCACATTAATATTATTATTCTTATTATTATAATTTATTTTACACTAATGTGGCGCTGAAATGGCAAAACCGGTGCGCCATATTTACAAAGTAGTGTAATGCTTGCAGTGCATCACTTTGTAACCCCTTTATCCACATTATACCTGCGCCAGGCATAATGTATGCAAGGGAGCGTTCCTGCGCTAGGGGATTGTAAAAATGGCACCAAGGAATATATGGGATTCCTTTTAGCAATTTATATTGCCGTTTTATAATGTCTGCTAAGTGCAGGAGTTAAAAAGAGGCTCCCATTGTGTCCAATGGGCCTCTGGTTGCTTTGCAGGATTAGCATCAAAATCTTTGACACTAGTCCTGCAACGAGCTGGACTAGGATCAAAATTATGACACTAGTCCACCTGACTACCACCATGGTGCGCCGCATTTTAAATACAGCGCACTCTTGGTGGCATTAGTGAGGTGCTAAAGGGTGCAATTAAAGTGGCGCTGCACTAGGTGCAGCACCACTTTTCATAAATCTGGGTCCATTCTTTTGCTCACCATGCCACTCAAATTTGGACCCAGCCACATGCAAATTAGTCTTGACCATGTTTTCTATAGGAACAGTCCAGCCTGAACAGCCAGACCAGGTCCTCCCTGGACTGGAGACAAGCATCCTGGGACCCGTGTCAGAGTTTCACCCTTAATCAGCCAGACTAGCTTGAATCCAGTGGCATAGTGAACTCAGGACCCACGTCTGGCCATACCCGGCACACTTAGGGTGACAAAAGCAAGCAAACCCAAAGGATGAACGGAATGAGGAACCTATCAAACATTCACCCCAGTCACACATTTGGGTTTTATCCATCAATTAGTTGCTCACCATGACACTCCAGTTTGTACCCAGCCATATGCAAATCAGTCTTGACCCTGCTTTCCATTAAAATAGTCCAGCCCGAACTGCCAAGCCAGGTCCTCCCTGGACCGGAAACAAGAATTCTGGGACCAGTTTCAGAATATCACCCTTCATCAGGCAGGCTAGTTTGAATAAAATGGTATAGTGAGCCCGGGACCCACATCTGAGCATACCCGGCACACTTAGGTTGATAAAAGTAAACAAACACAAATGATGGAGGAAATGTGGAAACAATCAAACATTCACCTCCAGACACAAATTTGGATTTAATCCATAAATTATTTTGCTCACCATGCCCCCCGACTTTGGACCCAGCCATATGCAAAACAGTCTTGACCCTGTTTCCACTGGAAAAGTCCATCCTAATCTGCGAGGCCAGGCTCTCCCTAAACAGAAACAAGCATCTGGAAACCAGTTTCAGACTCTTACCTTCATCAACCAGGCTAGCGTGAATCCAATGGCATACGGACCCTAGGACCCACATCTGGGCATAACCGGCACACTTAGGGCAACAAAAGCAAACAAACACAAATGATGGTTGGAATGTGGAACCAATCAAACATTCACCCCCAATCACAGATTTGGTTTTTATCCATCTATTTTTTCCTCACCATGCCACCCCAGTTTGGACCCAACCATATGCAAATCAGTCTTGACCCTGTTTCCTATGGGAATAGTTCAGCCCGAACTGCAATACCAGATCCACCCTGGACGGGAAACAAGCATCCTGGGACCGGTTTCAGAGTATCACCCTTCATCAGCCAGGCTAGCTTTGTTTGATTATTTAATTCTTGGAGCATGAGGTTAGAGTGTGGCTGGCAGGCAGAAGCCAAATGATAGTCAAGTGTCAAGTACTTGTGTCCTAGATACTTATTATACATGGTGCAACATCACGGCTTATTAAATTAAACATAAAAGAGAGATTTGCTTAGGATCACACAATTTGGTCATGCTGGGAAGCTGGGATTAATCCAAGGTTTTCTGCTTTTACATTGTTCATTTCAGCCATCAGATTGACATTTCTTTATTTCTCCTATGGTACATCAAAGGTTAATGTATGTCTTTAATTTTTGGAACATGAGGTTGGAGAGTGGGTGGCAGACAAATGCCACAACTGTGCATTTTTCACTTCAAGTAAGGACTGCCCTGCATAATCCCGCTTGGTCCTCCATTACACAAATTTTTGTGCAGAAGTGTCCAAATCTGTCTCACCACAAAACAAAATGATTTCCAAACATTTGAAATGATGTGCTTTATTTACCAGATTCAATCACTAAATGTGGAAGATCTGTTTCCCTTCAATAAAGGACAAGTTGCTTTTTTGTAGCTCTGGAAATTCGAGAGGACTGTATATAGCTGTGTTAAATTTTGCCAAGTTGCTACCCAGCTGGGGTATTCATGGTCTTGTCTTTTGTCATTCTCACACCTCCCTACTGCAGCAATGTCTCAAAGTTTGCAATGTACTGTAAACAGGTTTAGCTTTGTTGCAATGATGCTTTTAGGTCTCGGAGAATTATGTAATTCAGAGTTAGGCTATATATGAAATGAAAGATCATGTGCGCTTACTTAGGGCTGGCTCCTGCAGCATGAAGTTACTGCTAATAGACAAGCCCACAGGTCACTGTTATGACAAAAAAAGCAGGTCAAGCAGCCCATCTCCAGTGCCCCATGTGGGTAGAGTAACATGTCTAGGATATGCAAAGTTCTTATTAGCAAGCACACTCTATTTTAGATTCTGATTTCCGGCCATAGCTTTTTCCTATGTCTCCCCACTTGGATAGTTTTGTTTGTGTAACCTAGCCATATTTCCTTCTGAAGGCCAATATTTTCTTGAAAGTGCTAGTTGTGACTGGAACCTCATGTGCTTTTTTCTTGTGAGTTACCATTATCACAATCTCCTTCTCATCCTTGGATACTGTGTGGCTTACACTTATTTTGATGTGGAGCTGATATCTCTTTCTTTGAAAGGTATGGTCCATTATTTATGTGTATATTCTGATGGTACTGATTCTAGGGTGAGCTGTCAGGTTGCCCTGGTGAATGTGAGGGTGGTTTAAATATAGTTATGCCAACAATAAGAACATGAGAGATGTCTGCTTCTAAATGTGGAGGTGACAATTTAGTGTACATTGTGTAATTTGTTAAAACCTTTTCTTAGGGTCCTATTGCCGAATGCAAAGGTTGCCATTATCTTTTTCTTTCACTAATCTACAATTGCTTATTCTTGCAGGTTCTTTTTTCATCCCCTTTTCTGCCTTCATCAATGTTTTCTTATCTCTATTTCTCCTTTCTTACCTTTCTGTCTTTGTATCTTTGGGTCATGGTCTGTTGGTGAAAAATGAACCCCAATCTACTACAATGAGTGCAGATGGGTAAAGCTGGGTATGAATATTTCACATAGGAGAACTGTCTCACCTCTGGAGAGCTGAAGCAGCTAAAGCAATCTCATCTACCTGGCAATGTGCTAGATATGGAATATTATGCCTGTTGGAGTAGGATGGCAGCGTAGTTTGTTTGTTCAATCCTTGGTAAAGGAAGCTTTAAGCTGAGAAAAGGCAAATTGCTTTATGTGTAGCTTACAAAAGTGTGAGTTTTCTGCATAAATCAAGAGTGTTTGCATGTATACTCGTAATGCACTCAAATGTACTCATGATAGACATGCTAAACATATGTGTGAGGTCATAAGATCTGATGTCACTTCTTACGATGCACTTCTTGTAAAATCATGGGTTGTGATGCCACTCGCTGTGAAGCCACTTCCTGTGATGTCACCTCCTGTGATGCCACATTCGATCACACGTGCCATAACCTCATGCTACATGATGTCTCTTGCATACTGCGCAACTTGGTTAGTCCCCTTACTTCTGTGTTTTAGGACTTGTGCCTTGTGGCAGGGCATCGCACCCTGAAACTTGTAGCAGTTTTCCATAGATACAGCAAAAGATGGCTCAACCTACTGAGAAATCACAAGGCTTACAGAGAGGATATTGCCTGTGATCCACAGCATGATGGGCAAAGATTGTCATGCGTTAGGGAAAGCGTAATGTACTTGACTGTGCACCCATCAGTTCTAAGTCAGACACATATCACAGAGACCTTTCATACTCAGTGACTTGCCAAGAAAAGAGTGGATTTCCGAAAGGCAAAGAAGAAGCTTCACATTTTCAATGCAGAACATGAGATGTTCATGAAACATAAAATAAGAATATTCACATTAAAGCAATTTGCAGAAGAACAAGGGTTGTAAAGGGTTTCTAGTCTCCCAGACACGTTTCAGGGTCTCAAATGACTCAATTCTTTCTACTGATTCTGGCATTACTACAGGGGGTGCACTGCAAACTAAGGGCCAGATGTGCCTAGCTAATTTGTGCTCGCAAATGGCCCAATTTGCAGAATTGGGCCGGTAGCGACTAGAAAATAGCATTTTGGTATGTACTAATGCTATTTTGCAATTGGTAATCTATTAACCGAATCGCGAAATAGGTTTGCGAGTCACTATTTGGAAGGGGGGTGCCGAGGAAGTCCCTTCCAAATAGCGAGCCGCAGTGGTATGGAAGATTGTTTTGTGACCATGAATGCAGTTGAAAATCAATCGCAGCTGCCACCAACTTCAAGTTGGACGTTGCCCATTCACAAACGGGAATGGGTTCCCAAGGGACTCTTATCACTTTGTGAATAAAAGCGAAAATATTTTTTCAGAGCAACTAGTGGGCCCACGGACCACTGCCTACTATGAAAAATGAAAAAAAAAAAAAAACATTTTTTTGTTCGAATTGCATCATGTTTTCTTTTAAGACAAACAGGCTGCATTTAAAAAAAAACTGCTTTATTTTAAAAGCAGTCACAGGCATGGTGGTCTGCTGGCCCCGGCAGGCCACCATTCCTGTGAGTGCAGCCATTCCCAGTAGGGTCTCAAATTGTGACCTAACTCATGAATATTAATGAGGTAGGTCATTTGCGACCCCATTGGGAATCGCTAAAATTGTCAGAGACACATTTCTCCATTTCATTTTGCAAGTCTGTAATTGCGATTCGCAATGATTCACAATTAGAGAGTCGCAAAATGAAATGGTAGTACATCTGGCCCTACATTTCCTAACTTGAGAAAGACTTCTATCTATTCATTGCCAGGGGGCACTGGATCACTGATATCATTGTGCGTGAGTCACAGAAAAGTTGGGAATCCACTGGTAACAGTAGCCCACCGTTCCCAAAAACATTTTCTCCTCCCTATGACCGGAAGGGAGCTTCATTTTTAGGACTGTGGAGGTGCACTTGTGAGACAATCTCCTTGCTTTTTTTTCATTTTTATGTCCTATATTACAGACTTCCTTTGACAGTATTGTAATTTGTTGGGGAAATCCTTTTGCACATTCTAAGTGAGATGGCTGAGCAGAACAATTGTGTCCTTCTTGCTGGCCTTTTTGGTCACAGATGCCGCAAGCAGATCATTGATGTACTGCACCAAAGGTTGAACTACAAGCCAACTGTAAGCTCTCTAGATTTGTCTTAAATATGCAGTTTAAGAATTAACATATTTCTTTATACCCATGGAGATCCTGACACCTAACAATGGTTTTATCTTGGAATCTGTACACAAAAAGGTACTGGTTGTCCTCATGTAGAGGAATGGAAAAGAATACTTGATACAAATTGACAACTGTTAACCACTCAGTGTCAGGGTGAATTTGGAAAAAGGATAACAGCAAAATTCGGTACCGCTGGACAACATAGAACAATTTGTTTTTTTCCCAAGGTGCTGCAGCATCTTCCATTTTTTGTTTGGTTCCTGAAGTGCTGTTATCAGTGAGTTACATGGACTCCTAACGACGCCTTTTGGAATGCATGGTTCTACCATAGGCGTGTACCAGCTATTGCTTCTAGTGAGAGCTTGTGTTGGGTCATCTGTGGAAAGGCTGCCTCTTGCACCAATGTGATTTTCAAGGGCTTTGCATTTTTAATTAGTCTGATTTCCCTTCCTATGAAATCCCATACTTTTTCCTTCACTGTCTCTTTTAAACCAAAGGGTAAATCCTCCTTCATGAGGACTGGATACAGCCTGCGACTGGCTCTTAGGACTTTATTTTGTATTCTCTATTAGCTGCCAGAGACGCAATTTCCAGACCTTTTGGTGTGCTGTAGATCATGCAACTTAGCTAACAGAGCAAGACCCTTCCCAGTAGGTTCACTGGGCTTGAATAACATATCACAAACTGGTGATTGTCTCTGATCTAACCTATTTGCAATGGAACTGGGGCTGACATTGTGTTTGTCCATTGCTTATTTATGATGCCTACAACCTGGATCTCTTTTCCCAAGAGGTGTAGGTTTGGGACCTCAAATGTTCTGACAGTTGAGCTGTTAGCTTCAGTATCAATCAAGAATGATGTGGGGTGGCCAGTCATCCTTCTACATAAAGGCCATTCTGGTCTACCTCTAGAAAAGAGTCAGTGAAGCAATCCTTCTCCACCTTCAGGCACTGTCATTGCTACTTATTGAGTCCAATGAGGCTCTCAAACATCATTGGGACTTGAGAAGCATGATCATTAATCATGAATGAATTATGCTTAATTCTGGGATTGGGACAGAAGTTTAATAAACCAATTTGCATTTGTGATTGCACTCTGGGGAGATTGGGGCATATTCGGCCTCATACATCCCTAGTTCGGCATGTTGTGCATAGGGGATTTCAGTATTGGGACTCCGACTTGCATCACCCCTTACTGTATTTGAGCATCAAATTGCACTGTAAGGATTCAATCTCCATTCTCTATTCCAATGGCCAACCTTACTGCAGATGTGGCAAGGGGTAACCTTCTTCAAAGCACTAATATTCATACCACTAACACTTCCTCTGCCTTTCACTGGGGGACTACGTTCCCTCCTTGTGCATGGTGAATAATGACACCTTGCATATCTGCATTCACACCAAGTACAGGAGCGAGGCCTGAATCCAGTATCACTGAGACTCTCAGACCACCATTTTGTGCCAACTTGTTTTGTGATATCATGTACCTGTTTCTCTGTTTTGCCTATGGAATAGCACTACAGCTTTTGCATACTGCAGGAATTCATTTAGCAACTTTGTTTGCCAACAAATCACATTCTGTCGTATCTAAGCACTCATTTCTGGGAGCAAACCAAGGATAAAAGTAGAGATAAATCTGCTCAAACTCTAAGCAGTGAGGTCTTCAATTCCTCTGTGTTCCCTGTAAACCTACATCAATCTCTCGAAGAAAACATGTACTGACTCTTTCAGTTTTTTTATCGCCCTCAAAATCTTTGGCCAATTTACTTCCTTCTGCGGTACTTCTGTTATCAAATGTGCAATCGCAGAATTGTATTTGGCCTTAACCAAAGGAGAAGGGGGATTGATTTTTGTTGCTTTCTCAGGCTCTTGAGTAGGCCAGTCTACACTCTATCCACAAATGATTGAGAACTACCACCTCAAAGAACATGTCTAGATCCTCCTACAAGACCTTCAAGATAGTCATCCACCTAGTTGGACCATTGTGTGTGTTCTCCCTCAACTTTAGAAGATTGTTTGTGAAATGGAAACAGTCTTCTCGAGTCCACAGAACTTGCTTCTGCACAAAGGGCGCTGCTACCTTTCTCCACCTTCTTATTTTGCACTTTTGAGCTTTCCTTTGTCGATAATTTTCCTTTGAATTGTACTAAATCTCTCCACTCTCTCATTCGGTCCACCAATTACTTGAAATATGTTTTCAAGCCTTGCAATCTCATTACCTTTAAATCCTCACCAGTCACAGCCATTCTGAAGTTATTTTGTGACTTCTTCCTCTGTGACAAATCAAACCGAAACTCCGCAGCTAAAGCCTCTATCCTTGCACATTATTCATGTGCAATTCTAACAGCTTTCATGCTCATTTACACCAATTAACTTTTGCTGTAGTGTTCAAGAAATTATGGCCCTCATTACAACCCTGGCGGTAAATGCCGCCGACCACCGTGCAGATGGCCGCCCAGATACCGTGACCGCGACGGTATAACATTACGGGTATTATGACCCACACAGAGAAATCCGCAACTATACAGACACCCCAAAGGTCAGTGATAAACTGGCAGTACCAAAAGCCACACCGTTACGCCTACAGAAATACGTCCACAGCATCAGGACCCACGAATCACCGCGGCAGTCTTTCAACTGCGGTAGACCATTGGTGGTACACACAGCCGTGCTCAAAATGCGCACACACTAACAAAACTACAACACATTGGACAATTCAAACTACACTCACCTGACACACATACACACCCAATTCAATATAAAACACACACCCACAATATCCACAACCCCTTACAATGAAAAAATATTGCCAACTGAGAGAGAGACAAGTCAGTAGCACCCACTGAATCCGAGCCACATAACACCATCACCCGTACACCATCCACGCACCTCACAGCACACCCCAACACATCACCCCACACACACTCACACATACCACTCACACTACACCCATGGCACCACAAAGACACCCCAGGTTCTCTGAGGAAGAGCTAAGGGTCATGGTGGAGGAAATCATCCAGGTAGACCCACAGCTATTTGGATCACAGGTGCAGCAGACGTCCATTGCTAGGAAGATGGAGCTATGGCGGAGAGAAGTGGACAGGGTCAACGCCATGGGACAGCACCCCAGAACAAGGGATGACATCAGGAAGAGGTGGAACGACCTACGGGAGAAGGTGCGTTGCTTGGTTGCAAGACACCAGGTAGCCGCATAGAGGACTGGTGGTGGACCCCCACCTCCTCCCCCACAACTAACATCATGGGAGGAGCAAGTCTTGGCGATCGTGCATCCTGAGGGTCTGGCAGGAGTAGCAGGAGGACTGGACTCTGGCATGTCAAATCTTCACTACTTTACCCCCCCTACTGGCATGCCATCACAAACCCCTACCCCTACCCTCACCCCCATCACTCCACCACCTCACAAATACCCCACCATCACAACCCACCCATCCCAATACCAAGCCCTGCATGCAACACCAATGCATGGACCCCCATCACAGACCTGCATGGACACGCATCACCACAGCATGCACACTAGTGACAATCACATTGCCAACCAAATCACAACTCATACAAGCCAAAGCTGCCTTGCTAATAACAACCATAGAGGGAAACATACCCATGCACAGGATGGCACACGCAGATACAATAACACTGCATTTCATCCCCACAGGACCCCCACTCAACGTCACTGGAGAGGAGGTGCCACCAACATCCAGTACCCCCCAAGACGAGGCCCACAGTGATGACAGCAGCTCTGCACGCCTGCATTACGATGACCAACCTGGCCCATCAGGGACCTCTGGACAGTCGGTTACCCTGCCACAGTCCCAACGCTCCACAGAGCCTCCCCCTCAGGAAACGCCACCACAGCACCCACCCAGCGGGCCCATTCCTCTGTCCCCAGGAAACGTCAATCCGCAGTGTGTCCACCACTACAGGGACCCTAGGCAACCCCACAAATCCAAGACATTCAGAGACCTGGGGTCAGTGGGCACACGGTTCAGGGGACAGAGGCACAGGACAACAGGGAAGCTGGGAGGACTGCTGTGCGACGGGGAGGACAGGCCCAGGGAACCCACTCTCCACAAGGCATCTGCAGGGATCCTGGGAGCATACCACCATTCCCAGGAGACCATGGGCCAGTTAATGTACAAGTTACAGGAGACCCAGCAGCTGCAGGAGGATGGACAGTACCTGGGGATCAGGGAGGACCTCAAACACATCCACACCACCCTGGTCACCATTGCAGGGGCAGCTGGGCTGGTGCTGGCGGTGGCCTCCTGGGCAGCTGGGTTGGTGCTGGCAGTGGCCTCCTGGGCAGCTGGGCTGATGGTGGCAGTGGCCCTCTGGGCAGCTGGGCTGGTGCTGGCGGTGGCCTCCTGGGCAGGGGGGATGATGGTGGTCTTCTAAGCCGTGCTGATCTTTCCAGACTTGCCGGGTTTCTTGTGGCCCTTCCCCACCTTGGAAGGTGTCACAGCTGACCCCACACTCCCACCTGTACCCCTGGGAGCAGCTTTGGTGGCTGGAGTCTTCCCCCTCTCCCGCCGGGCACTGGCCAACTTCTGATGCTTCACAGGTGGGGGACTGTCTGTGCTGTGGCTCCGTGCCACACTGGCTGCCCTGGTGGCCGGTGCACTCCACATTCCAGTGACTACAGGCACCACTGGTCCCGGAGATGTTGTGGCTGAGGTGCTAGTTCGGGACCTATGAGATGGACGGGGTGGGGGAGGTGTGGGAAAGAGGTCAAGGCTTGACAGGAAAAGGTTTTGGGACACACTGGGACGGGTAGCTGGAGGGGGTTTGGGAGTGGAGGAAGAGGTGGTGGTAGTAGGAGGTGTACGTTTGGTGACTTTGGGTGCAGGTGCATGCGCTGGAGGCTGTCGTGAGGTGGATGGCTGTTGGGTGGGTGTGTGGCTGCGTTTGTGTATCTTGGAAGAGGGTGTCACAGACCCACTGGGAGAGGACACAGAGGACGTGTGAATGGTAGTGGGGGTGGTGACTGCACGTGAGCGGGGTGTGGTGGTGGGTGTGCTGGAGAGGGACGTAGTGGCTGTAGAGGTAGTGCATGCAGGTGTGAGTGTAGATGAGACTGGGAGGGAGGAGGGAGACGAGGAGGAGGGGGACACAGTGGAGGCAGTGGATGTTGGCGTGTCTGCATGTGTGTGATGCTTGCGTGAGTGCCTGTGGGATGTGTGGTGCTTATGTTTGCCTGAGCTTCCCTTGGGTGTTGAGGTGTGTGCATGCTGGTCTGTAGGTGTGCTTGGGATAGGCTGAGGTATAGGGGATTGGGTCGGGTGGAGGAAGTTGGAGGGGGGAGGCTAGAGACGGGGACAATGGCTGCCATCAGTGCTGAGGCCAGAGTCTGAAAAGCTCGCTGAAGGGCCGCCTGACCAGAATGAATGCCCTCCAGGAATGCATTGATTTGTTGCAACTGCCTCTCTACACCCTGGATGGCATTCAAAATGGTAGACTGCCCAACAGTGAGGGACCTGAGGAGGTCAATGGCCTCATTACTGAGGGCAGTAGGGGTGACTGGGGCAGGGCCTGAGGTGCCTGGGGCGAAGGTGATGCCCACCCTCCTGGGTGAGCGGGCACGGGGCAAAGGCTGAGGGGCTGTTGGGAGGGCGGTGTTGGTCGGGGGGTGGCGGCTGTACCTGTAGATGCGGGGGGCACAGAGGTTGCCACCACCACAAGGGAACTCCCATCAGAGGACGAGTCTGTGTCGCTGGTGTCAGCTCCTGTCCCCGCGGTGGAGCTCCCCTCGCCCTCCGTCCCACTGGTGAATTCAGACTCCGTAGTGTCACCCTCCAGGGCCATGGGGGATGCAGCTCCCTCGTGCTCCGGTGCCACTGCTCTGCCTGATGATGCTAATGCACACAAGAACAGGGAGACCACAAAAAGGGGGGGGAGACAGAAGAAAGACATGTTGAGTGCATGCATTACTGCTACAGTTGGCGGACACGACAGACACAGAAGCCCCCTGCACTACGCCGCGCTCTTGGGCTCCACTGTTCAATTCCTCGGAAATGGCCTACAAGGCTATGGACGACGTCTGCACACATAGATGACACAGGGGCATGACTAGGTGTACTTGGCACTCTACAGAGGTGGGCTGGGGTCCAAATGGCCTGACTTACGGAGGGGCCTTGCCTACGGATCTCGCCCTGGCCTAGGGAAACCCACAGCCCACCTACCCCACCCAGACCCCTCTACTGCGCGCAAAGTCAGCAGAATGAGAGTGTACTCACCCCCTTGTGGCTGCTGTGATGCCCTCAAGGACCCATCCAACTCCGGGTAGGCCACCACCAGGATCCTGAACATCAGGGGGGTCATGGTGTGACGGGCACCCCTCCCACGTTGGGAGGCCATCCCCAGCTGAGCCTCCGCCGTCTTCTTGCTCCAGCGGCAAATGTCCTCCCATCTTTTACGGCAGTGGGTGCTCCGTTTGTGATAGACCCCCAGGGTCCGGACATCCTTGGCGATGGCACGCCAAATATATTTTTTCTGGTGGGTGCTGACCTACATGAAATTTACAGGAGAAAAAGAGAAGTTATTACCAACTGCACCATCAAACTGATTGGCCCCCATCCCTACCCTTGCCATGTGGCACATGCATTCACCGTCTTTCATGCATGCAGCACTCTCCCCCCTTCCTTCTTACATCCAGCGCTCTCCACACAGGAATAGCCCATACAACTTGCTCCCTGTGTACTTACCTGTTTGTCTGGAGGACCGTAGAGTAGCGTGTACTGGGGGAGGACCCCATCCACGAGATTCTCCAACTCCTCCGATGTGAAGGCAGGGGCCCTTTCCCCAGACACTCGAGCCATTGTCTCTTCCAGACTGAGGTCACAGCAGCACTTGCAGTGTAGGTCCTCTCCTGTCGAAGATCAGGTATCGAGTGATTGAACAGACAGAAAATGGCGATCACATCCGCAGCGGTGCGTACCGTCACCGTCGGCGTACACCGTCATTGGCTCCTGGGACCCATAGGGTCCAATGTTAACCTATGCAGCATTGCGCTGCAGTCTTCGACCGTCTACTGCTACGGTGTACAACGCTAGCGCAGTTACCTCACATCCCATTGTCCCACTTTAGAGGTCAGGGCCCCACATGGCTTCATTTCCAACTGCGTCACACATACCTAGGCCTAGACTCAACACACATACAGGCCACCTTTTGTGTATGATTGGTGTTATCATTCTATGAATGTACAGATGGTATGTTTGGCAGACCAGTACATCTCCTATGTGAATGTCATGTTCCCTGGCTCAGTGCATGACGCCTACATCCTGCAGAATAGCAGCATCCCTTATGTGAGGCACCGTGTGTGGCTATTAGGTGAGCACCTGGAAGCTAGTCAGTGGGAATGGTTGTCTGGGTCTGGGGATATCCCTCCAGGTTAGTTTGTGTCTAACAGTTGTCCCTCACCATTTGCAGGTGACTTTGGTTACCCCAACCTGTCATGGCTACTGACCCCACTGAGGAATCCCAGGACAAGGGCAGAGGAATGCTACAATGAGGCCCATGGGTGAACTAGGAGGGTGATCGAGCGGACCTTCGGCCTCCTGAAGGCCAGGTTCTGGTGCCTCCATATGACAGGTGGATCCCTATTCTACTCACCAAAGAAGGTGTGCCAGATCATCGTGGCCTGCTGTATGCTTCATAACTTGGCTTTGCGACGACAGGTGCCTTTTCTGCAGGAGGATGGTCCAGATGGTGGTGTTGTTGCAGCTGTGGAGCCTGTGGACAGTGAAGACGAGGAAGCAGAGGAAGAAGACATGAACAGGGACTCAGTGATCCAGCAATATTTCCAGTGAGACACAGGTAAGAGTACAGACCTGCCTACTACATGTACTTTAACACTACTGCCTCTCTACTGTGTGTCGTTTTCACCCAGTGTATGGTCACTGAGTTGTTACTTTCCCTTACGATTTCACAGATGTGGGTCCCACTGTGTGACATCTGCTTAGATTCCTCATGGACTAGAGCTGTGTGACATAGGTATGTTGACATTACAATTGAACGAGCATTTTGTCAATGTAATTGCTAATACACTATTTTGAAATCACAGACAGACTCCAGATTGTTTTGTGCTTTAAGTGTGTTTATTTAAGTGCTCAATATTGGAGGGGGTAGTGAAATGGTGAGGGGTGATGCGGAGGAATGTCCATGCCAGAGTCCAGTCTATTCGTCTCACAGGTGCATTGTCCATATGGGCATAGGAAGTGGAGCTGGGGCAGTTAAAGTATGGACAGGGTGACAAAGTGGGACAGTAGGATGGCAATCAGGGTGGTCTCATTTCTTAGCGGGGGTCTTGGCATCATGCTCTGTCTTTGTCCTGGATCTCAGGGACCGTTTGCGGGGTGGTTCTCCCTCTGCAGGGGGTGGGGTGCTGGTGTGGTGGCCCTGTGGCAGGGCATCCTGTCCACTAGCGCCGGCGGAGGTGGTGGGCAGTTTATTGTCCATGCTAGTGTCAGGGGCTCCTTGGAGTGCCACAGTGTCCCTCCTGGTGTTGAGTACTTCCTTCAGCACTCCTACGATGGTGACCAGGGTGGAGCTGATGGTTCTGAGTTCCTCCCTGAAACACATATACTATTCCTCCTGCAGGCGCTGGGTCTCCTGAAACTTGGCCAGTACCGTAGCCATCGTCTCCTGGGAGTGGTGGTATGCTCCCATGATGGAGGAGAGGGCCTCGTGGAGAGTGGGTTCCCTTGGCCTGTCCGCCCCCTGTCGCAAAGCAGCCCTCCCAGTTCCCCTGTTTTCCTGGGCCTCCGTCCCCTGGACCGTGTGCCCACTACCACTGCCCCCAGGTCCCTGTTGTTGTTGGGGTGGTGGGTTATCCTGGGTTCCCTGTAGTGGTGGACACACTGCTGATTGATGTGTCCTGGGGAGGGAGGTATGGGCCCACTGGGTGGGTTCTGTGCTGGTGTTTCCAGAGGGGGAAAGGTCTGTGGTGGCCTGTGACTGGGTGAGGGGAACCGACTGTCCAGAGGTCCTCGATGGTCCGGGCTGGTCATCTAGATCCAGTTGGACAGAGGTGCTGTCATCACTGTGGGCCTCTTCTGTTGGTGGTGTGGACATGTGTGGACCCTCCTGTCCGGTGACGTTGGGTAGGGGTCCTGCAGGGGCATAAAAGGATGGTTATTACATCTGTGTGTGTCATGGTGTGCAATGGGTGGGTGACGGTGTACCCCAGTGCTTGCATTCCTGTGTGGGACCTTGTGTTAGGATGGTTTAGGGGGTTGTATGGGTATGTGCAGTGGCCATGCTTTAGTGATGGGTGTCCATGCTTTGTTGTTGCATGCAGGGCTTGGTGTTGGGATGGGTGGTTTGTGATGTTGGGACATATGTGAGGAGTTGGGGTGCTGGGGGTGGGGGTATGTGATGGCATGCAGGTAGGGTGGGGGATTTAATAATTAAGATTTGTCTTACCAGAGTCCATTCCTCCACCTATTCCTGCGAGGCACTCCGGATGCAAAATCACCTAGACCTGCTCCTCCCATGTTGTTAGTTGTGGGTGAGGAGGTGGGGGTCCGCCGTCAGTCAGCTGAACTGCCTGGTGGTGTCCTGAGACCACGGAACGCACCTTCCCCCGTAGGTCGTTCCACCTCTTCCTGATGTCCTCCTGATTTCTTGGGTGCTGTCCCACTGCGTTGACCCTGTCCACTATTCTTCGCCATAGCTCAATCTTCCTTGCAATTGAGGTGTGCTGCACCTGTGCTCCGAATAGCTGTGGCTCTACCCGGACGATTTCCTCCACCATGACCCTGAGCTCCTCCTCCGAGAACCTGGGGTGTCTTTGCCGTGCCATGGGGTGGTGTAGGTGATGTGTGGGGTGGTGTGTGTGGTGTTAAGTGTGCTGATATGTAGTGGTGTGTTGTGTGAGGTGCATGGAAGTTCTGTGGGTGATGGTGTTGTGTGCCTGTGGATGCTGTTGTTCTTGCTGGTGCTATCTCTCTCTGGCCTTCATTCAGAATTTTTGGTCGTAGCGGTTTGTGGGTGATGTGGGTGTGTGTTTTATATTGTAATGGGTGTGTGGGAGTGGTGTGTGTATGTGTATCAGGTGTGTGTATTTAGAATTGTCCAATGTGGCTGTGTTTTGTAAGTGTGTGTGTATTTTGAGCGCGGCAGTGTGTACCGTCAATGGAATACCGCGGTTGAAAGACCGCCGCGTGGATTCGTGTGTCGTGATAGTGTGGGCGTATTTCTGTTGGCGTGACGGTGGAGGTTTTGTTTTCGACAGTTTATCACTGACCTTTGGTGTGGCGGACTTGTGTGGGTGTCTGAATTTTGGTGGATTCCGTTCTGTGGGTCATAATAGCTGTGGTGGAATTCCGCGGCTGCGGCGGTGTGTTGGCGGTCTTCTGCACGGCTGTAAGCGGCTTTTACCGCCAATGTTGTAATGACCGCCATAGTGTCTTACTTGAGTGTCACCGGTAGTACTGTTGAATGAGTGAACTTCTGTTGTCCACATCTACTTCCTCTGCCTCCTCTTTCTCACTGTCCACTGGCTCCACTGCTGCCACAAGACCTCCCCCAAGCTCATCTTCCTGCAAAAAAGGCACCTGGCGTCTCAAGGCCAGGTTGTGCAACATGCAACATGCAACGATGATCTGGCACATCTTCTTGGGTGAGTAGTACAGGGATCCACCTGTCAGATGGAAGCACCGTAATCTGGCCTTCAGGAGGCCAAAGGTTCTTTCAGTTATCTTTCTTGTTCGCCCATGTGCCTCATTGTAACTTTCCTCTGCCCTTGTCCTGGCATTCCTCACTGGGGTCAGTAGCCATGAGTGGTTGGGGTAACCAGAGTCACCTGCAAATATTCGAGGGATACATGTTAGCCACACCCTCACCCCTAGGGCCAACCCCACAGCCATATACCTACATCAACTGAGTGGGGACCATGGGCTCACCTATTAGCCAGACCTGGTGCCTCTGGAGTTGAGACATCACATATGGAATGCTGCTATTCCTCAAGATAAAGGCATCATGCACAGAGCCAGGATACTTGGCATTCACATGGGAGATGTACTGGTCTGCCAAACATACCATCTGCACATTCAGAGAGTGATAGCTTTTTCTATTCCTGAACACTTGTTCATTTCTCCAGGAAGGGGGGGGGGGGCGGGCAAATGCAATATGTTTACCATCAATGGCACCAATGATGTTAGGGATTTGTCCCAGGGCACAGAAGTCAGCTTTCACTGTAGCCAAATCCTCCACCTGGAGGAATACGATGTAGCTGCACATGTGTTTCAGCAGTGCAGACAACACTCTGGTCAACACGTTTTAGAACATAGGCTGTGACATCCCTGATGCCACGGCCACTGTCTCTTGGAAGGAACCACTTGCAGGAAATGGAGCACTGACAGGACCTGCACTAGAGGGGGGGTACATGTGGGCTGGCGGATAGCTGAAATCAAGTCTGGCTCCAGTTGGGCACACAGTTCTTGGATTGTGGCCCTATCAAGTCTGTAGCTCAGGATAATGTGTCTGTCCTCCATTGTCGCCAGGTCCACCAGGCGCCTGTACACGGGGGGATGTCTCCATCTCATATTCATCCTCAGCTGTTGAACTCTAGGGATAAAAACGGTGAGCAGAGGGGCATATTCACACATATGTTAAAATTAAAATGCATTTCTTCCTTTACAGAAACAGTATGTGACATTGAGAGTCAGTTGATGTGCCAATGTCTGCTGTGATACAGTTAGGTGCCTGTGCCACCCTGAAATAGTGGCTGCCTGACTCCTGAGGAGAGACAAGTGGAAATGAGGTAATTCCGATGGTGTTGTGCGCTGTAGTGGTCGGCGGTCGATGACCGCTGCGCAACTTCGCATTGGTTAACATTGGGTCCTATGGGTTCCAGGAGCCAATGGCGATGGACGCCGGTGGTGACGGTACGCACCGCCGCGGAAGTGATTGCCATTTTCTATCTGTTAACTCACTTGCTACCTGACCTTCAACAGGAGAGGACCTACATTGCAAGTACTGCAGTGACCTATGTCTGGAAGCAACAATGGCTCAAGTGTCTGGCAAAAGGGCCCAGACCTTCACTTCGGAGGAGTTGGAGAAACTGGTGGATGGGGTCCTACCCCAGTACACTTTAGTCTATGGTCCTCCAGACAAATAGGTGTGTGAGCATGATGCGTGCTCCATGAATGTATGGGGTGCTGTGTGTGTAAGCCTCATGTAGAGGGGGCCCTGGGGGTCCTGGGCAGAGTTAAAGTCTGTGTTGGCGGTTTCTGCTGTGGTCATGATTTCATTGTTTTTACTGCTGGTCTGTTGGCGGTATTACCGCCTCTTTAACATCGACCGTCAGAGTTGTAATGAGGGCCTATATGCCAAGATTTCCCTTCACAATCCCCTCAAGCTTAGTTTTCAACTGTACAAGGTTAATCTTTTGGGAGACATTTTCTTAGGCCGATGTGATAATAGTGCATCTGTATCAAATGCTTCAGTAGACTCTCTTTCCTTTTTTCTTAGTGCAGGGTCAACACCTATGATTGCTTTTCAGCCAATCCTAGCAATACAGTGCAAAGGTCAAGCTATCACAACTTGGCTCTCAACGCTAAGGGACCTATCACAGTGCAACACCCAAGTACGTGATGGCACAGAATGTACTGTAGTTTCAATAGTAACATTTTAAATAAACAACTGTTGCCTGCTTTACCTAAATTGAAAAGCAATTCACAGTTCAAGGATGTGAAATGTGCTTTCTACAGCACTCTCAATCTAACATCAGCAAACTCTCAACCTGCAAAGGCTTACTTCGAACCAATCCATGTGAGTACATACACACACAACAGTTTGATATTACATTCCTATCATGATGTGCCTGATGAAGCATTTTAAATATAAGCTTTTAACTTGAGGTTGACTGTTCTCTTTTCCCTGAGAAAGGAATAACCAGGAAGTTAAGTAACAAATCAATCATCCGAATTTACAGTGCAACCAATTTGATCAAAGAATGAAACCCAGGTCAGAAATAAAGTTACAGGGTTTTATTACAAATTAACACTCAGCTTAATGTAGACAAATCTCAAAAAAATACTATAGAGATAGAGAATAACCATTGGGTAGCCAAATCTCCTGAAGAAATATAGATGAGTCAGCATAAGGCAAACCAATAGCTCAGTCACAGCAATACAAAAGATTAACAGCAAAATCCGGTGCTCTGAGAACAGTTTCCGGTCTTCCCTCTTACACATGATTGCACATACATCATAAAGCTCAGTTAACCTAAAAAGTATGACTTCTCAAAATCAAAACTATGACTAAAATGAAAAAAACTAAAAAAGATTGGAACAAAGATCAGAAATGAAAAATGGAAATGAAGAAGGTGGTGAAAGGGAAGGTGTCAGTATTTCAGAAGCTCAGTCAAGAGTCTTCTTAAAGAGATTTCTGTGTAAGCCTAAGCCACACTCAGTGAAGCATGGAGAACAAAGGGGTAAGTTAGAAGTCTGGGCCTCTCTGCGTCCAAGAAAATCAGATCTACTCCCAATCAGTGAAAGTCCTAGTTAATAAAGCAAAACTCTATTAGGTAACACCTTCTTGGTCACACCATTACGTGCTCCATTGTATTTTCCTTCCCTCAGTGCAGTTGCAACCTCAACTCTTGTTCCCACAGGAGTCTTGAGAACGCAATTGTCCTTGGTTCTCTGGACAATATTTACATCATGTATGAGTAAGGGACAGTTGTTTCTCTCTTGGTCTCGCAATGTTCTTTCCTATTAACATTCTTCTCTCAGAATCTTTATGAATAAAACAATACTTCATCTTTTTCCAAACTAACATTTCATGTGAAGGCCCCTGTAATTAACTGGCACATTAACAGAAATGGAAAACAGTTTCTTATGTTAAAGAAATTCCAGCCTAGTAATGTCAATGTTCACACATTTTTCTCGAATGCACCTTTAATTTCACGTTATACTGTGCTCCTTTATTTATAAAATGTTGATTACATTTTCTCATAATAAACTTCATGTTACAGTTAGTATAAATGAAATACAATTTTAATATATGTACTTACATCTGGCTGAGGTCCACCTTTCTCAAAGTTATCGATGAACATTAGTGCAAACAACACACAATTGTTATTGTTTCGTGCAAAACACATTAAAATAACATAAGGATGGTTATACTAGTTCACTCAATGACTGTATTTCATTTAATAATAGTAAGAATACATTTTCTCCTAATAATACAGTGAATGTTCCTCACACCACAGTACATTAGTATAATATTAATTCACACATTATGTCCTGTATCATGGTCGCATGTAGATCAACATTGGGACGTCAGGTGTTGCAGCAAATCTACTTTGCTCCATGCCTGTAGTGCTTCACAGTACACACCTCACCTCTTAGCAGAGATTTCAACAAAGGAACCATATCATACGAAGACGGACTTCTATGAACTCAACAACTTAAATCACAGCTTTATATCACAATTGCATTAAGCGCAGCAAGCATAAGTGAAATCACACAGTGCAAGCCATTTTTGTTGCATCTCAAATGGTGCTTTCAGAGGGTGTGAAAAACACATCAAAATTACAATAACTGTGGTTCCTACAAGTCCATCAATCAAAGTCACATAGTTCTTAGATTCAAATTCAAACCGATTCATAACAACACACTCTATCCTGAACTACAAGTCCCAACATGCATCACTTTGTACTACGTTCCCTCACACTCTAGTGCATGCACAATTCCTTTCCCTATCAACACTCACAAAAACTGCTTAAAGAAACATGTTAGAAATGGGTTCTCTAGTTGGCAGAGGTATACACCCTGGTTCAATTAGGGAATACAATTCTAGTCAGGGTAAGTCACAACACAATCCAAATTATCCTGTGCCCACCCTCTGGTAGCTTGGCAATGAGCAGTCAGGCTTAACTTAGAAGGCAATGTGTAAAGTATTTGTGCAATAATTCATACAGGATACAGTGAAAACACCACAAAAATACACTGCACAGGTTTAGAAAAATAGATAATATTTATCTGAATAGAATAAGGTAAAAACGACAAAGATCCAACAAGCACAAGATTAAATATCACTTTTAAAAGGTTTAAAAGAATCTCAATCATTAGAAATAAACAGTTGTTTCTTTGTTGCATCCAGTATCTGGGATGCGTCCAAAATAACGATGCACACAGACTGCAGAGAAAGAGATGCGTGGAAAAATAAGGTGTTGCGTCGGATTTTCCGGCGCAGCCTCAGACGATACATCTTTTCTTTCCATGCTGCAAGGGTTTGTGTCATTTATCGGTGTGCAATCTTGATTCCTCACTGCGATGCAGGGATATGTGAACACCCAGGGATGATACGTTGAAAATCCTTGATGTGCTGGAAGAAGGAATAGGTGCTGCATCGATCCGGTAGAGGATGCATCTAATTTTTCATCGCAAGGCAGGCACTGCGTTGATTTTTCAGTCAGGAAGTCAGTGCTGCGTTGTTCTGGTCAGCTGTGCTGTGATTTCTGAGCCGCGATGCAGGCTTTGTGTCGATTTTCAATGCATAAGGAATATCTTGAAGAGGTGAAGTCTTTGGTGGCCCGGAGACTTCAGAAACAGCAGGCAAGCTCAATTCAAGTCCCCGGAGGGCAATTCAGGGGCAGGCAGAGTCCTTCCAGCAAAGTCAGAGGCCAGCAGGCCAGCAAGGCAACAGCAGGGCAGCAGTCCTTCTCAGCAAAACAGTCCAGATGAGATCTTTGGACATCCAGGCAGCTCCTCTGACAGGGAGCAGGTGTAGGTCCAGGAATGTCTGAATTGGTGGGGTCAGAGACCCAGTTTATATACTCAAAAATGCCTTTGAAGTGGCGGCAACTTCAAAGAGTGGTTTTAAAGTGCACAAGTTCCCCTTTCAGCCTAGTCCTGTCTGCCAGGGTCTCCGTGGAGGGTTATCAGTCCTTTGTGTGAGGGCAGGCCACTGGCCTTTGAAATGTAAGTGTCAGGCCCTCCACCCTTCCAGCCCAGGGAGACCCATTCAGTATGCAGATGAATGCAGATGTGACTTAGGCCCTCATTACAACCCTGGTGGTCGGTGATAAAGTGGCGGTAATACCGCCAATAGGCTGGCAGTAACTACTGCCAAATTATGACCATGGCAGTGAGAATCAGATAGACAGCCACTTTACCACACCAACCGCCAGGGAGAAAACAACAGCCACCACGGCGGTAGCCGGCAACAGCCAGGAGGAAGTCAATGTTCCACCCATCGTATCATGAGACAGGAAACTGCAACTTTTTCTGGGGTGGTACCAACGACATCAAAAGCCTGGCGGAAACACTGCAGAGAAGGGAAAGGACTCACCTTTGGAGACACAGTGAAGAACCATGCTGCCATGGAGCCCGAACTGTAAATATTTCCAATGATTTTCTACGTTCTGCTGAACAAACACCAACGACGGCGAAGACGACAACGGTGAGTACAGCTGTCTAGCACACACAGGGGAGGAAAAAGAGAGTGACACACACGCGCACAACACACACACCCACCCCAAACACCATACACACAATCAGCTGCAGTAATAAAACATCTTTACCCTGTACCCCTGAGGAATAATGCAAGGACAAAAGGAATGTGCAAAAGTGAGTGTAATAATAACAACACATTAGAAATACGAAAATCAAATGTAATGGTATATACATATGTACAGTTCAAGGGACACTGCCCAGTCCTCATTGTGTGTGGGCCACAGGGCCAGAGGCCAAAGTCCAAGGCCCCACTTGTCACCTGCACCAACACAGAGAGAATACTGCAGGGGCATCAGTTGGAAAATAGGCAGGCACCTCAGGGGGACAGGCACCGGGGGCACCTCAGCCGGCAGATGGAACAAGACCACTGGTTCTGGAGGGGGCAACATGCCCTGTGCTTGATCCTGGGGAGTGCAAGGCCACAGTTTCTCAAGTGGGTGACTTGCCCACATGCTCTGGAGGGGCAACATGCCCTGTGCTCGGTCCTGGGGAGTGCAAGGCCACAGTCTCTTAAGTGGGTGACTTGCCCACATGCTCTGGAGGGGGCAACATGCCGTGTGCTTGGTCCTGGGGAGTGCAAGCCCACAGTCTCTCAGGTGGGTGTCTTCTCCTCTGGTTCTGGAGGGGGCATTGTGCCCTGTGCTCTTGATCCAGGGGAGGCTGGGGTTGGTGGGTATCTTTCCCACTGGTTCTGGAGGGGGCATCGTGCCCTATGATGTTGGTCCTGGGCAGGCTGGGGTTGGTGGGTGTCTTACCCACTGGATTTGCAGGGGGCAGGCTGCACAGCAGCCCATGGAGGCAGGACTACATACCGTCCGCCGGTGGTAACGGCTGCTCAGTGGTGGTAGTGGTGCTGCTGCAGCTGCTGGTGGGGGGAGGCTCCAGCCCATCCCCTGCAGCCTCGGATGGCTGCCCACTGGTGGTGGCGGTGCTGCTGGTGCTGCTGTTGCTAGTGTTGGTAGGAGTAAGCTCCAGCCCATCCCCTGCAGCCTCGGATGGCTGCCCACTGGTGGTGGCAGTGCTGTTGGTGCTGCTGCTACAGTGGTGTGGGGGGGAAGCTCCAGACCATCCCCTGCAGCCTCAGACGGCTGCACAACCATGGTTGGTGGTGAGGACTCCATCTGAGTCCCTGCACCAGGCCCTTTGTCCTTCCTGCCTTCTGTTGCTGGCTCCTTGCCCTTCCTGGCAGCAGCTGGGGCTGGCTCCCTGCCCTTCCTGGCAGCAGCTGGTGCTGGCTCCTTGCCCTTCCTGGTAGCAGCTGGGGCTGGCTCCTTGCCCTTCCTGGCAGCAGCTGGTGCTGGCTCCTTACCCTTCCTGGCAGCAGCTGGGGCTGGCTCCTTGCCCTTCCTGGCAGCAGCTGGGGCTGGCTCCTTGCCCTTCCTGGCAGCAGCTGGGGCAGGCTCCTTGGATTTTCTGGGCCGCAGCTGGGGCAGGCATCCTTTACTTGAGGCTGCCTGGTGCAGGCTCCTTTAACCTCTGGACATGTGCCCTGGATCCTTTCCTACCACAAGTGGGTGTGGAGACTACTGTGCCCGTGGACTGGGTGGCTGAGGTGCTTGCCTGGGTTTTTGCCACCCTGGGAGGGGTAGGGAAGAGGTCAATGGGGGAGAGGAAAAGGGACATTGGGGTGGGAAGAGGGAGAAGGTTTGGCAGTGGAGGAAGCGAGAGTGGTTGTAGGAGGTGTCTGATGTATTTAGTTGCAGATGCATGGACTGGATGCTGTTGTGAGGTGGATGGCCGTTGGGTGTCTGAGTGCTTCCGTTTGTGTACCTTGGGAGGGGAGATGACAGACACAGTGGGAAAGGACACAGGGGATTTTTGCATGGCTGTTGTGGAGGTATCTGCCAGTGAGGTGTGTGTTCTGCTAGGTGTGGTGGTGATGCTGGTAGTGGATGAGGATGTAGTGCATGCAGGTGTGAGTGTAGACGGAACTGGGAGGGAGGTGGAGGAGGGGGAGACTGTGGAAATTGTGGATGTTGGTATGTCTGCATCTGGATGGTGTTTGTGTGAGTGCCTGTGGGTGATGTGTGGTGCTTGTGTTTGCCTGTGACACTCTTGTGTGTTACCTTGTGTGTATGCTCATCTGCCTGTGTGCTTGGGATAGGTTGGGGTTGAGGGGAATGGGATTGGGAAGAGGAAGAGGAAGTTGGAGGGGGAGGGTGGAAACAGGGACAATGGCTGCCATCAGCAAGGAGGCCAGAGCCTGGATTGATCTCTGTTGGGCCGTCAAGCCAGTGTGAATGCTCTCCAGGAATGCATTAGTCTGTTGCATCTGGGATGCCAGCCCCTGGATGGCATTTACAATGGTTGACTGCCCTACAGAGATGGATCTCTGGAGGTCAATAGCCTCCTCACTCTGGGCAGCACGGCTAACTGGGGCAGGGCCTGAGGTGCTGGGGCGAAGGAGATGCCCATCCTCCTGGGTGAGTGGGCATGGGCAACTCGCTGAGGGGCTGCTGGGAGGGCGGTGCTGGTACGGGGTGGCGGTTGTACCTGTACCTGGGATGGGCACAAAGGTGTCTGCCACCCTCAGGGAGCTTCCATCGGAGGAGGTATCTGTGCCCAAGATGTCCCCTCCTGTCTCTGGCGTGGTGCTCCCCTCGCCCTCCGTCCCACTGGTGCCCTCACTGTCGGTGGACTCTGCCTCCTGGGTCCTGTGGGATGCAGCTCCCTCCATCGCCAGTGCCTCTGCTCCTCCGCCAGACGATGCTAATGCACATAAGGACAGGGTGACAAAACAAAAAGGGGAGGGGAAGAGACAAATGATACACTGGGTCAATGGCTGCACCAACACCACCGTTGGCGTATACACCACTGTCACACACAGGGAACAGCCCTACACACTTTACAATGCACTACCTGGTATAATGCTAGCCACCAAGGTATGGGGAAGGGCACATACTGCCAAATGCAGTACACCTGGGACCCACAAAGCCCTGACCAGTTGTGGATGCCTACGAGCTAGGTAGCAGGATTATCACTCCAGAACCCTGGCCAACATGGGACCTACTGTGCAATGTCGGCCTGGCCCTGGGGCACCCACTGACACAAATGCCCCACCCGGGTACCCCCTACCATGGGTAAGTGGTAATTATGAGCACTGTACCCACCCCTTTGTGGCTGCTGTGAAGCCCTCAAGAGCCCATCCAGCTCTGGATAGGCCACTGCCAGTATGTGGGCCATCAGGGGGGTCACAGTTCGACAGGCACCCGTTCCTCGATAGGAGGCCATCCCCAGCTGGGCCTCCGCCATCTTCTGTGGCCAGCGTCTCAGGTCCTCCCACTGTTTCTGACAGTGGGTGCTCCGCCTGCCGTAGACCCCTAGGATCCGCATGTCCTTGGCGAAGGCACGACCATATACCCTTCTTTTGATGGGCGCTGGCCTGCAGAGAAATACACACAGGAAATGGTATTAGTCAGACCGTTCTGCCTGTTACACTTATGGCCCACCATACCCCTTCACATCACTATTTACACACATATGGCCCAGCACACAAGCTGTATGCTGCCCAGGGGACATCCACCCACCCCCCTAAACAAGGCCTTCACACACACCACTCCATGCATTCATGTCACATGCATCGTGCTCAAAGAGTACTCACCTGTTGGTCTGGAGGCCCATGCAGCAGTCCTTACTGGGGTAGGACCCCATCCACCAGTTGTTCCAACTCCTCCGAGTTGAAGGCAGGGGCCCTTTCCGCAGTCACACGAGCCATGGTAGGTTCCAGACACAGATCACAGCAGCACATGCAGTGTAGGTCCTCTCCTATGAAAGGTCAGGTAGCAAGTGAGTGATCAGATAGAAAATGACAGTCATGTCCATGGCGGTGCATACAGTCACCGCTGGCGTACATCACCATTGGCCACTGTACCCCTAGGGTCCAATTTTAACCAATGAGGAGTTGCACAGCGGTTCCCGACCGCCTACCGTAAGGGCGCACAGTGTCAGTGGAATTACCACACTTCCACCTGTCCCTCAACACAGGACAGCCAGATGCCATTTCGGGGGGGGTGCAGGCCCTGGATAATAACTGCGTCACAGTTAAAAATAGGACATACATGACAAATACCACCTAACCATTACAAATTAACATCATGCATTGTACTGTTGTGGGTCCGATATTCAGTTTGTGACCAGCTCCTCACTATTTTGTCCCTTAGACTGCAACTGCCTCAGATGAATAGGAGATGGAGACATACCCCCGTGTACAGACCCCTGGTGGACTTGGCAACACTGGAGGACAGGCACATTATCCTCACCTATAGACTTGACAGGGCCACAATCACAGAGCTGTGTGCCCAACTGGAGCCTGACCTGATATCTGCTATTCGTTACCCCACTGGGATCTCCCCTCTTGTGCAAGTCCTATCGGTATTCCATTTCTTGGCAACTGGTTATTTTAAAAGTGACAGTGGGCTTGGCAGCAGGAATGTCACAGCCAATGTTCTCAATAGTGCTGACAAAAGTGTTGCCTGCCCTGATTTAACACATGTGCAGCTACATTGTTTTACCCCAGGTGGAGGATTTGGCCACAGTGAAGGCTGACTTCTATGCAATGGGACATATCCCCAACATAATTGGGGCGATAGGTGGAACTCATATTGCATTTGTCCCACCCCGTCAAAATTAACAGGTGTTCAGAAATCGAAGGAGTTTCCACTTCATGAATGTACAGATGGTGTGTTTGGCGGACCAGTACATCTCCTATATCAATGCTAAGTATTCTGGGTCGGTGCATGATGCCTTTATCTTGAGGAATAGCAGCATTCCATATGTGATGTCTCAACTCCAGAGGCACAGGGTCTGGCTAATAGGTAAGCCCATGGTCCCCACTCAGTTGATGTAGGTATATGGGTGTGGGGTTGGCCCTAGGGGTGAGTGAGTGGCTAACATGTATCCCTCAAATATTTGCGGGTACTCTGGTTACCCCAACCACTCATAGCTACTGACCCCAGTGAGGAATACCAAAACAAGGGCAGAGGAACGTTACAGCAAATGTGATGGCCCAACTACAGAGGCACAGTGTGTAGCTAATAGGTGAGCCCTGGTTCCCACCCAGTAGGTGTTGGTGTATGGGTATGGTGTGGGCCATATAGAATAGTGTGTGGCTAAATGTGGTCCCTGGATATTTGAAGGTGACTCAGGTTACCCCAACCTATCATGGCTACTGACCCCTGTGAGGAATGCCAGGACAAGGGCAGAAGAACGTTACAATGAGGCACATGGGCGAACAAGAAGGATAATCAAACTGACCTTTGGCCTCCTTAAGTCCAGGTTCAGGTGCCTCCATCTAACTGGGGGATCCCTGTGCTACTCACACAAGATGGTCTGCCAGATAATCGTGACATGCTGCATGTTGCACAATCTTGCCTTGAGACGCCATGTGCCTTTTCTGCAGGAGGAGTAGGCTGGGGATGGCCGTGTTGCAGCAGTGGACCGTGTGGACAGTGAGGATGAGGAGGCAGAGGATGATGATGAACAGAACAGCAGTGATACTACAATACTTCCAATGACACACAGGTAAGACAGTGTTACTTCACATTTCATTGTCATTATGTAGATTATCTTTGGCACTGGCATGCTGTTATTTCCCACTGCTATGCCACTGCTATGCCTACTCACTGTACCCTTTGACAACTCATTTTGAAGATGTTGGTGCCCCACTATCGCTCCTGGTGTGATCACTGCAGCTAACTACAGGTCTTTCCTATGTGAACATTACTGTACAGTTGAATTGCAATGTTTGAACCTGGTTATATGAATACATACATAAAAAGTTTGACATACTCCATACTTGTATTTTTTCAAAGGTTGTTTATTGAAGTGCTAAGAAGAAGAGGGGCAAGTGCATTGGGATGGGGTGATGATGGAGAAAAGTCCAGGGTATTGTTCCAGTCTATGTGTGGCACAAGTGCATTGTCCATGGGGACATAGGAAGGGGAGCAATGGCATTTCAAGGTGGACAGGGTGAGAGAGTGGGACACAAAGGTGACAATCAGGAGAGTCTCATTTCCTGGCGGGGGTCTTGGCAATAGTCTCTGGCTTCTGCCTGGTTCGCAGGGAACGTTTGCGGGGTGGTTCACCTTCTGCAGGGGGAGTGGTGCTAGTGGCCTATTGGTCCTGTGGCGGGCCTCCTGTCAATTAGCGGCAGCGGAGGTGGAAGACAGTTCAGATGTCTGGCTAGTGGCAGGGGCTGTTGTGAGAGTGCCTCCCTCATAATCTTGGCCATGTCTGGGAGCACCCCTGCTATGGTGACCAGGGTGGTGGCCTGCACCACCCTGACCCCTGGTAATGGCCTGCAAGTCCTCCCTGACCCCTGGCAATGTCCCTCCTGCGCCTGCCTGTTCTCCTGCACGTTGTCCAGGATCTGGCCCAGCGTATCCTGGGAATATTGGTATGCTCCCAGGATCTCTGCAAGTGCCTCCTGGAGAGTCAGTTCCCAGGCTGTCCTCCCCCTGGTGCACAGCAGTCCTCCCAGTTTCCCTGTTTTCCTGTGCCTCAGTCCCCTGAACCGTGTGCCCACTGCCACTGACCCCAGGTCCCGGATTGTCTTGGGTATGAGGTGTCCCCTGGGGTCCCTGTAGTGGTGGACACACTGCTGATTGACGTGTCCTGGGGACAGAGGTTTGGGTACGCTGGGTGGGTGCTGTGGTGGTGTTACCAGATGGGGGAGGCTCTTTGGTGGTGTGTGACTGTGGCTGGGTAACGGACTGTCCAGAGGTCCCTGATGGGCCAGGTTGGTCATCCAGATTCAGGCGACCAGAGTTGCTGTCATCACTGTGGGGCTCTTCAGATGGGGGACTGGATAGTGCTGGCACCTCTTCTTCACTGACATTGGCTGGGATACCTGTGGGGATGTAAATGCTGTGTTGTTGTTTCTGTGTGTGACATATTTGGCATCAGTAGGTTGCCTTCTTTTTATGTATTTGCCCTGGCAGCTTTCACTTGTGTATATTGGTATGTGGTGGGCTAGCTGATTCTCTCTAGTGTGCATGCTTTAGTGATAGGTGTCCATGCAGGTCTGTGTGTGGTGTCCATGCATTGGTATGGCATGCAGTGCTTGGCATTGGGATGAGTGAGATGTGATGGTGGGGTATGTGGGAGGTGGTGAAATGATGGGAGTGAGGGTGAGGGTGGGGTTATGTAATGGCATGCAGGTAGGGGGGGTAGTAGTAGTATAGAGTTGACTTACCAGAGTCCAGTCCTCCTGCTACACCTGCCAGGCCCTCAGGATGCATGATTGCCAAGATTTGCTTCTCCCATGTTGTTAGTTGTGGGGGAAAAGGTGGGGGCCCACCGCCAGTCCTCTGTACAGAGAGTTGGTGGCTTGCTGCAATAGAATGCACCTTCCCCCGTAGGTCGTTCCACCCCTTCCTGATGTCTTCCCTTGTTCTGGGGTAATGCCCCACGGCATTGACCCTGTCCACGATCCTCCACCATAGTTTCTTCTTCCTAGCAATGGATATCTACTGCACCTGTGCTCCAAATAGCTGTGGCTCTAACCTGATGATGTCCTCCACCATGACCCTTCCCTCCTCCTCTGAGAATCTGGGGTGTCTTTGTGGTGCCATGGATGTTGTGTGAGTTGTGTAGGTGAGGGTGTGTAGGGTGATGTGTTGGGGTGTGTGATGTAGGGTGCCTGGGTGGTGTATAGGTGTAGGTGGTGTGTGGCTCTGGTTTTGTCTGTACTCATGGTGTCTGTCTCGTGGCAATGGTTTGTAGTCGTAAAGGGTTGTGGGTAATGTGGGTGTGTGTGTTATAGTAGTGTGGGTGTGGTGTGTGTGTATGGGTGTCAGCTGTGTGTTATTTAAATTGACCAATGTAGTATTGTTTTGTATGTGTGTGTGTGTATTTTGAGCACAGCGGTATGTACCGCCAATGGTTTACCGCCATTGAATGTCCGCCGTGGTGATTTGTGGGTCATAATGTGATGGCGTTGTTCTGTTGACATAACGGTTTGGGTTTTGATACCGCCAGTTTATCACTGACCTTTGGTGCGGCGGATTTGTGTGTGTGGCTGAATATTTACGGATTGGTGTGTGTTTGTCATATTATGGTGAACGGATATCCGCGGCGGCGGCAGTATGGTGGCGGCAGTCAGCATGGCGGTAAGTGGGATTTGCTGCCAATGTCATAATGAGGGCCTTAGTGTCCTGTGTTTGTGGTTTTCTGGGGGAAATCCACAAAGGATCTGTCAACCTGCACAGACCAGACGTTGATTGGAAACAGGCTGTAAGGCACGGAAGGTTTTAAGTGCAGAGAAATGCTCACTTTCTAAAAGTGGCATTGCTAAAATACTAATATAAAATCCAACCTCACCAATAAGCATCCTGGTCGTACTAAATATGACCTAGGTACCCCTTTCAGATCAGAATCTACCACTCAAAAAGTATATGAGGGTACTCCTAATGCCGGTCTATGAAAGGAGCAGGTCTCACAGTAGCGGAAAATGAATGCATTTAGGAGCTTTTCACTACCAGGACATGTAAAACACACATGTACATGCCCTACCTTTTACCTACATAGCGCCCTGCCCTACGGGTTACTCAGGGCCTTCCGTAGGATGACTTCTAAGTAGAAAAGGGTGAGTTTGAGGCTTGGCAAGTACTTTTAAACTTTTTAAATGCCAAGTTGGAGAGGCAGTGGAACTACACACACAGGCCATGCAATGGCAGGCCTGAGACATGGTTAAGGGGCTACTTATGTGGGTGGCACAATCAGTGCTGCAGGCCCACTAGCAGCATGTAATGTACAGGCCCTGGGCAGATGTAGTACACTTTACTAGGGACTTCTAAGTAAATCAAATATGCCAATTGTTGATGAACCAATGTTACCATGTTTAAGGGAGAGAGCATATGCACTATAGCACTGGTTAGCAGTTGTAAAGTGCACAGAGTCCTAAAACCAGCAAAAACAGTGTCAGAAAAGTGGAGGAAGGCAGGCAAAAATTTGGTGGATGACCACCCAAGGATGTCAGGTCTAACAAAACATAACACAGATTTATCAAGTCGTATGAAAAAACATGGGTAGTACTCTTGATGCTACTGTGTATTCATTAACCTGGCACTCACAGATACTAGACGTACTACTTGGAAGCAATTAGCATCCTGGGTGATTTCAACAGGCAGCAGCAGAGAGAGAAGGGGGGTGCATTACAAAATTGGTGGGGCCACTGGAGCAGCAAAGAACACTGGGAGGGAATTTGAAGAGGTGGGGAAAGGGTCCACTAGGCCTCCAGGGGACGAGGCAAGGAGATGGGGGCCACTAGGCATATTCTATTAGTCACAGAACAAGTCAAGTGGAAAGTGGTGAGATAAATATATGATAACAGGGCTCATGTGAAAAGGGAAGGAGAGGTGTCACAAGAATACCAGGCACAGGAAGGGAATTGTGGGGTAGATGGGTTTCCTACTTGTTCAGAGTATGAAAAAGATGTGGTCAGAGGGGAAGGAGGGAATGGAGGTCACTGAGCCACCAGGGATTGAAGCAATGGTGAGGGAGAGGAATACAAGTGACAAGGATCACAAGGGACAATGTCAGGATAGCGGGGAAGCCAGGAGAAAGTTGTAGAAGGTGGGCCAATTTGGAGGGCTTAGAGCAATTGAGACCCTTGTTAAACCTACTGTTGCTGAAATGAAGACCATTCAATGTGTGCTGGTGGAAATGAAGGCCAATCATGAGCAAGAGTGCAGGAATCTGTACAAGCTAGATAAAGGTGGGGGTGTGTGGAGTGTGGCAAGGTGCGGCGGGCAGAAGGAGCTGTTAGGGGCATCAGGGTGAGGACAAAGGAAGAGAAGACAGGGTGAAAGAGAGAGCAATAGAGAATTTACTAGGGGAAGAGACAGAGGAAATAGAGGCCCTTTCAGAGCACATGATAAATACGGTTTGGGATGGTAAAGGGCGGGGCAATGTAAAAGCAGAATAGCCACAGTATGTGGTTCACACAGCTAAAGTAAGCATGTTTGGAAAAAGCCAGCAGGGAAACTGATAGGGAGGGAGAAGAGTACATAGTGCCACCGAACTAGTGGCAGCTGTCGCCAATCTAAAGTGGTGGGGCTGGGCAGGGGGGAGGGCGTGTAGGGGAATTATAATAAAAAAATAAATTAAAAAAAAGGTTTACCTGCTGCTGCCGGCCGTCTCAGTTCTCCTCTCTTCCCACCATGGGTCATCAGCACAGGCTTCCTATCCAATCCAGATGCAGCTCTCCTGCTATACCAAGCCTGACAGCACTGATGGGATTGGCCTGAGTGGGCTGGTCAGATGCACGCTCAGGCACAGGGAGCGCGTACCTTTTCTCCACCCGGCTGTGCAACGCAGCTGGGTTGGAGAAAGATAAGTCCATATGTCTGTTTGGCCATCCTAAGACGGCTGGCCAAACTGAGATGCACACTTACAGTGTGCACCACTCCTCCTCCCTGCCATGACTCGGCTGGCCCGCCCTAGATTCCATTAGCTCAGTCAGTAAGCCAAAAATAAAAAGACAATACAAATTTTTATTATCACTTTATTTTTCACTGACTGACTGTGCAGGAGAGCGACACTCCTCCGCTATCACGAGGAGCTGCCCCAGCACAGAACGTCATACAGGAAGTAGGGAAAAGAAGTGACCAAGTGATCATTGGAGATGGAAATGCAGGGAGCATGAATGGAAAGAGAAACAGGATGCAGCCTCCGTTGAGGAAGGTGAGTAGGATTTTGTGGAAGGGTGACGGAGGTGGTAAGGAAGGAAAGGAAGGAAAGGAAGGGGCAGAAAAGCTGCAAGGTGGCTTGACAAAGGTGGAACATTGCAGGTGAAGAAAGCAGAGGACGCTTGTTCAAGCAGTCAGGTAAGGAAGTAGCACACAGAGTGGGAGACATGATACTAAAGTCATTGTTTCGGTTGCTGCCAGCCCATCCAGTTATGCAATGTAAATCTAAGCAGGAGGGAGTCTGGATAGGGTGGCACATTATCTTGATTACTTCCTGTTTACTGGGAAGATTGACTCAGGTGAATGCCAAACATCGTTAGAATGTTCCCGACACATGACAGCGAGACTGGTGTACCCTTGGTCTCAGACACTTACGAGGCCCCTGTTGTCCATTTTGGTAACTGATCTTGTTGGCGCATCGGACCTTGGCGCATCGAACTTACAAGGGGTCGCAAATAGGTCGATGAACCTCTTTAACTTGTTTAGGATGTTCTCGCCATAGCTCTAGAGCAGGAATCATTTAACTAAATAAGCAATAATCAACAATCGCTAGTGACCAATAAAATCAATAATCAATGGAGTCAGTAAATATTACTCACCATGACCTTTCAGTCATGAATAACCACACCTTCAGTAAAGTTTAGTAAGTTTATTTCCCTTATAATAACAATGCTAAAGTTGTGTAAATGAATCTCAGAATCAAATGAAACACATATAAGAAAATAACTGGTTGTCCAAAACGTTGGAAGAAATGCAATCTAATCAAAGCTTTAATCACAACGCATCCTATAGTTACCGTACATATCAATAGCAGAGTCAGCTGCAACGAAGTAATGACATACATAGAATTCAACAGGATAACTCATCAACTATTAGTCCCTGTAATTTGTTAGTCATTATGTGAATTTCCTCAACTAATTTCAGATTAGCATCAGCATGTTGGGCTTCATGCAAAACAATTTAGAACACAAAGTTTAGGAAAAACATCTAGCTATGGAATCAAAACAGTGCAGTTGGTACCAAGAAAGAGAAGGCAAAAATGCATAATAGTAACATTGTCATATGTACCTATCCACAGTATCGGTCAGCAAGCAGAATCAGTCTTCGTCCTCAGGTCATCAATCGATCAGCAAAACATCAGGCTCTCAGTCAGAGAGTATGAGCCCAATGAGAGAATCTCTAATCTCGTCTAAAGTCTATTTGTCTCTCAAACTCACAGTAATTCTAAGCCTGAATAATTTTCCTCTGTCGCATTGTTATAGCAAAGTCACCTAAACTATCCCCTAATTCCCTATTGGTCAGTCAATCATGCGTTTATACTCTACCCAATAATACTTCTATACCAAATCTATGAATTCTAATATTTCGTTCGTCAGGCTCGTCAGGTAACAGTTTTGTTACATCTTCAGCTCCAGTCAGTGTTTACATTATTCTCATCCTCGGAAAGTACATCTCACACACATTACACACAATTTGTTATACTGCTAGGAACATCATCTCCTGTTAGTTGGTTCTCATGAAAAGCTTCTGTTAAGCACTTTTAGCAAGACAATGGACAATTCACAGTTTAGATCACTCTGTCAGCATTTTATTAACCGCTAAGAAATACAGCTTCTGCATGAGGCCTGGCAAAACTAGGCCAAGACACTCGCTAAGTTAAGGCCTACAATTAATAAAGCTAAAACATACTTCATAATCCTTAATATGACATATTACTACATTAATCTAATACATTTTCAATATTTCATAAGTATTGATCATTAATTAGTACATATCGTGAACACTAGTGGCCATTCTTCGAGGTCACATTTTCAAACATGTGCATTATTTTTCTCTACATTATTAAATTTCTACAAAATTCATTATTCAGATTTACATAAACACTCATTAATAATTTCTAGTTAAGACACCTGCTTTAGCAATCTGAATACAGTTAAACAGGAGTTAAGGCTTCCTAGAGATAAAGTTCAAGACTTCAGTGCTTCTGCAAGGTTTTGTATGTTAGCAAAAAAGGAAATCTTGCTACAGCCATTAATTGGACAGTTAAACATTTTGATACAGGCTATACTGCTGGAGAAGCCTTTTTCAAGGTTAGCTATGGCTACAGCTGGACTGAGGCCCAGGCCACTCTTTACTAGGTTGTCCAAAGGGGTAAAAGAAGATTTGAAAGTGTGGGATCTCTTTTTGGCTGACCTTAATGTTGTTTAACTAGTGAGGGTGCTGGCTCTGTATATAGATAAAGCAGACAACATTGGCTTTGGGAACTCGTTAGGCAGAAAGTGGTGTGCAGAACAGTGGCCAGAATCATTGCAAGTTAAGGGCCTAATATAGAATGCTAACTTCCTGGAACTATTCCCCATTTTGACCGTAGTGATAGTACAGGAAGAGCAGTTGAGAGACAGAAGCAAACTCTTTTGGTCGGAAACTGGTCTGTAGTGAAGGTCTTGATTAAGCATTTTGTCAAATGTGCAAACATTATGCAGTTACGGAGGGTGCTAACTATGTAGGCTTTAAGGCTGAACATTTTGTTTACTTCACAGTTTGCTGAAGGCTGCAAAAACATCATTGCACATGCTTTGTCTTTTGGCAAGTTCAATGATTTCAAGAGGCTGGTGCCAGGTGCCAATAAAATCATGCCTTTCCCTTTGGCCTTTGGAATCTTGGCCACCCATAAATCAGCTAGAACTACACTTTCCTACAAAAAAACAGGTGGTAGGTATAAGGTGAGTATGGAAGAGTAAATGACTTGGTTCCGAATAGCAAGGGGTTCCAAAGCAGTGGCTTACTGAAGTCAGTGTGCTACTGTTGGGAAAGACCCTTTTGGCAGGGTTACCCCAAACTTGTTGCCTTCCTCCTCTTCTTTTTCTGACCTTGTTTTTGTTGGTTTTAGTACTCTGGGCACTTTACCGCAGCTAACCAGTGCTAATGTGCATGTGCTCTCTTCTCTAAACATAGTAACATTGGGTTACACCTGTTTGGCATATTTAATTTACTTGCAAGTCCCTTGTAAAGTGGTATACCATATACCCAGGGCCTGTAAATTATCTGCTACTATTGGGCCTGCAGCACTGATTGTGCCATCCACTTCAGCAGCCTTTAAACATGCCTCAAGCCTGTCATTGCAAGGCCTGTGTGTGCAGTTTCACTGCCACTTCAACCTGGAATTTAAAACTTCTTGCCAAGCCTTAAACTCTCTTTTTATTACATTTATGCCACCCATAAGGTAAGCCCTAGGTAGCCCAAAGGGCAGGGTGCTATGTAAGTAAAAGGTAGGACATGTACTTTTTAATTTTGCATGTCCTGGTATTGGAAAACTCCTAAAGATGTTTTTCACTACTGTGAGGCCTACTCCTCTCTTAGACCAGCTTTGGAAAATTCCTTAATATATTTTAAGCTGTAATTCCTGATCAGAGAGGAGTAGCTACATCATGTTTTGTATCATTGGAATGGTAATAATAAATCCTCTTTTCTGGTAAAGTCGAGTTTGAAATTACAATTTTAGAAATGACACTTTTAGAAAGTAGGCATTTCTCAGCTCTTTTTGCTCTCTGTGGCTTGCAGCCACTTCTAGGGTAGGTGAAAGCTATACTTTGTGTATTCGCCCTAGACAGCCACAAACACGGGAAGGGTGGGTTTGACAAAGGACTTATGTGCATTCTGATGGGCCTTCCTGGGCAGGAAGGGTGGAGGGTTGAGGGGAGCTGATACTTACATGTGAATAGGAAAGTGCCTGTCACACACAAATGGCTGATTACTTCCTATTGGTAGCCTGGCGCCAAGGCTAGGAAGAAAGGATTTTTGTGTACTTGAAGACCTTTCTTTGAAGTCACCCCCACTTCAAAGGCACATTTGAGTATAAGTACTGGGGCTCTGACCCTAGCAAATCAGTACACTACTGGACCTGGGAAGAACTCTGCTGGAGTAAAGACTGCTGTGCTGTAAGGATTGCCACTTGGCGTGGACTGATTGTTCCAGTGAAGTGCTACTCTGCTTTGCTGAGCTTCCCTGCTGCTCTCTGTCCTGCTGAGGACAAGGACTGGATCTATATCACTTCAACCCAGAGTGCCTCCAAGTGCCTGCTGGCTTGCCCCTTGTTCTCCTGCAGTCTCAGGGACATCAAAGAATTCCTGCAACTCTCCTTGTACTGCTGGACTCTGCCATCTGTGAGACCTACCCTTGCCTGATGTGCCCCTTCTAGTCCTAGGCCTTAGAAATAGGCTCTGCACATGTTTTCTGCAAAAACCAATGATTTGTCACCATTGTGCCAGTTAGAACAGACGCATCACCCCATTGATGCTGACGCAGAGGCTGCTCAATAGCAGCAGATTCACAGCCTGCATAGCCCGACGACGACTCTATGTGCGGCTCGACAATGGCACAGTGCATTTACTTCAACACAGTTCGGCCCAGGACCTGATTGCGAGGCTCGACAATAACGCATCTACCTATCTGCATAGATTAGAACTAACGTATTGTGTCCACAACGTCGATGCTTTGCTCCATCTTAGGTACTTTTCAGCAGACGCTGCATGGGTTCTGTAGCCAGCCTAACCTCCATCGTGGTCAGCGTGTACTATGAATTTGCACCGCTCCTTTGTGACCGAAGGGAACCTTTTGACAGCTAGTGACTTCTAAACAATAATTTAAGTTTTATTTTTTTAAAATTAATATATCGACTTCTACTGATTAGATTTTTGTCATTTTGGTCTTGTTTTACTCCAATAAATATGTTCTATTTTTCTAAACCTTTGTGAAGTCTTTTTGTGGTGTTTTCATTGTGTTACTGTGTGTTTGTGTTGCACACATACTTTACACATTGCCTGTTAAGTTAAGCCTGCCTGCTCTGTGCCAAGCTACAAGAGGGTGAGCACAGATTCATTTAGTTGTCTATCTGATTTACCCTGAGTAGGATTGTGATCCCTACTTGGATAGAGTGCACACCTCTGCTAACTAGAAAGCCAATTTCTAACATTGGTGATTAAGGTGATGATAGAACTTACTTGTGTTTGTGCAATACCATATAGTAACTCAGTGTTTACTGCTACTCCACACTTAAGACCAGTTCAAACCATTTTCAATGCTCCCTGTTCTGACATCTTTTGATTTTTTCCAAAGTCCTTTTGCCCAAGTCTAATTTTTCTGCAATGTCTATGGTCCTGCCTGACAATATGGAATTCGAGCTGGGCAATCTGGAAAGGCTAGAACTTGCACAGTTGAAATTGGAACAGGAGCAGGCCCTTGCTAAAATGGAGAAGGAGGAAGCTCTAGAGGAGAAAATGCTGGCTATGGGGGAAAGAAAAATGGCCCATATGCTCAGCATGAGAGAGATGGATATCAGAGCCCTGAGAGAGGGGTCCAGCAACAGCAATGGTGGCAGAATACCTGCAGTGTCCACTGGTAAGTCCAGAGTCAGGATATCTAAAGATTTGGTGCCCGGACATGTGGTGGGGGATGACATAGGCAAATGGTTGGCAGCCTATAAAGTGGCTTTAAAAGTACACAGGGTCCCAGAGAAGTTCTTGCTGGGGGAGGGGGGTAGTCTTTGTTGGTATATGCCCACAGTGGGGAGGGACACACTCCTACCATTAGAGGTGGGGAACCAGACCAACTACACTGCCATGAAGTCCATTTTAGTCAGTTAGTTTAGGTTGACCCTGAGAAGTACAGGCAACGGTTCAGGGCCATTCAGAAACTCTCTACATAAACATGGGTGGATTCCTCAGACTATGCTGCTAAGGCATTAGGGTTTGGTGAGCGGCAGCAAAGTTAGTGATTATGAAAAGTTGTGTAACTTATTTTTGAAGGCGCACATTCTTCATACTTGTTTTCCAGAGCTGCATCAACACCTGGTTGATGGTGAGCATTTTGACTCCAGGATGCTTGCTGAGGAGGCACTCATCTGGGTCAGCACCAAAGTATCCAGAAAGGTACCTGAAAGTGACCCCAAGAAGGGTGGTTCAGGTTTCCCCCAAGAGAGTGGGGGGGGTCAAGTAAGACCCAGACAGGTCTCAGGGTAAGAGGGACGGAAAGGGTTCACATGATAATTCTGAAAAGAAGGAGGGAGGTTCTGCTGGCCCAGGGCACCCCACGTCCAACCCCACTGCTTTGTGTTCCCAACTAGGACACAAGCAGGGGGGCTCTGTCTGTCCAAAGAGACCACCCACCGGTGAGAACTCTACAGGAATGGCCAATATGGCCTTAGGAGAAAATAGTTCCCAGGGCCAGGTCATAGAACATGCCATTATCTCCCTCAGCTGGGAGATAGACTAAGAGGGTGAGTTGGTGATCCCTGAGGGTAGGAGTTGTCACTTCCACCAGGTGGGAGTGAATATGGTCCCAATCACTGCTTTGAGGGATACTGGGGTTAACAGGACCATGGTTGTAGATGAGCTTGTCTCCCCAGAGCAATACACAGATGAGGTTTTTAGAGTGATTGCAGCCCATGGGTAGGACTTCTTCTACCCTATGGCCCTGGTGTCCCTAGAGTGGGTGGGGAGGTGACCCAGAGAAGGGTAATAGTTAGTCCCTTGATGCCCACTGACTGCATTCTAGGGAATTGGTTTCCCCAAGTGTCATGGGAACTTAGAGGGGAGGCTGCTGCAGGTGCCCTGACAATTCAGTTTCCTGGGAGTACCACTCTCCAACGGATGCTATAGAACTCCAAATGTAGGGGAAGGAGGAGAAAGGGCTCACCTCTGGCTCTTGTCCATCCCCAAGGGTACAGGACCTAAGTTGGAGGACCAGTTGCAGAATACCACCTCTCAACTGGTGGGAGGTGGAGTAGAGAAAGTATACAAGGCATCTGAGGCTACTGCCCCCCACTCTGAGAAACCACAGAGGACAGAGTCACATGGATGCTCTTGTTCTTGCTCTTGACACTGACAGCTGTCAGTTGCCTCTGTTGGCTGCTGTCCCTGTCAATAGAGTTTTCCGTGGGTTGGGGACAGAAGTCTGAGCCAAGGGGTGGAATGGGCCACACCACTTTGTTGGCCTTGGTGATACTGTCTACCTACTGGGATGCATCTGTGAGCAGATTAAAGTTAGGTGCTTCACAGATGGGGTCTACAAACGAGGAGAAGGGTTCCCCATAAGTCAATTCAGTGACCCCAGTGAGTACTGATGGAGGGATCCAACTGAGTTCAGAGAGGCATAGAACTGGCAAGTACCCCTGCAGTAATGGGTCATTGTCCAGGTTCTATCACCCTAAGAAGGAAGTACATCAAGGACCCTCTGGGTGGCTCAACAATGATACATTGCATTCACTTCATCAGGGTTCGACACAACATGGGACCTGACTGCGAGTCTAAACGAAGATACATCTGCCCTCAACATCGATGCTTTGCTCCATCTATGGTCATTTTTAGTGGACCCTGCATGGCTTCTGTAGCTGGACTACCCTCCATTGTGATCGGCCTGAACTTTGGATTTACACCAGTCTCTTTCAACCTCAAGTAACCTTTTGACCGCTAGTACCCTTCTTAGCACTATTTTGAGTTTTATTCTTTATAAATGAGGATCTCAACTTTTACTGATTGGATTTTTGTTGTTGTGGTCATGTTTTATTCAGTTAGATATTCGCTACTTTTTTAAACCTATGTGGAGTCTTTTTGTGGTGTTTTTCATAGTGATACTGTGTGTGTTACACAAACACTTTACACATTGCCTCTTACGTTAAGCCTGCCTGTTCTGTGCCAAACTATCAGAGGGTGAGCACAGGTTAATTTAGGTTGTATATCTGTTTTACCCTGACAAGGGTGTGGTCCCTACTTGGGCAGGGTGTAAACCTCTGCCAACTAGTGACCCAATTTATAACAGGTACAATTTAGTATTTGGGCCATAAAAAAGGGTAAGTGCAGATCATGGATGGCTCAAGGCTAGCTGCTCTAGGTTTTGTGGCCAAATCAAGGAATAGATACGTGTCACCAACAGGGTTCCTAGCCAGGAAGATGATGATAGGCTGGGGCACGCCAAGGAATGCCCCTCTGGATAAAAGGGAAAGGATTGTATTCCACACTCTGGAAGCTATAGTGCAGATATATTGCAAGGTTATGTGCATCACAGTAGGGGATTCCTTTTTTCAGTGTGCTTTGCTCTATCCTTATTTGGGACGCTGAGAGATAGTGAAGTGGTGATTAAGCGAAGATGTGTAAGCAAAGCCAGTGTGGTTCAGAAGAAATATGCTTGGGGAAGAAGGATAATATGGGCTTCAAGATATCATGGTCCAAGATCAGTCAAGTATGGGTGCATGGGTGGTCTTTGAAGCTCAACCAACATCACTTGTTTGCCCAGTTAGGATCACTGCAGACTACAAGGCTCCGAAGTTAGGAGAAGCACAGTTGGTTTATAGCAATTGGCCACCAGTAATGGCATAGCAGCTCAGTGCCATGTTTAAAGCAGTGCTCAGGAATGTGGATTAGATTGAAAGCTGTGTGGTAAGCATTCTTTTTTAATGTGCTTCTGAAGTGGCTGCACCAGGAGCGGATTACAGGACTATCATGAAGATCAGACGTTGGAAGTCACAATGTTATAAGTGTTATGGTCACAAGATAAATCAGTTAATGCAAGGTTCTCCTATGCTTTAATGCCCGTTTAGGGTTGCCAGCCTGGGTTCAACTGGTCATCAATAAGGGGACTCATGGGAATTTCCCCATCACAATGTTTTTCCCATGTTTTCTTTTCATGACTTGGTCGTTTTCACCCATGGCACAATGACATGACCTGGGGTTTGGCGCTTATAAGTCCTAAACTGTGTAATTGGTTGTAGCTGGCATAAAACGAGGGTCAACATACAACTGATGATGCATATGGTAAGGCTGCCGGGTTACTGAAAAAATGTTAAAGCTTCAAAAATATACTGCCTTATAGTCAGTAATATATAGGGCATTGGAAATATATTGCATCTGGCGAGCAGAAATATGAAAAATAAAAATAATCATTTAGGTTATATGCAGGAAAGCACGTCTCTTTGTATGATTACCCACCAAAGCTTTGGACTGATGCTGTTAGTTTTTCTACTCTGTAGTGCGCTGGGTCCTGCTGTCCAGGCCCCACTGCATGTACTCTAACCGAAAAAGTACACTGAAAATTATTAGTACCTGATTGGCTCATTTAACTTACTTAAAAGTCCTTAGTATAAGCTGTACCCTGGGATAATAGGTTAAATGTATGAGTGAACTGCAGGACTTGATTGTGCCACTACTACAGTGACCAAGTGAAAACGTGACTCTAGGCCTGCTACTGTAGCCTAGTCGGATAGCTTTAAACCTGATAGCGGGCAGAACAAACACTTTTGCTATGTTCCAATTTTGCTAGGTCAGAACCTTCGTTTTTAATATTAGTAAGAAACCCCTAGGGAAGGTCTACATAGCTCACCAGGCAGAGTGCTTAGTATTAAAGCATGCCTTGACAGTAAAAACACAAAATTGCCGTTTTCACTGTAACAAGGCTGGTGGTCCCATTGGCTAACATGGCGGTTAACAAGCCACAGTAGAAAGTGCTAACTTTCACTTAGGACCACCAAAGAGGAAACATCCTGAACAACGAAGTCTGAACAACGAGTTACGTGAAGGATGATGTCAGAACACCCAAAAACGTTGAACAGCGCTTTAAATAATCAACTACTGCCTTAATAACGATTATGTCTGAACAATGAATGCCTGAGCTGCGATTGTTGGGTAAGTTTATGTATATATATGTTTTACATAAAAGTTGTCTAGATTTATTTATGAAAATATAGGTATAGGTATATCGGTAATTTATATATATATATATAAAATATATATGTATATGTGTGTATATATATATATATTATTTTTTATATATATATTATATATATATAGTTATATATATATATAAATTGTAAATAGTAACTTATATTTTTATTTGGAAGGAAATTTAATAATTTGATTGTAATATTTTATTTTTATTTTTATTTTTAAATGTAATGTATTAATTTTAAAACACAAGGAGTATTTTTTTGTAGATTTTAATTAATAATAATTTTTGACAAAAAATATATTTTTTGGTAATTGTATTACTTTTATAGTTTCAAATAGGAACGGGCTGGAAGGGATATAGGAGTTATGGCTGAGGTAGTGTATTAATACTCAAGTATTAATTGTTATTTTAGATAAAAAATTTTTTTAAATAATCTAATAATTTATTTAGTTTTAGTGTATGTTAACATTTATTAAAGACATGTAAAGGTCTTCACTAGATGTTGGACCAAAGGTAGACAGATGTTAATAGTGGGAAGAATTTATAGTTTTTATTTTTTGGATTTATTTTGGGACATTATTTAAAATATTTAAAAACGTTTTCGGAGTATAAAACAAAAAAAGTGTTAAGAAAAATTGCAGCACTTTCATTTAGGGATGGGATGTAAGGGATAAAGGGGTAATTAGTGGGGAGTGTGTTAATACTCTAGTATTAATTTAAATACTTGCATAATATTTTTTATTACTTTTGAAATGATTTTAAAATTATTTCTAAAATATTTCTAAATGTGAATCAAATATTCAGATATGTAATAATCAATATGATATTTTTTATGAATTGTGACTTATAATTATGCAAAGAAATTAATCATATTATCAGAGAATTATTTATTCCAGGCAGCATTAGTAATACTGAAGTATTTAATTTTTAGGTAAAATATTTAAATATTTTTTGGGGTATAAATCAAAAAGCTTAGGAAAAATTGCTGCACTTTCATTTAGGGAACGTGATGCATGGGATACATGAGTAATGGGTGGGCGAGTGTATTAATACTCAGGTATTAATCTTATCACTTGTGTTTTATATTGTATTAACTTGAAATTGATTTTATTTCGCTTTTAAAAATATTTCTAAAATAATTCTAAGAGCTAATTAATTATTTAGAAATGTAATAATCAATAACATATTTGCTATGAATTGGGAATTATAATAATAATCATAATAATAAAATATTCATACTATCAGAGTCTTATTTATCCCAGGTACCAATAGTAATACTAGATTATTTTTGTGGAAAATATTTAAATATATTTTTGGGGCATATAAAACATAAAGCGTAAAACAAATTGCTTCACTTTTATTTAGGGGCGGGATACAGGGTAATGGGTGGGTGAGTTTAATAATACTCGGGTATTAATTTTAATACTTGTGTATTCTTTTTTATTAATTTTATGTTGATTTTATTTTGCTTTTAAAAGTATTTCTAAAATATTTCAAAACGCATATTAAATATTCAGTAATGTAATATTCAATAACATATTTGCTACAAATTGTGAATTACAATATTAAGAAAATAATCACATTATTTATAAATGAATGTTTACTAATTCTAATATTACATATTTTAATGTTTTTTTTAAACAAGTAATACTTTTTGTAAAACATTTTTTATCAAAAATACATTTAACAAAATGTATTCAAGCCATAATATTATTTTATGTGTTTGCATACAATTAAAAAAAATGAAAACACTATTTTCAGCTTTTTCAAAAATGTGTATTGTTATTAAATAATTAAATAACTGTGAAAAATACTTATTTATATTATATATTTTACTAATATGTAAAGTTTTTTACACAGTTATTTACATTTTTTAAAAACATTTCGAGTGCTATTTTTCACTCTTTACAATTGCTTTTAATGAAGAAAATTGTCCTTTTTCTATTTTCAGAGCTTTCCTCTGTCGAGTGGGTTTAGTGTCTCTTTCTTTAGTGGGTGGAGCATTACAGTCATGCTCAGAAGCAAGGAAAGATCTCACACGAGTAAGTCCTTACTAAGTTATTAATTTACGTATTTAGAAGGGGATCGTTAATTGTAGATAGAGAAAAGGGAGGTAGTTATACGGTATGTAATAGGATTTTGAAGGTATGTTTATTTTCAACCTTTGTTTTTATTCCCATACAGGTTGAATTAGAACTAGTACATGGAAGCTGTTTTAAAAAAACATTTTTAATAGTGGTAGCAAAATAAATGGCATATCACTGTTTTGAACTTTTTTTTTAGAATAAAAACGTACAGTTTCCGATTGTGATGCATGTTTTTTCCACATTACGCTTTACCAAATTTTATGTATTTTTTTTTCTTTGTAATCCTTTTTTAAAAGCTACATGTTTCTTTTTTTAACTAATCCCCTTGTGTGGTTTTTCCAATTTCATGTCTTTGTTCCCTTTCTTTGATTATGTTGCGGCAATGTTTTGTATTTTGAAAAGTGAATTAAATCATCTTTTTCTCAAACTATTGGGAACTGTTAGAAATTGGACTATGGAAAGATAATCCTTGATTTAAGCTAATAAAGGTGTTTCTTTTTTTCTTAGATGGTTTTTTATTCTTCTTTTTAGTGGGGGGAACACAAATTAATTTTTGGATTAATAATATGATTTCTTCGAGTGGATTAAGGCTATTCTACTTGCCCTTCCTTCAAGACATGAAATTGGCTACAGGTAGGAACTCTAACCTTTTTTATAATTTAGTTTTTAAAAAACTTAAAAAATTCCAATTTCATTCTTGTTTGAGTTAAAACTGGCAAGTAATTTAGATAGAGGTTAGTATTTGTTAGAAATGTAGTATGTATGCTATACTGTCAAGGAAATCAGAAGCCACCATTAAAGAAAATTCTTGTAGTTTAGCCAATAGTCTTTCTGACATTTCTTTACTTTTTTGTGTGGTGCGTGGGTTCAGGCTACCTGACAGTGACTGAGCAAGTCTCATTTCCTGGAAACTTTGCTCCTTCTTCAAAATTTCCATGAAATGATACAGGTTTGGCTGAGGCTTGCTAATTGCTCTGTTGAGGGAGTTGTGCCTTCCCTCAATGGCATTGTTAGTCTTTGCACCACCCTCTAAGCAGGTTGTGTAACAGTTCCACCATTCAATTGGAAAGCTTAGTTGCCTCCTGCAACCTGATCTGCGTAGGTGGCCAATCCAGATTTCCTCAAAGTAATTTAGTAACTCTGCCAATTTGTACTCATTTTGTGTAAAATAGCTAGATTCTGTGATGGATGTGTAGTACTCATCTACTTTGTCAGGTGGTACAAACATAATGCAGTTAGCTTTCTTAATTCAAATTGTAGTTTGCTGCTTGAGAAATATTCCTCAACCAAAGATGACCTTTGAGTTCTACACCAATATGTCCAAGAAAAATGAAAGAAGCATCCTGATATTTGTGTTTCAGGATATCATTTGATTATCGTGTTAATCATTGATAATTCAAAATCTATTATTACTTTTCTAGGACTTCTGTTGATAGTTTGGCTTTTGATTACTGTTAAAAATTCAGTGTAACCTGAGGACTGTTTGTTGGGCAGCAATGCATAGACTAGGGGGACTGTTGTGGTTATTTTTTGTTGCATGAATGGTGTAAATTTGGCTGATTTAAATGTTCAATCCTTAATCCAAATTTCACTATTCTTCAGAATACTAATTTCATCCCCCAATCACTGTCCAGCACCTATCCTGAGGTAAGTACCCAGTGGAGTTAGAGTAGTAATTTTGCCCCTTGGTTAATGTACAGCACCTGTCCTGAGGTACATACCCACCGGAGTGAGAATAGTCATTTTGCCCCCTGGTCAGTGTCTAGCACAGCACCTGCCCTGAGGTAAGTACCCAGCAGAGTGAGAATAATAATTTTGCCCCCTGGTCAATGTTCAGCACCTGCCCTGAGGTAAGTACCCAGCGGAGTTTGAACAGTAATTTTGCCCCCAACACTTGCCCTGAGGAAAGTACCCAGCGGTGTTAGAATAGCAATTTTGTCTCCCAGTCACCATCCAGCACTTGCCCTGAGGTAAGTATCCAGTGGAGCTAGAATAGTAATTTTGCCCCAGTCACTCTACAGCAAATGTCCTGAGGTATGTACCCTGCAATTGAAAATAGTAATTTTAACCCCTGGTCAATGTCCAGCACCTGCCTTGATGTAAGTACACAGTGGAGTGAGAATAGAAATTTTGCCCCCCAATCTCTGTCCAGCACCAACCCTGAGGTAAGTACCCAGCAGAGTTAGAATAGTAATTTCATCCCCCAGTCACTGTCCAGCACCTATCCTGAGGTACGTACCCAGTAGAGTTAGAATAGTAATTTTGGCCCCTGGTCAATGTCCTGCACCTGCCCTCAGGTAAGTACCCAGAAGAGTGAGAATAGTAATTTTGCCCCTTGGTCCATGTCCAGTACCTGTCCGGAGGTAAGCACCCAGCCGAGTGAGAATAGTAATTTTGTCCCCAGTCTCTGTCCAGCACCTGCCCTGAGGTAAGTACCCAGTGGAGTTAGAATAGTAATTTTGTCCCCCAGTCACTGTCCAGCACCTATCCTGAGGTAAGTACCCAGTGGAGTTAGAATAGTAATTTGCCTCCTGGTCATTGTCCAGCACCTTCCCTGGGGTAAGTACCCAGCGGGGTTTGAATAATAATTTTGCACCATGGTCAAAGTCTAGCACCTTTTCTGAGGTAAGTACCCAGCAGAGTGAGAATAGTAATTTTGCCCCCTGGTCAATGTCAAGCACCTGCCCAGAGGTGAGTACCCAGTCTTCAGGTCACCAATCGATCAGCATCACATCAGGCTCTCAAGTGCATGAGCCCAATGACAGAATCTGTAACTCTTCTCCCCAATATCGCATCAATTTCGGAACAAGGTCTCCTCCCCTAACATCTGCACCTAACATATATCTCCTTCTAACAACTGAAGTTTTCTCCCTTTGTCACAGCGTTATATCGAAGTCACTCAGACTATCCCCCAATTCCTAATTGGTCAATTAATCACACGATTCTTCTTCATCCAATAACCCTCGTATTTCAAATCTATAAATTCTGGTATTACTCAGTTCCCATGTAGTTGATTGGTTCACTTTACGATGTCCTTATCATCCGGCTCGTCAGGTATCGAAAATGTTGCATCTTCCTCTCCAGTCAGTGTCTCTATTGTTCGAGTCCTGGGAAAGTACACTCAGAATGCTTTTCATACTTTCTGCTACATTTTTATTCCATCATCTCCTGTCCGTTGGTTCATGCAAAGGTTTTCAGCTAAGCAAATTTTATTAAACAATGAGCAGTTCACGATTAGTTCAGCCTGTCAGTGTCTTAGCTTGAACATTTATATTCAGCTTTTGCACAAAGCCTGGCAAAACTAGGCCACGACTTTGGCTAAGTTAAGCTCTACAATATAATGCAAAACATAAGTGATATCTCTCAAATGACATACTTCTACATTATTTTGAAACATTTTTAGCATTTCACATATGTTAGTTTCTCTTTTAATATAATTCGTGAATCTTGGTAGTCACTCTCCGAGGTCACAATTTCAAACGTGCACGTTATTTTTCTACGTTAATCATTTTCTACATTTTTCATTATTCAGAATACATAAACATTCATTAATCATTTCTAATCAAGACATTTGCATTAACAGTGTGTTTTTGTTGTGGTTTAGGCTTCGTTATTTAGACTGTAGTGGTTCAGGCTTTGTTGTTGTTCAACATGCGCTGTAAACGCATGCGTTGTTTACGAAATTGTTGTTCCATCATATATTCCCAGAAAAGATATTAAGCATATTTATCAAATTAATTGTTAAATTAAACCTGACTCATTGGTGTGATTGGATTTAGGGTAACCTTTACTAGAATGGCACCACTTTGTTGCCCAAACCTTCTGTAGCCTTTCCTGTTTAGCTGCAACATCAACAGGGAACAAAGAGAACTTCTGATGGGAGTGGGTGTGACCTCCTCCAGCATGATGACTAGAGGGTGGTGGCCACTTTTTGCCCACGTTCAAGGAGGCTAAAGCCTTGGTGAAGCAAATGGTGATCTCATCTTTGCCTGCCCACTTCTTTGTGTAGGCAGACCGACTGGCATCTCCTCCAGTTCACCTATTGGACTCAAGGGTGATGCAGAATACACAAGGTAGTGGTGAGGGAAACAACTACCCACCAGAGAGGTTATGTCTCCCTGATTCAAGTTAACAAAATGCTGCAAGAGTACAGATGTAGACTACTGCAAATGATTCAAGAATCACTTAGACAGTGAGAGTTGTAGCGAATCAGCTTAGCACTTGCTTTTTATTTGCCTTGAAGGGGCAGCAGTTGTTTGTTAATCAGTGTTCTGATGGCAGGTTGCTTTTGCAAGGTCTCCGTATTTGAGGGCCCTTCTATCATATGGACAATGTATTCTTCTGTAGTATAGTGTATAAAACTCTTGGGCAACATTTTCTAAAGTCCTGATGATGATCTTATGATTCTGTAAGGATTGAAACTTAGTTGACTCTGCGCCTTGTCTCTATTGTAATGTTTATTGTAATAATGGCATAAGTGCTGCTTTTAATTATGACTGACCTCATTTCTTGGTTTTTTGTCACATACTAGTGCTAGTGCCTGAGTCTCTTTGTGTGTGCAATTGTTTGCTCTTTGTGTTTTCACCCACTTCTTTATTTGTTATTTCACAACAATAAAGATTTTATTGTGTCTATTAGACAAAATATATGGGCATAATAGTTTTCCCATTTTATTAGCAGTAAGTGTTCTGATGAGGGATCATTGTTCCTTTATAATAAGACTCAATGGACTGGCAAAAAGGACTGTGCCTGCTGTGCTCTTTCATGGCAGAAATGTTCCGCTTACTCCCGTAAGTGAAGAAATACTGCCCTGCTGCTCCCTCGACCCAGAAAAGAAAGGGTGTACTAAAGACTGGACTGCACCTGCTGAACCATAGAGACTCACAAATAGGACTGTCCCTGCAGTGGGCACTTGTGGAACAAGGAACCACTTGTGCCAGGACAGAAGAAGTGAGTCCTGACCTTCCTAAGGCTACAGATTTTCTGGCCCTGGCATTAGCTCCTGGGGTGGTCCACCCATTAGCTAAGGCATCGGGCCATGGCCTTCTAGTCGGCCTGAGGCAGAATCAACTTGACACCTGTAACACCAACTACACCTGGAGTTGCACTGGTGTAGTTGGTGTTACAGGCTCACCTACAGGTTGGTGTAGGGGCGTGATTACAAGTAACATGTAGGGGACTGAGGGGTTATCCACCCTAGTTGTGACACATTGCAGGTTTAAGTGGTAGGTGGCAAGCTAAACAGGAGTGCGCAGCCTGAGGCCCATCTTGCACAATACTCCCCGAGGTGTGAGCCTCTTGCTGGGGTGATTTATGTGGATGTGGCAAAGTGCGTGAGCTGGGACTCTAACTTTGCAGCACTTGCATATCCATCTGAAAACTGTAAAAAGGAAGAAACCCAGGAACATCTATTTCAAGTAAACTGAATGGGAAAATTGATCTTCAATTGAGTAAGAAAACAAGAGGTAGATGTGAGAACTTTGCATGTAGTGTAATGTAACAATGAAAAAGAAATACCAATAATGAAATGCCTACTTTTCAATGCAAGACCAATGAACAAGAATCACATGAACTACTCTTGAAAGCGGCACCAGACCTTACCTTCAATACAGAAACTTGGTTCAATGCCAATGATGATCCTAAGTCATGAAGCCATTCCCCCTGAATACGTCATAATGAAAAGATACCAAACCAATATGACAGGAGGAGGCTAGACTGCCATCTTTAAGACATCCATGAAAATCACACGCCTCAAAGACTTTGGGCCTGATTTAGATCTTAGTGGTATGACCGCCAACCAACCACAGTGGTGGACTCGAAAACACCGCTAAGTCAATGGTGTTTCGCCCTCCGTATTTAGATGTATTGCGGCAGAACCATGGACCACCACAACAGAGTGCTCTTCTGACCCTATTTAGATGTTACATCCTGCAGGCGGTCTACTGCCAGAGGATTGCAGATGGAGGGATACTATTGAGGGAGTTATAGGGCATTTTACAATGGCAGTGGCTATCACACTGAGGTAAGTGACACACATACATTGTACCTCAGCCATATATGGCCAACTGCACAGCACATAACAATGCACACAACATACACGCCATTATGCATTGCCATTCCACCACACCATGATATCAACATGCAGAAAACACACATTACCACACATTCATGACACAGTATAGACTCACCATTGATACTACACACACATACAATACAACCACAACAACCAACACAATGATACACTCATCTAACCAAAAACATGCACACAAAAGCTCACTTCGCAACAATTTCTGCAGAAGTCCTGTGCTCATATGCTGTGCCGACAAAACATACATAGCACATGCAGTATCCCTACCTTCGAGTCCGGCGACGGTGGGGTTGTGTGTAGTTTGTGGTCCAGTGGCAGCAGCGACAGCAAGTGATGTCCAATCAAGCCCATTTCAAAGCAGAAACATGGAAAGAGGTAGGTTTTTTGCCTCTTCCTCCTCCAATACACCAACTCAGGTGTGAAGGTTGGACCTCTATAGTTGGCATTGGCGGTAAGGCACATCCAAGTCTGCTCAGCAGTATGGGTGGCTGGAGACCCACCTTCAGCCCCTATTTCCAATGCCATTTTCAAGGCAGCCGGAAATTCTTGGTGGAGTCGGTGGGACTCGGGTGCTCGTTCGCCCGTGGTCCCGCCAACATCTAAATCGGGTGCTGGACCACCTAGAAGGTGGATGGGTTTTCCTTTCAAAAATCAACATCAGGAACATTACCATCAAGATCTAAATCAGGCCCCATTTCATGAATGACTGTAAATCCATGCCAGTAAGGTGATACCTAATTCCAACCTTTTCCCGCCCCTTCCTCCTGATCTACAGATAACCTCCAAGCAGTGAACAAATTAGGACTGCAACAATGGATTAATTGAAAAAACTCTGCTAACTCATATGTTATAACTAACTGATGGTACCCAGATAATCCCCGAATTGGAGAACTTGAACAAGAATGGAACCTCAAAACTAAGTGACTGCTTGAAATCCTCTGACTGCTGGATGCAAACAAACCACCTTGATCTCAACACCTCAGAAGCTGAGGTCCTAATGTGGAAACTGGCCAGTGGAATTAGGAAAACCATCAACAACCTCAAAAGAAGTAAAAACCCTAGGAATTATAATCAGCTAAGCCATATATATGATCCTCCAGATAAATCAATGAGCAACATAGACATTAAATACAGTAAGGATCCTATGTTATTGTTGGAAATTTGCCTTTTTTTTGCAGGATCATGCTATATTCGTGCCTTCTGTCGCTCAAACTGTTTTTGTTGCCTTTAGGACGCTGTGCACTTTGACCCTGCCAAGGAGAAATAAAGTATGTTTGCTCTGTCCTTTAAACATGGTGAAATTTGCCTCCATCTGATTGGCGCATTTCATTTACATGTAACTCCCTAGTATATGCTACTACATGTACCTAGGTCCTGCAAATTAAATGCTACCTGTGAGCTACAGCACTTATTGTGCCTCCTACTAAAGCAGGTATGTAAAACATGTCCCAGGCATGCTATTGCACCCTGGGTATGCAGATATAAAACTGCCATTTCAACCAGGCAAACTAAAACGTTTGCCAGGCCTACACCTTCCTTTTTTAATAATTATATGTCACTCCTAGGCAGGAAATACATGCTCATAGGGGAGTGTGCTTGGTACTTAAAAAGTAGGACATGTATATTTAAACTTTTACATGTCTGGGCTGTGAAACATGCATGAGATATTCAGTTTGGGAACAGCTGGGAAATACTTCTTCCACTAATTTTAATGGTGATTTAAAATCCTTTTCAATGGTAAATTTAAATTTTAAATTGCAGTTTTGAAAATGTCACTTTTAGAAAGTTGGCATTTTCTGCCTCAGCCAAACATGCCTTTCTGCCAGTGCCCAGGGTCTCCTGTGGATGGCATTCCCACTGGTAAATATGTATTGGAACCAGACAGTGGACAAAGGACCAGGGTGCTCAGAGGAGCGGGTATTCAAACTGGATGGATGGGAGATGAGGGGCTGTGCCCCTGCCCTTATTGCACATCAAAGTGTAGCCAGGGGCTGTGCTCAGCCCTTCAGAAGAAGTTTGTTCTATCATTGGCAGATGCAGCTCATAACTGAGCCTGCCTGCCCTTTGTTTCATTAGTCAGACTGACGCCAAACACAGGGCAAAGAGAGGAAATGTCCAGAACCCATTTAAGGTTAGATAAAGGGAGTGTTTCACACCAACTGTCAGACAGAGGGCTATAATTGGCACCCCCAGAACCTGAAATAAGAAAGCCGCTGGACCTGAGAAAATTCAGAAGATAGACTGCCTTGCAGTCTGAAGAAGGAAGATTGGACCTGCTTGCCTTAAACACAGAACCCCAGAAGTAACTTCAAGGGTCAGTTGGCTGACCTTCTGTTTGAGATACATGGACAAAACTAACTTCCAAAGGCCTTTTCTGCTTTCCAGCTGACAAGACCCAACTGGACCTGACATGATGTCCTCTGCTGGCCTTGGCTCTATTGGCGCGAAATCTGGACCCCTTGTAGTTAGAGTGTACTTCTCCCTCTTGACAAAGGCTTTCACCAAAACTGATACAGAGGGGCGCAGAGCAATGCAGGTCCTCACATCACAGCACAGCGTAGCTCCTGCTCAGCGACTTCAATTCTACTTGCTCAGGCCTGATCAGTGGCTTCACTGGATCCGCCGCAGAGCCCTGTACTGGAGCACTGTGCAGAGCCTGAGCAGCAGCTTCACTAGATCCGACATAGAGGAACGCAGAGGATTGTCTCGCACTACCGTTGCCGCCCCCGCCCCCCAATTCTGAAGGTAAATCTCCCAGCAGGTCAAACCTGGCCATGTATCTGACCCAAGCATTACAAGTCAGAAGAAAACCCATCAGAGACACGTCCTTCTTGGTCCAAGCAGCCAAATACAGAATTCAAGTCCAGAAACAATACAAACCATTAAGTCATCTAAATTCAAAGGGATGGTGAAAACTTGGTATTTCCCACCTGAACATATTACAGGTGACTAATTAATCTTTCAAACAGTCAATCATGACAAGATCTACCAATGGTATACTGAGTTAAGTAGATAAGGCTACTGCTTACATCACAAATCTTAACCCTCATTAAATAAGAATTATTGAATCATTATTGTGTAATATACACCTGCCTGGCTAGTGCATATCAGATACAAACAACAACCTGCCTATACGTTACACTTCACATAGTAATACAGTCATCACAGCAAACCACTTAACGAATGTACACCGCCAGTGTTATCACACAGCAATCAAACCAAATAGTGCAGTGAGCAATTGTATAGGTCAACATCACCATGATAATATTTGCTTTATCTAATGACACTCATGTGAATGTTCCTAATTATATGTAACCTGCTCAAACCTGCATCAGAAAAAAGTTTAAAACACATACCCCACAAATGAATTATCACAAATAAAAATTTCTTGTCTGATTATTAGCTAAAAATAGGTACTCATGAGTAGCTACTACTTTGCTAGAAAGAGCATCCATAAAAATGTTCCTAAATCTGGGATTAACCAGTCCGTACACTACCTAACCACTGGAGATGAATCACAATAATTACACACACATGCATGATAAGAAAAAAAGTTACATAACTTTAACTGAAGTTTTCCAGTATTGGTATCTTTCATAGATTCACCTGTTGAATCATCTAACTTGTTGAGCTGGCAATCCGACTGTGTACATAGTGAGCAGTACAATGTTAAACATAAACCTAGCTAGCTTTAACATAGTCACAACAATAGTCTATCTACCTTTTTATTTAACACCCATACTCAGCCAATCAGAGCAAAATACAGCATTCCCCTCGCCTCACACGGGCTAGCACATTCAGATTTCAGAGCACCAGAGAAGAATAGAGTCAGAGATACACATGCTTGAATCATAATAGCAAGCAGTAAACAGTTAAGCAAGTACAAAAAGGTGTAGGAGAGAAATGAAGGTGAAATAGACGTACCTTACTGGAATAAGTGTAAATAAGCAAGTAATACTTTATTGCAGATTAATTAAAATCATTGCATGTACACACTACAACAATTAAAAGTATCTAGAAAATTTTAAAATGAATATGTTGACACAGCATCCCTGGTCATTAAAATAAACAGTTATACCCAAATAAGATTGATTTGCAGGGCCGACGGCATATCATATGACATGTGTGAGTCCCACAGGGTTAAAATACTTATGGTCAAAAGATTGAAGACACACACCCAATCAATAAAGTGCACATTTTGAGTAGGTCCTAATTAAATTGAAATCATTTCAAATAACAGCCACTATCAAGAGGTTACTGGTTTCAGAGTCACACTTCTACTTGGACAGGCCATTTTTACAATTTGGTGGATTTTAAATTGTTCCTATGAAGAAAAACTTTGAAAGCACAAAAAAGCCTGAAACAAAAACTGTGGGCAGAGAAAAACAGGAAGTCCAAAATCACAGGATAGGGGAGCAAGGAGCACAACCAGAGCCAAAAGGGGAAGTTTCAAGTCACGCCTGGCCCAAAAAACAGGACCTGAAAAGTGGCCCGTAGCAGAAAAGGCTGTCTGAAACGTGGACCGCCGATCTGACCGCGGCCCGCAAGTGGGGCGCAGCCGGTCTCCGCAGCATCACACGCACATCCAAATCTTTCTGGAATTTTGGGCAGCGCAGTCAGGAGGCTCCTCAATTAGTCGAGGATAGCTTGGAACAAGAATGAGTCAAGATCAAAATGATTCCGCACTATAGAATCAGAGGAAGGCACAATACTTAAAATAGGGCGGCCATCTTAAAATCCAATCCAGCCATACCAGGAAGTGAAATTACAGTTGTCACCTGGTTGAACCCAAGGACTGCCAAAGCAGTATGGCAACACAGGGACTGCTTTTCCAGATGGGGTATTGAACTTTTATGGCCTGCTACAGAGCTCTACCCAAACCCCTCAATGCACAACAGAATCAATTATCAAAGAGGGGCATCTTTAGCACTGGGGGCTAAGGGGAATAATTGGCCCTACTGACCAACCACCCTACATTTCACAGAATCTCAGAATTCATCAAATCATGGCCCCAGGAGCTCCTAACTACATGAGGCAAGTTTCTTTTTATACCCAGCCACATGTTCCATCACAGAGCAGGATGGTAGCATGAACTCATAAACATAGTCCAAGCAGCCACAGCCCCAATGCTTTTTCACTGTGCTCCTGGAATGTAAACGGCCTTAGTAGGAAGATGGGTGGGGACAATTTCATTACCCATCTACAAAAGTTCTACATTTTAATGCTGCAGGAAACCTGGGTGGAAAAACGGACTCCGATTTATAGGCTTGAAGGAATTTCAAGATTCAATTGACTTGGGCTTAACAGGGGCACAATGAGTTACATTTTCAGCTCCTCCAACATTATCTCTTGATTCTGATTTTAGTCTCTTAGTATGTACTGCATATATTCATCCGAATCAGAAAAAAGTTTTGCTAGCACTAGTTAAATCCTTACAACACAGATTTCCCCAAGTACAATTGGTTCTGTCACGGGATTTTAATATGCATTTACTAGAAAGCAACACTAACCCAAGTCAACTCCCTTTGATGGTCCCTTTCCAAACTCCTCCTGGTAATTTCACCTTATTTCAAAGTTGATCAGCTTGGGAAGGAATGCGCCTCTGCCTTGGCAAGCTTGGGTCTTTACACATTAAATGTCCGCCTTCCCCAAGACCAACCTACAGCCTCTACTAGGTTTATGAACAAGACATCCTCCATCCTGGGCTATACATTTGTGGATTCAGAGTTGTTTCCTATAGATAAAATGTTGTAGAACCACTTGGTATACTGCTGCATCCTTCTGTTATGATGTCAAGGCAGTAGTATGGCATAAATGTATGTCAGTTTTTCCATGTTACTGTCCCGTATATCAAAAACCATAGGAAGCTAGCACACTAACAAGTTTCTCATTGTTTCTTTTGAGATGCCCCATACACTAAAATTGTGAGGAAAATGCCCTTAGGTTTTTATAAAAGACCTCTCACCAACCAGGGGCGAGCCAAGTAGTCACACATTTGTCCAGGGTAATCGTCCATATTGGTAACTATATTACGGCCTTCAGAGCTCCGTACTGGTGGGCAACCATAACACAATTTTAAATTCACTTCTTCTCTAATCTGGGAAAAACAACTTTAACAAAATCACTCAGACATTGAAGCTCACCCCTACATGCTTGGTGTCTCTGGTGGTACCGCAATGATGAAGCATGCCACTAACTAGGATGGTGGGCAAGGGATCTTTTATAAAAACCTCAGGGGGTATTTTTCACAATTTTAGTGCATGGGGCATCTCAGAAGAAATAATGCGGAACTTGGTAGTGTTCTCACTTCCTATGATTGTTGACAGTGATTCAGGAAGGTGAGCAAGCTCTCCGTCTTCTCACTCTCTTTAGTGTTACCCCTACTGCTCTACATATGTCAGCAATAGACCACAAAGAGTGCTGTAGATGTAGATACACTTCTTGTAGAATAAGGCTTAACACTTCCCTCTAATGAATGATCTGCTTCTTTATGGCAGAAAACTATTGCTGAAGAAGACACCCAGCAAGCTATGCCTTGCTTTGATAGAGGTTGTCCTTTAGGAGGGTGACCAACCCTATAAGTAACTGATCAGATTTTCTGATTTGCTTGGTTTTCTCATTGTAAAATTTGAGACATCTTCCACTATCTAAAGTGTGGAGTTCTCTTTCAGTTGCAGGAGCTGGATTTTGGAAAAGGTTTGGGTACTGCCTCATTCAAATGAAAATCAGAAAATACTTTTGGAATGAAGCATGGATTAGTTCACAGGATAATTTTATCCTCTTCAAACTGAAGGAAAGTCTTTTTTATCTTGAAGGCTTGGATCTCACCTATCCTTCTGGCGGAAGTGAGTGCTAACAAAAGTGCTACTTCCATGAGATATACTTGAGGTTGGTTTGTGAATGGGTTCAAACTGTTTCTTCATTAGACAAGCCAGAACTGTTTTAAGCCGCCATAACGGAGGATGTCTTATTTGGGAAACTCCTTGAAAAGTCTGTGAGACCAAAAAGTTGGTTCATTCCATGTTCTTTTAAAACAAGAAATAGCTGCTAGATGTACTCCAACTGAAGCATGACTAAGCTCTGAATTTGACAAATGTAGAAGATATTGTAATATTTGCTTAGGCTAGACAAATAGTGGATATAGGCCCTGATTTTGGCAATGGCGGTAAATGCGGCCTACCGCCGCGGCTTATAAGCTGAGATAGCGAGGATCTGGGTGAAGAGTTTGAGCACTGTGGCGAGACAGTAAAGTTGGCACTGTTTCCAGTACTATTTGTTGCTGTTCTGACAGAAGAAGCAACTCTGCCAACTTAGGTCCCTTCTAATTTTCAACAGTACTGTTCGTATCAATGGGATCTGAGGAAATTTGTATGCAAAGGTACCTGACCAGTTTATTAAAAGGGCATTCCCCGACAAACATTGCCAGGTGATGTCTACTGGCATAAAACTGGGATTTCTTGTTCTGGTTGGTAGCGAACATGTGTAGTTTCAGCTGGGTTCATATTTAGAAGATTTAGAATATGTTCCTTAGTTTTAAGTGGTTCAGTTCCCATGCATGCCATTCCTTTATTATTCTGCGGCTGAGACTGTCAGCCCAGAGGTTTGATAGGCCTGGTAGTTGTTCTGCTCTTATGTGAATGTGATGTTCTTTCAGCTCCATATCGTTTGTGCTTCTTTGGACAAGGAAAGGGGTTGTGTTCCTCCTTGTTTGTTGACATAATACATGCTTGTTGTATTATCTGTTCTTATCAACACTGACAAGTTTTGTATTTGAGGGAGAAAAGAGTGGAGCCTTAATGTGATTGCCCTTAATTCCAGTATATTGATGTGCATCTCGGTTTCTCCTTCTGTCCTTTCTCCGCTGACTTACAACTCTTGTAAGTGCTAACCTCAACCTTCTAATGAGGCAGCTGTTGTCTTTATAAAGTGCATCTTCTTCTGCAGAAAGGACAGTTGTTAGACCTGACAGCCTTAGGATGGTCTTCCACCCAACATTTTGCCAACCTCCTCCACTTTTCTGAGCTTGTTTTGCTGGCGTTAGGACTCTGTGCACTTTACCATTGCTAACCATGCAAAAGTGCTTGTGCTCTTCCTCCTAAACATTATAATAATGGCTTATCTCCAATTGGCATATTTAATTTACTTATAAGTCCCTAGTGAAGTGCAATACATGTGCCCAGGGCCTATACATTGAATGTGACTTGTGAATCTGCAGCACTGACTCTGCCACTAACTTAAGTAGCCATTTAACCACGTCTCACTTTCTCTCCAGGTGAGAATTTTATCAGAGTGGTCTTCTGGTCATACCATTCCTTGCAGAGTCTGTGTCTGCAGATTTACACTGCCATGACAACCTGGCAAAATAACGCTATTGCCAGGCCCAAACCTGCACTTTTTATACATATAAGTCACCCCTAAGGTAGGACCTGTGCAATCCAAAGGGCAGGGTGCAATGTATGTAAAAGGCATGACATGTTCTGCTATGTTTTACTTGTCCTGGTAGTGAAAAGCCCCCAAACTCCCAGGCCTTCCTCTCCCATAGGATAACATTAGGATTACCTTATTGCATCTTTTAAGTGTAATTAACAATCTGGAGAGATATGGTTTTCGAGTTTGCTGCCTCTGGAATCACAATTTAAAATCACAACTTATGATGAAGTAGGATTTTAAATTGTATTTCTGAAAATGCCACTATTAGGAAGTTGGCACTTTCTTACTTTAGCCACCTGGTGCCTGCTGCCTGATCCTGTTCACTTGTTTGGGGTGGGTGACAGCTGGGCTTTGTGTATTCCGCTAAAGACAACTGCACACAATGGGAGCTTAGGTGTGACTTGATGGGCCATCCTGGCAGGATGCGAGAGAGGAGCTGGACATAGACTCACTTATACGTGAATAGGTTGTGTCCTGTTCCTACACAAGGAGCTTCATAACCCCTGTAGTGAGGCAGGAGCCAGGGCAGGAAGGGTAGGACATCAGTACATTAAGGCCTGTCTTTGAAGTCTCCCCCACTTCAAAGGCAAAACTGTGTATAAGTACTGGACCTCTGACAACACCAAATCAGTACATTTCTGGACCTGTGACTACTCTGCCAGGAAGGACTGATGTGCTGCTGAAGCATTGTCACTCTGCTGGACTGCTGCTTTGTTGGACTCCTGCCTTGCTGTGAGAAAAGAATGGATCTGCATCACTTGAACTCAGGGTGACTCCAAGGCCCAGCAGACTGGTCTCCTGATCTGAAGCCTCAGAAGCACAAAAAACTTCCATCCTACCTACTGCTGCACATGGACTCTGCCATCTGTGAGCCTTCCTTGCCAAGTGGTGCTACCCTAGGCCTTGACCTTGGAAGTGAAGCCTAAGGTGCTTGTTCCAGCAGAACCACTGCATCTTCGCAATTGCATAGACAGAACTGGTGCATCACTTTCAGAACCAGCACTGTGCCAATTCTTTCGGTGCAAGGCTGCTGCTTTCCAGTCAACTACAGCCTCAACAATTAAGCTGAATTCTGCATCGCAGCCACTGCACTCATCGGAACCAGCACATCGGCTCGACACCGATGCAGCTGACACTTGCATCCGAACTCCATCATATCACGCCTCTGACACATTGCCACCACTGCATGGGGAACTTCAAAGCATCTCCTCAACTGCGTGGGGAAAATCAGTGCATCCCCTCTGCTGCGGGATCAACACAGACACATTGTTTCTGCTGCACCCCATATCTTCGACACCAACGCAACCAAGATTAAGGTACTTTTGTTTTGTGGGCCTCACTGGGTCACCGTATCTGGTCTGCGCTCCAGCATGGTCAGCCTTTTGACTATGTCCTGGTGCAGCCTTACCAGATATGTCCGGTTTGTGCTTCGTTCTTCTAAGCACTAATTTACAGTCTACAGTTTAACTTTTCAGATTTTAAGTTCTAGTTATTGGATTTCTGTTGTTTTGGTCCTGTTTTATTTATTAAAGTTTGTTCCATTCTTTTTATCTGTTGAGGAATCTTCGGTGGTGTTCTCACTGTTTTACTGCTTAAAGTGCTGCCCAATTACTTTAGTTAATTTAGGGTTTGCCTAACACCCAAACTAGGATTGGCATTGTTGCTTGACTAAGGTTAACATCCCAGTCAACCAATAACCCAATTTCTAACAACAGTTGTATTGCTGTGTTTTTTTGTTGAAGTCACCACACAAACGCCTTTTTCATTTGAGGAGTTATCCTTATCTGGTCTTTAAAAGTACCTGTCTTCTGCAACTACTGGTTTCCCAATGCTTCCTGAAATGGTCTCATATGAAGGCGGCAGTGCAGGATCAAATGAATGCGTCATCATCTCTAAAAAGGCCTTGACAATTCTCATGGTGGTTGCTTTTTTTTTTTTGTGCAGGAGTACCATCATGGCTGCTGGACAATCTTTTTTTCTGTCAGGAAATCTTTGTCTATTTTTGTATCAAGGACTGCTCCTAAGAATTGAACTTTTTGCTGGGGATACTAAGAAGAGTTCTCTTTGTTGAACCCAAGGCTCAGTTTTTTTAAATAATGCAGCAGTGTCTGTGATGGCCTCTGCAGCTGTTCTTGAAGTTCTTGCCTTGATTAACAAGTTGCTTGGGTATGAGAATATTTGGTAACGATTTTTCATGAGATAGGTAGCTATCAGTTCCGTACATTTGGTAAAGACTCTGGGTGCAGATTTGATGTTGGAAGGGAGAACTTCATATTGATACTGACGATTGGCTACCTTAAATCTTAGATATTTTTGATGTGTGAGGTAAATGGAAATGCGAAAGTATGCATCCTGCAGGTTTAGAGGGGTCATAAAATTGCTGTGTCTTAGAAATTCTAGAGCTTCATTCAATGTTACAACATAAAACTTTTGCTTCTTTAAACATTTGTTGAGATTCCGAAGAACTAATATTGGGGTCATTCTCCTGTCTTTTTTCGTACGAGGAACGAAGTAGATTAACACCCCAAATTCTGTTGCATTTTGGGAACCAAGAGCCCCATGTAAGTACCTTTTTTCTCATCGCAAATTGCCTGATTTGCGACGAGAAAAATGCTTTTTGGTATGTACAGACCCATTTTTGCGATTCGGTAATCTATTTACCGAATCGCACTAAGGGTTTGAGAGTCGCAATTAAGAAGGGGCGTTCCCTTCCTAATTGTGAGTCGCAGTCCGATGTACGATTGTTTTGTGACCGTGAACGTTCTTTACAGTGCTGTAGATGTAGATACACTTCTTGTAGAATAAGGCTTAACACTTCCCTCTAATGAATGATCTGCTTCTTTATGGCAGAAAACTATTGCTGAAGAAGACACCCAGCAAGCTATGCCTTGCTTTGATAGAGGTTGTCCTTTAGGAGGGTGACCAACCCTATAAGTAACTGATCAGATTTTCTGATTTGCTTGGTTTTCTCATTGTAAAATTTGAGACATCTTCCACTATCTAAAGTGTGGAGTTCTCTTTCAGTTGCAGGAGCTGGATTTTGGAAAAGGTTTGGGTACTGCCTCATTCAAATGAAAATCAGAAAATACTTTTGGAATGAAGCATGGATTAGTTCACAGGATAATTTTATCCTCTTCAAACTGAAGGAAAGTCTTTTTTATCTTGAAGGCTTGGATCTCACCTATCCTTCTGGCGGAAGTGAGTGCTAACAAAAGTGCTACTTCCATGAGATATACTTGAGGTTGGTTTGTGAATGGGTTCAAACTGTTTCTTCATTAGACAAGCCAGAACTGTTTTAAGCCGCCATAACGGAGGATGTCTTATTTGGGAAACTCCTTGAAAAGTCTGTGAGACCAAAAAGTTGGTTCATTCCATGTTCTTTTAAAACAAGAAATAGCTGCTAGATGTACTCCAACTGAAGCATGACTAAGCTCTGAATTTGACAAATGTAGAAGATATTGTAATATTTGCTTAGGCTAGACAAATAGTGGATATAGGCCCTGATTTTGGCAATGGCGGTAAATGCGGCCTACCGCCGCGGCTTATAAACTGAGATAGCGAGGATCTGGGTGAAGAGTTTGAGCACTGTGGCGAGACAGTAAAGTTGGCACTGTTTCCAATACTATTTGTTGCTGTTCTGACAGAAGAAGCAACTCTGCCAACTTAGGTCCCTTCTAATTTTCAACAGTACTGTTCGTATCAATGGGATCTGAGGAAATTTGTATGCAAAGGTACCTGACCAGTTTATTAAAAGGGCATTCCCCGACAAACATTGCCAGGTGATGTCTGCTGGCATAAAACTGGGATTTCTTGTTCTGGTTGGTAGCGAACATGTGTAGTTTCAGCTGGGTTCATATTTAGAAGATTTAGAATATGTTCCTTAGTTTTAAGTGGTTCAGTTCCCATGCATGCCATTCCTTTATTATTCTGCGGCTGAGACTGTCAGCCCAGAGGTTTGATAGGCCTGGTAGTTGTTCTGCTCTTATGTGAATGTGATGTTCTTTCAGCTCCATATCGTTTGTGCTTCTTTGGACAAGGAAAGGGGTTGTGTTCCTCCTTGTTTGTTGACATAATACATGCTTGTTGTATTATCTGTTCTTATCAACACTGACAAGTTTTGTATTTGAGGGAGAAAAGAGTGGAGCCTTAATGTGATTGCCCTTAATTCCAGTATATTGATGTGCATCTCGGTTTCTCCTTCTGTCCTTTCTCCGCTGACTTACAACTCTTGTAAGTGCTAACCTCAACCTTCTAATGAGGCAGCTGTTGTCTTTATAAAGTGCATCTTCTTCTGCAGAAAGGACAGTTGTTAGACCTGACAGCCTTAGGATGGTCTTCCACCCAACATTTTGCCAACCTCCTCCACTTTTCTGAGCTTGTTTTGCTGGCGTTAGGACTCTGTGCACTTTACCATTGCTAACCATGCAAAAGTGCTTGTGCTCTTCCTCCTAAACATTATAATAATGGCTTATCTCCAATTGGCATATTTAATTTACTTATAAGTCCCTAGTGAAGTGCAATACATGTGCCCAGGGCCTATACATTGAATGTGACTTGTGAATCTGCAGCACTGACTCTGCCACTAACTTAAGTAGCCATTTAACCACGTCTCACTTTCTCTCCAGGTGAGAATTTTATCAGAGTGGTCTTCTGGTCATACCATTCCTTGCAGAGTCTGTGTCTGCAGATTTACACTGCCATGACAACCTGGCAAAATAACGCTATTGCCAGGCCCAAACCTGCACTTTTTATACATATAAGTCACCCCTAAGGTAGGACCTGTGCAATCCAAAGGGCAGGGTGCAATGTATGTAAAAGGCATGACATGTTCTGCTATGTTTTACTTGTCCTGGTAGTGAAAAGCCCCCAAACTCCCAGGCCTTCCTCTCCCATAGGATAACATTAGGATTACCTTATTGCATCTTTTAAGTGTAATTAACAATCTGGAGAGATATGGTTTTCGAGTTTGCTGCCTCTGGAATCACAATTTAAAATCACAACTTATGATGAAGTAGGATTTTAAATTGTATTTCTGAAAATGCCACTATTAGGAAGTTGGCACTTTCTTACTTTAGCCACCTGGTGCCTGCTGCCTGATCCTGTTCACTTGTTTGGGGTGGGTGACAGCTGGGCTTTGTGTATTCCGCTAAAGACAACTGCACACAATGGGAGCTTAGGTGTGACTTGATGGGCCATCCTGGCAGGATGGGAGAGAGGAGCTGGACATAGACTCACTTATACGTGAATAGGTTGTGTCCTGTTCCTACACAAGGAGCTTCATAACCCCTGTAGTGAGGCAGGAGCCAGGGCAGGAAGGGTAGGACATCAGTACATTAAGGCCTGTCTTTGAAGTCTCCCCCACTTCAAAGGCAAAACTGTGTATAAGTACTGGACCTCTGACAACACCAAATCAGTACATTTCTGGACCTGTGACTACTCTGCCAGGAAGGACTGATGTGCTGCTGAAGCATTGTCACTCTGCTGGACTGCTGCTTTGTTGGACTCCTGCCTTGCTGTGAGAAAAGAATGGATCTGCATCACTTGAACTCAGGGTGACTCCAAGGCCCAGCAGACTGGTCTCCTGATCTGAAGCCTCAGAAGCACAAAAAACTTCCATCCTACCTACTGCTGCACATGGACTCTGCCATCTGTGAGCCTTCCTTGCCAAGTGGTGCTACCCTAGGCCTTGACCTTGGAAGTGAAGCCTAAGGTGCTTGTTCCAGCAGAACCACTGCATCTTCGCAATTGCATAGACAGAACTGGTGCATCACTTTCAGAACCAGCACTGTGCCAATTCTTTCGGTGCAAGGCTGCTGCTTTCCAGTCAACTACAGCCTCAACAATTAAGCTGAATTCTGCATCGCAGCCACTGCACTCATCGGAACCAGCACATCGGCTCGACACCGATGCAGCTGACACTTGCATCCGAACTCCATCATATCACGCCTCTGACACATTGCCACCACTGCATGGGGAACTTCAAAGCATCTCCTCAACTGCGTGGGGAAAATCAGTGCATCCCCTCTGCTGCGGGATCAACACAGACACATTGTTTCTGCTGCACCCCATATCTTCGACACCAACGCAACCAAGATTAAGGTACTTTTGTTTGGTGGGCCTCACTGGGTCACCGTATCTGGTCTGCGCTCCAGCATGGTCAGCCTTTTGACTATGTCCTGGTGCAGCCTTACCAGATATGTCCGGTTTGTGCTTCGTTCTTCTAAGCACTAATTTACAGTCTACAGTTTAACTTTTCAGATTTTAAGTTCTAGTTATTGGATTTCTGTTGTTTTGGTCCTGTTTTATTTATTAAAGTTTGTTCCATTCTTTTTATCTGTTGAGGAATCTTCGGTGGTGTTCTCACTGTTTTACTGCTTGAAGTGCTGCCCAATTACTTTAGTTAATTTAGGGTTTGCCTAACACCCAAACTAGGATTGGCATTGTTGCTTGACTAAGGTTAACATCCCAGTCAACCAATAACCCAATTTCTAACAACAGTTGTATTGCTGTGTTTTTTTGTTGAAGTCACCACACAAACGCCTTTTTCATTTGAGGAGTTATCCTTATCTGGTCTTTAAAAGTACCTGTCTTCTGCAACTACTGGTTTCCCAATGCTTCCTGAAATGGTCTCATATGAAGGCGGCAGTGCAGGATCAAATGAATGCGTCATCATCTCTAAAAAGGCCTTGACAATTCTCATGGTGGTTGCTTTTTTTTTTTGTGCAGGAGTACCATCATGGCTGCTGGACAATCTTTTTTTCTGTCAGGAAATCTTTGTCTATTTTTGTATCAAGGACTGCTCCTAAGAATTGAACTTTTTGCTGGGGATACTAAGAAGAGTTCTCTTTGTTGAACCCAAGGCTCAGTTTTTTTAAATAATGCAGCAGTGTCTGTGATGGCCTCTGCAGCTGTTCTTGAAGTTCTTGCCTTGATTAACAAGTTGCTTGGGTATGAGAATATTTGGTAACGATTTTTCATGAGATAGGTAGCTATCAGTTCCGTACATTTGGTAAAGACTCTGGGTGCAGATTTGATGTTGGAAGGGAGAACTTCATATTGATACTGACGATTGGCTACCTTAAATCTTAGATATTTTTGATGTGTGAGGTAAATGGAAATGCGAAAGTATGCATCCTGCAGGTTTAGAGGGGTCATAAAATTGCTGTGTCTTAGAAATTCTAGAGCTTCATTCAATGTTACAACATAAAACTTTTGCTTCTTTAAACATTTGTTGAGATTCCGAAGAACTAATATTGGGGTCATTCTCCTGTCTTTTTTCGTACGAGGAACGAAGTAGATTAACACCCCAAATTCTGTTGCATTTTGGGAACCAAGAGCCCCATGTAAGTACCTTTTTTCTCATCGCAAATTGCCTGATTTGCGACGAGAAAAATGCTTTTTGGTATGTACAGACCCATTTTTGCGATTCGGTAATCTATTTACCGAATCGCACTAAGGGTTTGAGAGTCGCAATTAAGAAGGGGCGTTCCCTTCCTAATTGTGAGTCGCAGTCCGATGTACGATTGTTTTGTGACCGTGAACGTTCTTTACAGTGCTGTAGATGTAGATACACTTCTTGTAGAATAAGGCTTAACACTTCCCTCTAATGAATGATCTGCTTCTTTATGGCAGAAAACTATTGCTGAAGAAGACACCCAGCAAGCTATGCCTTGCTTTGATAGAGGTTGTCCTTTAGGAGGGTGACCAACCCTATAAGTAACTGATCAGATTTTCTGATTTGCTTGGTTTTCTCATTGTAAAATTTGAGACATCTTCCACTATCTAAAGTGTGGAGTTCTCTTTCAGTTGCAGGAGCTGGATTTTGGAAAAGGTTTGGGTACTGCCTCATTCAAATGAAAATCAGAAAATACTTTTGGAATGAAGCATGGATTAGTTCACAGGATAATTTTATCCTCTTCAAACTGAAGGAAAGTCTTTTTTATCTTGAAGGCTTGGATCTCACCTATCCTTCTGGCGGAAGTGAGTGCTAACAAAAGTGCTACTTCCATGAGATATACTTGAGGTTGGTTTGTGAATGGGTTCAAACTGTTTCTTCATTAGACAAGCCAGAACTGTTTTAAGCCGCCATAACGGAGGATGTCTTATTTGGGAAACTCCTTGAAAAGTCTGTGAGACCAAAAAGTTGGTTCATTCCATGTTCTTTTAAAACAAGAAATAGCTGCTAGATGTACTCCAACTGAAGCATGACTAAGCTCTGAATTTGACAAATGTAGAAGATATTGTAATATTTGCTTAGGCTAGACAAATAGTGGATATAGGCCCTGATTTTGGCAATGGCGGTAAATGCGGCCTACCGCCGCGGCTTATAAACTGAGATAGCGAGGATCTGGGTGAAGAGTTTGAGCACTGTGGCGAGACAGTAAAGTTGGCACTGTTTCCAATACTATTTGTTGCTGTTCTGACAGAAGAAGCAACTCTGCCAACTTAGGTCCCTTCTAATTTTCAACAGTACTGTTCGTATCAATGGGATCTGAGGAAATTTGTATGCAAAGGTACCTGACCAGTTTATTAAAAGGGCATTCCCCGACAAACATTGCCAGGTGATGTCTGCTGGCATAAAACTGGGATTTCTTGTTCTGGTTGGTAGCGAACATGTGTAGTTTCAGCTGGGTTCATATTTAGAAGATTTAGAATATGTTCCTTAGTTTTAAGTGGTTCAGTTCCCATGCATGCCATTCCTTTATTATTCTGCGGCTGAGACTGTCAGCCCAGAGGTTTGATAGGCCTGGTAGTTGTTCTGCTCTTATGTGAATGTGATGTTCTTTCAGCTCCATATCGTTTGTGCTTCTTTGGACAAGGAAAGGGGTTGTGTTCCTCCTTGTTTGTTGACATAATACATGCTTGTTGTATTATCTGTTCTTATCAACACTGACAAGTTTTGTATTTGAGGGAGAAAAGAGTGGAGCCTTAATGTGATTGCCCTTAATTCCAGTATATTGATGTGCATCTCGGTTTCTCCTTCTGTCCTTTCTCCGCTGACTTACAACTCTTGTAAGTGCTAACCTCAACCTTCTAATGAGGCAGCTGTTGTCTTTATAAAGTGCATCTTCTTCTGCAGAAAGAACAGTTGTTAGACCTGACAGCCTTAGGATGGTCTTCCACCCAACATTTTGCCAACCTCCTCCACTTTTCTGAGCTTGTTTTGCTGGCGTTAGGACTCTGTGCACTTTACCATTGCTAACCATGCAAAAGTGCTTGTGCTCTTCCTCCTAAACATTATAATAATGGCTTATCTCCAATTGGCATATTTAATTTACTTATAAGTCCCTAGTGAAGTGCAATACATGTGCCCAGGGCCTATACATTGAATGTGACTTGTGAATCTGCAGCACTGACTCTGCCACTAACTTAAGTAGCCATTTAACCACGTCTCACTTTCTCTCCAGGTGAGAATTTTATCAGAGTGGTCTTCTGGTCATACCATTCCTTGCAGAGTCTGTGTCTGCAGATTTACACTGCCATGACAACCTGGCAAAATAACGCTATTGCCAGGCCCAAACCTGCACTTTTTATACATATAAGTCACCCCTAAGGTAGGACCTGTGCAATCCAAAGGGCAGGGTGCAATGTATGTAAAAGGCATGACATGTTCTGCTATGTTTTACTTGTCCTGGTAGTGAAAAGCCCCCAAACTCCCAGGCCTTCCTCTCCCATAGGATAACATTAGGATTACCTTATTGCATCTTTTAAGTGTAATTAACAATCTGGAGAGATATGGTTTTCAAGTTTGCTGCCTCTGGAATCACAATTTAAAATCACAACTTATGATGAAGTAGGATTTTAAATTGTATTTCTGAAAATGCCACTATTAGGAAGTTGGCACTTTCTTACTTTAGCCACCTGGTGCCTGCTGCCTGATCCTGTTCACTTGTTTGGGGTGGGTGACAGCTGGGCTTTGTGTATTCCGCTAAAGACAACTGCACACAATGGGAGCTTAGGTGTGACTTGATGGGCCATCCTGGCAGGATGGGAGAGAGGAGCTGGACATAGACTCACTTATACGTGAATAGGTTGTGTCCTGTTCCTACACAAGGAGCTTCATAACCCCTGTAGTGAGGCAGGAGCCAGGGCAGGAAGGGTAGGACATCAGTACATTAAGGCCTGTCTTTGAAGTCTCCCCCACTTCAAAGGCAAAACTGTGTATAAGTACTGGACCTCTGACAACACCAAATCAGTACATTTCTGGACCTGTGACTACTCTGCCAGGAAGGACTGATGTGCTGCTGAAGCATTGTCACTCTGCTGGACTGCTGCTTTGTTGGACTCCTGCCTTGCTGTGAGAAAAGAATGGATCTGCATCACTTGAACTCAGGGTGACTCCAAGGCCCAGCAGACTGGTCTCCTGATCTGAAGCCTCAGAAGCACAAAAAACTTCCATCCTACCTACTGCTGCACATGGACTCTGCCATCTGTGAGCCTTCCTTGCCAAGTGGTGCTACCCTAGGCCTTGACCTTGGAAGTGAAGCCTAAGGTGCTTGTTCCAGCAGAACCACTGCATCTTCGCAATTGCATAGACAGAACTGGTGCATCACTTTCAGAACCAGCACTGTGCCAATTCTTTCGGTGCAAGGCTGCTGCTTTCCAGTCAACTACAGCCTCAACAATTAAGCTGAATTCTGCATCGCAGCCACTGCACTCATTGGAACCAGCACATCGGCTCGACACCGATGCAGCTGACACTTGCATCCGAACTCCATCATATCACGCCTCTGACACATTGCCACCACTGCATGGGGAACTTCAAAGCATCTCCTCAACTGCGTGGGGAAAATCAGTGCATCCCCTCTGCTGCGGGATCAACACAGACACATTGTTTCTGCTGCACCCCATATCTTCGACACCAACGCAACCAAGATTAAGGTACTTTTGTTTGGTGGGCCTCACTGGGTCACCGTATCTGGTCTGCGCTCCAGCATGGTCAGCCTTTTGACTATGTCCTGGTGCAGCCTTACCAGATATGTCCGGTTTGTGCTTCGTTCTTCTAAGCACTAATTTACAGTCTACAGTTTAACTTTTCAGATTTTAAGTTCTAGTTATTGGATTTCTGTTGTTTTGGTCCTGTTTTATTTATTAAAGTTTGTTCCATTCTTTTTATCTGTTGAGGAATCTTCGGTGGTGTTCTCACTGTTTTACTGCTTGAAGTGCTGCCCAATTACTTTAGTTAATTTAGGGTTTGCCTAACACCCAAACTAGGATTGGCATTGTTGCTTGACTAAGGTTAACATCCCAGTCAACCAATAACCCAATTTCTAACAACAGTTGTATTGCTGTGTTTTTTTGTTGAAGTCACCACACAAACGCCTTTTTCATTTGAGGAGTTATCCTTATCTGGTCTTTAAAAGTACCTGTCTTCTGCAACTACTGGTTTCCCAATGCTTCCTGAAATGGTCTCATATGAAGGCGGCAGTGCAGGATCAAATGAATGCGTCATCATCTCTAAAAAGGCCTTGACAATTCTCATGGTGGTTGCTTTTTTTTTTTGTGCAGGAGTACCATCATGGCTGCTGGACAATCTTTTTTTCTGTCAGGAAATCTTTGTCTATTTTTGTATCAAGGACTGCTCCTAAGAATTGAACTTTTTGCTGGGGATACTAAGAAGAGTTCTCTTTGTTGAACCCAAGGCTCAGTTTTTTAAAATAATGCAGCAGTGTCTGTGATGGCCTCTGCAGCTGTTCTTGAAGTTCTTGCCTTGATTAACAAGTTGCTTGGGTATGAGAATATTTGGTAACGATTTTTCATGAGATAGGTAGCTATCAGTTCCGTACATTTGGTAAAGACTCTGGGTGCAGATTTGATGTTGGAAGGGAGAACTTCATATTGATACTGACGATTGGCTACCTTAAATCTTAGATATTTTTGATGTGTGAGGTAAATGGAAATGCGAAAGTATGCATCCTGCAGGTTTAGAGGGGTCATAAAATTGCTGTGTCTTAGAAATTCTAGAGCTTCATTCAATGTTACAACATAAAACTTTTGCTTCTTTAAACATTTGTTGAGATTCCGAAGAACTAATATTGGGGTCATTCTCCTGTCTTTTTTCGTACGAGGAACGAAGTAGATTAACACCCCAAATTCTGTTGCATTTTGGGAACCAAGAGCCCCATGTAAGTACCTTTTTTCTCATCGCAAATTGCCTGATTTGCGACGAGAAAAATGCTTTTTGGTATGTACAGACCCATTTTTGCGATTCGGTAATCTATTTACCGAATCGCACTAAGGGTTTGAGAGTCGCAATTAAGAAGGGGCGTTCCCTTCCTAATTGTGAGTCGCAGTCCGATGTACGATTGTTTTGTGACCGTGAACGCGGTCACAAAACAATCGCAGTTAGCATCATTTTCAAACTGGTGCTAACCCATTCGAAAACGAGAAGGGAACTCCAGGGGGCCCTTCCCACTGCCTGCTCTGAAAAAATTAAAAGAAAACTTTTAATTTTTTGTCTTTGAAATGCATCTCGTTTTCCTTTAAGGAAAACGGGCTGCATTAAAAGAAAACTGATTTATTTAAAAGCAGTCGAGTCACAAAACCGAATCTTTGTACATGTGGCCCCAGGTCTCTCACTCCCTTCTTTAGCATAATGTTTGTTTAGTATAATATCTATTTCCTTCTGTAACAGATTTTGATTCTTTAACAGAAGAGGTGGTGTTGCTGGAATTTTTCTACAAATTCTAATGTGTGCCAGCAAATTTATCAGGTCTAACACCCAGCTCTAGGATGTGATATTGGCCGAAGGTGCAACTCTGTGTTCCCTAGTTTGCAGTAGGGTGTCATTGTCTTTTCGAACACTCAGTACCACTAACTTGGTTTCCTGCTTTGTAATGAGGGGCTTGTCTACGATAAGATACTGGTGGCGGGGCTCTATACTGTTCCTGGTAAGGTTGTTTGAAATTAACTTGTTATGCACCATATTGTTGGTATGTATGCAGCTTATAAGCTCCTTTGTAGGAATACCTGCCTCTTCCTCAAACTCCTTGAAAGGACTGCAAGCGCCTTTGCTGTAAGGCTCCCAGAGATTTTGGTGTTTCCCTGTCTGACATAATGGATTGTTATGTTTCATCAATATGCCGACCAAATAGGAATTTGCCACCAAAAGGCATGTCTAGAATTCTACTTTTTACCTCCAGTCTATGGTAGGTTGCCCTTAACTATCTTTGTCACCATAGTACAGCTGCTCCTGCCAATTGTCTAAAACCTGTGGATGCAATATCCATGGCGACGTTAATAATTGGCAAAGATGTTCTTTCTCCTTTCTGCAATACTGCTTTCAGCTCTGCATTTCTTTCCCTTATGGTAGGTGTTCAATACCTATATCAGATCCCATCTGTGGACCAAATCATGCTGGAATTGCTAGAGTATTCGAGACCCTTCAGGTGGAGGCAGCAGCTGCAGGAAAATGTTTTCCAATGTGGTCTAGCTTTCTACCTTCTTTTTCTGGTGGAGCAGCACATGGTGCCAATGGATTTCTGGACCTTCTTTATGAGGGCTTTATGCAACAGAATCTGCTCGAGTGTGACCAAGCAGACACGTCTGGGTGTTATCCATTGCTTTATATTTTTTGTCCAATCGCAGGACTAATGCTGTAGTTGTAGCTAATGAATTCATAAAATTAAGGCCTTCTTCCCAAATTTGATCTATTATAGCAATTGGTTGGCAGTCTTCCTGGCAGGGCCTTGAAATCATAAAGAAAACAATCATTCTCCTTTGGTATTACAAGTAAGTCAAATCTCTTTGAACCCCTTTCGATGAGGTGATGAAGACCACCTATGTTGTCTTCTGGTGAACCAACTGTTGGAGAAGTGGTGTAATCTGGGGTAGAAGCCGCATACTCTTCCCATTTGGGGTTTGAATACTGCAGAGTGTCTGGTAACTGCCCCTCTTCCTGATTATCATCTGTGCCTGATTGCAGTGGAAAGGATTAAGGTCGTGCTGGAGACAATTGTGGCAAGGACATTGGAGTAGGCTAAAAGAACTTGCGCTGGTGAAGGAGGTGTAGGTGTGATCTGGAACAGTTGGGTCGACATTGATGTTTGTTGCTTTGAGAGAGCAGAGTACGTTTATGGGAAGTGTTCATAAAAATCAGATGCCTTTAGGCATAGATCTTTAAGCAGACTCAATGGAATTTACATCATCTGTTCCTGCTGATCCTGAATAGGTTGCTCAGAAGACTCCATACCATACTACCATCAAACATCCTTTTCCTCATGTTATATGAAGGACTGATAAGTGCTTTTGCCTTCACCAGGAGCGAAGATTGTTTGCTCACATCCCTTATCTTCTTCATTAGAGACATGATATTTTATGTTCAACTGAGTTGGGCTATAAGCTGGACCAAAAGGACCTTCCTCATCCGATTCCTCTGTATCAAGCAACTATCTTTGTGCATAAGTGGGTACTTTGCAAGGGGAGAGTGCCTAAAATGCCTTCTTTTGAAATTATAGTTATTTCATATTCTTTTGTAGTTGTTATCATCTTTTATGATGGTGTCGTCATAAAAGTTGTGCTTGACCTAGCTGTGGAATATGTATCTGAAGTGATAGTCTGAGTAGGAAAGATTGATTTTATCTTGTTTGATGGTTTCCTTCTTGATGGTGTTGTCGATGATGTTGTTGTTGAAAATGCGTCTGACTACTGTTCCATCAGTCGGACTGGACTGGGGAGGATTTGAATAGGGGGTTAAGAGGCCGCTTTTCAAGGTGCTCCAGTGAACCAAGTGGTAGAGAGGAGGCCCTCTCAGACGATTGGGGAGACATTATCCTTGGCAGACTATTAAGAAAATAAATCCACCAAAGGGGGAATCCGGGGCAAAAGCAGGACTGAAATGGGATTGCTCAGCAATCCCACAGCTAGCAGTTAATATATGAACTGCTCAGATGGGCAAGGGGCTGGCCCAACCAGTCCATGGAACCCTGGAGGTCATATAACATGGAAGAAACCCAAGCAGGCAGCCGCAGGGCACAGACCACTAACACGATTATTCAGGGTGCCATATGAAAGGTTGCAAAAGCGTGCTCTGAGATCTCTGATAGAATGACTGTGGTTGAGAATAGGGTGACCATCCTAGAGGCTGACGTGCTTACAAACCTCAAAATGGGAACAGAACATGAAGCACAATTGACTGAGACTCAGTGGAAAATTGAGAAATTTGAAAATAGACTGAGACACTCAGAAGGGTATAATTTAACTATTCAAGAGTTCCTTCCCTGAAACGACAGACTGGGACTTGGATCTGGAGATCCAAAGACCTCGACGGTTCCTTTTTTTAACAAAATCAGTGTTATGTGCAAGATTCGGGGAGATAAAGGGACATTTTAGTGTTCTTTGGAAATATCCTCCTCAGGCAGGCTGTTTTTGAAAAAGTCAGTCCGGACTCAAAGCGACAGTCGAAGGTTGCACATTTATTGTGAGGCCAGATTTTTGCTACACTCCAGTTGAAAAGCATTGGTGTATGAGGCAGATGATACACTCTTTCCAGTCTAAAGGAACCCCGCCAAGTTAAAAGTTATCGTGAAGGCTAAAACACATTTCTTTCCCTCAGAGATTAAAGCATGATTGAGCATGGGATATGGGATGTGTGTTTGAAATAGGTTTGGGGCGGTTGGCCTTTTTACAGCAGGAGACGTGGCAAAGACAGAGCAAGATGTAGATTTATGATATTTATGATTCTCCCTTTTCTCAAAACAGTGTACTAATGGCAATGTGTGAGAAATTAAGAGTGATATACTAGATAGGTGGGACCAAAATAAGATCAATAGGATGTCTCACAGTAATGTACGTATTTGCACAATAAATATATGTGGTCTTAATGATAGACTGAAACGAGGCAGAATGGCACTAGGTCTCAGGGCCATGAAGCCCGACATTATTTGTACATAGGAGATGCACATTTCCTGAGGGAAAAGGAAATTGTTTGGAGAGCTGGGGTACTCGCTTCTTGTTTGTACATCGCAGTGGACAACGTCTAAGGGGGTAGCCATCATCGCCAATAAAACTTTCTGTGCAGTAATTCAAAGTTTGACAAATACATTTGGGAGGTGGGTGATCTTGGAGCTTCTTGTGGGTGCAAGGACACTTAACATAAGCTCTGTATATGGCTCCAACTTAGATGAAGCGGCTTTTATTGATTATCTAAGCCTGGAGCTTTCATCCTAGCTAAACAGATTTAAGATAGGGGATGGTGCGTTTAAGTTGTGGTGGCAGCTGAAAAGGAGAATTGGCATCACTAGACATAGTCATTATACACTTCTATTGGTCTCTCTCGCCTTACCGGTAATATTCCATGATAGCTTGGGCAGAAGATTTGATTTAAGTGATATCTCAGGACTATGAGATTTTTATGATGGGGATCATTTATATTTATTTAGCGAGCTACAAGAAAAATTAGGCCTGACAAGGGAGACGTTTTTTAAATACCTGCAGGTCTGAGATTTCATTAACAAGCTAGATAAGAAACTAAGGGCCATATGTAAAAACACTTTTTCCCATAGACACAGAATGGGTAAAAACCTTTGCTACATCTGGCCCTAATTTCGCTTGCTAAAATCGCTATCATAGAAGCCTTAGATTGTGGAGTCAGAATTGGTCATATTTATAGTCTATTAATTGAAGCCCTGCCAGACGATTTAGAGCTCCAAAACGCTAAGTGGGAAGGAATATTGGGCCCAGGAGGGCCATTGCTTCAGGTCTCCCTGGATAATCTGTAGGGATACACTCTTAACTGCAGGACTAACAAGCATTTACAATGCAATGGGTCTCGCGTTTGCTCATGTTAGAGCTGATCGCGTTGTAAACTCCTAACCCGACTTTTCACCTTTCGGGCAAAAGTGCATTTATGTACATAACCCGAAAAAGTGAAATTAACTATGTAAAGCGCTCGACTTCTGCCAAGGGAGATCGCGCTAGTAAATTAGAGAAAAAGAAGTCCACGAGCCCGATGGAAAACAGCGAGCCTCGCATATTTTCAGTACTTGGTCGCTGCGCTCGAGGAGGGCTAGCCACCGGAAAAGGTATGACGTATGCATGCCTTCGACTAATGAAAGCAAGCAGATTTTATTAGGCAAGCCCACGAACCAATAAAAAACACTGACATAAAGTTGACAGGGCTCCGAGCCCTTTTCTAAATACAAAAGCGTCTTCCTGCGATACGCATGCGCGAGCGCATGCAACGCAGGCTCGACCCTAAAAAGCCAGCATTTCAAAACCGTATTTGATTTATATTATCCTCCGATTAAGCAGGAGACCTGACTCCAAATGTCATAGGCGCGGGTTCGAACAAGCGGAGTCTATGCATATGTTTTATATATGCTCAAGCCTAACTAGTTATATTCAAGGAGTGGAGACATTCATGGGGATGATTTTCAAGAAACACCTCAATATTACTCCCCAAATGATGTTGCTAGGATTCAGTGAGTAATGTGGGCAATCAAAGGGGGAAACATACCTAATTATTGTCGCCATGGCAGTAGCCTCCATGTGCATAGTCTCTAGTTGGATAAACCCTGACCCCCCATAGTTTTTAAAATGTATGGCACGATTTTTAGCAATGTATAACATGGGAAAAGGCTTGTATAAATGTAAGGGACGGAAGGCACGTAGGTTGGGAGATCTAATTTGCTTGTCTCCAGTAACCGAATGGATGGAGAGTTTTTTCAAGTAGGGATCCTATACTAACGACAGGCTATGATGTAGGGCATCTATGGCACTTATACCACTGAAGCACCTTATGGTAGATCTTGAGTGGTGATAAGAAATGTGATATGCTCAGCGCAGGTAGCAGCGAGGTACGGCATGTATGCACTTTAACATCTGGGGTGCCTTTTGTATGTCTCTGTCAGGGCTACGTGAAGAGTTATTTCATCTCTGTATTTTATCAACTGAAACATTATTATGCAATTTTTGTAGGGCATCCTTTGAACACTCTCCTTTCCTAAACTAAGGAGAATGCAATAATCACACTATTGCACTTTGTGAAATGAAATCTTAACTTGCCATTTTGCACTGCTCTTTTTTTATCTTGTTTTTACTGTTGTATGGAATATGACTTTGTATCATGCTTTTTTAACATGTCTCGCTTACGGTTGTAGCGAGGGTCACCACTACATTAGAGATTATTCAATATTCAGAGCTCCTGTTTACTCCTGAAAAGTGCAAGTACATGTAGCGTGTCTGCTCCCGGTGAGTCTTTCCCCATGGCGAGGTGGTACAGTACAGTACTCTCCGATTAAATGTATTGCAGTAGTGCTGAGAAATGGAAGTATTCTCCCTTTCAAAATAGAGAAGAGCAGGTACTCAGTACCGGACAGTACCTGCCCATTTAAAACACTGTTGCAATGCTCCATTTTGTTTTTGTTATTGTTTTTATGCTGCGTAGCACAAGCTGCGTTCTCACCTGTTTGTTTTCAAGCACTGGACATGCGTTGATGTGGATCTCGAGCAATGTTACAGGCATAATCGCTACCTTGCGCTAGTTACCTCCTTGTGTGCGCATATTAGGCAATTTGTTTTTACAAAATTCGTAATTGTGTGGTATATATAATATATACAACTGCATTTCTTCACTCAGTTTGATCAGTCAACCTGATCTGATTACTGGAAGCTGTGATCTTCCGTTTCCGAGATTTTTGAAGATGGTGCAAAGGTAATTATAGTGACTGAGTTCTCAGGTTCAGTCTTTCCTTCACCATTCTCGATTTAAACATGGATGAATCAAAGGCCTAAAGTGAGAAGAGTCTCTGCTGACAGACTTGCCAGGGCACTAGGCAGTCATCATGTGTCCCTTGGTAGACACCATGTGGAAAGGTCAACATCATATGGAGCATCAGGTTTCCTTCTTAGTGTCAGGGCTACATTTCCACTGGGTCTGTATGAAGCTCAACAGGGCCCACCTCCAGATACCTCCAAATCTGAATGCTCTTATAGCGCCGATTTTTTGAGTGATCTGACGAGTGGAAGGTTGTGGGATGGGATCAGCAGGAAAGGAGATCTGAGAAAACAAAAAGGTCACAGGAAAACAATACAAAGCACGTTAACAGTTCTGCACAGACTTGAACTGCAGTCTGGAGTAAGGGTTTCAGATTACTTTGAATTTTGAGTTACAGTATGGAAAGATGATTGAGAAAATGAAAAGGCACCAGGACTTTCAGCAGTGGGTTTTGTCCAGCCTTTCCCTAATAAACATGCAATTGGTTGTCTAATGATACCTTCTTTAATGTAATATATATATATATATATATATATATATATATATATATATATATATATATATGCCACAACATTCACCCACTTGCACTATGCTTGCATCATGAAGATGGTATGTCAGCAATAAAACTCTTCAACTTGTAATCCTATTTATCATGTTTATAAAACTCTTGACTTCAGAGTTAGTTGCAGGCTAACAATATTTTCAAAATAATTCAGTGCACTTTTAATTGTATGAGAACATTCTGCCTGGAAGATGCTGAACTCAGATTGACCCTGTAATAAATCAACACAGACTTCAGGACACAAACCTCAAATACCTAGAAAGCTACATGAACCCTGATGCACTTTCTTAGAAAGAATAATCTTACCTTCAGAGCAGGGTCTGCTCTGGAAATCCACTCTGCTAGAGGCTCACATGAAGATTAATGAGCAGATTAATGAGTGAGCTGACTGCAGCTGATAACAGGTGAGACTCTGCAGGAAAGCTGCGATGACAGCTGCCTGACTTGATTGAGGAAAATAGCCTTAGGAATGTCTTCACGGAGATGAGAGCAAACCGGACTTCCACCAGGGAGCCCCAGGGCAATAGTGAGCATCATTTGCTGGGCGGGGCCAGTTTTATACTAGGTGCCAAGCCCAAGATGGTGGCTGTACAGCCTGCTGGGAATTGTAGTCTCTTTCAGACTACTACAATGAAGCAGCACAATGCTAGCAAACACCTTTATGGAGGAACAAACATTTGTTTAACATTCAAGACATGCCATACAATACCATAAAATTTCTCATGAGGTAATAGCACAGTTTAATAAGAAAACGAACAACGAGACCACCAGTTAGCTCTGCAGGGGGCCTTGTGAGCTTTCCCACAGGATGGTTTGGCACAAAATGGTAACAATGAGCGCACAGGTAACTTAGCTGGGGCGGGCCCTAGATCGCGCACCATCCGTGTTCTGACACTTAGCGTCTGTCGGGCGATCACCAAATCTCCTCTCTTAAAAGTGATATTCTTTGTATGTCACCTCTTGTCCGCATAGGCTTTCATTTTCTGCCTCTTAATCAAATCTCTTGTACGAATCATGTTCTCACGTCTTTCACTCTTGTTAGTCCATTAAGGTGACTTAGTTGTCAGTGCTCTCCTAAACACCAAAGTCGCAGGACTTTCGCCTGTGTTCAAGTGAGGTGTTGAACGATAAGCTCATAGGGTAGAATTTAATACAGTTTTCAAACTGACCTTCTCAAGATTTACACGCTGTGCTGCTTTCTTTAGCATACTCATATAGTGCTCAACAAGTCAGTTGGCTTGCAGCCACATATGTGTACTATTTTGATGCTTTATTTTCAGAATCTCCAGGAATTCTTTGAATTCGCTACTGTCAAAAGGATTGCCATTATCAGACTTCAAAATGGCTGGAATGCCCCATGTCATAAAGATGCCATCTAGTCTCTCAATAATGCTTTCATCGGTTGTGGATGAGAGATCTTGAACTAATGGAAAACGTGAGTATTCGTCCACAGTCCCCATCAGGTGATGTCCATTATGGAATGGACCAAAAAAGTTGATGGCTATTTTCTCCCATGCCTGCTTAGGGAGTTCAGACATGTTCAGAGTATGTTGAGTAATATTTTTAGCAAGGCAGTTGCATAGATGACAGGCCTTGAGTTCTTTTTCAACCCTCTTATCTAAATACGGATACCAAACTCAGTCTTGGAGAGATCTTTTTGTGGCAACGATACAACAATGCCCTTCATGAGCCACTTCAATAATTTTCTGTCGCAGACTCTCCGACCAGAATCACGATTCTCGAACGCGACAGTATAACTTCCTCCTGAGTTATGGACAGTTCATCTTCAACATTTCTTTATTTTTTATATTCACCATCATTGGTGAGAGACTGAGTGTGTCGGTTCCATGACTGATGTGTATTTACGTGCTACTGAATTGGTGGCGGGTTAGACCTTACAAATGCACCTGTCTTGGACTACCATAAATATTAAAACTCTTTGAACTATATTGTCGCCCGATGTCTATGGCACAAATCATGGCACCTGCCACCACAGGGGCAATCCTGAAAGGATTACATACAAAAAGATATGGATAGTGCACCACTGCGCAAAGTCAGTAAAGTCCAGTAACACAAAGTTGTCTTTTAAAAATCTTCATTTTTTATTATTGTTTTTCTTGAACAAACGAGCAATCAGCCAACGCGTTTCGTCCTATACAAAAGGACTTGTTCAGGGCTTATATTTGCAAGGTCTTTAAATTGATTGTCTTTCCATATTATTGGAATTAAATGTCCAACCTGTTATTACCCATAACATAAGGGATCAGCCATGTCTGTCCCGGTCAGCAAAAAAAGTAAAAAAGTTACTTTTTCCACATTTGTTTTGCTGGCGGTAATACCTCCACTATTCAGCCGACCGCCGGGGTTGTAATGACCCCCATAGCTTCTTCATCATTAAATCCACTAAACCTACAGTGTTTGATGAATGTAACGAGCCTCTCTACAAATTCATCTATGGTTTCACCAACTTTTTAGTATTCTTGACTGAAAATGTAGTTTTCATAAAGTTTGGCACTCAGTTGGATTTGAGGTTCAACGCTATTTTAATCTGAGGGTACATGACTTCTTTGTCAATTCTCAGCATTTGCTTTCTGAATTCTTTCACACCACCTCCAACAAGATTTGTGAGATATTTGATAATCTTTCTATTATCAGTCTCTTCAAGTGCATCAATGAAATCATCAACTGTCTCTATTCAAGCAGTCCATCTATGGCCAATATTTTGCTTTTTGGCAGTCTTGAAAGGTTGTGGTGGTTTCAGAAAGCTGGAAGCATGGTGACTAGTTGTGGGAGTACCTGGCATTGAGGGTGGAGCTCTTTCAGATACTATCTGCTGTCTACTAGGACCTGCATCTTCAGCGCCATCACTCAGGCCCCGCGATGGATGAGCCTCTGGGTCATCAAGGACAGTCTTTGGGACTGTAACCTCCTTCGGAGCCCTTTCACTCTTGGAGGCCTCTGGAGTTGTCCTGAGCTGTCACCTGGCAGCTTTGGTGGTATGCCGCATCAGGTAGTGGACAGCTCGATAAGCACAATCCCTGTGCTTCTTCTTGGGTCTCCTCACTGGTGCTGAGGTCAGAAAGCGCCACTTATCAAGACTCTGGTAAGTATAATGACAGCATGCTTTCTTCTTACTTGTTCTATCTGCAATCACTTCTATATATTTTGTTAGTATTTGACTACAGTAGTTGTTAGTGCTTCTTTTCTGTATCTGTACGTAACCACCTTTTTTAGTAGTGCTCTGTATAATGTACAATTTTATCTTGCGTGGCAGTGCAGTACCTTTATGTATGGCCTGACCAGCAGGTTCTCGGCCAATTACGTGTATATTATTTACAATGCTTTTGTTGTCTCCAACTGCTTCACAGTGGCTGGAGCTGTGCTTTGACTCCACATGCATGAACGTCAATTCCATACTTCGACAGCGACACTCATGGCCCATGCAAGCAGTTTGCTTGCCCCAACACCACCACCCTGCTCGACAACCTCGCCAACCTCGGCCTCAAACAACTGGTGAACACCGCCACCCACATCACCGGACACACGCTTGACCCCATCTTCTCCGCCAGCAAACACGTCTTCTTCAGCCACGCCCCCGCCCTACACTGGACCGACCACAGCTGCGTCCACTTCACATTCCGACGCGAGACCCGCCACCTCCGCACCCAACCCATCCCTCGTCGACAGTGGAACAAGATCCCCGAAGAGCAACTCTTCTCCGCACTCGCCGCCAACCAACCCACCCTCACCACCGACCCCAACGACGCAGCCCTCAACCTCACAAACTGGATCTCCAACTGCGCAGACATCCTTGCTCCCCTCAAACGCACGCATCGACAGACCAACACCAAAAAACCTCTCTGGTTCTCTGACACCCTCAAAGAATCAAAGAAAACTTGTCGCGCCCTTGAGAAAGCCTGGCGCAAGGACCGCACCGCTGACAACATGACCGCCCTCAAGAACGCTACCCACGAACACCACCAGCTGATCCGCGCCGCCAAAAGGAACTTTTTCACCGACAGACTGGACAAAAACAGACACAAAAGCAGAGAACTCTTCAGCATCGTCAAGGAGTTCTCCAACCCCAGCGCCAACGCCAACGCCGTCACACCCTCACAGGATCTGTGCGAATCCCTCGCCACTTTCTTCCATCGCAAGATTAGCGACCTCCACGACAGCTTCGGACACCAGACCCAACCAAACACCACCGAACCGGCATCCACGGCCATCACCCTCAACAACTGGTCCCACATCAACCCGAAAGAAACCAAATCCATCATGAACTCTATCCACTCCGGTGCCCCTTCGGACCCCTGCCCGCACTTCATCTTTAACAAAGCCGACGACATCATCGCCCCGCACCTCCAGACCGTCATCAACTCTTCTTTTTCTTCTGCTACCTTCCCCGAATGCTGGAAACATGCCGAAGTCAACGCCCTACTAAAGAAACCTACGGCTGACCCGAGCGACCTGAAAAACTTCCGCCCCATCTCTCTTCTGCCTTTCCCAGCCAAAGTAATAGAGAAGACCGTCAACAAACAGCTGACCACCTTCCTGGAAGACAACAACCTGCTCGACCCCTCACAAACCGGATTCCGAACCAACCACAGCACTGAAACCGCCCTCATCTCAGTCACTGACGACATCAGAACCCTGATGGACAACGGTGAAACAGTCGCCCTCATTCTGCTCGACCTCTCAGCTGCCTTTGACACCGTCTGTCACCGCACCCTAATCACCCGCCTCCGCTCCACCGGAATCCAAGGCCAGGCCCAGGACTGGATCGCCTCCTTCCTCTCAAACCGTTCCCAAAGAGTTTACCTCCCTCCGTTTCGCTCAGAACCCACCGAGATCATCTGCGGCGTACCCCAAGGCTCATCACTCAGCCCGACACTCTTCAATGTCTACATGAGCCCCCTCGCCAACATCGTACACAAGCACGACATCATCATCACCTCCTACGCCGACGACACGCAACTTATACTCTCCCTCACCAAGGACCCCACCAGCGCCAAGACCAACCTACAAGAGGGTATGAAGGACGTCGCAGATTGGATGAGGCTCAGCCGCCTAAAGCTGAACTCTGAAAAAACGGAAGTCCTCATCCTCGGCAACACCCCGTCCGCCTGGGACGACTCCTGGTGGCCCACAGCCCTCGGCACCGCACCGACCCCCACAGACCACGCCCGCAACCTCGGCTTCATCTTGGACCCTCTTCTCACCATGACCAAGCAAGTCAACGCCGTGTCCTCCGCCTGCTTCCTCACCCTCCGCATGCTCCGCAAGATCTTCCGCTGGATCCCCGCCGACACCAGAAAAACCGTGACCCACGCCCTCGTCACGAGCCACCTGGACTACGGCAACACCCTCTACGCCGGGACCACAGCCAAACTCCAAAATCGCCTGCAACGCATTCAAAACGCCTCGGCCCGCCTCATCCTCGACATACCCCGCAGCAGCCACATCTCCGCACACCTGAGACACCTGCACTGGCTCCCAGTCAGCAAAAGGATCAGCTTCCGACTTCTCACCCACGCACACAAAGCCCTCCACGACAAGGGACCGGAATACCTCAACAAACGCCTCAGCTTCTACGTCCCCACCCGCCTCCTCCGCTCCTCTGGCCTCGCACTCGCTGCTGACCCTCGCATCCGCCGCTCCACGGCGGGTGGGAGATCTTTCTCCTTCCTGGCGGCCAAGACCTGGAACTCCCTCCCCACCAGCCTCAGGACCACCCAGGACCACTCCGCTTTCCGGAGACTCCTAAAGACCTGGCTGTTTGAGCAGCGATAACCCCCCGTTTTTCCCCTAGTGCCTTGAGACCCGCACGGGTGAGTAGCGCGCTTTATAAATGTTAATGATTTTTTTTAATGGCAAATTCTCTGGGAGAGCACAATCGTTCTTCAGATAACTTATCCCCTATCTCACTGGTTCCCAACCTTTTGACTACTGAGGACCCCCACTGAATCACTTCTGGAATCCGGGGACCCACAAGCAACACATTCAATTTCAAACATTAAAAAAGTCATTTTAAAAAAATATGCAAACAAGTACACACCAAACAAATATTCGAAATACTGAAGATATAATTATTTTATATTGAAAAAGCAATAGAAAAATGTTAATGGGAAGGTTGGTGCTGCATCTCATGTTTGTTTTTATTTCGGGGAGTTGCATCCTCAGGTCAGAATCTACATTTCCCAAGTGATTTCTGTATTGATTTTTTAGGTACATAAGATCTGAGAAAGCTTTTTCACATAAATATGTGGTGGGGAAAGGAAGTAAAACTTTAAGTCCCTCTCATCTTCCCAAAGCCCCTCTGTCACATGTATTTTATTTATTTTATAGCACCTCTCATACCAGTTTAGGGTGTTGGAGCACTTATGAAGACAGTGGTGTATAGCAGAATGCAGTGGTGCAGACTGCAGTAGTGCAGCGGGCAGTGGCACAGATAGCAGTGGCACAGAGTAGAGTGGTGCAGAGTGCAGTGGTGTAGAGTTCAGTGGTGCAAAGTGGTGCAGAGTGGAGTGGCGCAGAGTTGAGTGATGCAGAGGGCAGTGGTGCAGAGTAGAGTCGAGTGGTGTAGCATGCAGTTGCAAAGAGGGCAATGGTGTAGAATAGAGTGGCGAAGATTGCGCTAGCATAGAGTAGAGTGGTACATGGTAGGGTAGAGAGGTGTTGTGTGAAATGGCATAGAGTGCAGTCGCACAGAGTGGAGTAGGGTAGGGTGAAGTGGCGTGGAGTGTCGTAAAGTGGAGTGGTGCAGAGTAGTGTGCAGCTGTGAGAAATGTTGCAGAGTAGAGTGGAGTAGTGTAGAGTGGAGTGTTCACGATGTGGTAGCTCACTGCCATTACAGGCAACACATTTTCACAGACATGCAGTTTTACCAATAAAACTAAACAATGCACAGGCAAAACATTGTGGAAATTGCATCACATAGTGCAATGATTTATTTGATAATATTAAAGTATTGGTTTCCAACACACTTCAGAAATAACAAAAAATGTGCTGCACTTGTGTTTCAAATTCTGATATATTCGGAAATACTTACACAGTTCAGTTAAATGTTGTTGTGTGCTAGAAAAAACTCTTTCCTACCTCCATTATCCAGCAAGATTGTCACATAAGTCCTCTCACTTTGAAGTCAGAGAAATAAAAGTAAACCAGCACCCTCGGAAGACAGCTCCTGACAATTGAACTCTTTTTTTTAATGCACAGCAAATGCGACGAGATAAGATTTACAGACCTATTTACAAAAAGGGAGGAGTCTGAAGAATACTGTAATTAAGATTCTGGCAGAGAAAGGTACGAACCCAAGCTGGACAGCTTAAAACAAATAAAGCCAGCAAATGGAAAGCAAGAAAATGTTAGTTACAAGCCACAAAGCTGATGGCAAGCAACGGGCAGAATGCATTCCTAGGTCAACTTTCTGAACGTCCCCAAAATGTCTTTAGCAAACTGCGACCTAAATAGGACTGCTCCTTGTTTGTTGATTTTATAGGAAGGTGTTGGAAATAAAGAGAGGACTGTGAGAGGAATTTAGAGGAATGTTCCAATCGTCATAGCTATGTGAGCTAACTGTTGTCATGATGGAAGTACCCCTTCTGTTTCGGTGGATTTGCAATTTTTTCACAAACCTCATCATTCGAACTGCTTCTGCAAGGATTGTTTTTCTTTGTTCTGCAAACGAACATTTTACAATGTTGTGTATTTGCTCTGGCAAATAATATTTTTGCAATCCATTTGTTAAGAGATAGCCAGATACTACTTTTCTACTGCAAGTTTGAAGTTGTCGGTGCTAGTCTAGCTTGGGAAGCAAAAGATACTTCTGACTGGAAGAGAGGTTAGATGATGAATATGAGAGTGCAATGAGGGCTGTGGAGGAGACTTTTGGCAAGAAAACGATAATTGTGGTGGAACTACATATAGGCCCTAATAATGACATTGGCAGTCAGCTGACCGCCACGCCAGCGATGGCGGTAGTCCCGCCGCCAGGCTGGCAGTGAAGACTGCCAAATGATGATCACAGTGGTGATCCCTCCTATATACAGCCAATTAACCTCCTGAACCGCCAGTGCAGTCCAGCCACCGACCATGGTGGTTGCCATTTTCAGGCTGGCAGAACACCATTCCCCGCCCACCATATTATGACATTGCAAACCGCCAGGATTTACGGGACGAGTCCACCGCCACGAAAAGTCTGGCAGAAACAAATCATATAAAAGGAGACACCCACCTCCAGGGACACATAGGAGTCCACGGCCGCCATGGAACCCAAACTGGAAGCCCTGACGATGCTGTACGATGCAATGGCTGTCCAGGAGCAGCAACGCCAACGACAACGGTGAGTACAGACACCTAGCACACAAGTGAGGGAGGGGAGAGTGACACACCCACACGCACAACACACACCACACACACATTCTACATACGGACAACAATCCGCTGAATAGTACAACAACAATAGGAGCAAGAAGTTAAAAAAGCCACGACAAATACGTTTGGTCCAACCACTGTAATCCAGTGGAAATGATGGAAACCAAAATATCAATGAACAATATACAAAGGGCCACTGTCCATGGCATCCCACAGGGCAATGAAATTGGCCCAACTTGACTCCTGACAGCCCAAGTCACTCCACCAGGCAGGGACATCATAATGCAAGGAAGGCACCTCAGGGTGTGGGGAAGTGGGGTTCTTTGGAGGGGCATCCTTGGATTTGGGTTTGGGAGGGGGCAGGCCTTTGCTCTTCTGTTTCGGGGGTGGAGGAGTGGGCTTGAAGCGGGGGTCAGAGTGACAGTCTTGTTCCCCTGAGTGGGAGCTTCTGCTGCAGGGGAGGGACAAGGGCAACGCAAGGGGTGTAATGAGAGGATTGGGAACTGGAAGTACTGGGATGTGGGAGCAGGACCTTCCTTTTATGGACAACACGGGGTGGAGGAGGAGAAGAGAAGAGGTCAAGACGGGCAAGGAAAAGTTTTTTGGTACAGTGGGCGGAGTGTGGGAAGCGAATTGGGAGTGGAGGTAGAGGGAGCGGTTGTAGGAGTAGTTGTGCTGGACTGGGTTGCAGATGCATGTACAGTGTGTGTGTAAGATGAATGGCTGTTGAGTGTCTGAGTGGGAGCTTTTAAGTGTTTTGGGGGGCAGACAGGGTGGGAGAGGACAAACAGGTTGTGTGCATGTATGTTGTGGTGGTGTCTGCAAGTTAGGTCATTGTGCTGCATGTGGTTGTGATGGTGGTGGTGGGGACTGTGCATGTGGTGAATGGGGTGCTAGTCGGCATGTCTGCTGTTGTGGTGACTGTGAGCAATGCTGTACAGGTGTCAGGATCTGTGACTGAAAATGCAGTGCTTGCAGGTGTGAGTGCTGATGTGACTGTGAGGGAGGAGGAGGAGGGGGAGACAGTGGAGGCAGTGGCTATTGTTGTGTGTGCACCTGGGTGCTGGTTGTGTGTGTGCATGTGTGGGATCTGTGGTGCCTGTGCTTGTCTGTTGTCTTGGATGCATGCTGGTCTGATTGTGTGCTTGGGATGGGTGGGGGGAGAAGACTTTGGGGCTGGGAACAAGTAGTTGGAGGGGGGACGGAAGAACCAGGGACACAGGCTGCCATCAAGGAAGAGCCAGAGCCTGAAACGATCTCTGTAAGGCAGCCAAGCCACCGTGAATGCCCTTCAGGTAGACATTGCATTGCTGCATCTGGGAAGCCAGTCCCTGGATGGCATTCACTATGGTTGACTGCCATACAGAGATGGATCTTAGAGGTCAATAGCCTCATTAGTGAGGGCAGCGGGCTGACTAGGGCAGGGCCTGAGGTGCCTGGGGTGAAGGAGACGCCCTCCCTCCTGGGTGAGGGGGCACAGGCAACTGGGTGGGGAGCTACTAGGAGGGCAGTGCTGGTACAGGAGTGGCAGAAGATGATGTAGCTAGGGTGGTCCCAGAGGGGCCCGCCACCACCAGGGAGCTTCCATTGGAGGAGGAATCAGAGTCTGTTGTCGTAGCTCCTGTCTCCCACGTGGTGCTCCCCTGGCCCTTCAAACCAATGGTCCCCTTGGCGTTGGTGGTCTCTGCCTCCTGGGACCCGTGGGCTGCAACTCCCTCACTCGCCGGTGCCCCTGCTCCTTCACCAGATGATGCTGATGCACACAAGGACAGGATGAGAAAAGAAGAGAGGTGGGGGAGAAAGAAAGGGAGCACAAGGTCAGTTACAGCAACAACAGCACATATAGCATACACATCACAATGATTCACTGGGACTAACACTGAGCAGTATGATCCACAATACTAAACCTTTGCCTGGGAACAACAGCAGAAATTAACTCAAACACTACCATCTGCTCACCTACTAGGATTCACTCAGCCATATCTGCCATGGTATGCCAGCTACTTGCCAATACCAAATGTACATACCACTCATCATTGCTAAGCAGGACTCTACAAGATTAGCTAAACAGGCATATTGGGCCATCCACTGATTAGAACCTTGCACCCATACAACATGGCTGTCATCAAGAAGGAATTTCACACAGTTTGTACTCACCCCCTTGTGGCTGCTGTGCTGCCCTCAAGCGCCCAGCCAACTCTGGATTGGCCACCACCGGTATGCGGGCCATTAGGGGGGTCAGGGTCCAATGGGCACCCCTCCCTCATTGAGAGGATGTCCCCAGCTGGGCATCAGTGGTCTTCCGGGCCCAGCATCGCAGGTCCTCCCACCTCTTTCTGCAGTGGGTGCTCCACCGATATGTACCCCCAGGGTCCACACGTCCTTGGTGATGGCAAACCATAACCCTTTCTTCTGATAAGTGCAGACCTACATAGGGAACACAGGCGAAAGGACACCATGAACTCCAAACTACATTTGTTACAGCAATGGCTTACATACTGCATAGTTCCCACATTAACCTCACACATTACTCGTACCACTGTGTACACATTGCATGCAACAAAAATACACTCCCCAAATGACATTCTGCCAGCACACAAATACATCTACATACAGCCATGTCGCATCCAAATTACCCAAAAGGGGCTCACCTTTTGAGCTGGAGGCCCATACAACTGTCCATACAAGTGAAGGACCCCATCCACAAGCTTCTTGAGTTCCTTAGATGTGAAGGCTGGGCCCAATCCCCTTTAGCACAAGCCATCAGGAGTTCCATACACAGGACACAGCAGCACACGCAGTGGAGGTGTTGATGTGGTGAGAGTCAGGAATTAAGTGGGATATAAAAATGGCGGTCACGTCCATGCCGGTCCACCGCTGGCGTTGATCATCATTGGTTCCTGTGCTCCATAGACTTCCATGTTAACCAATAAGGTGTGGCACAGCGGTGCAGACCGCCTTCTGCCATGACGCCAAACACCTGCAGAGTGAGGTAATTTCCACCTGTCCCTGTATGCAGGACAGGCGTTGTCATTTCCTGATGCTAGTACTCATGGTGGTCAATTTCATGTGCGTCATAGGTACCAATGATAAACACCAAGGCAATTCCAGCCCACTACATACTTTGGTTTGGTTGTAGACTCTGACACTCTAATTAGATCTCATGCCAGTGCACTGATTGCAGATGAGTAGTTGACAGAACATTTCAAATGGGATGCTACTAGTCACAACACATGACTCCGACTACATCTGTGAGACACAATGGCTAATGAAAAGTATTGGTATTTTTGAAGAAGTACGTTTGCATGTAGGGGACACCAGTGCAAATTACAATTATTGTTTGTGTAAATTGGATGTGACTGCTTTGTGTACTGTGATATTGTGTGTCAGTCATTCCTTTAGTCACACACTTCTGATGCTTGGTTTACATATATACCAACCACTGCGGAGGAGGAGGCAAGCACCCGACTTGGCTACACTGGGGGAACACCACACTATACTCACCTGTCATCTGGACAGGGCCACAATTACTGAACTGAGTCAATAATTGGAGCCAGATCTGATTCCTGACATTCGTAGCACTACAGCAATACCCCCTGCAGTACAGGTACTGTCAGTGCTCCACTGCCTGGCCGGTGGTTCTATCCAGGTGACTGTGGGCTTGGCTGCAGGCATGTCATAGGCAATGTTTTCAAAGAGTTTTGGCTGCCTTTATGAAACACATGAGCAGCTGTATCTCATTCACCACAGTGATGATTTGCCCACTGTGAACACTGCATTCTACATCATGGAACACATACCACATGTGATTGGGTCATTGACAGGACCAATATTGCCTTGGTCCCTCCCAGGACAAATGAGCAGGTCTATCTACAGAAATAGGAAGAGTTACCATTCAATAAATGTCCAGATGGTGGGCCTTGCAGATCAGTATATTTTCCACGTTACTGCCAAGTTTTCTGGATCTGTGCATGATGCCTATGTATTGAGGAATAGCAATGTCCCAGAGGTGATGGCACGACTACAGAGAGAGAGAGTGTGGCTCATAGGTGAGCTTGAGGTTTCACCAATGTATGTCACTGTAAGCCACCTGAAGGTGTACTCGGTGCTATTGAACATGAGTAATGTGTGTCTCTCACTACTTCCAGGTGACTCCAACTTCCCAAATCTATCCTGGCTGTTGACACCAGTGAGGAATCTGAGGACAGGGGCAGAGAATTGGTACAATGAAGCACATTGTCGGACCAGTAGGTAATTAGAAGGACTTTTGTGTTATTTAAAGCCATGTTCCGGTGCCTCTATGTATCTAGTGGATCCCTACTCTGCGCACCTGGGAAGGCCTACCAGATAGTGGTAGCCTGCTGCATGCTGCACAATTTGGCCCTCGGACGCCATGTTCCATTCCTGCAGGAGGAGGGGGGAGACAATGCACCTGTGGCAGCAGAGGACAGGGAAGACAGTGATGAGGATAGAGAGAAGGAGGATGTGGACAATAGGACACATCTGATACAGCAGTACTTCCAATGACACTCAGGTAAGACTGTACTTCTGTTCATACCTCCATTACAATTAAGTGCTGTGTGGCTGCTGTGTTGTGCTAAGCACAAATGTGTGCATTATGTGACCTGACACTGTTCCATCTGTGGTCAGTCGTGCCAGTGTATGGTGATGGTGAACAAGCTTATTCAGCCTATGCAATGTGTCAGTAGTTTAGCTTTCTCAAATACATGCCTATTGCAAACTGTGTCCTCATCCCATATATTGCTGAGCATATGTTGCTAGGAATATCATGTGACTTACAATGCGCTTACACAACCGCTCTGTGACTTCAATTTCACTGACATTGTGGCCCAGACTAAGTGGTCCAGAGGAAGGATTGGCATACTGATAACATGGCATATCTAGTACTGTGGTATCTTGTGTGAGGGCCTGAAATGAGTTGTTTCTCCTCACTTATGATGTTTGGAGTCAATTGCTGTGCAAATTACTGAGTAGAAGTGACCAGCTGAATGTAGGCTGTTATGTTACAGGGGCTCATGTTGCTATACTTCTTTTACTTCTCAATTGCATATCACAAATGGTTTCCCTTTTTGCAGATGTTGATGTGGTCACAACTGTGAACTCATGTGTTTGCAACAGACTGCTTTTACATAGTTTGGTGGATGGTGACTTGTGGCATGCTCTCACACTGGTTATGTGTAGCCCAAACTGACTGCCCATTGGATGGATTCACACTTTACATTTCATTTGCACAGGATAATAAAGTTCAAGACATTGTATATTGTTGTAATTAAAGCAAAAAAAACTTCAGTTGTGTTCTAGTGTGTTTATTGAAGTGACAAAAAGGATAGTGCAATAGAGTGGGTTGATGGTGGATGAAATCTTCAGTTTAGTGGTCCAGTTGGTTTGTAGCAAACATCCAGTATCCATGGGGCCGTAGGAAAAGGAGAAATAGCAGTCCAAAGTGAACAAGGTGTCTCAGTGGCACACAAGGGAGACATTCAGGAGGGGCTCATTTCCTGGCGGTGGTTTGGGTCTTGGCTACAGGCTCTGGTGTATGTCTGGGTCACAGAGAATGTTTTTGGAGTGGTTCTTCTGCTGCAGAGGGAGGGGTGCTGGTGGCTGCGAGCCTTGTGGCAGGTCCTCCTGCCCACTAGCTGCAGAAGATGTGGAAGATTGGTGAGTACACTGGCTAGTGGAAGGGGTCCGCTGGTGGTATGTGTACTCACGCAAGATGTTCGCCATGTCAACCAGCACCCCTGCAATGGAGGCCATGTTGCCATTTAAGCCCTGCAACTGCTGCATGACCTCCTGGTGGTGTTCCCCCAGAGCCGCTGGTTCTCCTGCAAGATGGTAATCACCTGGCCCATCCTGTCCTGGGATTTCTGGTAGGCTTCCAGGACATGTGTGAGCGCATCATGGGCAGTCGGTTCCATGGGTTGGGCTCCCCTTGATGCACAGCTAACCTCCCACTTGCCCTGGTCCCCTTTGCCTGTGTCCCCTGAACTGTGTGCCCACTCCCACTAACGCTAGGGCTTTCATTGTCTTGCCTGTGTGGTGTCAACTTAGGTCCCTGCACAGGTGGGCACATTGTTGATTGTTGTGTCCTGGGGACAGAGATTTGGGGACGTTGGGTGGCTGCTGTGGTATTGGAGTCCGATGGGGTAGGCCCTGTGGTGGACTGGGTGTTTGCTGTGGTGTCCGACTGACCAGTGGTCCCATATGGGCCAGGGAGATCATCCAGATCAAAACATCCAGAGTTGCTGTCATTACTGGAGCCTTCTTCTGGTGGAGGACTAGGTTGCTGTGGCACATGCTCGCCACTGACATTGGCTGGGGTACCTGTGGACATATATAAGATTTGTTACAGTCATTGTCAGTTACATATTCAGCATTTCTGGCTTTTTCCTATGGGATGGGTGTTGTCGTTCCACCTTTTGTTAGTGTATGGTGATGGATTGTGGGATTGGTAGTGCTACATGCTGCCCATGCATTACTGTTGTGGGTGCATGCAGAGTTGGGGAGGGATTGGTGCTTGCAGTGGGTAGGGGATGCAGTGGTACACAGTTGAGGGTGGTTATGGGGGTGGTTCTCTGTATGGGATGGAGTGGGGTGAAGGGAGTGAGGGTGAGGGGCGACATGCCATGCAGACGTCTGTGGTGTTGAGGTGATAATGGTGACTTACCAGTGTCCAGCCCTCTAGTGATTCCAGTGAGGACCTCTGGATGCAGGATAGCCCAGACTTTCTCCTCCCATGCTGTTAACTGTGAGGGAGGAAGTGGGGGTCCACCGCCAGTCTTCATTACGGCAATGTGGTGCCTGGAGGCCAGTGCACACACCTTCCCCGTAGGACGTTCCACCTTTATCGAATGTCCTCCCTTGTGTGTAGATAGGTTCCCATGGAGTTCATCTTGTCCACAATCCTCCGCCATAGCTCCATCTTCCTGGCAATTGATACTTGTGCACCGAACAGCTGTGGTTATACCCTGACGATTTCTTCTACCATCACCCACTACTCCTCATCAGTGAAACGGGGGTTCTTTTGTGGGGACATGCCCAGTTTTTGGTCTGTTTGTGTTGTGCAGTGGGTTTTAGGTGTTAAGGTATAGTGTGTGGTGTGTGATGCATGACAGGTGTATAGGTGGTTGTGGTGTGTGTCTGCAGTTCTGTCAATGTACGTACTGGCAATGTGTAGCAGAAATGTCGAGTTTGCAAAGAATTGTGGATTGTGTGGGGAAGTGTTTTATAGTGCTGTTGGTGGGTGTGTATGGTGTGTGTGTATGTGTCAGGTGTGGGTTTTTCAATCTGGCCAATGTTGGCTTCTGTTGGTGTGGAGTGGCCAAATCGGCCGCAGCGGTCCGCACCGCCAATGGGTGACTGCCGTTGAGTGTCCACTGTGGTGATTCATGGTTCATAATTTGGAGGCCGGTGTGTTGCAGGCGTAGTGGGTAGGGTGGTGGGACCGACTGTTTTTCACCTCCGTTGGGTCTGGCTGGATTATTTTTTTGGCTGCTTTCTGACGATTTTGTGTTTGTGTGTCATTATCTGGCGGGCGAATTGCCACCTCCGTGGCAGTCTGTTGGCGGCCGTCACCACCAATGTCATTATGAGGGCCAAAGTAATTTCCTTTGCACAAAGACTGGATAAATCTATAGTACAGTAACTGTACTGCATATATTAGCATTTACATGCAAGTTTGAGGATCTCCATGAGGTGATCAGTAGAGAACAGTTGATCAATAGGATGAGTAGTATGAAGACTCAGGAAAGGTTGTGAGTTAAAGGGCCCTACATTGGATAAGACTTTTAGTGTAGCCTGTCGCATGAAAAATACTTGTTATGCAAAAGATCTCAACCAGGGACAGAATGACAGGAGGAGGGGCCAAACTGATTCAGACAACATGTATGCATAACAACAAAAAAACACCTAGAAGAGAAAGGGAAAGTGGTAGCAGAGCAGAGAGTGTGGTTCAAGATGGTATGGAAAAACGGCAGTGTTAGAGGTGTGGCAGTAGAAAGCATATAGCTGTGTCCACATCATGTACTGAATTGAAGTTCAAGTTTTTTTAAATGTAAGAAACAAGTGCATTTTTCTAGACTGTGTAAACTTATTGAACAAGCAATAAAACAGATTCAACAATGTGAAAGAATGCTGAATGGTCAACACTGAAGATGAGTGTTGGTGATCAAGAAATGATTGAGGTTTAAGTAGTGAGAATAGGAGTGTCTCAGGAGCTGTATACAAGCAATGTATGTGAGACACATTGCTCTTGAAAGTGTTCCAAAGTGGACTGGATATTTCTGTGTGAGCACATTCATGGTCACCTTATATTTTGATTGACAAAGTGAATTGAAGGAGTATTGCGACATTTGGAGCCAGGGTTTGGGGGCTTGCAGAATGTACAGGACTTCAGGTTATAGAAAATACATTTTTAAGAAGGTTATTAGCAGTCCCTCAATCTACATCAGTAATGTTCTGTCATAAAGAAGTAGGTTTGAGATACATATCTAGCTATATAAAACTTCAACCTCTCATACTGTGGGTAAAAATCTGGACTAAGTCTGAAGCGTTTTTATGTAGAAAGGTGATACAGGATTGTCTCCTCTTGTCACGATTTCTAGATATACCCTGGCTTAGATATGTTTATCTCTCTCTCCTATCATTAGGATTAGGAGAATTTTTCCTCAAACCAGATACTCTAACAAGACAGGACATTGAGAAGGTTAAAGACATATACTGGCAGAAAAATCAGGCCATGGTGCCAGCCTCTGGTGTAATGAGACTATGGACGAGGCATGAGACACAACAACTTCAACCAAAGTTGTATCTGACCATTATTAATCACGAGCGACAAAGGTTTTTACTCACGAGGCTACGTCTAAATACTTTACACTACCTGGTAGCATTTCCAGTTTGAGGAACCTGGTTCAAGAACCTTCCTCCCTGTTGTTGCGATTGAAAGACATCTCAGAGTATATTACATTTTATGCTTTTTTGCACTTTATATGCTGTTCCAAGAAAAAGGTTTTTACGTCCGTTATTTCTGTCCAACAGTATTAGAACTAGCCAGCTTGCTTATTCCCACGTACATGATCTGGGAAATATGGACATAATTCAGGCTGTGTTAAATTTTATATATGCTGCTTATGGTGTTCGGAAAATTTATTAATAACGTTTTTTAGAATTTTTTTATGATTGAGAAATCTGTATGTTTTATTTATTTGATGTCTTTTATGGTCTTTTTCCACCGAATAAAGTAAAGTAATGAATGAATGAAGGAGTATGCAAAATGTTGATTTGATCCCACCTCATGTTGAGCCTGAAGGCTACTGTGGATTTAAATTACCCATGGTGGGGTATTTTAATACTGTTTTGAATTATAAGGTTAGACAAGATTCAGGAAGAGTATGTGTTGTGGAAAAAGGAAACACCTTTTTGGGCTGGAGGGAACAGCGTACCTTGACCATTATATGTGATCAGAATTATCCTGACCAAGTGCAACTCATGGCGAGGGTGATGTGGAGAAATGGAAAGTAAAATTTCAAAACCTGTTTGAAGCCCAATTGGGCTGTTTGAAAAAAGTTTTAACACCATATTGTACTAAAGAACAAAGTAGTACTAAAAGTACGCAAAGCGAGAAATGTCCCATTGCATTGCAGGGTCAATTGAAGGAGGAGTTAGGCAAGCTGTGTGATTGCAAGGTGATTGAGCCAAAGAGTCATCTCAGTCCTATGGTTCTGGCCACTGAGGCTAATGTAAAATTGCACAAGTGGGTGGATCTTTACCCACGGCTGCACATTAATGATATGCTGACGTATGTAAGAGGCGCAGCATTGTTTTTATCCCTTGATTTGTCTTGTGCTGATCACCAGGCAAGTTTACATCCAGAAACCAAACATTTAACATATTTTGTGAGACTAATCGGGGCATTCTAGTTTGCAGGAATGCCTATTGGCTTGGCTTCAGCCTCCGCACTGTTCCAGTAGATTGAGTAATGTGTTATTCTTTCAAGATGATATTTTGGTATGAGATTCATATTGAGTGAAATGTGATGCCAAATTAGAAAGTGAAATGTCACGGTTGGAACAAGCTGGTTTGACAGTGAGCACTGAAAAATGCAAATCTGTCGTCGATCTGGTAAAATGTTTGGGACATACTCTGTCCTGCGAAGGTGTGAAGCCCAAAAAGATCTGGTAGAGGTGACTGAATGTACGCCATCACCTGCCAACAATGAACAGCTACATTCTTTCCTTGGGCTAGTAGAGAATTATGACAAGCTTGTAGACCATTTTCTGACAAGGCGTATGTCTTGCAGTTGTTAGTGAAAAGGGGTGTGAAGTTTGTGTAGCCTGTTAAATGCCAAGGTGCATTTGAAGAAATTAAGAAGTGCATTGTACAGGTGGCTAGTTTGATGCCTTTTAAGCCATAGTATCAACTAATGGAAATAAGGGATGACAGTGCTTAAGAGCCTGGTACAGTTTTGATGCAGGGGAAAATGGATAAGGGAGGGTAGTGGTCTTCACATCTTGCACGTTGAATGGAGCAGAATGTACATACTACACTATTGAGAAGGAGCATTTGGCCTGTTGGTGGGGAATACAACATTTCAGAATGTATGTGTAAGGAAACATGCTTTTTGCAGGTTCCCTTGCCCTCCCCCCACACTTTGACCCCAATTTGGACAACTAGCTGCTGGTTTTTCGACTCTGAGAGTGCACTAAGGCATGCTACCCAGACCTCTCTGCCAGTGGTATTACCCCATACAAAGTACATGTTGAAAGGGATATACCCAGGCATGACTTACTTATAAGTTCCTAGTATATGGTACCTAGAGTACCCAGGGCAGGTAAGACAGAGTGTCCTCTCAGGGCTGCAGCACTATTTTTGCTTCACCCTTTGTGTGACATGGTACAATATGGCTCCCAGCCTTCCACTGCAGACAGGAAGGACAGTGTTTTCATTGCTAGTTCAACATTGCCATTTAAACCAATGGCCAGAGGTGGATTTTATTTTTAGGCGTTAGGGCCACACCTCTAGCCTTTTGTAGCTTCATTCGCTTAATCAAAGACAGTTTACAATGAGCAGACATTGGTTATGCCTGCCCTTTTCTCTGAGAGAGTATGACACATTTGCAAACTGTTCATGTCTAAGTGTGATGCTCTAGCATTGATAGGGCTTCCCCATGCACTGCCGTTGTATTTCTAGTAATTGTGGTGACATCCTTTGCCAATCTCCTCCTCCTCCTGGAGCTCCAATAATAAAAAGCATGGGACATTTTACCATCCAGCCCATGTTAGAGAAATCTTCATGTCACTCAGCCTGCATGTTGCTCTCTTCTTAACTCCACCCTTTCCCATCTTTCACTGAATGGGTCGGATTGCAAGATTATTTAACCACATCCTACTCTACTAAAATGGCAAAGCTGGCGACGTTTACATTTTCTTTAGCGCATGCAATGGCTCAGGAGAAACTCATCAGAGTTCCAATTAATACACTATGCAGTGCAGAGTCTGAAAATCACATGTAGGTCAGAATCTTTCTGTGGCTATGTGTAGAGAAAAAAAAGTATAAATCCGTTCTTTTCCATTTAACTATCTAATTAATATTCTCGCTCCAACTGCAATGTGGTCGGTGTTAATTGTTTAATAGTTATGATGGCTGATGCTTATTTTTCCCCCTGCAGATTATAGCTTTTAATGTGATGGTGGGACAGCTACATATTTCACTGTCACATTAAATAAATGTAGTCTGGAATGGAAATAAAACCAGCATTAGCAAAGCCGCTAAGGGTAGTTTTTGTTTTTACGGGTAAATTATGGCCCGTATTTATACTCCGTTTGCGCCGAATTTGCGTCGTTTTTTTCGACGCAAATTCGACGCTAAACTAACGCCAACTAACGCCATATTTATACTATGGCGTTAGAGGCGTCTAGCGCCAAAGTTCCCGGAATGTGCGTCATTTTTTAGCGTGAACCCCTTCCTTGCGTTAATGATATGCAAGGGAGGCGTTCCCGTCTTAAAAAATGACTCCCAGGCCTTTACGTGGTATTTATACTCCCGGGCAAAAGAGACGCCCGGGAGTGGGCGTGGCTAAAAACGGCGCATTTGCGCCGCTTTTTAACGCCTGGGTCAGGCATGGCGTTAAGGGACAAGTGGGCTCAAAATGAGCCCAGAGTGCCCTCCCCTGCCCCCAGGGACCCCCCCTGCCACCCTTGCCCACCCCAGGAGGACACCCAAGGACGGAGGGACCCATCCCATGGACATTAAGGTAAGTTCAGGTAAGTATTTTTTTTTTAATTTTTTGTGGCATAGGGGGGCCTGATTTGTGCCCCCCTACATGCCACTATGCCCAATGACCATGCCCAGGGGACAGAAGTCCCCTGGGCATGGCCATTGGGCAAGGGGACATGACTCCTATCTTTACAATGATAGGAGTCATGTTGATGGGGGATGGGCGTCGAAAAAAAATGGCGCAAGTCGGGTTACGACGATTTTTTCGACGTAACCTGACTTGCCCCATTTTAAGACGCCCATACGCCATTTTCCCCCTACGCCGGCGCTGTCTGGTCTACGTGGTTTTTTCCCACGCAAACCAGGCAGCGCCGGTCTGATTGCGCCGTCTAACGCCATTCCATAAATACGGCGCCCGCATGGCGCTTCAGAATGGCGTTAGACGGCGCAAAATTTTTTGACGCTAAACTGCGTTAGCGCAGTTTAGCGTCAAAAAGTATAAATATGGGCCTATGTGTCTTTGGGGAAATGGGCGAGTCACTCATTGCCAGTTTTGGACTCACCTGTCAAGCACTCTACAAAAGCCAGATGGGCAGGTTGAAAAGGGCCAGTATATAGTCCTTTAAAGTGTGCTAATCCTTCACTGTCAGAGGGCCTGACAGCCCTTCCAACAGTGCTGTTTGGAGAGGGTTCCTAGGTGGGTGGGTAACGATGCATGACTGTGTATTTGAGTTGGCTGAGATACAGTGGGAAGCATAATGTAGGTGTGTGAACGTAAGTCAATTATTAAAGTAAGACACTGGGGCAAGGTGAGAGAATTGTTGAATGTGGGAAGGTGAGTTTGCATTAATGAAGTGCAAAGTAACTGGGTTGGTGAGCGAAAGCCTGGTAATGTTGGTCAATGTTTGAAGAAACTCTGCCATTCACACTGTTTGCCTCTAGCCAGGTATAAAAGATAGGCTGATTCAGAAGTTCTAATTTTATTAAGCTTGGGAAAACAAAAGGCAGAGAGCACCTACTGTAAGGGGGCATGAACAGCCAGCTGTGAAAGGATTGGTCCCACTTACTGTGCTTGCTTGAAGAGTGCAATATCATGTATTGACCTATGCCCACCACTTTTTGCAATCACCAACTGCCACTGCCAAATGGCAAAGCCACCTTATCTCTCAACACTGTATACAATTCTCTCATAAGGAAGGCCTACAGAGCCCTATGGCAGCAAGCATTATTTTGTTATGTAAGACATAGGTTCCACAATATGTCTTAACAGTGACACTTTCAAGTTGTTGCTTTGCTGTTGGTAGAGTTGGTAGTCGCATAGGCTAACATAAGATTGCCGGGTGGCTTCCTAAACCAGATAACTTTTGACTGAGACTACCTAACCAGGTCATGTAAGGTATCAAATTAATTGAGCATTAAATGATACCTGATGGTCAGGTCAAAATTAATGCCACTGTGAAAGCTAGGCAATTCTTTAGAAAGCTGCCACTCTTTGTTCTGCTCATCCAGTCGCCTAACAAAAGCACAAACACACAAACAGCTTTCAGACGATCTGAGGAAACGTGTAAAGGACTCCCAGGTTCGGAACAAAGGCAGTGCTGCAGCAGGGAGGGGTTACCTCCTCTGCCAAGTTGACCACTGGGGAGTTAGCCCAGAGGTGAACTTCAGGGGGGAAGCTGCCTTTGATGGGCCTCCTGGCCCAACACCTCTGAGCAGGATGCCTTTTGTTCCTGTAGACAGCATAGAGACAGGGCCAGAGAGTGGAAATTCGGCACCAAACCAGTATTATCGTGGGCGTGTAGCTCTCCGGGAGCCACACCTCTAGGGTAGGCTACTAAGCAAATGATGATTGAGGAAGAGTCATGCCTTTTTGGAATGGGCAATAATATGGCATTCTGGGATAGCAAGATACCACACATCATAGGAACTTTGCCACTAGGTAGGAGGGTACCCAGTATCAGATTTACTAGTGACCATGTGGTCACCTCAAAGCACTTTCTTGGGATAAATATGGCACCAGTGACTCCCGAACCTTCAAATCACACTAGAATTGGAGAGAGGACCAAAGAAGGGCTGCCCAGCTGCCCTTGGATCCACACAAAGAGATGCTACATGAGGGGAAGGACTGTACCACCTGCACTTTAGGCTATCAAAGAACGGACACTGCCTACGGCTCCTGTCTCGGAGGAAAGTTGATTCCTGATATCCAACAACAATAGAGACTCCTAGGATCAGTCAGCTGATGTCCTGGAACCTGTGACATAAGAGCTGAAGTTGCCTAAGTCACAAAGTTGGTAGCCACCTCAGTGGTCTGCCACGACCAGTCGCCAAGCACCCAAAAGGACAAATCTGAGATAGCAAAAACATGTACCTAGGAGTGCTATCCAAGACTGGATTTGTCGTACCTAAGGAATACTAGCCCCCACCCACAGACTTTGCTCCAGTCACAGTGCAGACTGACCAGTAGCCCTGCACCAGCTGGTCAGCTACTGCAACATAGAGGACTTCAAGGGACCCCATCCTCTGTGGACAAGTTTGCCTCCCTTCACCCATGGACTGAAGAATCACCACAAAGGCACCCTTGTCAATTGCACCACAATGGGAGCATCCTTTGAGCATCTTTTTGCCAGCATCCTCCCGCATTAGGACCACTCCATTGATGTCTATGCCAGTCGTCCTGTAAACTTTGGATATTGCCTTAAAATGCTCTTGTGTAACTATTCAAAGTATCCTTTCTGTCCCCCTAGACCTCTGTTCTGCTGGGGCCAAAGTTGTTGTACTGACAATCTTTTCAAAACTTTTCAAACTTTTTCATGGCCAATGCTTGTTTGCGGTTGATCTAAAGGTTATTTATTACTGTATCTCTGTCTCCAGAACCCTCCAATGGATTTTGCTACTTATGTTCTCTAAAAATCAGTATAAATCAAATCTAGTTTTATAAATTGGTGTCTTGTTTCTTTTTTTTATTGTGTGACTTTATTATTTTGTTGTTTGTTTCTGTTAAATGCATTACACATTGTTCCTTTGCTAAGCCTTACTGATCACAGCCACAGCTACCCAGGGTTGAGCTTAAGGTTAAATAAATGTACCTGACTAGACACAAGATGGTATTTGTGAGTATACTGCACAATGAGGCCCCTCAATCATATCATATAGTACACCCAAATGCTCACAGTATGTATGGGGAATGTTTTTGAGTTGTGCAAAGGCTACAAGCCATTAAAAGATATATTTTCAATGAAGGATGTGGGCAAAGGTACTCCGTAAATAGCCAAATGGAAATATCATTTACAGGAATACTTTTTCACCATTAAGTATGTTCTAGGTACCAAAAACTTCAGTGCTGATTGTTTGTCACATTTACCTTTGAAGACGTTTGAGCTCGAAGATGAGGGTGAATGGGTTGTTGCTGAGACAGGCCAGTTGGGCAGGGGAGCCATTTTGGAGGAAGACTGGAGAAGGGCAATAGAAGATGATCAATCAATGTAACTGTTGATCAGACTTTTGACTCAGAAGAAGTACTCAAGTGAAATAAAAGAAGTAGGGTTGAGTTCCTGGCAGATCTAAGGTGTCTGTGCCCTGTGATATATGTCAATGACCTGACTCATCAGGAGTAGTATTTTGTGCCACAGGGTTCTAGGGGTTTGGGGACCCCGTTGGCAGGGGGAGTTTCTGGCAAATTTCCAATATTTTTTCCAACTCCCACTCCAATTTGTCCAATTTTGCATTAATAGGTTTAAGCAAGTTATCAAGAAAGGATGTGAAATCATTCCAATCATTAGGTGACATACTTTCAAACATGGAGGGACCCAGGTAACAGCTCTCCTTCATCATTTGTTCCTTTTTGTGATGGGTAACTGGCTTACTAGTGTAGGGTTTAAACTGGGAGGAGTTCTAGGCTCTACCTGGGTGTCCTCATTCCTCATGACCACTGTATCAGTTGTGGGATGAATATCGGGTACATATTCAGGGGGTACGAGGGTTTCCTCTAATCCTTCTCCCAATCCTGCTGCCCCCAGGGATAAACGCCTTTCGGCTAGGTCATTTTCCTTGGAAATTACCACTACCGCTAGAACTAAAAAGGAATCAATTATGATACAGCATGGTTCCATATCTACTTTCTGTCCCCCCACCTTCCTCTTACCCATAGTTATGTTTTTAGAGTTACCACCTTCTTGAGTAGACACTTCTATCTAGGTGGATTACACAGTAGCCGAGGCCTAAGAGGCCAGATCTCCCCAAGTTGCAGGCTTATACTTATCAAATATCCAGCTATATTACTGGGAAGTTTTCAAAAAGCCAAAGGAGTACAATGCATAAGGAGGAAAGGTAAAAAAAACAAGAGGGCAGGCCCAGCTCAGCCACTGATGGGCGCAGATGGGCCCGCTCTTGGCCGGGTTTTTGCCCGGGCAGTGGAAGCGTGAGTCTCAATTATGGCATCTTGGGCGCGTTGAAGCATTGTCAGTGGCCTCCTCCCTCTGGTCTCTTGGGAGGTGTGCTCAGCCCAGCCTTCCGCCCCCCTGTCACTGAGGAGAGTGATGTGCGCAGCGGAAGCGCGAGTCTCAATTATGGTGGCTTGGGCGCATAAGAGCATTGTGGGCGGCCTCCTCCCTCTGGTCTCCTGGGAGGTGTGGTTCAGCCCAGCCTTGCACCCCGTGCCACTGACCAGAGTGATGCGCGCAGCGGAAGTGCAAGTCTTAATGATGGCGTCTTGGGTGCGTTGGAGCGTTGTGGGAGGCCTCCTCCCTCTGGTCTCCTGGGAGGTGTGGTTCAGCCCAGCCTTCCGCCCCCGTGCCACTGAGCAGAGTGATGCACGCAGCGGAAGCACGAGTCACAATTATGGCTCCTTAGGCGCATCAGAACGTTGTGGGTGGCTTCCTCCCTCTGGTCTCCTGGGAGGTGTGGTTCAGCCCAGCCTTCCGCCTCCATGTCACTGAGCAGAGTGACGCGCCATGTTCATGTATTATGAGTAATGGGTTTGTGTAGAAAATGTAATACCTTAGAAAATGCATGCACATATTTGAAAATGTGATCATGATTAGAGGCTGCCAATGTTCACAAAGTATACTTATTAATAGTTTATTAATATGAAATGTTGAGCATATGTTAGAATAATGTAGCAATACGTCATATTGAGAGTTATGCATCATATATTAGCTTTATTAAGTGTAGGCCTTAACTTAGCGGAGGTCTTGTCCCAGTTGCCTGTCCTCATGTCATGCTGTATTTCTCAACGTTTAAAAAAATGTCTGTCTTTGAGAGTTAAACTGTGATTTTCCATTGTATTGTGTAAATGTGCTCGTAGCTAAAAATCTTTCGCATGAGAACCGACTGCTAGAAGATGCTGTTATTGCTAAATGCAACATTGTGAGTTAAACTATGTAAGACTGACTTTCTCAGGAGAAGAACAATGAAGACACTGACTGGAGTGTAAAATGTAACACTGTTGTTACCTGACGAGCCGGATGATGAGAACATCGCAGAAGAAGCCAGTCAGCGACATGTGAATAGAGTAGTGGTAGAATTCATAGATTTGAAGTTTTAATTTTACCGGACAAAGTGGGAGCATGTGATCGATTATGTAAACAGTGGTCACTGTTAAACAATATCCCATCAGTACAAAGCAGCTTACAAATGTGTCCCCAGATGAACTTCAGGAGAACACCCCACCTGCGTCGAAAATTAAGTCAAACACGTTTTTGGGATATTAGAAAAAGGAGGTGCATTCTAGGATAAACCAAAATGTTTTTATACCCGTACCAATTGTTCGAGCTCTAAATTGGGAAAAAACAAAACCTTTGAAACTACCAATAATTGCCACAAGTACTACATTATAGACTGGATTAACTATGAAAGCACTTTTGTCATTTATGTGATCACAAGGGCAATCAACCTTAAATAGGAAGCACAACCCGCCCACTCAAACACAGGACCAAAGAACATTACAGGAACATTAAAAAAATGGATAAAGCACCACCTTTGGTGGAACATTATGAGAATCAGTACACATACATGTTTTCGCTAGATAAATCAAGGGTTTCATACACACTCAGGAACGTATTGACTGCTATTTGAGAGGCATTGTTCGCCCAACCCTTTCATGACTGTTGAATAACCCATCTGAATCGAATTCCATACCCAGAACCTGGGTATTAACAGTGGGTTCTTGAGTGTGTAGGTCCTCAAGAACCGACTACCGACTACCCGGTGGTTAAACTGGGGAATGATTATTAGTCCTTTCACTGATTATTTTGTTGTTGAGTATTGTATACAATTACTTTATTTATGTTATGTACCTGAACTCTTTTGTGAATTTAGGTCCATATTTATACTTTTTTAGCGCCGCATTTGCGTAATTTTATGACGTAAAAGCACTGCAAACTTACAAAATACAAATGTATTTTGTAAGCTTGTGCTGTTTTTGCATCAAAAAGCAGCGCAAATGCAGTGCTTAATAAGTTAAATGTGGGCCTTAATCTTCTAAAGTAAAAATTCAATTGTATCGTATTTTGTTTTGTTGTAGAAAGGGGAATGTGTTATGTTGTCAGCGTTAATTATTATGTAGGCAGACTGCTGTTGTTGCTACTAGTTCTCGAATGGTAACGTGGAAAATATTGAAGGGATGAGGGATGAGCTAGTGTTGCCAAGGGGTTGTACGCCGACAATTGTTAATGAAGCATCAATAATTTCCTGTTGTCTGCTGTCTTCAAAGGAGGTCACTGACTGAAACAACTCACTTGGGCACAGATGGTGTGGCTGTGTATCTTATTTAACCCTGTGGACACCACGACTGAAGGTTCATTTTAAGGTCCAATTATTTTCAATTTATTTTGGAAAAGGTTTATGAATATTTGGTTCTATTCTGTGAGATAGACACATTCAAGCAAATGTGCCAGGAGCATGGGTTCGGATATGCCTTGTATTATTTCCCAGAATGGCGGAAATGCGGTACATTGTCTTGAAACATATTAGAGTAATATCAACTCTTAAGTACATAGAAGTATCATCATCAGCACATTGAACTTTTGTTTTGATGTGGACCGGGGCACTCAACATAGTTTTTACTATTTTTATGTTATCTTGTGCTAATTTATTATTTTATTTCATTTGTAGTAACTTAGAATTTTAGTTTGGCATGTTGGCTCTCCTCAAACTATGGAGTCAGCTAGTATGCTTCAGCACCCTATTCTCAGATTATGTAAAAAGTAGAAGACATATTTGACTCATGCTTAACCCTAACTAGTGTCAAATATTCTCACCAGCTAGGAAGGGCGAAGTCCTGTTGCAGAATCTGGGAATTGAATGGAGAAACATTTACAAAAGCATCAATGAACTAACTATTGGGAATGGAGAAGGTGAGCCAAGAGATTTTTTATAAAATCATTATTAAAATAATTCAAGAATTTTTTTGCCACATATAAACTTGATCTTGTAAAGGTAAATTGTTCACCCAATCAGGAAAAGGATAAAAAAGCAGGTAACTATGTGGCAGGATGGAAGAGCTTTGCACACATATCTCAATGTAGAGAACTACAGATTCCCTTATAACTGACTAACGTGTCCAATGCATGGTCAGTCAGAGGGTGCAAATGAAGTTAGCAGCTAAAATCTGTCCTTGAAGGATGCTATGGATGTAGGGGATGGAGCATCCCTCTGGATGGGGAATGAGATGAGAAATGGAACGACAGGTGCATTAGAGTGTCTAAACGTACACCATGATAAGTAGTGTTAAAGAACAGTTATTTTATAGTTCAGAAAGCTGAATGCTAGAAAGGATGTGCTATTGGTGCACCCACAACACAACTTGCTTGAAGTGTGGCATCCAAGGTCATTTTGCATGAGTGTGCAACAGGAGAAGGGTGTTAAGTGTCTAAAACACTATAGGTGATGTCCAGAAACTGCTCCTGCAAATTGGTTCCCAGAACAGTGACATGGTGGATCAGGTAGATGAAATGGAGGATGGTTGATGCTTAACTGTGCTGGAATGTGATTTTGAAGTGGGTGGCAAAATGTACGAAGGTTTAACAAATCACAAACCATTTGCAAGATAGTTTGCATCATTAAATAGGCCTTCTTTGATGTATTATGAATCGGGGAATTTAGTTTCGCTAAAACCGCATAGCAAACCCACTATTTACAAAGTTCTTATTTTTTGTTTGCTTTTTGCATTTTTTAATTTGCGATTTGTAATTATTGATTCACATATTATATGTACTAAGCATTAACAAATTGTGAATGGCCACAAAAAGTATGGGCATGCATGTGCAAATTAATACAAATTTCAATCAGGTGGTCCCCAGGCACAAAGGTGTAAAAGGTCACCCAAAACGTAATTGCAATCTTTCACAATAGCAGCACTTTGTGATAAGGTGAGCAAGTTTTACATTCTAGGATCTCAGCAGAATAGGAGGTGAAGAGACAGGATTTCTAGTCAGATAGTTACTTTGCTTGAAAAAACTGATCAGGAGCTGTATAGTAGGTACACGTTTAGTAAGGTAATTTAAAGTCCAGTTTCTGATTTTGGGTTTGTTTTAGGAAGGTCCACCCAGGGTGGTGTGGCTATCCTTACACATATCCCGATTTTATGTTCTCTAGACCGCCTTGCACCTGAAATTTATCTGTGTTCAGCAGCAGTTACTGGTGGTATATTGCAGTGTACTCTTTGAAGAATATGGCCAACGTATTAAATGCTATGCTTGAAAAATTAAATGGAGAATCAAAAACAAGATGATGAATTGCCCACCATGCCACCTCAGTTTGGACTCAGCCATATGCAAATCAGTCTTGATCCTGCTCCGATGGGAACAATCCCGCCTGACACTGCCAGGCTACACAGAACACAGGCAACCCAGGACCGGTTTTACCATTATTCAAGCTCATCAACCAGATTATGCTATTCCACTGTATGCCACTTCACTCTGTGTCACTGTACTGAACGCTATTCCACTCTACTCCACTCCACACTACTCTGGTGTATTCTGCTCCACTCTACACCACTCCACTCTACTCCACTCCACTCTACACTATTAGACTGTACTATAACTCAACAGTTTACCATTCACTATGTTCTCAAAAGTTATGTGATTTGCAAGATCTTAAATGTTATTGTAAGTGTTTTTATTTTAGATGGTACCAGTAATACCACAGAACGGTATAAGCAGTGCATGGGAAGGTGTGAGATATAGCACATGTAGTCTGGCTACCGAGTTCAATGCACTGTGTAAGGAGGTGCAATAGTTAAACTAATTTGAATGTGTTGTGTAAATTCTAAGTTAAAACATAAGTTTAGAATTTATAATTCTTGTGTAGGTAAAGTTCAGTTTGTATCTAAAGAATAAATAAAGTTATAGTAATTTAAGCTTGGTGTGTAAATTATAAATTTGAGGTATAACTGTAACTTTCAAATTTGTAATGTTTAGATAAAAAGATCAAACAAAGTGTTCCTAACTATAACAACACTTTAACCATTGTTTTGTATATTAAATTTTGATGCTTTTTTATTTTAATAAAAATGTATTTTAAAGAGTATAGTTTTGTGTCATCGAGTGGAGTGTCATACAGCAGAGTGGAAGACAGTGGTTGTACCCTGTAGTGTTGTAGAGTGTAGGGGAAAATATCAAACTGAATACTTACTACATCTAAGGGCAAAATGAGGAACACAGCAAAAGTGTACTGCAACAACAGATATTAGGTTTAAATGCATTATACCTTACCTGTAGCCCCCAAAAGGATCATCTGGGCACCATAGTGTAATCCTGCCACATTTTATGGAAGTATGATTGAGCATTTGACTGCTAAGCATGAGTATAGTCTTTGCAAAAATGTATTGGTGACCAAATGTGTTATGGGACCCCCTTTTTAGGTTTCGGCTATACATCGCTTGCACTGTCTCTTCGAGACATGTTGTATATACTTTGTGGTCTTCAGCCCGTCAGTAGGCTTCCCATTTGCTGGGTCCATCACTGATCTCATATTCTTTCTCCCCATTGATCCATGGCAAGCATTTGTCATGCCTCTTCCTGGGTTTTGCCGTCCCCACGAGTAGCGACCAAGTACTATATCAATACACTGGTCGCCATTGTAGCATGTGTTAGGAACTACTTTTATTTCTCTAACAACAGTTCACACAAGTGCCTTCGCTGGTAGCTCCTCTATAAATACGTTTGTAAATATTGTTCTTATCCAGTCACATTTCCTGTGTTTTCAAAGACTGAGATCATATGCCAGACGCTGTTTTCTTAGGGCGCCTCAGGCCTCATTCAAAATAGAGCATTGCCTACTTTGACCACTGGTGCCCTTAACAGTGAGGTCCGTGTAAGCTAGTCAACACCTGGTGAGGATCTCTTGAATCCTGACTGCTGTAGCCACAGTCTTCCAAGCACTCTCTTTCACACACACATGCACACACTAGCAAACACACACAATTAATCAACACTTCACTTAGTGTGCGGCTGCTATACTCTACTGCTTTTAGCTTTCCCTCTTTGAAAGGTGGACCCAGTGTGTAGCAGGAAGCAGCGGCGTCAGTGCTCTGTGTTCAAATCGTGAGCACAGTTTTGTTTTTTAATTTGAAGACGTCCATCACAATCATTCAAGAACAAAACAGCTGAAGCGTGGAAAAATACAAATGAAACTGAACACGTCACCCTTGTGAAGCAGACCTAGAGCAAACCATAGTTTAAGATGCACTGCTGGGGCAGAATACAGACAGACAGTGCCTGTTCCCAGAAATATGTATCAGTACAAACAGGCATGGATTAACCAATGATAAAGTACCACTTGCGTCACATGAGATCACCACTCCCCCGCCTGCCCCTCCTTGGCTTAAACGAGGCTTGAGACACACAAAACAGTGCATTTTTTTCTTGGCAGTTTTTATGTAGTGCAAACTCAACCCAAAAGTTTGGGAGTGCTTTATATGAGCACCATTACCATTTTGTAGGAAAACATTCATTTTGGGAGGCATGGGGAGAGTAAGTGATTTGCCTTGAAACACGGGATGTTGAGTTTACCCCAAAGCTCATACCTGGCTCCCAGCTCCAAAGTCGGCAGCTCTGGCCCTTATGTCAAATCCTCCCCCATCACATTAATGTCAGACTTGGTTAAGACTAGGCCATGAAAGTGCCACAGTAATCATTAGGACCTGGAGAGTGGGATCACATGCTGGCCATTGATGCCTTGCAAGAAAGAATGTGGCTTTCATCAGTGCACATGGGCCACACACTTTCTCATCCCTCATGCTTTGAGGGAGCAAACACTGCATGTATGCAGTAGCAAGAAAGGTGGAATAAACTTGGCACATGGGCAACCTGGATGAAAATGTTTTTTTTTTAAATCTAATGCAAAGAAATTGTCAATGGAGGACATATGTAAAAGTAAATCTGCTCAATATTACTTAATTGGTCACAAAGACACTGCATTTTAAAATATTTTACAGGGTTATTATACACGCTGCAAAGATCATTGTGTGTGAGCTGCTAATTTTCAGGGGATTATATTAGCTGTAAAATAACTGTAGTGGTTAAAATAGTTCTGGCAGAGCTCTGTGTTTTGTCCAGTCACATTTAAAAGGTACCATACTGAGGGTTAATGTACCTGCTGCAGAGCACATGGTGTAACAAACAGATCGTAGATTTATATTTTATTTGGATAGGCAAGCTAGCTACTTCTTTTGACACGGAGATCATTTTGTTGCTTCCAGTTCATAAATTGCATGCCTTCTAATATAGCGCAGTGATTTATTTACCGTCATCAAGGAGCTGCATGCAAACTGTAAACCATTTGTTTAGATCCTTACTGCTTTTTTCTCAATTTGTTGTTATGCACAGATTGTGTTCCTTTGGGAAGTAATAACGTCTTGTTAGTACAGACTAAAACAATCACTATGTTTTGTTGTATAATCCTGATTTTCTGATCCTCCCACCCATTCAGTCTTAACATATCATGTCTACAAGTATAGATGATATGTGATTCCTGCATCTTATAATCAGAATTGTCTTATGTAACATTTCCTGTACATTGATTTACACATTTGTATGACTGATTGTGCCTGTGTGTTGATGTAAAGAGTGCTGACACCCTGGGATAAGTAACGCTATTAAAAGGATCAAATTAAAAAAAAAAAGTTGGTGCCATTTAAATCAATATTTGTGCAGCAATTACCCATACGGAAAAATCTTGCATTCTTCTAGTGCAAGCACCTCTGTTTCATGGGAAGTTGAACAAAGTTAAAAACTTGCCTCCAATAGTTTCTTTCAAGTACCTGCGAAGTGGTAACAAGCTTTGTGCCTTTGTTTTCTTCCCTTGCATTGGCATTTAGGTGTTAGGCTCCATATGGCTCCAACCCAGGAGGATACTTGAACTACAGGAGGGGTGATTTTTTTTAAATTAGATCTTTGTTTTGCTCCCAGCTGGATGTTAATATAAGAAAGCCGCCTGCATGTTGCTGCACCAAAATGAATATTGATAACGTGCGACTGCTGCTGATATATGTCCTGGCATCGGAATATGATACCGGGACAATTTCTGCATGCTTCTGGGGAAATCTTTTCCGGAACCAGCATCCAGCGGGTTCCCCTTTTGCAGCACTGGTCAAGATTAAACATTATGCCAATGATTGGTTCAAAGTTAAAACTAAACTGATGCACTACTAGCCCAAATCTTCATAATAACAATTAACATGTAACTACAGTGCATCAATTGTTGGTGTGATTTGGCAGCCTTATTAAACCGTAACACAGGACAGTTCCCACAGTGGCAATGTATTTCTCCACCATTGCAGATCTTCAAACCGTTTTCCATGCAGTGCTCTTGGTCTCTGCCCGCTTCCTGTCAAACCGACGTCAACTCTTACAGTGCCTATCGATTCCTTTGTTGTCCTGTGACCCAGCCTCCATCACACTCTCAGTACAGTTGCAGGGAACTGTGGAAAGTGGTGAACACCTTCTAAATAAGGGCCCTGCTCTAAAAGTCATTAGTGGGCTACCAAGCTTCTTGTTATTTACTTGCATCCCCTGCTGGTGCAGCTATGGAAATCTCACTCTGGAGTCAGATAGCCAGGCACCCCCTGGAAGCATAAATGGCTTACTTGCACTAAGTATATAAGTACAAAGGTGATGCTACACCAGTTATAGGATCAACATCCTTGCCCATCCTCAACCATCTCCTTCCAACTGGCTTTCACTCTCAGCTAACACCCCAACATTCTCAGCTGCTATTCATAACTTTCCTGTGAAAGATTATGACTCAAGATTGGGCGGGTGACATGGAAATTACACAGATATAACAAAACAGGCAGATGGCTGGTGGTCTGGTGTAAGAGGCACACAAGCCCATCTCCAGACATTCCTCAGCTCAAGGAAGTTATAAGCAGTAGTACCATGGAAGCAGCTACCGCTCCTTTGTTTAGGGTTTCTGCACACCCACTGTGTGTACATAAATCTCTAGCTGGGCTGCATGAGTGCCCGATCCTAGGCTCTCACTGACATGTCAGAATGGCACAATAGTGCCCTCGCTGGAGTGAGCCTCATTGGTACCTGACCCATATGCACCGTACTAGGGGTACTGTAGTTGTGAGATTTGGGTAACAGCAGCTGCTAGTGCGCAACATCACCAACCATGGTGTCCTCTATTACTTTCTTTTGTAGGTCTCGGCTGGATGGCGCATGCGCTATCTCAAAGAGATGCACTGTGTTCAATCTGTGGGCTTCAGTCCGCCCATTGGCTTTCCATTTGCTTGTCCCTGTTTGTCTGTAGCATGAGTGCATCAATACTTCTTCCTGTGTTTAGCCTTCCCACAGAGCATGGACTAAGTACTTGTTTCCATTCACTGCCTCCGTTTTGGGAGGTACTTTTTTACTTTGTCTTGGAGCACTCCATAAGAGTGCTTGTGTTTTCCATCACTCCATCCTCTGTCTCCTGTTTTAAAAAAATGTAGTTGTATATAGTAAACTGGGGGGTGGGCCCTTCTAGGGGGTCCTCAAGTGATCCCAGGGGGGGCTCCCGGCCCTGGCCAAAATAAATCTAAAGCAAAAAGTAGTGATTTGTTTTAAGCAGAAACATGTTGCATTTGTAAAAAGGTAACAGAACTTAACTGCAATGTTTAAATAAGTCTAGACTTATTTAAACATTGCCAACTTAATAGAATACATATGAAAAAATCAGATGGGGGGGCCCTATGATTTTTTTTTTTCCACTGGGGGGAGGGACGCAGCATTACCACATTTGAAAACCACTGGTTTATGGTGTGTGACCCGCAGAGTTGATTTCTGCTTTCTTTAACAATGTTACCGGGACGCTGGCAGTAGCAATAATTCATTTGCTATATAAATATGTTAAATCTTTAATGTATTTAAACACCTAATTTTAAATACTTTCGTTCTCACACAAACAAAATATCATGTAATATTTTATTGCATGCACAATGTTGCTATACAAATGATTCACCAACACATACATTTAATATAAATGTAATTAATAAAAGTATTAGCATTTTCTTTGAGGGTGTGCTGCTCTTACTACACGTTGCCTCACTCTATGAGATATTTTCTGCCCTTAGACGAACAACAAAATTAAAACTGCATTATGATTTATATTCTTACTTTGATGAATGTTTCTAATTCGTTAACTGTTCCTCAAGTGTGCCTTTAGTAGAACAGTTTGACAGATATATGTTTTTACATGAAAATATAGTTTTGGTTAAAGAACAGGCACTGATATAGGTATGTGTACGAAACATTCATGTAATGTGATCTGTTGTATTTTATACTTGTGTGTTACTTTTTGGTGTGAGTTGTATTACGAAGCACGTACTGGGTTTTCCCTAGACAGGATTTCATTGTAGCATACATGGCGAGCAGGCAGTCTTGCGCCAAGAAATAACCTGGTCCCAGAGTGCTGCCAGAATTTGTCCTGCCCGTGCTCATTCTTTCTTTCAGCCACAAGTGAGTCTGTTATCATTCCGCTTCTTCCAGTTTGTGTGTGCAGAATCAAAAAGTCGAGCACCGGTGCAAAGGGTAGGCTAGTGTAAAAAAAATGACGTTAGTCTGGTGGGGCTAGCGGTATGGAAGAAGGGGGTTTTGCACCAAAAAATGATGTTAGGCAGGTTAGAGTCAAAAAAAATGACCCTAACCTGCCTAGAGTCATTTTCTGATGCAAAACCATCCATACCACATAACTCCTGTTTTAGAAAAGACAGAAGTCATGCCCACCACCCCAATGGCCAGCACAGGGGACCAGGGTCCCCTGGGCATGGCCATTGCACCCTGTGCCATGTATGGGTGCCCATTTCAGGGCCCCCTATGGCACTTTAAAAAATAAAATACTTACCTGTACTTACCTGGGATGGGGTCCCCCATCCTCCGCTGTCCCTCTGGTGTGGATGGGGGTGTCCCTGGGGCCTGGGGATGGCCCCTGTAAGCTTATTCCATGGTGTTCCACCAGGGAAATAGGACCACAGGTCCCCGAACGCCTGCCCTGACCCAGGCATTAAAAAAATGAGGCAAAGCAAGCATTGCACCATTTTTTGACCTCTCCTCCCTCTCGTGCACCATTTTTGCATGGGAGTATAAATATGGCGTTAAGGCCATAAATTCATTTTTTGCACAGGAACGCCTACCTTGCATCTCATTAAGGCAAGGTAGGCTTCCACGTCCCAAAAATGACTTTACATCCATAAATTTGGCGCTACACTGGTCTATTAACCATGTTTTGTAAAACCCTACATTGAGTTGTGTTTGTGTAATTACTTGGACCGTATCCTAGTTCATTGTTATTTTGTACACAATGCCACGTAAGTTCTGACTCGGTCATTTGCAAATTATCCTTGACCCTGTTCCACTAGCACAGTGCTTCTGCCGGACAAGGTCCTCCCGGCACTGAAAAACAAGCGACACAAGAGCAGTTTTGCCCTGAATGGGGCTCATCATTCTGGTGTAGCCTAGTTCCAGTGTCACAGTGAGCATATGGCCCCATCTGGGTAGGGACTTGGGGCCATATTTATACTTTTGGACGCACAACTGCACCAACGCAGTTGTGCGTCAAAAAATCTAACGCCGCCCAACGCCATTCTGAAGCGCCATGCGGGCGCCGTATTTATTCAATGACGTTAGCAGGCGTTAGCCGGCGGAGCTGCCTGGTGTGCGTCAAAAAAAATGACGTACACCAGGCACCGCCGGCGTAGGGGAATATGGAGCTTGGGTGCCAAACAATGGGGCAAGTCAGGCTGAGGCAAAATTTTCGCCTCAACCCGATTTGCGCCATTTTTTTGACTCCCAACCCCCATTGAAATGACTCCTGTCTTAGCAAAGACAGGAGTCATGCCCCCTTGCCCAATGGCCATGCCCAGGGGACTTCTATCCCCTGGGCATGGTCATTGGGCATAGTGGCATGTAGGGTGGCACAAATCAGGCTCCCCTATGCCAAAAAAAAAATAAAAAAAAATTACCTGAACTTACCTTATGTTCCCTGGGATGGGGCCCTCCATCCTTAGGCGTCCTCCTGGGGTGGGCAAGGGTGACAGGGGGGGTCCCTTGGGGCATGGGAGGGCACCTCTGGGCTCCTTCCGAGCCTACAGGTCCCTTAACGCCTGCCCTGACCAGGCGCTAAAAAACGACGCAAAAGCGGCTGTACGTCATTTTTTTTGACCCGCCCACTCCCGGGTGTCATTTTTGCCCGGGAGTGTAAATACGGCGCACATGCCTCGGAGTAAATTTTTTAGATGGGAACGCCTACCTTGCATATCATTAACGCAAAGTAGGTGTCCACGCAAAAAAATGACGCAAACTCCATGGACTTTGGCGCTAGACGCGCCTAACGCCAGAGTATAAATATGGAGTTCGTTTTGCGTCAAATTTGCGTTAAAAAAAATGACGCAAATCCGCCGCAAACGGAGTATAAATATGGCCCTTGGACTCTCCTGATTGGATGAATGTAACAAAACTTCCTCATGGTGAAACTAGAGATTGGCAAGATTGCTACTTTTGGACACTTTCATGTTGCAAGAAACTTTATAATGTTCACAGATGCTAGCATGCACAGCATAGGAGCTGTATTGTCCCAAATAGTGGAGAAGAGAGTTTTAGCATTTGTATTATGCTTTTTCAAAGGAGCCGAGGAACGTTAGGGATTGAGCATTAAAACACCTGTATGGGACATGCAGCATTTAAGAATGTTCCAGTCGAGGTTTTCCTCAATTGTAAGGTCTGACCACAGACTCTGTCCAGATTTTTACATTCAAGTGTTCTGAGAGAGATACCCTCAGGATTTAGAGATAAATTAAAGAGTTTGAGCTCAATTTCAGAGTGGAATACCACCCTGGTCTCTTTATGCGGCAGCAAACTATTTGTCACATTTACTTCTTAAGAAGTCTGTGTTGATGAGCAAAGATCCACTTGTCCTGTGGATTATGCAGACAGCTTCAGAAGAATTGAAGCACGAGTCTGGCCAGGACATGACGTACATGTTTTTTTTTTTTTAAGTTTTATTTTTATTTCAGGTAAAACTATACAAAAATAGTACAAGAATTATGCCTAAGTAGCATTAAACTGAGACAGTCCACTTTCTTTGGGTGGTCAGATCCCAATAACCTTGGCATATAAATCTTGATAATAGAATCAGCTAAACATTGGTTCTAATCTGTGTTCGATTTATAACCATATCAAAGTTACAATCATTCAATATAGTGTGTCCATAAATATATTATATTGACAAGCTCTATTTCCCACCAGACTAACTTTCCTTATTTATAACTTACTACTCCTCTAAGTAGCACCATATAGCTGTAAATCTTTTTTTGCTCCCAACACGTTTACAGTATGCTTCCTCATAATTCCTAGATCTTAGCATTTTATTCCACCAATTCTGCATGGTAGGAATCGTTTGAGTGCACCAATGCTGAAGTATTAATGATCAGGCTACAGCCAAAACTATCGCTATAAAGTAGTGTTGATATTTTATTAGCTGACGTGTTTTCTCGGAAACTCCAAACAGAACTAAGTATGGATCTCCCTGGATCCTAAAGTTGGAGCTGAGGTTTGTTTAATTCTCTATTTCCAGCCGGAATTTCATTAGTTTAGGGCAGTCTAAATAAACATGTAGCCAGTTCCTGCTCCCCTCCTGATAGCAACAAAAACATTGATTGGGAACTGCCGGGAACATTTTATGTATAGTAAGCCATCCATCTGGAAAGAAAGTACATTCTTTTATAGTTAGCTGCCCTCAAAGAGTTATAGCCTACTTCCGAAATAATTGTCAATTTCTCATTAGATATTAAGCATTGTGTTGTTCTAAAAATATTATCCCTGAAATTGGAAATTATTGTCGAGGCATGGCTATCAACTAGGAGTCTGTACCAATTCCCTGTACCAAGTTCATTACATCTGATTAAAGACCTCTATGTTAGATGTTCCAGGGTATTTTCCTGAGGTATATTGGCTGTAAGAAAATGGGAAATCTGGAAAAAGCTAAAAAAAAGTCTAGTTGCCAAATCCCGAGCCTTTTTGTAATCTCCTCCCAAGTAATGTACCTCTTAAAATAAAGTCGCCAATCTCTTTAAAAACTTTTCTATTCCATTGGTCTATTACTGTTTCTGGAAGATATAAACCAAAATATTTACACTCCTGTAACTGTAAATAAATACAACATGTTGGTATTTGATATGCTTTGCTTAAGATCTCTGCTCTTTTCCTGAAATTATAAATATATTTATATTGAGGTTTTTTTGGAAGTTTTGTGGTTTCAATAAATGCTGGGAGACTTATTGCTGATTCTGCAAACATTCTTTTAACCAAAAAATGTTCCATGGTTCCTCCAATAGCCAAGAGTCGTGCCAATATATCCTGCAATGCGGCCCGATACTAAACTTGAAAATTAGGGGGTGCAAAGCCCCCTTGCTTTATGTTGAGTTGAATAACTGAAAGCCTTACCCATGGAGCTTTTTTTCCTCCATACAAAATATTGTATCATGTAATCGAGTTCACGAAAGTAAGCACTGTTAATTCATTTTGGGACATTATTGAATAAAAAAAGAAACAACGGGAGAATTGACATCTTGATTGAGGAGACCCTCCCTATCAAAGTCAACAGAAGAGCTATCCATCTATCCAAAAGTGCGTGTACTTTTGCAAGCATCTTAAGATAATTAAGATGAAACAGATGTCCGTAATTCTTTGTGACATAAATTCCCAGAAACCTAATAGGTTCGGATGAATGAGCTTGCAACTGTAAAGTATGAGGAAGATTCTCTATTACTGCATTAAATAAAAGAACCTCTGTTTTACTTTTACATTAATCTTGTAACCCCCTATTTGAGTGAACTCATTGATCTGATCCAGTACTCTTTGGATATTATCAGTCTCTGATTTTAAATATGAACTAATGTTGTCAGAGAAGAGCTTGATTATGGGCATATTAGCAATAAGGGAAATGATTTCCTTCGAGCTACATATTATCTGGGCAAGAGGTTTAATAAAAAAGGCAAAGAGTATGGGAGAGGGGACATCCCTGTCTAGTACCTCTCTTAATCTGGATTGTGCCTCTAACCTTTAAATTAATACCAATTCTAGCCTGAGCATCCTGGTACAGATGCTTATCATCAACGTAAATTGCATAGGGAAGCCAAATTTAGTTAGGTAATGTAACAAGGCTCCCCAGTTAACTATATTGAAAGCTTTCTCTGCGTCTAGCTTTATCATTGCTGCAGGGATAATATTGACCGAGAAATAGTCAATTGCCTGTATTAAGAAGTTTGTATTTGGAAATTATCAGCCTGCTAGCAACAAAACCGTTCTGATCTTTATGTATTAATTGCTGCATGACTGGTGTGATCCTGATAGCCCAGATCTTTGTTAAGATTTTATAATCTGCGTTCAGCAGACTGATGGGATGGTATGCATTAGGTTTCAGCTGATTGTTATACTTTTTTCAGAAAGCTAACTATTGTTGATTCTTTGAACGTTGCAGGAATTACTGCTCCCTGGAGTATTGCTTTATATAAAACCGAAAGAAACAGTGCAAGCTCCTCACAGAAGGTTTTGTAGAATTCATCTGGAAAGCCATCCTCACCCTAAGCTTTAGCACTTGGAATTTTCCTGATAGGTCCCATAATCTCCGGTGGGATAATCTTCTGTACTATGTCGTTTTGAACTTTCAACGAGATTTTGGGTAACTTGATAGATTTGTAGTACTGCTCTAACTGTGCCAGTGAAACTACATAGTCAGTCTCATAAGTTCTAGAGTAATCTGCAATAAATACCCGAGCAATATCCTCATCCTCAGTAACAATAATGCTAGTATTGGGATCCTGTATTTGATGTATTGTCTGTTTTTTGTAGTTTGTGCAAGTGGCCCAGGCCAGGTATTTAGCTATCTGTTGATTTCTTCATAGACCTGCTGTTGATACGCCCTCGAGCTAGTTAATTCCTCAAGAACAAAAAAATCTTTTAACTTAACCCTAGTTTGACTAAGATTCCGCCTGGCCATTCCCTGACCTCCTGTTTTAATACATTTGGCTTTCGCCTTATACATTGCCATCTGAAGTTTTTTAATTTGAAGCTCTCGCTCTCTACTTTAAAAGAAATAATTTGGCTCCTGGCTGTCACTTTGAATGCTTCCCATACATTGAATGGGGGTGAAGAATTCTGATTAGGCTGGAAGAACTCCTGTATAAATTTACTCATATCTGTGACCCACTTCGGATTACTAAGCAAAAATCAATCTAACTGCCATCTGGCTCTTTCTTTGCTAGCTAGTTCAAGTTCTAATGTTACTGAGACCACTGAATGGTCAGAAAAAACATTTGCCCATATCTTCGACCCAACCCTCTTCAGCGTACGAGATATTAAAAATAAATCTATCCGGGAGGCAGTTCTGTATCGATGCGAAAAACAAGTATATTGAGTGGCTACTGGATATTGTTCTCGCCAGGGGTCAATTAACTGAAAATCACTTTTTATAATATTAAAAAATCTTTTAGTTTTGGATTTTAGTTGCCTTTTTTCCTGATTAGAGGTATCCAATTTTATATCCTGAATGAAATAAAAATCCCCTCCCATAATAAAAGGGTCGGTGGCACTGATAGCAATATTATAGAGTTGCATTAGTGACTCAGCTCCATCTGTGACTGGCCCATAGTAATTAACCAGATTAACTGGGCCTCCAGATAATAAAGCTTTGAGCCAGATCCACCTACACTTGGGGTCTCTAATAACATCTTTTATGATCCAGTCAAATGTATTACTGAGATATGTTACCACCCCTCTGACTGCTAGTCCCGATGAGGCGAATAAAGCCACTGAGTACTGTTTTGGAATATATATTTTGGAGCTGTTACTCTTCAGATGTGTTTCTTGGAAATAAATGACATTGGGTTGAATGAAATCAACCATTTTAACATTGCCTTGTATTTTTGCCTATTTGAGACATCATTTACATTGCAGGAAATTTCTTTAAGCTTCACCATGCTTGTTAGATAGCTCAATAGTGGACCTCATCCAGCTATATCGAGAATATACCACTTCGTAAAAAAAATCAGATTTTTTTCATTCTTTGAATCCCACCATGTGGCTTCCCTTATTCCAACCCTGAACCCACCCCATCTCTCCCCTACCTCCCTGAGTGATCTGAACTCGAGACCCTCCTGCTTAGGGACTCTCAGAGCACCCTCAACCCACATCCCTCCCTCACCCCCACCCCCACTAGTACTTGAGTGCATAAGTGTGGCACTCGAGAACCCAACCCCAAGAGCGAGCAAGATTGACCATGTTGAACAAAACTAGACCATACTGGGCCCTGGTAAAGAGAAAAAAAAAAAAGGTTAACGCCTCCTTGATACCGTGATATTTCTCTATTCCTGCTCCCTTATAGCTTGGATGGAGATCGCCCCCTTTTTACTATTCATTTAAGTCTCTGGCCTTTTGCACATTTTGAAAAATATGGGCCTGTCCCTTATGCAACACTTTTAAATATGCTAGTTGAACAATGCCTGCTGGAGCCCCTGTTTTTTTAAAGTGATCTATGAGACCTACAAATTCACGGCGCCAGCGAGCAGCAGCACTGGACATATCGATGAAAACTTTGAAAATATAGTTCTCAGTTGTTTTTAAAGTTTTTACTCTCATCGCATAGGAGAGGACCTGCTCCTTAATCCTAGTGTCCCCAAAATTTACTATAACAGTATGTGGATATATAAAAGACAATGGTTTAGTAAAGGGGACGCTATTAGCCCGAATAATGGATAAGTCGGTCCTAGTGTCCACTTTTTTCAGAAGTATATACTTATAAATGAGATGAGATACTACTTCTGGCATTGAGGATGTTGCCTTGAGGTCTTCAGGAATCCCAGTAAATCTCATGTTAGAACGTCGTGATCTATTTTCATTATCGTCAAGTGTAAGCCGAATCTCCTCCACGTCCAGCTGTGATTAGGCCATCACTGACTCTTGCCGGGTTTGTGTATCCTCGAGGTCTGAGATCCTTTGTTCAACCTTAGAAATCCTCTGTGAATGGGATATACTAGAGTTAATCTGTTCCAAATGATCATTAATTTTCCTGTTAGCTTTATCTTGCGAAACCTTCAGTACTATAATCTCACTGAGTATCTGGATTAATTTTAATTCAATTGAAGATGGAGGGTCGGGAGGACAAAGAGGGCAGTGAAGTCCTACTGGGACTACCCCTGGATTTTGTTCCATTACAAAGTGATTCATTGCTGCCCCAGAGCTGATGTTAGAGTCAGATTTGGGGGAGGCCTTTCAACCATGGTTCGCTTTAGCACGGTGCCAAATAGAAGATCGTTAATGGAGTTGGCAGAATAGTCTGAATGAGCTTGGTCCTGAAAGTCATTATTACTGCCATCCTGCTCCCCCCTTTTCCGCTGCTTTGTACAAAAAGAGGATATAGTTTCTCCCTGAAAGAATCAGTTGCTTCCATATTAAGGGAAAGATTAGTAGTGGCAGATGACTGTGTAGAAAGGAGGTCAGGACTATGATGGGAAACAGCAGTGGTGTTATCATTGTCTCGAGTCCCTGACTGTGCTTGCAGAGCTTGCCCATTAGTTTGTAAAAGGTGGAAGATCCTATTTTAGGTCTCAACCTTCGTCTAGGTGGACTCAGCCTCAGAGGTACATTCCAAGCCGGAGGGAGTGGAGGTGGAGCCTTGATCAGTAAATTGAGTAGTACCCATAGATGGTTGCAGAGGATCCTGGCCCACACCTCCTATCGCTAGTTGTCCACCTCCTTCTCCCCCGGATTGTCTCAGTGAGTTGCCCTGTGGAGCCGACTTTCGTTTCTTGGGGAGAGTTTTAGTGCTTTTAGCTGTAGCAGCCTTGTTGGTCTGGCGTGGCATGAGAGAGGTATCGCCGATGTTTCATCTCATAATGGAAATTTTTTCTTTCCTTTTCACCCTCCTCCTTCTCTCTTTTCTCCTTATTCTTCCCTCCCCATCTCCTCCTTTTTACCCCTTCTTCCCTGCTCCTCCTACTTTTGTCTCTTAGCACACATTTGATGGGCTTTGTCGCCTACTGCCACTGTTCACAGGGAAGGCTCAATCTCACTTCTGTAGTCGTTTACCACTCTGAGAACTGAGGGAATTAAGGGACCAAGGTCCTAATGTCCTCGATCAGCTTTCAGAGTTGCAAGTGTGCTAGGGGCTCTTGGTCCTGGAAGCTGGAAAAACTAGGAGAGTAAAGAATAGCCATGGTGTAAGGAAATGCCTCCTTGGCATGGTGACCCCCTGACTTTTTGCCTTTGCCGATGCCAAGTTATGATTTTAAAGTGTGCTGAGGCCTGCTAACCAGGCCCCAGCACCAGTGTTCTTTTCCTAAAACTGTACCTTTGTTTCCACAATTGGCACACCCTGGGATCCAGGTAAGTCCCTTGTAACTGGTACCCCTGGTACCAAGGGCCCTGATGCCAGGGAAGGTCTCTAAGGGCTGCAGCATGCCTTTTGCCACCCTGGGGACCCCTCACTCAGCACAGACACCCTGCTTGCCAGCTTGTGTGTGCCGGTGGGGAGTAAATTACTAAGTCAACATTGCACTCCCCTCAGTGTGCCATTCCAACCTCACACTGCCTATGGGATAGATAAGTCACCCCTCTAGCAGGCCTTACAGCCCTAAGACAGGGTGCACTATACCATAGGTGAGGGCATAGGTGCATGAGCACCATGCCCCTACAGTGTCTAAGCAAAACCTTTGTAAGTGCAGGGTAGCCATAAGAGTATATGGTCTGGTATCAAACTTCTCAGCACAATAAATGCACACTGATGCCAGTGTACATTTTATTGTGAAATACACCCCAGAGGGCATCTTAGAGAAGCCCCCTGAAAACATACCCGACTTCCAGTGTGAGCTGACTAGTTTTGCCAGCCTGCCACACACCAGACATGTTGCTGGCCACATGGGTAGAGTGCCTTTGTCACTCTGTGGCTAGTAACAAAGCCTGTACTGGGTGGAGGTGCTTCTCACCTCCCCCTGCAGGAACTGTAACACCTGGCGGTGGGCCTCAAAGGCTCACCCCCTTTGTTACAGCAACACAGGACACTCCAGCTAGTGGAGATGCCCGCCCTCTCCGGCCACGGCCCCACTTTTGATGGCAAGGCCGGAGCAGATAATGAGAAAAACAAGGAGGAGTCACTGGCCAGTCAGGACAACCCCTAAGGTGTCCTGAGCTGAGGTGACTCTGACTTTTAGAAATCCTCCATCTTGCAGATGGAGGATTCCCCCAATAGGATTAGGGATGTGCCCTCCCTCAGGGAGGAGGCACAAAGAGGGTGTAGCCACCCTCAGGACTAGTAATCATTGGCTACTAACCCCCCAGACCTAAACACACCCCTAAATTGAGTATTTAGGGGCCCCCAGAACCAAGCAAGAGAGATTCCTGCAACCTGAAGACGAAGAAGGACTGCTGACCTGAAAGCCCTGCAGAGAAGACGGAGGCACCAACTGCTTTGGCCCCAGCCCTACCAGCCTGTCTCCCCACTTCAAGAAAAAACTGCAACAGCGACGCGTTCCCCAGAGTCCAGCGACCTCTGAAGCCTCAGAGGACTACCCTGCATCTAAAAGGACCAAGAACTCCTGAGGAGAGCGGCTCTGCTCGAAAGAAGAAACAACTTTGCAACAAAGAAACAACTTTTAAAGGACTGCACGTTTCCCGCCGGAAGCGTGAGACTTGCCACTCTGCACCCGACGCCCCCGGCTCGACCTGCGGAGAAGCAACACTACAGGGAGGACTCCCTGGCGACTGCGACCCTGTGAGTAGCCAGAATTGACCCCCCTGAGCCTCCCCCCAGCGACGCCTGCGGAGGGAATCCAGAGGCTCCCACCGACCGCGACTGCCTGCTTCTAAGAACCCAATGCCTGGTAAAGACACTTCACCCGCAGCCCCCAGGACCTGAAAGATCCGACCTACAGTGCAGAAGTGACCCCCAGGTGGCCCTATCCCTTGCCCAGGTGGTGGCTACCCCGAGGAGCCCCCCCTTGCCTGCCTGCTTCGCTGAAGAGACCCCTGGGTCTCCCATTGAAACCTATTGCAAACCCGGTGCCTGTTTGCACTCTGCACCCGGCCGCCCCCGTGCCGCTGAGGGTGTACTTTTTGTCCTGACTTGTGTCCCCCCGGTGCCCTACAAAACCCCCCTGGTCTGCCCTCCGAAGACGTGGGTACCTACCTGCTGGCAGACTGGAACCGGGGCACCCCCTTCTCCATTGAAGCCTATGCGTTTTGGGCACCACTTTGACCTCTGCACCTGACCGGCCCTGAGCTACTGGTGTGGTAACTTTGGGGTTGCCCTGAACTCCCAACGGTGGGCAACCTTGGACCCAACTTTGAACCCTGTAGGTGGTTTACTTACCTGCAAAACTAACAAATACTTACCTCCCCCAGGAATTGTTGAAATTTGCAGTGTCTAGTTTTAAAATAGCTTATTGCCATTTTTGCCAAAACTGTATATGCTATTTTGCTGATTCAAAGTTCCTATGATACCTAAGTGAAGTATCTTTCATTTGAAGTATTGATTGTAAATCTTGAACCTGTGGTTCTTAAAATATACTAAGAAAAGATATTTTTCTATACAAAAACCTATTGGCCTGGAATTGTGTTTGAGTGTGTGTTCCTCATTTATTGCCGGTGTGTGTACAACAAATGCTTAACACTACCCTCTGATAAGCCTACTGCTCTACCACACTACCACAAAATAGAGCATTAGAATTATCTCTTTTTGCCACTATCTTACCTCTAAGGGGAACCCTTGGACTCTGTGCATGCTATTTCTTACTTTGAAATAGTGCATACAGAACCAACTTCCTACACATGGCGAAACTAGTCTCACGACAGTGTCAGCTAGCTGTAGATTTGAAGAAAGGCAGACTTTCTCCCTCCAGCTCTCAACCACCACTGCTCCTCTGTACTCTATTCTACAGAATAGTGTAATATGGTGTAGAAGGTGGGGCCTTATGACCCCCGAAAACTGCAGTCAGCTTGAAAATAGGTGTTGGCAATGTGTCCAGACCGTACCTATCTTTAAAAGTGTCCTTGTAAGTTAGTAATGCAAGGCCTACTGCCTCTCCTAGAAACCCCCAGCCACCACTGGTGTTATTCTGCGAAGCTCCCTTCTGCCTTGGAAGTGCAGCCTGGAGAGCTGGGCTGACATCTTGCTAAACACCGAAGCCAAGAAAACTCCCCCGTCATGTTCCCAAAGGTGTCCCCAATGGTTAAAGTGGTTAAAAGTTTTTGACTACTTGCAACTCCTCAGGAGTGCTCGTCTCACTGGGCAGGGTGCCTTTAAAGAATCAGGAATCGCGGAGTATGGTACGAAAAAGCGACACAACCATTACTGCGTCTCTGCACCGCTCCTGCGTTCTGCCACGACATTCACTCGGCCAGCGTCTCCTCCGTGCTAACAGTGGCCATCTTGCACCTCTTGGTCGGGTTCAGTCACTGAGCATGACGGGAGCTCCACATGACTGATATCTTGCTATTCTCATATTTACGTACATGGTTGAAGGATAGCCTAATTACGCTATGTTAAAACCGTTAAAGTAACATTGGAATGTAAGGAGTGAACTGAACATCACTGAAGAAGGATTGTCTAGGGTTAAAAAGCTTATACATCCAATGGTTTGAGCAGCAAGGTCATTATCTTGCCTAACAAAGGATATTTTGGGAAGAGCTCACTAAAGCTATGGTAAGAGAGAAATATTGGTGGCCCAAGGTGGACAAGCAGGTGGAGGAGGTAGTGAAGGGTTGCCTCTTGTGAGCTGGAAATAGCAAGTCGCTGGTTGTGAAGTCAGCTGATCTGTCACCTATGAGGTTCCGGCTGAACCATGGTCAAAATCTGGCCTGTCTATTCTGGGCCCTTTTGAATTGTTGTCCTCTAAGGAAATATAGGCTTTAATCTTGGTGGACTATACCTTCAAGTGGGTCACTGAGTGCTGTGTGAGTTTTAGCACAATGAAAAGTGTTTAAGACATGGGGAGGCATACCAAAGATCATAGTCACCAACATGAGCATGGACAAAATCATGGCCACCTGGACTGAAGATGCAGAGAGGTCATTATGAGCACATGGTCAGAAGGAAACCTGCTTCCCTAAAGGGATTTTTTCTATATTGATTCTGATTTGTTGAAATGTAGGGTTGTAGGTGTGCCCTAGGGATGGCATGTGAACTCTCTTTCTAGGCAACCTGATACAGTTTTCTATATTTGTGTACATGCTTTTCCTAACTGCATTAGATTAGCACTCTTAAGCCTTACTGAATTCTTAACAATGTTATGTGACTTGTGTCTTCCTTCTGTCAAAGCTCTAGCAGAAAACTAGCAGGGTGATTGGTCAGAGGACTAGCTGGGTGAGCCAGGGATAAGACTGGATACAGGGTTTGTGTGTGGTCTCTGAAGGGAATACAAACAAGAAAGTACCTGAATGTTGGAATGGAAACAGATGGAAGCTGAGGGCTGGAAGCAGGTTTGAGCAGGTAATGAATGAGGAACTGGAAGTATGCAAGGGAAGCACATGTACACATAATAGAAAGGTAAGCAGAGAAACAATGGGCAAACTATCATAAATAATAGTTTGTATGCTCCTCAGAAATGATCTCTTCATGAGGTGAAATGACTTTATGCGAAAGCAAGGAACACATTAATCACACAGAATTCTGGGAGACACCGAGCAACTTCTATGTAGAAGGTGTGCTGAATGGTTCTCTATGTCAAAGGCTCAAGCCCTGGAATCTAACTGGCAGCCTTGGAAACACTGAAACTCAGGATAACAGTACAAAACAGAACAGCAGGGAACAGAACAAGGCACACCTAAACAGAAACTGGGCTCAGACAAAAGAAGGCTGGAGTCAGGGTCAGGAAAATGGCTATGAAAGATCTGCACTCATACAAAGCAATACAGAAATATGCCGACAAACAGGAACACATAATACTAGGATAGGACCCTGCATTTATTAGAGCATATCAAGACAAATGCAGACAGATGACTATGGCTAACATAGGAACAGAGATGCAAAAAACAAGGGACACAAACATATACTACAAGTAGCCGAAAACAATAAAGTGGGAACAGGGAACAAATAAAACATAATCAAAGAACACGCCTGTAATAACAGCAGCAGGAACACAAGGCAAAAGGAGACTCAGCAGAAGTCAGAAGCAAGCAGCTGCTCTCTCACAGGGCTGACACAGCTGGAGGCTCAGGGTAGGAACACAGGTGCTGGGTGAGAGCTAGGTGCAGGAACTTGACTCTGTGCAGGGAATCAGGGAACCACGAATGAAGGTAAGGCTGAACTGGGATCTTGGGAAGAGAAGGCCAGGGGAACCAGACAACACAAGACAGGGAATAGGAAAACCTGGAACAGATCCAGGAACAATTCTAATGAACAGGAAATCACTACCAGGACATGGTCTAGGAAGGGTCTGAAAAGAGAGGGAACTACAAGGATCATAATGCATCAGAGGCATGGAACAGAACCCTGGACTAAAAGATTAAGCAAAACTAATTATGGTAAGAATTGATGTGTATACTGATTTATAGTGATATAATGGCAGGTTTGTAAAGGGCCCTCGTGAGTGACATCTAGTGGCAGAACTGCAGAATCCTGATATCTTCTGTATGGTTTGTGGATTCTTTTGTGGTAGATACTTGTACCTTAGATTGCAATGCGCTTTTACCATATGTTTTCTATTCCATTATTGTTTGCTTCACCCACTGCACACTTCCTGCTATTGTTTAATGGAAAAAGGTAGACATGTAGTGGTCAGTCTTTTTCTGTTTGGAATTTCTTACTTCATAAGTCCTGCAATCTTGTTATTTCACAGAAAGCTGGTGGGGGCTCAGATTTCAGCAAGATGAGCTAGAGTATGCCTTTGCCTGCATCTTAGAGGTGTTCAAGAGGCTTGAAATAAAGTATGTCTTACACACTATCCTCGTAGGTCTCTTTGATAGCCACTACTTAACATACTAAGGTTAAAATTATCTTAAATTTCTTATACACCTTTGATCTTGCTGAATTTTACTTTGCAGTATCATGCTTCAGACCAGTGGCGGCCGACACAATTTAAAACTAGTGGGGTGGGTGTAGGAGGTGCGGGGGGAGTGCACCAGGGGGGAGTGCAATGAGGGAGCACGCATGGGGGGTTTAATAGTTAAAAAAAAAAAAATCTCACCTGGTGCTGCCGGTCGCCTATTGCTCCTCTTCCCGTTCCCAGCAGTACCAGCAGCTTCAGAGACTCCCTGTGTAGTCCAAAGCTGTGCTCATGCTATTACCAAGCATGAGAATAGTGTGGTGATTGGCCTGATGGGGCTGGTTTACCGCTCACTCAGACACAGGGAGTCTGTGCTGTTTCTTCAACCCGGCTGTCAAATACAGCTGGGTTAGTGAAACCCAAGTGAGCGTGTCTGTTTGGCCAGCCTAAGACGGCCGGCCAAACTGACATGCACACTTAAGTGCACTCCACACCCCCCCACTCCCATGGCCAAGCCTCATCCCGCACCTCCCTGCACATGCTGGCTCAGCTAGCAGCTGAAAAATAAAACAATAATAAAATATTGTTTTATTTTTCAGTTGTTGGCTCTGAGCCAGTAGGGCGACGCTCCTCGCCATTGCTAAGGAGCCGCAGCTGCTTCAGACTGAAAAAACTCCAGCATTTTCAGATCTCAGGATTCTTGTCCCCACCCCCCCTAATTCAGCCCTTTAATTCTTCTTCCTTTATTTTTAACCACAGGTAACTAGCTCTGTGCAAATCACAGTGTAAATAATTCCCTCTACGTGTCCCCTCTTAGTGGTGTCTGTGCCTTTCTCTCAACCCGAGACCTCCCTCCCACTCTATCCAGGCCTATTTCTATCTTTTTCTGTCCGTCTTCTTCACTTCTTTTAATTTAAACTGCTCATAGAATACTCTGTCAGCAAGACAACAGCACAAGGTAGATTTGAATTATATATATGCCACAGAAAGAGGGAAAAATATTTGAGTTAAAGCCAAGTAAAAATGTTAGGATAAAGAAAGAGACGATTAAAGGTTTGCTGGTGCTAGACAAAGAGTTTTAATGAATGTTAAAGTAAAGCATTCAACTCCATTAAAAGAGGCACCGGTCACTGCACACAGTGTTACAAATGATTAACCTTTGACAAAATAGTTGAATTCACTTCAAAACCAAGATCAGAGGTGACAATGCACAAACCTTTACCAACAGCATTTGCCTCAGAAATCCAGTTCTAGCATCATTCTTTATGTTCTTTTGTCTGCAATTTTGCAACATAACCTTTCAAAAGACAGCCTCACTTTTTTCTCTGTGCACCCGATTGACGAAGGTAAATTTACACTTTTGAGTACGTTTACTCTTTTTCGACATCGCTCAAACAACTATTTTAATAGTAACTTTATGGATATTGACACTCTGCAGCTGAGGCGGGGTCCTTCGCCCAAAAAGGTCAAGCCAAAGTAGAGTGTATTTTACCCGACTGGATGGGAAAATGGGCAGTCATTTCTCACGTCTACTTCTTGATATATCAGTCAAAATATCAGTGGGGGTTGTTACGTTTTTCTGGGATAGGGTGTTCTGTCATAAATGTGGTGGAGAACTCTGGCCCTGATTTAGAGCTTGGCAGATGGGTTACTCCATCAGAAACATTGACAGATACCCTGTCTGCCCTATTATACATGCATTATATCCTATGACACGTGTAATAAAGCAGACGGGATATGCATCACATCTGTGATGAAGTAACCCATTGGCCAAAGTCTAAATTAGGCCCTCTGTCCAGCAAACTGAGGTTCGGCCCCAAAATTAGCTGGCCAACTATCTGAGGTACTTTTTTTTACTGTTTGAAACCGTTAAGGATAGCCTGGTGGTCCCTAACAGAAACAAATACAAATTTTCACTGCACCACGGTAAAAAAACATCCAGGTATTCAGGGTCATTAGATTTATGCTTTTGAAAAACGAACTCTGGCTTTGGGAGTTTGTTTTTGAAAAGAAAAAAGGTTTACTGGAGTACAGCATGAAATATGATGGCCACTCAGCAAATTTACTGTGCCTTCACATGAGCTACTGCGGTAGTGGCCTCCTCTGAAGGCACAGAGATCTACTGGCGGGGGAAACTACTGGTTATGGCAAGCTGTAGTCCGCTAGGGCAGTAGAGTACATCTCTGCTGCCCTGGCAGAACAGACCACAGTCCGCCAAACCCTAAATAGCCACCTAAGATTTTGCTATCTCTGTCAAATAAGATTATAAAACAATTGTAAATAATAACGGGAATTAATTTTGTTGATTTTGGACTACACTGTCATTTGCTATTATCAAAATGTTTTATTCTTTTTTAAACAGATTTCTGCCAGTGCAATCTTTTCACTAGAGAATCAAACCCAGGTGAAAGAATTCATCCTTCTGGGGATGTCTGATGACTCTGAGGTGCAGATTTGACTTTTTCTGACATTTTCCGTCTTCTTCACTGTGACCTTAGTGGGAAATGGAGCCGTTATTGCAATCATCGCTATCTACCCTCGACTGCACAACCCTACGTATTTTTTCCTTTGTAATTTATCTTTCCTAGACATCTGCTATTCATCTGTGACAGTCCCCAAAATGCTCACCAATCAGTTAACGGAGAGGAAAACCATTTCTTTCAGTGGCTGCATCGCTCAGATGTACTTTTTTCATGTGTTGGGGAGTGCCGAAATGTTCCTACTGGCAGTGATGGCATATGATCGCTATGCTGCAATATGTAATCCGCTTCGTTACACTATGATCATGAGCTGGAGGTTGACTGGGCAGTTGGCAGCTGCGGCTTGGCTTGGAGGCTTCATTCATTCAACACTGCACACTGCCCTAATATTGCGACTCTCCTTCTGTGGCCCAAACCACATTGAGCATTTCTTTTGTGATGCAACACCTCTTTTGGGCCTGGCTTGCTCGGACACCTCAGTGGACGAGGTGTTGATTCTTACCACCCCAGGTTTCCTGGGTCCTAGCTGCTTCTTACTGCTTCTTGTTTCTTATAGTTACATCATCTCAAGCATCTTAAAGATACACTCAGCTGAGGGGAGGCGGAAAACTTTCTCCACCTGTGGCTCTCATGTCATGGTTGTGTCTGTGTTCTACGGCACTGGGGTGTTTGTGTATATACAACCCATGTCTGTCTATTCTGCTGCCAACAACAGTTTTATTACTGTGTTCTATGCAGTCATCACTCCAATGCTAAATCCAATTATTTATACTCTGAGAAACAAGGATGTGAAAGGCGCTATTGCAGCAGTATTGTGTAGGAAACACACAGCCATGAGAAAGACATAAACTGTTAATGTTTTCTAGCCTCAGGGGAACAAACACAAAATAAAATCTTGGAGCACAACTGTTTCCTGCTGTGACCTTCAAAGCATGTTATAATGAATTAAAATTGAGCGAGAAGAAACTACTAAAAGAGTCAAGGCCCCCAAGTTTGTTTTGAAATGTTTTACACAATATTTTATAAAGAATATTCGTGAACTGAGAACAGTCTTGTAAGTGATGTTTTGGACTACAATACACAAATGAATGGCAGCGCTCCCACAGTTCACAGGTCCATGCTGGAGCACCTCCCTCAGTCCAGGTTTTTTCTTTACATTCTGGGACTGTAGTCCTATTGATTCCTTTATAAAATCCACGCTACAAGCCCCAGAATGAAAAGAAAAATAACCTTGGCTGAATGAGGTAGTCATGGATGGGCCTGGGAAATTTGAGAGCTCTTAAATGGTGTCAGTACGGTGCTGATTTGAGTAGTCATTAAATGACAGGAGAAGTCACAGAACAGTCACAGTAGATGTGAATATAATTGATAATGTGCTTAACACTGGGATATTGGTATTTTAGACCATTGGTTAAGACTTGGGTCATGCTCATTTCCTCTTCGGTCCCTTCCCTGTTCAGCTTATTATGTCCCGAGGCATTTATGTGTCCTGCTAGATAAACTTTGACAAGCTCAATCCCCAAATGAAATACATTATCAATAAACTATGGGTGTATAACCATGCCTGCACCCTCATGCATAACCTGTTCTTATTCTGGCTCCCAGAAGGTTTGACAGACTCAGTCGAGTGCCTGGCACCCCTACAATGAATACAATTCTCTCAGGACATTTGCTGTACTCGGGTTGTAATTGATAGATTTTAAAGAAACCCTGTTGAAATCAGTCTACCTTGGCGATGACGTTGTGCTCAGATGGGACGGATGCGGTCCTGATGCAGCCTGAGGCATGATTCAGGGGGGAAGGGCTTGCAACTGAGGCTTATATGGGGGGAGGGGGGGAAAGGGAGGGGTGTTCCTTTTCACAGAACAATTCCAAAGTAATGTATGTTTACCAATCCGTGAATAAATGGAAGGAGTTTGCCCAGTTAAGTAGCAGATGAAATAGGGCCCTCATCCTCATCTTCATACTTTATTTCTGCTAAAGAGCAATTAAAGTAATAATTAGAATACATTAAAATGCATTTAAAATTGTTGTAAAAGTATAAAATCAAACATAAATAAATGAGAAATATGCATACTAAAATCATAGGTGTACATTACAAGATTAATCGGTCTCTGGAATTCCTCATAAGTGCAATAGGCCAAAATGAAAACATAGCGATACAAAATCAAGCTCAAGTGGGAACATGGAAAATGGAAGCCGTTTCAATCATTGAAGCTAGGCACAAGTTAGACATAGTCCCACAGGTTATTTCACTATTCGCGAAATAGACTCTCTAAGTGGGCTGAAAATTACTTTGGCCCTACTGTTATATTTCGACCGCCCCTTTGCATGTAAAGTTTATGTGTCGTTTGGGACCAATACGTTTCATCCAGTCTTCCACGCCCACTGCAGAAATTGCAAAACAGCAAGCACAATCCGTCCCACATGTAACGTTTCAGCATTCACAGTGCCTCCCATTAATGCCTCACACCTTGCATTCTACATATTGCAATAATCTACTTCTTATGGGGCTGTGTGAAGCACGGGCAAAACAAAATAAAACGTTCTTCCAATTCTTTATGCAGCGGGCAATGGGGGCAATGGTTAGGGGAATGGACAGTATTGTCCCCCTTGGCGGTAAATTACTTTAATGGCAACGCAACACAACAAAATTGAACATATAGGCATTTGGCTTGCAAGGGAAGAATTCTGTCCATAAATGGTTCAAACCTCGGGAAGCATTTATGGCTCATCAACTGCTCTGATTGATTCCCAGCCGACTGACCACTCCAGTTTTGAACCATAATACATTCCAATATATATTTCTCAGCCTGAGAGTGTCAGCTTTAACTATGTCTGCTAGGAAGTTTCACAGTTGGCCTAATTTGATCATATCACAAAGGGACTTGATCTGTTTTAACCAAAGAGTTGAAACTTGATTGCCACAAGAGAAGAGATCTAATCGAGATTCCCTGTAGGTGGCTGACCACAGCCGCACCCAGTATAGCAGTGGTTTTAGAGAGATCACCTGGCGGATGCTGTTTAAACCTAGGTCAAGTCTCAGATATATGAGCGGGGTACTTGGTGGTAAGTGGAGGAGGGCCCTTATAAATTTATTTTCTATCTTAGCAAGGTCAGACGCCTCAGTATGGCCCCAAATCTCCATGCCATATGTGGCTGCTGCCACTGCCGTAGCCCTGTGTACTTCAAGGGCAGGTAACAGGGATTCCCCTAACATGGTCTCATGCATCCTCCCTATTACTGAGGCTCTCTGATGTAGAATATTTCTACTCTTCCCCATTTGCGGACCCCATGCCAGATGATCTGCGAGTTCTATGCCTAAATAATCAAAGCTTTTGACTTGCACTATCGGGCCACCCTCAATGGACGTCTTGCCTCTAAGGACTGGTGAGGGTTTATAGCCATGTACTTAGATTTAGATTGATTCAGTTCAAGGTCTCTAGAAGTGGAGAAAGCTGCAAATGAGTCCAGTTCTGATTGCAGGTCATTGGGGGTTCTAGAGATGAGTAGTGTGTCGTTGGATGAACATAAGGATTGGTACGGGGACACCAGCAGATCCGGGAGCATCATACTTACATTGCCTCAGTCAGTGAAGTGCTCCATTAATTTAGAGGCTGAAGAGGGTGTGTGCTAGGACGCAACCCTGTCTGACTTCCCGTTTTATGGAAATCATATTGGTTAGATCCCCTCCGATGTTCCACCTCACCTTGGCGTAGGTTTCTGCATGTAAAACTCTCAGTATCCACATAAGATCGCTTGGGGCTCCATAGGCTTCTAAGGCTTTCCCTTGGGACAAGGTCAAATGCTGCTCTCAAATCAATAATAGCAACGTAAAGGTGGTTCCTCCTCAGGGTAACATTCTTCCAGCATAAGACCCTGAAGTAGAAGACTTGATCAATGGTACTGACCTTTCCCTGAATCCTTCCAGCACATCTTCAAGTATATGGTTGTCAGATATCCAGGACTGGAGCCTCACCAGGACCTACCTGCCAAAAATCTGTAAACTCTCATCTAAAAGGCTTATTGGCATGTAATTTGCTGGGTCTTCCCTGATGTCCTTTTTGTATATAGGGATAATACCAGCTCCACAACATGAGGGCGGAATGGCCTGCCCCCTCAAGATAGGACACAAAGCGTTTAAATATGGGATCCATACTTCAGGGTGTGATCGGTACAGGTCGCCAGGGATCCCATTCAACCGTAGAGCCTTTTCTTTCTTCATGGGCACCTAATATTATATTGTAGCATAGGGGTTCTCCAATGCCTATGAACAAAAATACTTCTTGTCAAACCAAAAGCACAAAGGAATTTTCATACTTTTCCAGGAAAAACAAATACTAAATAAACCACTGGTTTTAAAAACAGTATAAAATAGTCTCTGCATAGAAATAATATTCAGAAGCAAAATTACTATAATTATTATAATCATTCAGCCTAATTGTCAACATGCAGATGCTGAAAATTGTTAAAAAACAAGAAGCATTCATAAGTGAATTTGGCTAAACGCTGGGCAAAGAAAGAAAGAGGTGAGAAGAAACCCTTCTTCCCATGAGTTGAGTGATACTTCAAACAGAAATAATGACTGTTGTCAAGAAATAATGGGTTCTTGAACCTACAAGCAAATCTTTAAATAAAACATCTAGTGCATTGTTTTATGCCACATTTCTGAGTATGAATAAGAGCTTATCATGTCTCTCAAATGTCCTTTTTGCCCCATGAGCATTTTATTGATAATTGAAATCAAATAGGGGTATCCAGGGAAACACTTAGGCCCTCATTACAACCCTGGCGGTCGGTGATAAAGCAACGGTAATACCACCAACAGGCCGGCAGTAACAAAAATAGAATCATGACCACGGTGGAAACTGCTCAGACAGACAGCCACTTTAACACACCGACCACCAGGGCGGAATCAACAAGCACCACGGCAGTAACCGCCAACAGCCAGGCGGAAGACAATGTACCTCCCACTCTATTATGACCGGCCTGTCCGCCACCTTTTCCGGGGCGGTACCAACGACATCAAAAGTCTGGCGGAAACAGATCTCAGAAGTCAAAGGACTAACCTGTGGAGACTCAGGGAACAACCACGACGCCATGGAGCTTGAGTTGCAAATTTTTCCCATGCTCGTCTACCTTCTGCTACATTATGAACACCAACGCCGGCGAAGAGGACCAAGGTGAGTACTTCCGCCTAGCACACAAGGGAGGGGGAGGAAAAAGAGAGTGACACCCCCCCACCCCCAACACAATACACACAACCTGAAGCAGCGACATAACATATCTACCCTCTACCCCTCAGGAATAATGCAAGGACAAAATGATTTGAAGAAAGTGAGTGTAATACGATAAAATACTATGAATAAGTGCATAAAAAAACAAACGTATATACATATTGACAAATGTAGGGACACTGCCCAGTCCTCAATGTCCATGGGCCACAGGACCACAACACATAGGCCAAGGCCCCACCTCCCTCCTGCAACAACACAGAGAGAACAGTGCAGGAGCATCAGGTCGAAAATACACACGCACCTCAGGTGGGCAAGAAATGGGGCGTCACCTCAGCCGGAAGATGGTACAACACCACTGGTCCTGGAGGGGGAAACATTCCCTGTGTGCTGTCTTGGGGAGTGCAAGGCCACAGACTCTCAAGTGGGTGGTTTGCCCACTGCTTGGTCCTGGGGAGTGCAAATCCACAGTCTCTCTAGTGGGTGGTTTGACCACTGCTTGGTCCTGGGGAGTGCAAGGCCACAGTCTCTCAAGTGGGTGGTTTGCCCACTGCTTGGTCCTGAGGAGTTCAAGGCAACAGTCTCCCAAGTGGATGGCTTCTTCCACTGGTTCTGGAGGGGACATTGTGCCCAGTGATCTTCATCCTGTGGAGGATGAGGTGAGTGGATGGCTTCTTCCACTGGTTTTGAAGGGGGCATTGTGCCCAGTGAGCTTCATCCTGTGGAGGATGGGGTGAGTGCATGGCTTCTCCACTGGTTCTGGAGGGGGCATTATGCCCAGTGAGCTTCATCCTGTGGAGGATGGGGTGAGTGGATGACTTCTTCCACTGGTTCTGGAGGGGGCATTGTGCCCAGTGAGCTTCATCCTGTGGAGGATGGGGTGAGTGGATGGCTTCTCCACTGGTTCTGGAGGGGGCATTGTGCCCTGTGATTCAGATCTTGGGGAGTGCAAGGTCACAGTCTCTCACCTGGGTGTCAGACCCACAGGGTTTGCAGGGGCCAGGCTGCACAACAGCCCATGGACGCAGGACTACACACCATCCGCCAGCAGTGACGGCTGCTCAGTGCTGTCAGTGGTGCTGGTGGCGGTGCAGGCAGTGGTGGGGGGAGGCTCCAGCCCTTCCCCTGCAGCCTCGGACGGCTGCCCACTCGGGCTGCTGCTGCTGGCAGTGGTGTTGGTGGTGGTGCTGATGGTGGGGCTGGTGGCGGTGCCGCCAGTGGTGGAAGGAGGCTCCAGCCCTTCCCCTGCAGCCTTGGACGGCTGTCCACTGGGGCTGCTGCTGCTGCTGGCAGTGGTTCTGGGGGTGGTGCTGGAAGTGGTAGAGGGAGGCTCCAGCCCTTCCCCTGCAGCCTCGGACAGCTTCCCACTGGGGCTGCTGCTGCTAGCAGTGGTGCTGGTGGAGCTGCTGGCAGTGGTGGGGGGAGGCTCTAGCCCTTCCCCTGCAGCCTCGAATGGCTGAACCACCATGGTTGGTGGTGGGGACTCCGAATGAGTCCCAGCACCAGGCCTCCTGTCCTTCCTGCCTGCTGGTGCAGGCCCCTTGCCCTTCCTGTCAGCACCTGGGATTGCTCCTTGCCCTTCCATGTAGCAGCTGGGGGTGCATCCTTGCCCTTCCCTGTAGCAGCTGGGGTTGCCTCCTTCCCCTTCCTTGAAGCAGCTGGGGTGCCTCCTTGCCCTTCTTTGTAGCAGCTGGGAGTGCCTCCTTGCCCTTCCTTGAAGCAGCTGGAGGTTTCTCCTTGCCCTTCCTTGAAGGAGCTGGGGGTGCCTCCTTAGTCTTCCTTGCAGCACCCGGTGCATGCACCCTTTCAGTGTGGCTGCCTGGACCCCGGTATCCTCTCCCACCTCGAGTAGCTGTCAACACTAATGTGGCCGTGGACTGGGTGGCTGAGGTGCTCGCCTTGGTTCTGACCACCCTGGCCCGACATAAAGGACGGGGGGAGTGCTAGGGAAGAGGTCAATGGTGCAGAGGAAAAGCTTCTTAGGGACATTGGGGAGGAAAGAGGGTGAAGGTTTGGGAGTTGAGGAAGAGGAAGTGGTTGTAGGAGGTGTCAGTCTGCTGTGTTTGGGTGCAGGTGCATGGGCTGGATGCTGTTGTGAGGTGGATGTCTGTTGGGTGTCTGAGTGCTTGCGTTTGTGTACTTTGGAGGGGGAGCAGACAGAAGTAGAGGGGGGAGGCTAGAAACAGGCTAGAAACAGGGACAATGGCTGCCACCAGAGAGGAAGCCAGAGCCTGGATTGATCTCTGTCGGGCCTCCATGCCAGACTGAATGCCCTCTAGGAATGCATTTGTCTGTTGCATTTAGACTGCCAGCCCCTGGATGGCATTCACAATGGTTGACTGCTCAACAGAGATGGATCGCAGGAGGTCAATAGCCTCCTCACTCAGGGCAGCAGGGCTAACTGGGGCAGGGCGAAGGAGATGCCCACCCTCCTGGGTAAGCAGGCATGGGGAACTCGCTGAGGGACTGCTGGGAGTGCAGTGCTGGTACGGGGGTGGCGGCTGTACCTGTAGGTGGGGTGGGCACAGAGGTGTCCGCCACCACCAGGGAGCTTCCATCGGAGTAGGTATCACTGTCCGAACTGTCCACTCCAGTCTCCACCGTGGTGCTCCCCTCGCCCTCCATCACACTGGTGCCCTCACCGTTGGTGGATTCGGCCTCCTGGTCCCTGCGGGATGCAGCTCCCTACGTCGCCGGTGCCTCTGCTTCTCCATCAGATGATGCTAATGCACATAAGGACAGGGTGACAAAACAAAAAGGGGGGGAGAGACAAAGGGTACACTTGGTCAGTGGCGCCAACAACACCAGCATTGGCGTACACAACACACACACACACACACACACAGGGAACAGTCCTAACTCTAGGCTAAGCAGTACCAGTCACAATGCTAGTCACCAGCCCATGGACATGGACACCTAATGCCAATTGCAGCATACCCGAGACCCACAGACCCCTGCCCAGTAGTGGATGCCTACTAGCTTGGTTGGAGGAAGTTTACATCAGACCCTGCCCAACATGGGACCTACCCTGCAATGTCCGGCCTGGCCTAGGGGCACCTACTGGCCCACATCCCCCATCCGGATACCACCCCACCAGGCGCACGTAGTATATTGGGCCACTGTACTCACCCCATTGTGGCTGCTGTGATGCCCCCAAGTGCCCATCCAGCTCCGGATATGCCACTGCCAGTATGCGGGCCATCACGGGGGTCAGGGTTCAATGGGCTCCCCTTCCTCATTGGGAGGCCATCCCCAGCTTGGCCTCTGCCGTCTTCCGTGCCCAGCGTCTCAGGTCCTCCCACCGTTTCCGACAGTGGGTGCTCCGCCTGGCATAGACCCCCAGGGTCGGCCCATCCTTGACGATGGCACACCATATACCCCTTTTCTGATGGGCCCTGACCTGCAGAGACATGGGCACAGGGAAAGATATTAGTCCTACCGTCCAGCCTGTTACACTCATGGCCCACCATAGCCCTTCACATCCCCTTATGCACAGACATGGCCACACTTACATGCAGCACGCTGCCCAGGGCCCTTCCACCAACCCCCCGTACACGAGGCCTTCACATACAGCACTCCATGCATTCATGCCCCATGCATCGTGCTCACAGTGTACTCACCTGTTGGTCTGGAGGCCCATACAGCATTCAGTAAAGGGGTAGAACCCCATCCACCAGTCTCTCGAACTCCACTGCGGTGAAGGCAGGGGCCCTTTCCACAGTGACACGAGCCATGGTGGATTCCAGATGCAGGTCACAGCAGCACATGCAGTGTAGGTCCTCTCCTGTTGAAGGTCAGGTAGCAAGTGAGTGAACTGATAGAAAATGGCGGTCACGTCCGCGGCGGTGCATACCGTCACCGCTGGCATACATCACCATTGGCTACTGTAACCCAAAGGGCCCAATGATAACCAATGAGGAGTTGCACGGCGATTCTCAACCGCCTCCCGCAACGGGCTCAGAACGTCAGCGGAATTACCTCATTTACACATGTCCCTCCATACAGGACAGGCGGACGCCATTTCGGGGGGGAGGACAGGCCATGGCACTTAACTGCGTCACAGTACACAAAAGCACCATTTGGACCTATCCAACAATATACTGTTACAATCACAACATGCAATGGAGTGTAGTGTTTGGAAATATGAGATACTGACCAGCTGCTCACCGTTTTGCCCCATAGATTGCAACCGCTGAAGATGAATATGAGATGGAGACATCCCCCGTGTACAGACCCCTGGTGGACTTGCCAACAATAAAGGACAGGCACATTATCCTCACCTATAGAATGCACAGGGCCACATTCACACAGCTGTGTGCCCATTTGGAGCCTGAACTGATATCTGCTATCCGTCACCCCACCGGGATCGCCCCTCTTGCGCGAGTGCTATCAGTGCTCCATTTCCTGACAACTGGCTCCTTCCAAGTGACAGTGGGCTTGGCAGCAGGAATGTCACAGCCAATGTTCTCAATAGTGCTGACCAGAGTGTTGTCTGCCCTAATTAAACACATGCGCAGCTATATCGTTTTTCCCCAGGTGGAGGATTTGGCCACGGTGAAGGCTGATTTCTATGAAATGGGACACATCCCCAACATTATTGTGGCAATTGATGGTAAACATATTGCATTTGTCCCCCTCCGGAGAAATGAACAGGTGTTCTGAAATCGAAAGAGCTTTCACTTAATGAATGTGCAGATAGTGTGCCTGACGGACCAGTACATCTCCCATGCCAATGCAAAGTATCCTGGGTCTGTGCATGATGCCTTTATCCTGAGGAATAGCAGCATCCCATGTGATCGCTCAACTCCAGAGGCACCGGTTGTGGCTAATAGGTGAGCCCTGGTTCCCAGCCAGTGGATGTTGGGGATGGTTATGTTGTGGGCCCTAAGGGTTAGAGTGTGGCTAACAGTTGTCCCTCGATATTTGCAGGTGACTCTGCTTACCCCAACCTCTCATGGCTACTGACCCCTGTGAGGAATCCCAGGACAAGGGCAGAAGAATGTTACAATGAGGCACATGGGCGAACAAGAAGAATTATAGAGAGGACATTCGGCCTCCTGAAGGCTAGGTTTTGTTGCCTCCATCTCACATGTGGTTCCCGGTGCTACTCACCCAAGGAGATCTGTTAGATCATCGTGGCATGCTGTATGTTGCACAGCCTTGCCTTATGTCGCCAGGTGCCTTTTCTGCAGGAGGATGAGGCTGGAGATGGGCGTGTGGCAGCAGTGGACCCTGTGGACAGTGAATATGAATAGGCAGAGGATGAGGATGAGGACATCAGAAGTGCAATAGTTCATCAATACTTCCAATGACACACAGGTAAGACAGTGTAACTTCACTTATAATTGACAGTTTTGTGTTTGACATTGTCACTTGGCAGGCTGATTTTCCCACTTCTATGCCCACTCACTGTACCCTTTGGCATCTCTATTTGCAGATATGTGTGCCCCACTATCGCTCCTGGTGTGTTGACTGCAGCCATCTACAGGTCATTCCTATGTATACATTACTGTACAGTTGTATTGCAGTGTTTATACCTTGTTAAACAAATACATAGTTAAATCATTTGACATACACCATACTTGTATTTTTTTCAAAGGGTGTTTATTTAAGTGCTAATAAGTAGAGGGGGATGTGCAGTGGGCTGGGTTGATGGTGGAGGAAAGTTCCGGATAGAGTTCAGTCTATGTGGATCACAGATGCATTCTCCAAGGGGGCATAGGAAGGGGAGCAATGGCAGTTCAAGGTGGACAGGGTGACAGGGTGGGACACAAGGGTGACATTCAGGAGAGTCTCATTTCCTGGTGGGGGTCTTTACAATAGTCTCTGGCTTCTGCTTGGATCGCAGTGACCGTTTGCGGGGTGGTTCTCCTTCTGCAGGGGGAGGGGTTCTGGTGGCCTGTCAGTCCTTTCCACTCCTGTCCCCTAGTGGCAGAGGAGGTGTAGGGCTGTTCATCGGTTTGGCTAGTGGTAGGTGCCCCTGTGGTGTGCCACTGCCTCCCTCATAGTGTTAGCCATGTCTGTCAGCACCCCTGCAATGGTGACCAGGGTGGTGTTTATGCCCTTCAAGTTCTCCCTGATCCCCAGGTACTGTCCCTCCTGCAGCCGCTGGTTCTCCTGCATTTTGCCCAGTATCTGGCCCATTGTCTCCTGGGAATTATGGTATGCTCCCAGGATCTTGCTGAGTGCCTCCTGGAGAGTTGGTTCCCTTGGCCTGTCCTCCCCCTGTTGCACAGCAGTCCGCCCATCTTCCCTGTTGTCCTGTGCCTCTGTCCCCTGAACCGTGTGCCCACTGCAACTGACCCCAGCTCCCTGATCGTTCTGTGTTTGTGGGGTGGCCTGGGGTCCCTGTAGTGGTGGAAACACTGCTGATTTATGTGTCCTGGGACAGAGGTATGGGCCTGGTGGGTGGGTACTGTGCTGGTGTTTCCTGAGGGGAAGGCTCTGTGGTGGTATGGGACTGTGCCTGGGTAACCGACTTTCTGGAGATCCCTGATGGGCCGTGTTGGTCATCCAGATCCAGGCGCCCAGAGCTGCTGTCATCACTGTGGGCCTCTTTTGGGGGGGGGGGGGCTGGATGTTGCTGGTACCTCCTCTCCGGTGACGTTGGGTGGGGGACCTGTGGGGATGTAAATGCAGTGTTATAGTTTCTGCATGTGACATCTTGTGCATGGGTGTGTTGCCCTCTAAGGTTATTTTTGCCCTGGCAGCTTTGCCTTGTGTGAGTTGTTATTTGTTGGGCTATTTGTTTTCCTCTAGTGGGCATGCAGTGGTGATAGGTGTCCATGCAGGTCTGTGATGGGTGTCTATGCATTGGTGTTGCATGCAGGGCTTGGTACTGGGATGTGTGGGTTGTGATGGTGGGGTGTGTGGGAGGTGGTGGAGTGATGGGAGTGAGGGTAAGGGTAGGGGTATATGATGGCATGCAGGTAGGGGGGTGATAGTAATAGAGATTTGACTTACCAAAGCCCAGTCATCCTCCTACTCCTGCCAGGCCCTCAGGGTGCATGATTGCCAAGACTTGCTCCTCCCATGTTGTTAGTTGTGGGGGAGGAGGTGGGGGCCACGGAATACACCTTCCTCCGTAGGTCGTTCCACCTCTTCCTGATGTCATCCCTTGTTATGGGGTGCTGTTCCACGGTGTTGACCCTGTCTACGATTCTCCGCCATACTCCATCTTCCTTGCTAGGGATGTCTGCTACACCTGTGATCCAAATAGCTGTGGCTCTACCAGGATGATTTCCTCCACTATGACCCTTGGCTCCTCCTCTGAGAACCTAGGGTGTCGTTGTGGTGTCATGGGTGTAGTGTGAGTGGTGTGGGTGGGGGTGTGTAGGGTGATGTGTTGGGGTGTGTGATGTAAGGTGCATGGATGGTTATAGGTGATGGTGTGTGTGGCTGTGGTCTTGTCTGTGGTCTTGCTATCTCTCTTGTGGCACTTGTTTGTATTCGTAAAAGGTTGTGGGCAATGTGTGTGTGTGTTTTATAGTGGTGTGGGTGTGTGAATGGGTGTCAGGTGTGTGTAGTTTGAATTGTCCAATGTGGTGTTGTTTTGTATGTGTGTGTATATTTCGAGTGCAGCGGTATGTAGAGTCAATGGTTTACCGCCATTGAATGTCCGCCGTGGTGATTTGTGGGTCATAATGTTGTGGGCGTAGTTCTGTTGGCGTAACGGTGTGGGTTTTGCTACCACAGTGTATCACCGACCTTTGGGTCAGCAGACTTGTGTGTGTGGCTGTATAGTGACGGATTGCTATGTGTGTGTCATAATATGGGTAGTGGTGATCCGCCACAGCGGCGGTATGTTGGCGGCAGTCAGCATGGCGCTAAGCCGTACTTACCGCCAATGTCATAATGAGGGCCTTAATGTTCAATTGTACTTCTGCTCATTTCTTATTTTGGCTCATAGCTTTCCAAAAGCCCTCAGGTCATGGACATCCTCTAGGGGCGTTGTTGATGTGTTTTGACTTGCAAAAGTGATTTCAGAAGGTGGATGTGTATTCATCAGGACTCAAAGTTGAATATTCTCAGGCCCTCATTACGAGTTTGGCGGTCTTCGGGCAAGACCGCCACGGAAAATCCCGCCACCATCCCACCAGAGTTGGTGGTACAGTGCCGGCTATATTACGAGTCACAATCACCAAGCGGACGAAACACAGCCAGAAATCCGACACCACCAGTGCCACTGACGGCGAAAGAGCGAAAGTCCGCCCGGCGGGCCCACCAGGCCCGCCACGCCGACACCATTCCAGACGTCATATCAGTTACGTTTCAGCACAGTGGAACATGCATCATTGGTGGTGCGCACCGTGGTGGGCTAGAAAATCACCGCCAATAGAAGGCAACACCAGATTGGACAGTTTGAATACCCCACACCTGAAACACATACACACACTACACACACCTGTACACTGCACCATAATACACATTCCCTCAAACCCTTGTGAATACTACCACAACGCAGAGACACATGGCCCACGAACCACTGCACATTAAGCATTGATTTCACACGGTTCACGCACCCCGATAACATGTCACGCCACAAGCACCCACGCTCCACCGACAATGAGTTGCGGGTCATGGTGAACAAGATTGTCAGAGTAGAGCCACAACTGATGGGAGAACTAGTCCAGCAAATATCTATGGCCAGGAAAAGAGAGCTTTGGCAGAGGATCGTTGACAGGGTGAACGCAGTCGGAAGCTACCCACGCACATCAGAAAAATGTGGAACCACCTCAGGGAGAAGGTCCGTCCATGGCATCTAGGCACAACATCCCCCTCAACAAGACTGGCGATGGAACCCAACCTCTTCCCCTTGACTTGACATCCTGGGAGGAGAAAGTCTTGGACATCATGCATCCTGAGTTCCTGACTGGAATCATCAGAGGGATTGACTCTGGTGAAGAAGCAACACCCCAAGCACTAATCACTCCAGTCCTGCATGCCTCCTAAGCACCCACTCCCCATTCTATCACAAACCACAAGAATGCACCCCCCACTATCACCCTACCTTCTTACTCTGCATGACACACCACCCCTCTCACACCATCCACACTGCACACTAAACCTTCACTATCTCCTCAACTACCACTCCCACAATCCACCAGTACGCACGTCAGATCTGAGTCACACTCACACCTGACAATGGAGAACCTGCATGGACAATCATCCCACAGCCCACCCTGACTGCTAGCCAACACCGCCTCACTACCTATGGCAATTACAGAAATGTCAAACAGCAAACCTATGACTACACATGATGTGAAAAGCATGGCCCAAGGCCCATTCACCAGGCAGTGTCTGCATTGCTCCAAATCTCATTGCCATCCCTGGGTAACAAATCCACCCACTGCAAGCAGCACACCATAACACTAAAATGACGTATCCACATACTAACTCTCACCCTTTCCATCCACAGCTAACCCTGCTACTGCCACCCAGCAGAGGATGCCAGGGTCAGACAGCCCTCCCCAGAATGAAGGTCCCAGTGGATGTCTGGAGGACAACCAATTGCTAGGGCCTTCCGGGGTGTCTGGCCAGTCCACCCCAGGTAACCCCAGCCTAGACACCCCAGACCTACCCTTCCGTGTGGCTACACCTCAGCTAGCCCTTGCTCCCCAAACCTGGGTCTCAGGGACCACTCAATTAGAGGTGTGCCCCACAGTACAGGGACCTTAGTCAAGGGCACCCGCCCCAGACAATGATGGCCCTGGTGCTACTGGGTATGGGCACACTGTTCCAGGGGCACAGGCACAGCGGGGCATGGCTAGTGGGAGGGGATCTGTGGTCCAAGGGAGGGGGCAGCAACAACATTAGACTGGCCAGGAGGCCCTCACCCAAGTTCTGGTGCATACCACCAAACCCAGGACACCATGGCCCAGATCCTCACTACCCTGCAGGAGACTCAGAGGCTTCAGAGGGAGAACCATCAGGAGGCCATGCAGCAGTGGCAGACCCACAAAGCCACCATGGCCTCTATAGCTGGGGTGCTGATGTAACTTACCACCATCCTGCATCAGCAGGCCCCTAACATTAGCCAGATCACATCTGAGCCCCCCACATCAGCTTCAGCCAGTGGAATGGAGGTCCTGCCACAGGACACGCAGGACACCAGCACCCCTTCCCCTGTAGCTGAGGAGCACCCACGCAAGCGAGGATGTCCAACCAGACATCCAGCTTCCACTGATGCCAAGACCACTGCCAAGAAGTGAGCCACTTCTGGACATATCCCCTTGTGTGTTACAGCGACACCCTGTTGACTGTCCACTGTAATAACTCCTTTTTCACATGGCCATCATTCTAGACTTGGGCTCCCCAAAGGAGCGCTAAGTATTCTGGTGATCCCACTCGCCATGACCCCACTCATCATCCCTTGCACTTGTATAATTAAAATAAACACCTTTGAGCACAATTTCTGCCTACGTCTTTATCTACCAAGAGTACAAAATATACAGCCATGACATGTGTAACAGGCAGACCATTGTCCTACCAATGTATGTGACAGTGCCAGAAGGGGGAGCAATCATTTACAAGTTCTGTAATACAGATAACAGCTCCAGATCTAAAGTAATGGGTTCACCCAATACCCACATTGAACACACAACCCTGGTAGCAGCTGTGTAAACGTCAGACATTGCCACTGATTACATAGATGGCTTTTACACATACCTGTATGCCAGTGAAAGTATTGTTGTATCAGCTCTGCTCTGGAATCAGCTGCATCCTCGTCATCCTCCTCCTCATCACTCCCCATGCCCCCTTCATCAGCAACTGGCACAACTGCACCCTTCTCAGCATCCAGTAATGGGATGTGACATCTGAGAGCTAAATTGTATAACATTCAGCATGCTACAATGATCGGGAACAATTTTGCTGGTCTGTACATTAGGGCCCCTCCAGTAAGGTGCAGGCACTGGAATCAGGCTTTCAGCACTCCAAAGGTGTGTTCGATGACCCTTCGTGTCCTACCATGGGCCTCATTGAAACGTTTTTCTGCTGCTGTAGTCGGATGCCTGAGAGGTGTCAGTAGCCATGGCAGGTTGGGATAATCAGAGTCACCTGTGTGCACAGAGGTAATAGGCATATTGAAAACTGTAGGTAAATCTGGAAGGTGGTGTAGAGTGTTCAGAATACAGAGGCACACATATGACACGTTACATACCGATAAGCCAGGCAGATCTCTTTTCAGTGGTACCATCAGGTGTGGGATGCTGCTGTTCCGCAGAATGTAGGCATCATGCACTGAACCTGGGAACCGGGTAGTCACTTCTGTGATGTAGAGTTCTGCAAGACATACCCCCTGAACATTGGTTAAGTAAATGTTTTTATGGTTCCTAAACACCTATTCACTCCTCCTGTGTGGCACCGGAGCAATGTGGGTCCCATCAATAGCCCTGATACACGTGCTACAGCAAAGAATGCTGCTTTCACAGTGGGCAGATCGTCATGTTAGGGGAACCTGATATGGCTGCCTATATGTTTGAGTAAGGCACATAAGACATACTTCAAGACGTGGCTGAACATGGGCAGGGACATTCCGGCAGCCCAGCCACTGTCATTTGGAATGACCCTGGGGCAAGGAAGTAAAGGACTGCCAACACACGTACTGTGGGTGTGATGACATTGAGATGACGAATATCAGGCTGCAGATCTGGCTCCAACAGCCTCACTAGCTGCATAATGGTCTGACGGTTTAGCCGATAGCACTGGATGACGTGTCGCTCTTCAAGGGTGGCAGGAACGACCAGGGGCCTGGAGACAGGAGCATTCTTCACCATCATTCTTCCACTGTACCTGGGAATAGTAGGGAGTAGCAATCATTATGTGCTTAAATGACTGTGTGGACGCAGTGGAGCTGTGCACAGGTCACTGTAAAACATCCAAGACGCACCTCATAAACCCCGTCTATACACATTGTAGAAGTGAAATGGCAGCCGCCTGTCCTGTATGCACAGGACAGATGGAAGTGAGTGTATCTCACCCGTGTAAGACATCATGGCTGTAGGCAGTCGCAACCGCCGTGCAACTCCTCATTGGTTAACATGGTTGCCTATGGGAGACATGAGCCAATTGCGATCACTGCAGGCGGTGACGGTGATGTCCGCGGCGGTCGTGACCGCCATTTCATGTACTCATGTTCACTTGACTCCTGGCACTCGTGCTGAGAAGACCTCCACTGCGTGTGCTGCTGTGTTCTGCCACTGGTAGCCAAGATGCCACATGCTGCAGGGGCTAGGGCGCCAGCCTTCTCACAGGAAGAACTAGAGAAGCTTGTGGAGGGTGTCCTACCCCTGTATGCCCAGTTGTATGGGCCACCAGGGGAGCAGGTGATTCCACTATGATTGTACTGTCTGTGGTGGTACAAATGTGGGTGGGTGCCTTGGGACGAGGATGAATGACTTGTGGAGGGACCTGGCTGAGGGCTGTGAGGACAACTGTAATATTGAAATGTGCGTATGTTCAGGAGATGTTTTGTGTCCAATGCAGTCCCTAGGATGCCATGCTACATGACTGTCACCTTTTCTCTGTGTCATCCATCCATGTGAGCACCCATCAGAAGAAGGGGATTTGGCATGCCATTGCCAAGCAAGTGCGGACCCTGGGGGTCCATACCGGTGGAGCACCCACTGCAGGAAGCGGTGGGAGGTCCTGAGACGCTGGGTGAGGAAGTCCGGAGAGGCCAGCTGGGGATGTCCTCCCAATGAGGGAGGGGTGCCTGTCGGACCCTGACTCTCCTTATATCCCGCATTTTGGCAGTGGCGTACCCTGATGTGGATGGGCACTTGAGGGCAGCACAGCAGAGTTCATATTTGTACTTAGGTTATGTGGTGAGTGATAGGTGCAGCCTGTGCAGTGTGTGAAGGCTGTCGAATGTGTGCTAGATAGCTACTGTCAGACTAGGCTTGGGACACATAGAGGCCGGATGTGCTACATCCATTTGTTAAAATGTCATGCAGGATGTGAGTTGAGGTTAACTTAACTGCTAAGTAGTATTGATGACATGGCAACTGTGTAGTAGATGAGCAGGGTATTTGATGTGGATAGGGTTCCTGCTTCTGGAGTTCACACACATTGTACTCCCAACTATCCAAACAGTGTTGATGGGGCCAGATCCCTATCTGCTGGCATGTGGTGTATGTGTAGTCTGCGACGTCTGAGGTTTCACATCACACAGCTATATGTGCATGGGTTATGTGGCTGTGCAAGTATGCCTCCAAACGCCCGTAGAGTATTTAGTTTGGGTCTTGTGATCGTCAAGAGCCATGACCCAATGGGCTGGTTCAGCCGTGAGTTGAGGGTATGGCTTTCATCCTGTACAGGACTGAATGTGTGTCAGCATGAGTGAAACTCATGTGGATGACTGAGGTGGCATGCATGGACTGTTGTTGGAGTAGCATGTGTGAGTGAAGGCATGGCTTGTAATGACATGGCATTAGAGTATGTTGTAGTGACTTTTGTGTGGCTGTTGTGCTGGCATTGACCAATTACTCCCTGTCTCTCTTTCTCCCACCCTGTCTCTCACTGTACCACCCTCCCTCCCTGTCCTCCTCTGTCTTTGTGTGCATCAGCATCATCTGGCGAAGGAGAAGGGGCACCGGCGAGTGGGGAAGCTGCATCCCACAGGACCCAGGAAGCTGATACCAGCGGAGCTGAGGGGACCAGTGGGACAGAGGGCGAGTGGAGCACCACAGGGGAGACAGGAGCATCTACATCATCATCAGATTCTTCCTCCGATGTCGACTCCCTGGTGGTGGCGGAACCTTCAGGCCCTATGCCTGTACCATCTTTGTCCGCCAAACACCTAACAGCACTGCCCTCCCTGTAGCTCCCCACCCAGTTTCCCCTGCCCACTCACCCAGGAGGGTGGGCACCTCCTTCGCCGCAGGCACCTCTGCCCCTGCCCCAGTCAGCCCTCTGCCCTTAATGAGGAGGCTATTGACCTCCTAAGGTCCATCTCTGTTGGGCAGACAACCATTGTGAATGCCATCCAGGGACTGGCATCCCAGATGCAACAGTCAAATGTGTTCCTGGAAGGCATTCACAGTACCCTGTATGCCCTTCAGAGATCGTTTCAGGCTCTGGCCTCCTTATTTATGGCAGCCAGTGTCACTTCTTCTTCCGTCCCCCCCTCCAACTACCTGTTCCCACTCCCTCATCCCTCTCCCATTTCACATCCAAAGCACACTTTCATTCCACCATGCATCCTCTCCAACAAACCCAGAGCACAAGGACAATCACATGCACCACAAATGCCACCACCGTCATGTACACACCCACCATACAGACGCACACACAACAACATCCACTTCCTACACTGACTCCCCCACCTCCTCCTCCTTCACAGTCACATCGCCAATCACACATGCAGACACCACATCATCAGTCCAAGGTCCAGCCACATGTGCCGTCACTGCCACCGTTACTACAACAGCAGACCCCCATACAAGCACCTCATACACCACATCCGGACGCACCACAACAGTTAACACAACCACATGAAGCACATCCATCCTACCTGCACACACCACCCCAACATTCACTCACACATTCCCCCTGCCATTTCCATGTCTCCTCCACTCCTCCTCCCAGTACACCTATACCCACACACTCATCCACCCAACACACACATATCATACACCCACTCACCAGCACCCAAATCACATCAAGGTACCCACCTGTCAACCATCCCCTCTTCCTCCACTCCCAAAGGCCTTACCCATGACCAACCCGCTGCCACTAAAAAAAGATTCCTCCATGAGTTTTCCCTCTTCCCATCCCATGGTCCAGTCCTTGTTCCCCCAAAATGCACTGCTAGCCTTGCCAGACCCCTGCCTTCGACCTCCCTGCCCTCCTCTGGGCTGAGCCATGCCCCGCAGATAGCAGTCTGCAGTGCTGCCACAACAGGCACACCTCCCCCTCACACCTCCAGCTCTGATAGCACTCAATCTGGGTCTCCTGCTGTCGTGGTCTCCACCGCCGTCCCACCAAATAAGGCAGGAAAGAGGGGCAAGGATAAGGCGTCCCCCCGAAAGCAGAAAAGTAAGAAGGGGAAGCCTAAAAAGAAGAGTAGGGACCCCCCATACAAACCCTGATCACACACCCTCTCCCATCCCAGAGGTGCCTGCGTGGCCCATTGATGCCCCTGCCCTGTGGAGGTCTGCACATTGCAGTCAGGAGCCAAGTTGGGCAGTCCTCATATGCCCAGTGTGCCCAGGACATTTGGACATTCATGCACTGGCCCTTGTGGCATTTTGTAAATAGTTATTTTATTTACGTATTTTAAATTTCATAATATCTTTATATTTATCTACAACGGCACCGTTTGTGCGTGTGTGTGTGTACTAATGTTCTTCCCTCCAGTGTGTGCTAGGCTGGGGTATTTACGTCTGGTATCTATGTCGGCGTCGCTGGTCCTGGATGTCAATGGCCAGCAGGAGCATTGGAAAGACTTGCAATTTGCGTGCCACAGCGCCTACGGACGTGCCTGTGTTCCAAAAGGTCGGTGCTTTCTTTATTGTTATTTGTTTCAGCCATGGTTTTCGCGGCAGTTAGACCACCCCGGAAGTCCTGCCGGTGTGCAAGCTCGTAATACGGTGGGAGGAAACTGTCTGACTGATGGCCTGAAGGGGCCTTCCGCCAGCAACAGCGGTCCGTCCACAATGGCGGTCCAGATGGAAACTTGACTGTGTTCTGTAGGTGCCTTCCCAGTACTCATAATATGGTGGTCTACACCACCAGGCATGCGGCGGTGCGACTCCCATCTCCACCGCAGGTGTCCACTGACCACCAAACTCGTAATGAGGGCCTCAGTCTCTTTTCTGTATAAGAAAGACATTTATGTTCTTGGTTATTGTTGGGGTTTAAATGTCCTTTGCATAGTAATGGACGTGTACCCTTGCCAGAGTATCGAAAATTACTGCTGTCTGGATCCCCAATGCAGACTTTTGTTGTCATGGGCAAACACGGATCATGGGTGTGCACCACAAGTTTGTAGTCTTGTGGAACCAGGCGTGGTGCCCAAAGCGCTACCCTCATAGTGGTGTAAAGCCACTGCTTTTACCAGGAGTTCAGGTGCACGAGTGCAGCGTTGGCAGCATACCATGTAGTGATCAGTAGGAGTGAACAGGTCCTTTTTAATTTGTGCCACTGGAGGGAGTCCCACAGGCTTACTTTTAAAGTTCCGTTCCTCTGTGCTTAACTCATCCTTTGGCCTTCATTAGTTGGATGTGAAGTGCATTGCAATGTAGGATTGGTGAATCTGCATTGCCTATATGTCTCCTTGGGAAGGGTACAATACAGGGATAAAGCAGTACTGTGCAGTGCATGCATGGTGAGTGCATGTACTGAGTGTATGTGTACCTGTGAGAAGTACCTAACATGAGAGATGTAGTGCTGTGCAGCAGGTGCATGTACTGAGTGTATATGTACCTCTGAGAAGTACAATACATGAAGGCTGTAGTGTGGTGCAGCGCACGCGCAAGTTGGATGTATGTGCTGGCTGTGCATGGGCCTGTAAGTTCCCAAACCTAAAAGTATATTGGAGGGTGCCCTTTGTGACAAGGTCTGTGTGCCTTCATATGACACAATACAGAAAGGCACCAGTAGTGAACAATGCGCACAGAGTGAATGTGCCTGCTGAACGTATGTGTGCCCTGGATAGCACAATACATGGAGGTAACAGTGCTGGACAGTGTGTGTGCTGTGTGCATACACTGAGTGCAAGTGTGCCTGTAATGGTACACTATATGGAGGACCCTGAGTACCCTGTTGAAGACATGAGGAGGTACAATAATCCTCACAGTTAGATTTGTGCATTGGTGCATTCCTGTGAGCTGGGTGGGACACACTGGAGAAAGGAGCAAGTGATTTTCGCTATACACTTAAAAAGGGTGCTCTTTGATTCAGGGAGATATCACAAGGAAACGGCTTTTACACATATCAGTAAGAAGATGGAGATTGAAAGGGTGTCATCATGAGTAAGGCTGGGAGCCCGGGATTAACCTTTTGAAGCACATATCACAGTGGGTGACATCCAGGTGTGAACTCTTGTCACTCCCATGGCCTGTGTTGTGGGACTATTAGCTTCAGAGTCTCTCCTGCGTGACAGATGGCCATACAAGAGGATGAAGGAAAGGAGAAGTTTGGACTTCAAAAGAAGCAAATCCCTAGCATAGAACTTCAAATATCCAGACCCTAAATCACACTGTGGTATCTAGATATGGACTAAAAGTGAAGATTGAGAGCCCAAAAATTGTTATCTGGCAGGCAGCCAGATGGACTGTGTGAGAATGGGAAGCTTTACATGACTCTACCTGTGACCAGGACTCGGGACCAAGGCCTGCCAGTCTCCTTCCTGGTTAGGCTTCATCACCCAGGGAAACTAAGACCACCTGCCCTAGAGCCTCGAACACCAGCACCTGCCTGCTTGCCAAGACAAGACCTGTGTGCCCTATTAGGGAGAGAAGCGCATTGGAGAGAGTGAGGTCCAGTGAGGAGTCATGTAGAAGAACTCCTGGTGTGAGGTGTGAGAAGTCAGCTGCTGTACCAATCAGGTCATTGCCTGTATGCAGTTGTAAGGCGGTGACCCCCAAATGTCAGGAGAGGGCCTCCATGAAGAAAGCTGTGAGCTGAGTGCTGAAGTGGGAAGTGAAGCATGCATGGCATCGATGTGACGGCCCTGTGTTTCAGGACGGGCATCCGGGGTACATGCTGCCGTACAGATAGGGCTGAAGCCTCATTTGAAAGTGTTACAGCAGCCCCGTATGCCAGGAGGAGCTGCTGGAATTTAATGTGCTGTGAGAATCGTGCTGCCGTCTGAGTACTGTAAACCTGTGTGATACATAGGTCAAAGGAAACATCAAGGATTACACCTGATCTGCCGCTGTGGACTGAGGAGTACGCTGTGAGTGCATCACTCCATCATTGGCACACAGCTTAGGGTAATAGGAAACAACCCATTTGACCTGTAGGGGAATGCAACACTTAATATGCAGCACGAGAATCAGAGAGCCTCTAATTGCTGTTCGAGCTGGTCGCATAAGCTCAAGGAAAGACTACGCTTGCTGAGTGCTGCCTCGCCTCCTGTGTGCAGACTGACTCACCCAGCAGGACTGGAGCCTTGCGAATGCCCACGGACAGAGCACCCGCGGTGGCACTGCAAGCTTCCTCACTGCTGAACTGGTAAGCTTAGTTACAGGCCTACGGGGCCCAGGAGGGACTGGCTGCTAAGGGCGCTGTGGTGCCAAAGGTGCTTTTGACTATTTGCCCGGAGTTAGGGTGGACTCTTGAGTTAAGGCCGACTATAGAGTATTCCCTGGATTTAGCCACCAGTGAATGGGGAATAACTCCGACCACGTTACGTGGAGTGGGTGGGCCAGGGATTTGACGGTGATACACTAGAACCCTGGCCTCAAAGGGAATTGTGTTATTGCTTATGAATGTCATAATCTTTCATTGAATGAGCAGTTACAAATAAAAAAAAAAAATTTGACTGGCCTTTCATTTATTGATACTGCAGTGTGCTTTTCAAGTTTTGAGTTGTGTTAACTATTCTGTATCTACACTTCCCCCAACCTGCCATCCACCCCCCCACTTTCCCTTCTCCCCACAGTAAGAGCCTTTGACTTCTTGTCCACAGCTATTACTGAGAGTTAAGTGCAGAAGGGGTACTTGGCAAAGTTGCTCAGGATCCAGAGTAAGGTGACAAAAGCGAAAAGAACAGATGATGGATGGGATGCTGAACAAATCAAACATTCAACCCCATTCACAGATCTGGGTTAAATCCATCGTTCTTTTGCTCACCATACCAACCCCTTTTGAGCTCTATTGGCCTTCCTTAGGGAAAGACTTATACATAATATTAAGGAATATGGTGGCTTTGCCATTGGTGTGAATGGCAAAATTTAAGTAGTGGTGTAAACACTGTCCTTCCAGCCTGCAGTGGCAGGCTAGGAGCCATTTTGTACTTTGTCATGCACAGTGTGGCATAAACAATTCTGCAGCCTTGAGTGGACACTCTGCCTTTCATTCCCTGAGTTTCCCCTGGTACCATATACTAGGGACTTATAAGTAAGTCAGTCCTTGCCATTGGGTGAATCCACCCTTCATGCAATTTGTACATGGTCAGAACACTGGCACTGAGGTCTGGTCAGCCCAGTGCGCTGTCGAAGTCAAAAAAGCAGCAACATCAGTCCAGAAATTTGGGAGTGAGAATGCAAAAAAAGGTTTCTTTACACTGCTCCCCCTCCAGACAACAGATGATGAGCAACTAACTCTTATCCTGATAATTCTCATCAGCTAAGTGGAGGAACCTGGAAAGGCAATCTGCATTGGCATGAACAGACCCAGGTCTGTGTTCCATTGTAAAGTCTATACCCTGTAGGGAAATGGACCATCTCAAAAACGTGTGGTTCTCTCCTCTCATCTGCATCCACCATCTGAGAGATCTGTGGTCAGTTTGAACTGTGAAATGAGTCCCAAACAAGTAGGGTTTTAGCTTCTTCAGGCACCAAGCCACAGCAAAGGCTCAATGGCACTCAAGTGCTGCTCTATGTGAAGGGGTCACCTGCTAATAAAGACAAATAGTTGATCTTGACCCTGGGCATTTAGCTCTGACAGAACTGCCCCAATCCAATGTTCTAAAGCACATCAGTTTGTACACCAAACTCTGTACTAAAGTCAGGTGCCCATAGGACAGGTGCTGACTAAGAGCTTCCTTAAGGGTGTTGAAGCCCTTTTCACATGAGTCAGTCCATATGACTTTCCTTGGCTGTTTCTTGGAGATTAACTCTGCTAAAGGTGCCACTATGGCACCATAACCTTTTACAAACCTCATATAGCACTCAGTCTGGTCTAAGAAGGCTCTGATTTTTAGAGAAGTTCCCAGGCCAGAATTGTCTGGCTCTTACGCTGGAGAGATTATGCATGCCTTTCACCTAATTGGTGGCCCAAATACACTACAGACCGTTGCCCTGTCTGGCACTTACTTGCTTTGATAGTCAGCCCTGCCTGTTGAAAGGCCTGAAGCACTTACTTGTGGTGGGCCGGGTGATCCTCCCAGGTGAAACTAATATATTTATACCATCCAGATATGCTGCTCTGAAGCTTTCCAGGCCTGAATGTGCTTTATTCACGAACCTCTGAAAGGTGGCACGTGTATTTGTCAACTCCAAGAGCATCACCTTAAACTGAATATGGCCTTCTGGGGTTGAAAAGACAGCTAGCCTTGACTTGGTCTGCCAATCTGTACATTTTATTTTTGACAAGTAAACTGTCACCTGTGTCCACTTCATGGGTACACCAGGGTATCAAAACCTGAGGTGAAGGACAACAGTCCAGGAAACTGTCCAAGCAAGCTTTAACAGTTCTATCTATGTTGCTGGCTTATCAAGGTGGGAGAGAGAACTTCTCCATCCACTAAACATTCTTTGAGCTTGGTTGACATCAGGGCTTGGAGAGGTTCACTCTCTTCCTTTTCTCCACCACATGTCACTATGAGCATTGTGATATCTGTTCTATCATGCTGTAACCTGAGCCTGTTAATGTATCACCCTATAAGGGTTCCCTGAATACCTATGTCTACCAAGTATGTGACTTCCCCTTCTTTTCCTAGATGGGGTAAGGCCCAATCCATTTGTGTTGGAAGCCTCTGGGTGCCATAGCCTCTAACATCCACACCAATTGTCCAGGTTGGTACTCCACCATAGCAGACTTTTGGTCACACCAGTGCTTGACAAGGTCTTGGCTGGCCTCCAAGTTTCTGTTTGCCTTTTTTCATGTATTTTGCCATCCTAGAGCGGAGGCCTAATACATAATCTAGGATTTCCTGTTTGGGCTTTTTGAGAGGTCTCTCCCAACCTTCCCTGACCAAACTTAGATAACCCTGATAGGGTTCCAAAGAGTAGCGCAAAAGGAATGAAATCTACTCCCTTCTGAGGAACCTCCTTGTAGGCAAACAGCAGGCATGGAAGAAGAACATCCCATCTTTTCCTGAGTTTCTCAGGTAAACCCATAATCATGCCCTTCATAGCCTTGCTAAACCTTTCAACAAGGCCATTTCCTTTGGGGGTGTTAAGTTGTGGTGAACTTATAAGTCAACCCACACTCATCCCACATTGCTTTCAGATAGGCATACATGATGTTTGTGCCTCTATTTGAAATGGCCTCCTCTGGAAAAGCAACTCTGGTAAAAAAAAGTACAAGCAAGACTCTTAATACTGTAGGGACAGTAACCTTTCTAAGGGGAATTGTTATAGAATATCTGGTGTAATGGGTCACAACCGCAAGGGTAAACCGCATGCCCAGAGGCAGTAGGTGAGTCTAAGGGACCAACAATAGCAGTCTCCACCCCCTCAAAGGGAGTCCCCAGCACAGGAAGTGGTATCAGGTGAGTCTTTAGCTTGGCACCTGTCTTGCCACCAGCTCGACAGGTGACAGGAACGACAAACTCCTTCACCTTTGTTAATATTGGAGTCATTAATGTCGATGCCCACAACAATACATTTATATTCAGGAACAAAGTCACATCACTATTATTAGATTCCCCTGTTGTAAACTCTCTGTCAACCCTGGCACGTGGGTACGTGGTCAGGCAGGTTCTGAGTCCCAGGCCTGAAGGTACTGACTGACAGGTTACCGGTGGGCTAACACTTAGCTAGCAGACAAATGCACAACAGGAAACTTAGATGAAATCCAACAGATAGGTGCAGCGACTCCACAATGGTCCCGGGAGATTGGCCCCAATAAAACACACATGGCTAGAGGGGTGCGTACATTCCCCAGAACACTGCAAAGTTAGATGCCACATGTAGTTAGAAACACTTAGCCAATCAGAACACAGCACACACAGCACACGCAGAAACCAAGCGCCCCTCAGGCCGGACTTCAGGATACGTACTTGCTGGCCCACATTGTGTTAATGCAAGGCTGAGGCCCAGGCCCAACTGCATTAGTTATCTGAAACTTTATTTATGACGCCTTGACAACTGTTCACATTCTTAACCAAGAAAATAATGTTTTTTATTATTTTATGGTACTCAGAGAAATGTATAAAAACCTACTTCAAACTGGTGTACATGGAGAGATAGACCTCAGACCCCAATTCTGTAACTGTTCTCCCAGCCGTAATGTTTAATTAAACAAACCGTTGCTGATTAGCCAGGCACCTCTTGTCTTATTTTTTAAGGTAAATCCACACTCAAGCAATACCTTATCAGACATTTGAGGCCAATAAAAATGTCTGAACAACCTGTCCCAAATTTTGGTCTGTCCCAAATGTCCAGCTAAGGGGATGACATGGGCCAGATTAAGAAAGAATTCTCTGTACTCTTTGGGGACCACCACTTTCTTGGTTGTCCTTGGTTTGAGGTCCCTTGACTCACTGCACAAGATTCCGTCCTCCCAGTATACCTTAGGGGTACCACTAACATCTCTTTCCTCCTGTTTGACTGCTAACTGTCTCAGGCCCTCAAAAGTGGGACACAACTTCTATTCCTCATCAAGTCCTTTCTGAAGGAACCACCTGTTCCTTGAAGTTCTGCCAAGTCAAACAAGCCTCTCAAGGCAGCCCCCTCCTCTTCAGCAACTAGGCCCTCACCCTGAGAGTTAGGCACTTTCTGGCTCTATGGACTCTTAGTGGAAGCCTTGCCAGGTTTCCTGCCCTTCCTCTTTATACTAGGAATAGGGTACACTGTTTCAGGATCCACATTCCCTTGTCTTAACCTCAAGGCCTTCTGTGTTCTAGAAGAGACACAAACCCGCTCAGGGAGACAGAGCATTGCTGCATGAGTTCTTCTCTCCACCTCTGCACCTACCGAAATCTCAAGGTCATTGTCCAAAAGACACTCCACTGGGATGGCAAGGGACACAGCTATTTTCTTAGGGTTAGTAACTTCTCCCCACTCAAAGTCTAACACAGCTATTTTGTGTGTACCACCTGAGCACCTTTTGGATACCCTAGTGCGTACCCACTCATCAGCTATCTTCCCCAGCACTCTAGGGCTAGATAACATGGAATATGCCAGATGCTGGTGTAACTTCTCTGATGAACACTTGGTACGTATGTGCCCTTAACCATTAATTTGTATAAGCCCTCTTGGGTATTAGCCTTGATCCAGCTATCCAGTGACATCAAAGAGGCATATACAAAATCAACCCATGTCTGTGTTGCTCCTTTTTGTGTGCTCTTAAACTTTTGTCTGTACTCTTCTAGGGTGAGACCCTTCATGTGAATGTAAGACTCTGACACTTCATCCTCAAGTGTCAGTAACCTATCTCTCCCTACAGTTAGATTGAGTTCCCACAGTAAGGACGCCCAGTTTTGTGCACTCAGCCATGTTATCCTAGGAGCTCTCTCATAGGATGCCAGCCACTTATCAATGTCATTCCTCTCTACATATTTAGACACAATGCCCTTGGGCAGCCTGGGATCATAGGCACCATCTGGAGTAACCTCTCCCCCTTTATTGCTGCCACCATGTCCTTGGGGTTTGATTTCCAGCTCTCTTCCAGGGCCAGTTTCTTCTCCTGGATCTCCAAGAGGCTGAGTTGGGCCTCTAGGTTCCTTAGTCTCCTCACTACTGTGGACCTCCTTTCACTCCAGACACAGAGTTGTTTCTTGATAGAACTGAGGGGTCCACCTCTGGGTCAGAATGGATAATGCCTTCTTCGTCTTCCCCACTCTCAAGGGTGAATACTTCCTCTAATTGAGCTTGGTCCCTTCTGGCTTTATCCAAGGCTCTAAGATCTTTCTCCATCTTATTGTTCTTGATAGAAAGTCCTGGGAAAAAATTCTCTCCTTGCACTGTGCTCTCAGCTCATTGATCCTTAATGTGGGCAAGGTGGCCATGTCGACTCCCTCGTACTCCATCTTTTAAGACCTTTAGCAAGAACGTTTTGCAAACTGTGTAAGTTTTTGTTTTGAGAAGCAAGAGCCTTGTAACAGAACATGCCAGTCTGAGAAAAATGTTTTTTCAATGTCGACTTATTAATCTTCATTCAGTGGTCACTGACTTATTAATTGTACAGTACAGCTAAACACAAGTTCTGGATCCCACAGCTAGGCATCAATGCAAGGATTGAAGTGTACTGTATGATATGGTGTTGTGGTGTTACCATGCAGTACACTCACAAATACCGTCTTGGGTTTAGTCAAGCTCGTTTGCTTGACTTGAAGCTCAAACCTGGGTAACTGTGACTGCTAGCAGTAAGTCTTAGCAAAGGAACTACGTGCAAAGCATTTAACAGCACCAATCAACAAAATAAGAAAATCACAACACATGGAAGACAGAAGACATAAATTTATAAAAATAGATTATATTTTATGAATTTTTAGAGACATTGATGGGCAAAATACACCAGAGAATTCTGGAGATAAAGATTTTAGAAACTATTATCACTTTTGAATGCAACTGCAAATAAGCATTGGTCAACAAAAAATGTGGAAATGTTTGAAAAGTTTAAATCAGTTATTTTAGCTACTCTGGCTCGGGTTGTGTGACCAATTCCAGCAGGACAGAGGTCTAGATGGCCAGAGTGAACACTTTGGGGTGTTACCTTGCCACCAGATCGTTCTCATGACAAGTTCTCAAGGCAAGATCCAAACTTTACAGGACAGTTCCCATAGACATCAATGGAGTGGTCCTGATGGTGAGGGATGTATGTAAAGGTGCTCAAATGATGCTATGGTCGGGGTGCAGTCACCAGGGGTGTCTTTGTGGGTGCTCCTCAGTCCATTGGTGAAGTGGGGAGAACTTGACCACAGAGATACTCTATATTGCAGTAGCATGCCAGCTGATGCTGGGCTACTGGTCAGTCTGCACCAGTGTTGGGGTGAAATCTTTAGGTACGGCTAATTTCCCTTGAGTGTGACAAATCCAGACTTAGATAGCACTACCGGGTCTGCGAGTCTCTGATGCAACTTTTGGCTATCTCAGATTTGTCGTTTTTGGTTCCCAACAACTGGTAGCAACAAAACGTCTGCAGTGGCTACCAACCTGTTGGTTTGGGCTACTTCAGCTCTTGTGTCCCTGGAGCTGGTTCCAGGAGATCAGCCGACTGATCCTTGGAGCCACTGCTGTAGGATGAGTCTGAGAATCAACTTTTCTCCAAGGCTCAGACCTGCCACTGCAATGTCTGTGTGTGCAGTTTTAAACTGATAATTCGACCTAGCAAGTATACCCACTTGCCAGGCCGAAGCCTTCTCTTTTTGTACTTGTAAGGCACCCCTAAGGTAGGCCCTAGGTAGCCCCATGGGCAACGTGCAGTTTATGTTAAAGGTAGGACAAGTACTGATATGTTTTTCATGTCCTGACAGTGAAATACTGCCAAATTCAGTTTTCACTGTTACAAGGCCTATCTCTCTCATACGGTAACATGGGGACTGCCTTTAAATATCTTTTAAGTGCAGTTTCCCTCTGGGGGCAGATAGAGATGGGAGTTTGGGGTCTCTGAACTCAAACTTTAAAAATACATCTTTTGGTAAAGTTGGTTTTTAGATTGTCAGTTTAAAAATTCCACTTTGAGAAAATGGGCATTTTCTGGCGTAAACCATCCTGTGACTTTGTCTGCTTGTGTATTCCCTGTCTGGGGCTGTTTGTGATCCCCCACTAGACAGTGACATAAAGGGAGCTGAGGTGTAGCCTGCATATCCTGATGGGTAATCTGGGCTACAGTGGAGGGAGGAGCTGACACTTAAACCTGAATGGGCTGTGCCTGCCCTCACACAGTGCAGTCTCCACCCCCCTGGTGTGTGCCTGGAGCCAGACCTGTGCAAGTCAGGTTCTTGTAAACAACAGAGACTTTGCTTTGAAGTTTTCCAACTTCAAAGGCAGAAAGGGGAATAAGTAGTGGACCCAACACCCCAGATTTTTAGAACACTTCTCGATCAAGAGGAACTTTTGGCAAGAAGAAGAGCTGAAGGGCTGGAGAAGGAGTACTGCCCCTTTGCTGTGTGTGCTTTGCTGGGTTGGCCTGCAGTTGTTGCTGCTTCTGCCTTAGATGGGGGCAAAGACTGGACTTGGCTGTGTATCCGGCTTGTGAAGTTTCTCCAAGGGCTTGGACTGAGCTTGCTCCCTGTTCTGAAGTCTCAGAGCCATCAAAGACTTCCTCTGCTGGTATCTGGACTCTCTTGCTGAGGCTCCTACCCTGTGACACTCGACTTCCCGCACCATGCTGTGACCGCCGGATTTCGACCCTGCCAGAAGTGCGCTGATCCAGCACTTTTCACCAACGCCGCCTTACCTCCAGAGCTCTGCAGCAAGGACCCAATGCCTCGCACCAATGCCTCCACTCCTTCGCTCTGCAGCACCAGAACCGACGTCGCACTGGATTCAGCAATGCCTCGATCTCTGTGCACTGGCTTGGTTCCTCCTTTTCACAAGGTACTGTACCTGGTGGTCCGTGTGACTCCGTGACCGGCCCCATTAGCATCTGATTGTTGGGAACAACTCCGTCATGACGCCGTGATAACACCAATTCAAAGCAGCTGTGTTTCTAAGCGCTATATCTAAGCTTAACATTTAAAAATATATAACTTTGCTTGTGTATGTTGTTTTTTTGTCATTTTGATCTTGTTTTACTCAGATAAATATTGGCTATTTTTCTAAACTGGTGTTGAGTACTTTTGTGGTGTTCTACCTGTATTACTGTGTGTGTTGGTACAAATGCTTTACACATTGCCTTTGAGATAAGCCTGTCTGCATGTACCAAACTAACAAGATGGTGAGCAGGGGTTCTCTTAAGTGAGTATCTCCCTTGCCGTGACTAGAGTGAGGGTCCCTGCTTGGACAGAGTGCATACTGTCAACCAACCAGAGACCCCATTTCTAACACTGGGACACTAGAGGGGTAAGCCAATAGTCATCTAGTAAATTTGTTCTTAGCAGTTTGTAATGATGAAGCGTCCACATACCCCCATATGTCACTGCCACTGCCATAAGACTGTGCTGCAGCACAATTGAGCCTATATGTACAAAAGGATTTAGCATTTCTAAACGGTCCAAATCTCTATTTCAGACTGTTAAGATATGCTAAACTGCCTTTTGGTGCCCAGAGAAATTGCATTTTGCGATTCGCAAAATAGAAAATTGCAATTGGGGATTTCCTATTTGCGATTTCCTAACCACATGTACATATCATTTCCTAATTGCAACTAGTCACCAAATGGGCATTTAGGAAATGCAATCACCATTGAATTGAATCAGGTGGTAACCAGGTGTAAACTATAAAAGGTCACCCAAAATGCATCCAGCTCTTTCACATTGGCAGCTTTGTACATTCTGGCAAGGAGGATGAGGATTTTGGCAGAGAGGGAGAGAAGGAGGAGGAGACAGGAGAGGATATTTAGAGGGAGGGTCACCCTGTTTGAACTGACTGAGGAGGATATTATTTAGAGGTATTGACTAAGCAGTCAGGTTATGCTTGATGTGACTGCTGAGTAACAAGCTCAGCCACATGCCCCAACACTCGGAAGCCACACAATTTCACCACATAAATTGTGTTGCCTACACCTCTTAGCCTCTGGCAGTTATTGGGGGTCATAGCAGTGGCAGGGGGGTGTCACAAAGTGCCCTGTCCAGGTTCTTTCACATGGTGAGCAAATTCAACTATTGTATATAATTTCCCAATACCCTCAATGCTTGCAACAACAAAACTTATGTTCTATATGGTAGTTCGGTTCCCCAGTATTATAGGGTGTGTTGATGGCACACTTATTGCCAAATGTCCCCCCTCAGCTAATTAATTAATTCATGAAAACAGGAAAAGCACACACTCACTTAGGCCCATATTTATACTTTTTGACGCAAACCTGTGCTAGTGAAGGTTTGCATCAAAATGTTTAACACCGGCTACCTCCATTCCAACGTGCCAGCCGAGCGTCATATTTAATGAATGACGGTAGCCAGCGCTGCGGCCTGGTTAGCGTCAAAATAATTTACGTTAACCGGGCAGCGGAGGCGTAGGGAAGACTGGGGTTGTGCATCAAAGAATGGTGCAAGTCAGGTTAGAGTAAAAAATATTGACACTAACCTGACTAGCGTAATTTTTTGATGCACAACCCCCATGGAAATGACTCCTGTCTTAGCAAAGACAGGAGTCATGCCCCCCTGCATTGGGCACAGTGGCATGTAGGGGGGCCCAAGTTAGGCCCCCCTATGCCACTTAATAAAACAGATTTTTTTTTACTTACCTCTACTTACCTGTACTTACCGGAGATGGGTCCCCCCATCCATGGGTGTCCTCCAGGGGTGGGCGAGGGTGGCAGGGGGTGGCAGAGACCATGGAAATGAGCCCACAGGTCCTTTAATGCCTGCCCTGACCCAGGTGTTAAGAAATGACTCTAAACATGCTTAGAGCCAATTTTAAGGCCCTCCTCCTCCCGTGCGTCATTTTTTAACAGCAGTATAAATAAGGGGCAAATGTCTTTGAGTCATTTTTTGCCCGGGAACGCCTATCTTTCATCTCATTGATGCAAGGCAGGTTTCCACAGTAACAAAATGACTCTAACTCCATAAATTTGGCGCTAGACTGGTCTAGCGCCAAAGTATAAATATGGAGCTAGGTTTGCGCTGGATATGCGTCAAAAGAAATTACGCAAATCCGGCGCAAGCAGAGTATAAATATGGGCCTTAATGTGCAGGTAGGGTGTGATGCTTCCTGTATCATAATATACCTTTTGGCCAGATTCCCAGGCAGCACACACAATTCATTCATGTTCCGCTACAGTGGAATACATACCCGACTAGCACAGGGTGAATTTGGTGATGGCTCCCTACTGAGTAAGAGAATTGCCGACACAATGCATACATTGGGCAGGACTCTGTGTGTCATATGACCTAATGGTGTACCTTTTTATGCCCTCAAGGTGCCCTTGCATATGCCTTATGTCCCTGAAGGCTCACACCATACCTAAATCCAAGCACAAGAAGCAAAACACACTAGAACAGGGCACACAGGACAGCACTCTCCATCATTGAGAGGGCCTTTGGGATCCTGAAGTCCCGCTTCCACTGCCTACACAAGACCGGTGGGGCACTACTATACAGACACTATACATGCTGCAAGATACTTTCCACTTGTGCTATACTGCACAATATTGCAATGAGGAAAGGTCTGTATGACATCCCCATAGAGAAGGAATCTAACTCTGATGACAACTTACCCCAACTACAACTGCAGCAGGAGGGTACATGTGCAGCTGATGGATGTGCACAATGGACAGAGATAACAAACAACTGTTTCTGAGGTAAGATATTACATAACAACATATAAATGAAACATCACACATGAGGTAGTTCTTCGTACACAACTGAGTGACCACCTTTTATTCAGGTGGCTACCACATCATAGCAAGAAAGAATCAACTGCATCATCGTGGATGAAACATTGTAAACAAAAGATGTACAAAGAAAATAAGGTGCTGGATGGACAAAGGCAACACATCTCACTAAGTTACTTGGGAGTCACTTCTTGCATCGCCTTGGTTAAGTGCTTTCTCTGCAGCACTGGCTCATGGGACTGACCACTAGTCAGTTTCAGAGGAATTGCGGCATGAACACCTGGTTGAGAATAGCTCCTGGACAGAAAAGCCACTTAGGCTGAGCCTTCAAGTGGTGTGGGGATGTTGGGGATGCACAGGTTTTAGTACTGGATATTTTCCAAAGCAGTTGTGACCTGCACCAGCCGACACGCAACATCCTGGCAGCAGTGTGCCATGTCCATCTGTATGTTTACTGACCGCCTTGGCAGACTCGATTTTGCAGCTGCCAGCCAGTTGATTGACCTGGTGAAGGTGTCAAAGCAGGCCAGGTACTGCCTGTACTGCTTACGCTGCACACGGAGCCCCTGCTCTATCACTGGTAGCCAGTGCTCCTTCCCCTTTTCCATGATTTGCATGGGCTTTACCATGTGTAGCAGCTGCCTACTGTTGGTGCCTTTTTTTTTATTTGCAGGTGATGTGTGCTGAGTATGGACCTTCTCCAGGCCACCATACATTGGGTGGTGTATTGGACATGTTGGACACTGTCTCTGTGTGCCTTTGCAGTGTCCTGGGCTCTGCTGTTGTGGGGTCCCTGCCATGTGAATGTCCGCCATCACTGTCCCCAAAATCGGGCAATGTGGAGATGGTCGCTCTTCTTCCAGTTGGTATATGTGCAATAGGCTGAGAGGATTTCCTACCACCAAGTGTTCCCCTTGGTCTCCCGATAAAAATGATACCTCACTTGTGGGTGTGTGGGCCTGTGTCAGAGAAGGGCCAAAAACATGTAGAGATTGAGGGGGCACCAAAGTGTGTTTATAAGCACAGATTTTTAAAAACATTTTTAAGCTGTCTCTGCTTTGGGCACCCACACAAGTGAGGTATAATTTTTATTGGAAGGGCTAGGTAAACACTGGGTGGTAGGAGATCTGTGTGAGCATGGTGTTACCACCAAAAATTTGAGGGAAATGTGATTTTGTAGCTAAACTTGAGGTTTGCGGGGTATTCTGGGTAAGAAAACATTGGGGGATCCATGCAAAACATACCTCACGGGACTCCACCAGTTGTCTAGTTTTCAGAAATGTCTTGGTTTGGTACATTTCCCTATATGGCCACCGAGTCCACAACCAAAAACACAGGTACCCCCCTTGCAAAAACAGGTTGTTTTGTGATAGATAGGGCACCAACTACTTTTTTGGTTCCTTTGCCTATGGGGCTGATTCCTGGCATGCATATGAACCTATCCCTGGTGCCTAGTGGGCTTTCTGCCCCTCCTGGCAGTGCATATTGGGTGTAATAATGACCATGGTGCCACCCAGGGGAGCAGAAAGACTGTGCCCATATTTTTTAGGGAGGCATCGGCATGCCCATTCTATGTAGCCCGACCCCTATACACAAAGAAGAAAATAGTCCATGGTGCCTAGCGAGCTTTGGGGCTGCTGTCCATATTTTTCCCCCAGGGGAGCAGAAAGACTGTGCCCATTTTTGGGGGACAGTGGGGTTTTAGCATGCTGTGCCTGCTGCTCGTCAATTCAGTGAAAACTAACAATAGCCTTGGGAGCTGGGAAAGCTCTTTCCCAGCTCCCTAAGCTGTTTTTAGAAAGATAAAATCGTTCTGCTGTAAACAGCAGAGGGATTTGATGATTGTATGCAGAGGTTGTAACATTTAAGTCCTCTGTCCATGACTCCTGGTGCTCATGATGGAACTGTTCGATCATGAGAACTGAAGGGGTTAATGTTTTGCCACAAAATGGTTGTGACTCTGCTGCATGTGTTTGTGACAAGTTTGTGTTGTACACGTTTGGTGTGATCATCAACACTCAGTACTGCATGCTAATGATGTACACTACCACTCCTATGATTCATTGCCTGAGTTTGCCAAGCACCTAGCGTCCTCTCCCTCTTCAGCAGTCATGGTGTTGTTTGCAGATCATTAGTAATACTGGCAGCAGTCATGCAGGGGCACTCCTTGCTTCCAGAAGGTGTCTTAGGCCTCTGACTGGTGACCACATCCTGTAATTATCCTCCACCTGGGCTCTGACATCATCATCCTGCTTCCAGAAGCATTTGGGCCTCCATTTCCAAAGTGTGCTTTCCTATCAGAAAATTGCAATTTTGTGATTTTCTAAATTGCGATTTCCTAATAGCGAATGTGAATCTGTAGGAATCACTATAAGGGAATTGCAGGGTACGTACATCCCAATTTGTGATTCCTAAATACCGATTTCTGCTGCTTCCCTATCACAAATTAAGAATTTCGTACATATTGGCCTTAGTGTTAAAAATCTATAACGCTTGAGTCAGTTTATTCCCCAAATTTGAGGGAAAATGAAAAATTAAGCACACAGACCTTGGATAGAATTGTTTTTTTCTGAAGTTAAAAGCGAAGACCAGGAACCTCTGTCATCGAACTGCACCTCCTAATAAGTAAGGTTCATAACACTGGTGATTCCAAACTCTGGGCCTGATGTCCTTTGGTCTTCGTGGCTCTTGGACCAATTTATTATGCTATGAGACTTTCTAACGTTGGTCTAAGGTCAAGCGATGATATAAAACTCAAGGAGGAATCCAGTAAGAATTTAGAAACCAAAGCAGTTCTAGTTAACAAAATCGCTTCCTCTCCACACATGAGATTAGGATTCAGCTATTTACCATACGAGACAGATCATGGCCTACATTGATTAAATGAGCCTTCAAATGGTTAATGTGCAAAGTAAAAAGAAAAGGAGCCATAATGCACTATTGCCCCACCATTAGTTTCAGCTCAAATTCATCTTTACACGCCCTGTCTACATTATATCTTACTGAGGTGCTCAAATTCATATGTATGTCCACTTCGAAATGAACTATATTCACGTAAATCATCAAGTGCCAAAACGTACTCCTGTTTACCCCATCAAATATGGACGAAAGATCCATGAAAACAGGAGTAGACTATCTCTCTTGGCCACTGTTTACATATTTACAAGTAAATACACACTTAAACATTGCTCATTAGTGCCTTTTCTAATTCTAAATCTATAAACTAAGCCCGAAATAAAGTGATTATTTTCTGCCAGAGCTATTAGTCTAGATAAAATCATTCATCCTAACACTTTGACTGTTGAGTCTATAAGTGAACTTGGCCTATAGCAGCTAGGATCGTTTTTGTCACCTATCTTGAAAACAAAAATTATTATCGAATGTGACCATGATGTGGGAATTAATTCGCGAACAGCGGTATTTAGAGTCTGAAAGAGAAATATTAATTTCTGACGACTTTGTTGTAAGTCAGCCAGATAATGGTTTCAGTGACCTCCTCTAACAGGAAAACAATACCAGAAGAGCCATGTGAGACTGCACCTATACACTGTCACAACTTATTCTGCATTCATCTGTTTACAATATTCAACCCATTTATTTGCTGCAATGTGAGGGCACACAACGCTCCCTTCATCTTTAGAATAGATTGCTACGTTCACTATCAACCAGAACAAGAAACTTTGCTCGAGTACTATCTTGTACTAAGGTGTTCCCAAGCTTCCTTCCTTGGGCGATTATTCCTCTCTTTTAAGACTACTTTGTAGCTTTGGCTACAAGAAGCAAAGACTTGTCCGTCCCTGGGTTTTGCTTGCAGGGCCTGAATTACGTCACATCCTGCCGCAGAACAATTCTTAACAAACCCTATATCGATGAGCTTCAAACCCCTTATGTTGACATATTAGATTTGCATTACTAACGTCACGAATATTCTCTGAGAGACAGACCTCAAATCTTTATCATAGCTGGCAATATGGTCAGATAAGCAAGCCACCAGGGTCACCTTTGGCCCCTTTTCCCCGCCGCTCATAAACAAATGGGGCTCATTTGCCACAACTTACCAGGAGGCATGTTTTTATATCTCTTTCCCTAGCCCAACTCAGGGACAGGTAATAGTGTTTTGGTTGCTATATTCATGCAGAATAACATTATAAGCTAAAATAAGTGAAATGAGAGAAGCTGACACAGAGGTAAAATCAATAGTTGCTGATGCCCCTCTTCCAGAAAAAAGCTCTATATGAGTACAAAAACGACCTCATTCATTCCAACACAATTACAAATTAGAATAAGATAATTTATTTAAAATGTATTCTGCAGAGTGTGTTCGAAATGCAGGAAATTCCACTTCCCAACACTCTTCCATCTAGCAATTATCTATGCACACATTTAAAATCACCTATAAGAATAAAAGTAGTAAAAACTTTAGACTTCTTTCTGAAATGCTCCCAAACATCTTGAAGGCTACAAGCTAATCATAGCTCTTTAGCATGGCATTGGGATTATAAAAATTCAACAACAATACAAGGGTTGATTTAGAAAAAGATAACAGGACTGTTAACAGATAGGGAGACCCAGTAGAATGTAATCTATTTTACAATTTAAACGATGGGCGATTAGATCACACTTATGCCTACCTAAATTAGTAGGAACAGCAGGTGAAAAAAAGGTCAATATATCCACAAATAAAGAATTAGAAGTGGCCCAAATTTCTTGAAGGCAGACAAAGGTAAAACATTTAATACACTTGTTAACCCAAATGACTTAATTAAAAAAAAATTAATGAATGTTTATGTGTTCTAATAATAAATTTAGTAGAAAATGATTAACGTAGAAAAATAATGTGCACGTTTGAAATTGTGACTTCCGAGAATGGCCACCATAATTCACGAAATGTACTTAATGAGTGATTAGCATGGATGAAATATGGAAAATGAATTAAAATTATGTAGTAATATGTCATATTGAGAGTTATAACCTATGTCTTGCAATAATTGTAGGGCTTAAGTTAGCGAGTGTCTTGGCCTAGTATTGCCAGATCTCATGCAGAAAGCTGAATTTCTTAGCATCTAATAGAAATATGCTGACGAAATGAAGTGACCGTGAACTACACATTGTTTTGATAAAATGCTTAACTAGACCTTTTTGTGAGAACCAACGGACACGAGATTATGTTCTCGTAATTGTAACCAATAATGTATAACATGCATGAGATGAACTTTCCCAGGACTCGAACAATGAAGGCACTGACTGGAGAAGAATATGCAACATTTTTGATACCTTACGAGCCGGATGATGAGGACATCGTAAAGCAGACCATTCAATGACATGTGAACTGTCAAATGTTAGAATACATAGATTTGGAATAGTACAACCATTGGGTAGATTAAGTGACCAATTGGAAATTGGGGGATAGTCTGTGTATCAATTGATCACCATCACATCAGACTCTCAGGAGCATGAGCCCAATGACAGAATCTTGAATCTCTTCGAACATCCACGCCTAACCTCCGACATCCGACATCTATTATGAAGTTTTCTCCCTTTGTCACAAGATTATATCAAAGTTGCCCAGACTATCCCCCAAATCCTAATTGGTCAATTAGTCACCATATATGACGCTACTCAGTACATTCAGCTCTTCAAATCTTATACTAATTCTAGTATTACATGATTCTCAAGGTGTCAATTGGTTCACTGTACGTTGTCCTCTTCATCCGGCTTGTCAGGTATAAAAAATGTTGCATGTTCTTCTCCAGTCAGTGTCTCTATTGTTCGAGTCCTGGGAAAGTACAACTCATCTGCTTTACACCGATTTTGATACAAACTATAGTTCCATCAGCTCCTGTCCATCGGTTCATTGCAGAAAATTCTAGCTCAGCAGACTTTATTAACACAAGCAGTTCAGGGTCAGTTCAGCACATTAGCTTCTCTACATTGCATGATTATTCAGCTTCTGCATGAGGCCTGGCAAAAACGAGGCCACAACTTCGGCTACGTTAGCCCTACAATATAATGTAAAACATTTGTTATATATCTCAATATGACATATTACTACATTATTATTACGCACTTTCAACATTTCACATTTCTTTTGTCATTTTTAGTATAATTCGTGAATCTTGGTGACCACTCTCCTTGGGCACATTTTCAAACGTGCACATTCATTTTCTACATTATATGTTTCTACCATTTTCTTTGTTAATCAAAATGCATAGACACTCATTAATATTTCTAATTAACATATCTGCGTCAGCAGCCTCCAAGAAAACCTCACCCTTTTGAGCATCAGTAGTGAAACAGACATATAGGCCCTCATTCTGACCCTGGCGGTCGGTGGAGAGACGGCGGTCGGACCGCGAACAGACCGGCGGTATTAAAAATGGCATTCTGACCGCGGCGGTCCCCGCCGCAACCGACCGCCACTTCTCCACTCCGACCGCCACGGCGGTCATGACCGCCGGGCTGGAGTTTGCGCACTCCGGCCCGGCGGTCGTCCCAAGACCGCCAAGGGTATTATGACCCTGCCTACCGCCGCGGTTTCTTGCGGGCGGGAACCGCCGTGCGAACCATGGCGGTAGGCACTATCGGGGCCAGGGAATTCCTTCCCTGGCACTGATAGGGGTCTCCCCCACCCCCCACTACCCACCCGAGTCCTCCCCCCACACCCTCCACCCCCTTGCCACCCCCCAGAGGTGGTACGAACCCCCTCCCCACCCCCACCCCGACATGCACATACATGCACCCCGACATGCACACACCCCCAACATGCACATATACACACCCCCTACACACACATACACAACGGGGACACATACCCGCACACATACATGCAGACATGCGCACCTGCCGAACAGCACACATTACCCATAGACACAGCAGCACCCCCCGCCCGCATACACGCACTCACACACCCCCTCTACACACTCACACGCACACCCCCATGCACGCCCACATCACACAACACCCCCCACCCCCTCCCCTCACGGACGGTCAACTTACCTTGTGCGTTGGTCCTCCGGGAGGCGACGGGAGCCATGGGGAGGTGACCGCCAACAGAAGACCGCCAACAGAAGACCGCCACACAGAAATGTGGGTCGTAATTCTGTGGGCGGTGTTCTGCTGGCGTGGCGGTGGAGGTTGACCAGTCTCCACTTTCCCGCCGTCCGCCAGTGTGGCTGCTGGCGGTTTTCCGGCGGAACGCTCCCAGCTGTCAGAATGCGCACAGCGGCATACCGCCGCGGTCGGCGGTCTTCACCGCGGCGGTAACTCGGCGGTCTTGCGAAAAGACCGCCAAGGTCAGAATGAGGGCCATAGTGGGCATAGATTAAATCCAGAAGCATTTTACAATTTTCACACAAGGCTTCTTTTAAATCAGACAAGTCATTCATCAAAAATGTATTTGCACCTTTTTGGACATAGGCACTAAAAACAGGCACCTCAGCTGGGCCCTTTTTGGTTGTTCTTTTTTCTGCTTTGCCCCAAGTTCCACTTGGAAGGACGGCAAGATAACTGATACAGAATCCATACTGTGGGGTCGTGAGTAATTAGTCACTATTGATGGGAACCCATCATTATCATGAACTCATACTTCTGTGGTGACCATACGAGGGGGGATAATGCAGATATGTCCTGGGTAAGAGTCAGGCATCTAATCAATCTCGTTGGAGATGACCACCGATGGCCCCTTCAAGAAGACCATAAATTGTAGAATTTTTAGAGTTATTATACAGCTTCTCCACCAGTCTTATGTTTACCCAAAATTGCAAGAGAGGGGACGAAAGGGACAGGAAACCTGCTGGAACTTTAGAGCTTATTGCCCCATCTCCTGTGGCCCAGCTGGATTTTGGGCAATGTAGGCATCCTTAGCCCCACAACAAGACTGTTCAGAGCCTCAGACTGCAGGCACGTTCCGTACAGTACTCACTGAGATTGTAGTGAATCTTGGGATTATAGTTCACCCTTGCCAGTGCTAATGGAACACATTAAGTACCAGAACATGAGCATTCAACTAGGAATGGCAAGGAGTGGCAGCACGCATCACACCTGCTTTTTGAGTTCAGTTTAGAGTGGCTGGATCCTAGTAGGATCCATGCAGCCAAGTCCTGTAGCAGGTTCTGCAGGGCTGGTGCCTCCCTCATGCAGATCAGCGCAGATTGGGACCAGAACATTCATGGATGCCTCCGGCTTAGCCGTTTTTAGTGGGCCTGTTTCCCCTGCCCTCCTGTGGTAGGTAACAATGGAAAACACTGACCATTTCAATGAAGATTCAGAGTGACTTCAGTTTTGCCTCAACCGTCCAACTCCCGTAGCCCACACTAGAGTTTCAAAGCAAAAACAACAATCCTGAATAGAGTTGGAAGATGCACTTGGTAACATTCCATACAAGTTAGTTAACTCAAATATAAAATTGTAATACCATAATAAATATCCTAATACACATATATAGATACAGTTCAACACGTCCCCCCTTATAAACAACACCAGGGAAAAAATAAAGATTACAATACTACACCATAAAAAGCCCAGAACAAGTCAGATAATTTTATAGAGTAATAACTTAAGTAATAAAATAGAGTAGTAAAAATGTCTTCCATTAGAAGGCAATAATTCCCAGATTTCAGAAGGTCTATGGAGGGGTCGCTTTATTTCGGTGGCCGCTGCCAAACTATGTCAATCATTCCCACCCATAGCTCTGGACTTGACTCTTTTCTCTTTTTAAAACACATCGGAAAAGTGTTTTTTTTCTTCCCAGACCCCATTCTCTGAACTACTACAGACTGCTGTGTACTGCCTCCCAAAGTGATTTGATACCTTCTGGTATAGACAACTCTACAAAATTTGATAATATAACATAACATAACATAATGTACAATATTCTTGCAAATAATTTGGGCCTAAGTTTAAGAAAAGTGGTACTGCATTATATGCAGAGCCACTTTTCTTGCTCTTCTTTGTACCCCCCTAACGTCACTATGTGTGCGCCATATAAAACATACGGCACACCATGGCGCAGGTTAAGGACAATAACATCATAGTTTGTGATGCTATTGTACTACATTGCAGGATTAGCGCCAAAACCTTTTGCGCTTATCCTGCAAGGTACATAGGGGCCCATTAAGAATAATAGTGTGCCCGCTTTTAATAGCTGCTCTGTGAAGGCATTAAAAATAGCTGCTAAAAATGGCACAGTGGAATCTCATAGATTCGACTGCGCCATTTTTGCGGACCCCTTCCAAGGGAATGCTCCCCTTACATACATTATGCCTCACATAGGCATAATGTGGCGCAAGGGGTACCAAAGTGGCGCAATGCATGCATTGCGCCACTTTTAAACCTGGTGCTCTGAATTTGGCCTCGTTGAGCCACATTAGCATCATAAAAAAATGATGCTAATTTGGCGCAAGGAGGAGCTAGACCTTCTTAAATCTGGGCCTTTGCTTCTTACAGAGGCAACCACACCTGGTAGTGACTTCACTCCCATCTTCAGAATAAGCATCACATTGTCCTTCGAAAGGAACAGAAGAAGTTGATTTTAAACTGGATGTTACGTTTTGTATTTGTGCCACAGAACCCCAATGCTGTTGATTATGCAAAACAGGAAACAATCAGGTCCAGACAATCTCTTGAGCATAACAGACTTCTGGAAATCATCCTGAGTAATTAAGGGCCAGATGTAGGAAGGATTTTGCGCCTCGCAAACGGCAAAAAACACAGTTTGCGAGGCTCAAAAGCCCTTACGTGATGCAGAAACACATTTTGCGTGTCGGTACCGACTTGCAAAATGTGTTTCCAACTCGCAAATAGGAAGGGGTGTTCCCTTCCCATATGCGATTCGCACCTCGATGTAGAGTTGATTTGTGACCACGAAAGCGGTCGCAAATCAACTCGCAGTTACCATCCACTTGAAGTGGATGGTAACTCATTCGCAAATGGGAAGGGAACCCGATGGGACCCCTTCCCCTTTGTGAATGCTCACAATTTTTTTTTTTTCAGAGCAGGCAGTGGTCCTATGGACCACTGCCTACTCTGAAAAAAACTGAAACAAAAAGGTTTCGGTATTTTTTCTATTTGCAGCTCGTTTTCCTTAAAGGAAAAACGGGCTGCAAAGAGAAAAAAAAAATCTGCTTTATTTAAAAGCAGACTCGGACATGGTGGTCTGCTGTTTCCAGCAGGCCACCATCCCCGTGAGTGCCTAGACTCGCTATGGGGTCGCAAACTGCGACCCACCTCATAAACCATCCTTGGCAGCCACTCAGCAGAGGAACGGGCCTGGTATCCTTTGCCAGAAGTGTATGATCATTCCAAGTGGATGAGCTGCTAGGACAATTTTCGGAGCTGTTCACCGGCCTAGGATGCCTAAAGGCACAGCCAATCCGGCTGCACATCGACAAGGCTGTACACCCGTGGCACTTTGTCATACATGTATCCCATTCCACCTCTGCCCGCTAGTGGAACAGGAGCTGAACAAGCTCGAAAATCAAGGAGTGATTGAGAGAGTGTCCGGATCCACCTTGTGGGTAGCACCCATGGTAATAGCAGAAAAAAAAGAAAAAAAAAAGAAATATTCAGCTGTGCATCGACATGCGCCTCCCTAACAGAGCAATCAAAAGGGAGTGGAAAATAACCCCCGACCATTGATGAGATCATCGCTGACCTGAATGGCTCCAAGTTGTTCTCAAAACTCTACCTCAATGCGGAATACCACCAACTAAACCTGGCAGAGGAGAGTAGGTACATCACTACCTTCTCAACACACCTGGGGCTGATGAGATACAAGCGGTTGAATTTGGGTATCTTGTCGGCCGCAGAAGTATTCCAAGATGCCATTTGCAAAACCCTGTCAGGATTGCAGGGGGTAATGAATGTCAGCAATGACATCTTAATACACTCAACACCAGCCGAAGGACACCATCAACACTTGAGAGCCATCCTCAAGCGACTATGAAAGCACAGCTTACCCGGCACAAATAGAAATGCTCCTTCTTTCAGACGTCAATTGAATTTTTTGGATATGTCTTCAACCAACAAGGAACCAAGGGCGACCCCAGGCAGTGCGAAGCCATCAGACAATCGCCCGCTCCAAAAACAGTGACAGAGGTATGCAGCTTTCTGGGCATGACCACGTACTGTGGTAAATTTATCCCCAACCTTGCCACTCTATCCGAGCCACTGCGAGCCCAGTCAAAGCCTGACACCCCATGGGTGTGGGGCGACCACGAGGAAAAAGCTTCCAGACACCTAAGGAAGCATTGCTGTGCAAAACCACCATGGCCTACTTCGACCCACTAAAGGGAACGGAAATGACAGTTGACCCCAGCCCTGTGGGCCTAGGGGCCGTCCTAACCTAAGATGTTGAACCTGGTCAGTGGGCCCCACTCACTTACACCAGTAGGGCTCCGACCCCAACGGAACACTGCAACGCACAGTAAGAAAAGGAAGCCCTAGCGATCAAATGGGCCTGCGGACAGTTCCACTTGTACCTCCGGGGAAGGCCATTCAGAGTAATTACAGACCACCAACCACTAGTACCTCTATTCAAGGGGATAGCCCCGCACCCACCCCCGGGGATAGAAAGGTGGGCCACCCAGATTAAACACTATGGCATGGAAGTGGTGTACCAGCCTGAATCAAAGAACCCAACTGACTTCCTCTCTCAGCATCCGTCTGAGCAAGCAGGATGGCCAGCAGAAGATAAGGAAGAGACAGAAGCCCACGCGTGAGAACTCGCAATTGGCAGCTGCCCAAAAAACATCAACACAAAAGAAATATCCTCGGCCACCTTTGAAGACACTGTCTTGGCTAGAGCAAAGCAAGCCCTGGATGGAAGCTCATGGAGATTCTTTCTCAAGGACACCCACGGGTAGGCAAGCAGCAAGAGAGACAGGTTGACAAACTATGGAGAGTCTGGGACAAACTCAGTCTGACCCAAAATGGCCTCATCCTACGAGGGAATTGCCTAGTCATCCTGGCAAGTTTGCAACAAAGAGTCACCACACTAGCACATGGAGAGCACCAAGGAACTGCCAAAATGAAGGCATGCATGAGGAAGAAGGTATCGTTCCTGAATCTGGAAGCGGAAGTAGACCACCTGGTGAAGCAATGTATAGCCTGCCAGCTAACCAGCACCCCAGAAACACCAGCACCAATCATAACTGAGGAGCCGTGGTCCAGGATTAGCCTTGACTTTGGACGTTTTCCCGCTGGATGGATCACGCTGGTACTGATCGTCAGTTATTCAACATACCCCATTGTCGAGGTCATCGACTCTACCGCTTTCAGTAACCTCGCCCAGTCCTCGAGAAAACCTTCACCATCTTCAGGTTGCCCAAAGAACTCAGGACAGGCAACGGGCCCCCATTTCAAGGGACCAATTTCCAGGAGTTTCTGGATGACCTGGGGATCAAACACAGTAGAATAACTCCTAGTAGCCCCAAGCGAACAGCGATGTTGAATGCTTCATGCACACGCTCAACAATTACCATGTGGGAAGAAAGCTACCCGGAACTCAACCTACACTGTATCCTAAGAGAATATCAAGGAACCCCCCATTGCACTACAATGCAAGCACTATGGTCCCTTATGCTGGCGGGAGCAAGGAGAGACACCGTGACCACCCATCTCGGGTGGCAGCCCCCTCAATATCACCCTGAGCAGACCCAAACGAGATGACGCAAGAGGGATGATCGGGCAAGTGGGAAAAGGCATGTGTCAACCCGGCACTTGCAAATCGGAGACTGAGAAATCATCAAAGGCCGAAAGCCCAGCTGGAAATTCCACACACAATATGAGCCAGGTGTATAGACTGTCATCGGAGTGGCAGGCACTATGGTGACAGCACAAAAGAGAAGTCAGACAGTGTGCAGAAACATCTTATGGTTTCAGAAGGTAATGTTTGAGGAACCACACACTGAAGAACCACAGCTGATTCACCCTCACAGGGCCTTGTGTCAGAGAGTCTGGAACCCCTGAGCCCAAGGACCAGCGAGTCAGCAAGCGAACCAGGTGCACCACGTTCTCAAGAAGAGGACCAGTTCAAGACCCAAGTGGAAGAGCGCCACTCACAGACTCAGCAATAAAACCACTGGCCCAATCTGCCACCTAGCCAGAGACTGAAAGACTTTGGCCTAGATTTATTTTAAAGTGAAACAGTGCGGTGCTGCACCAAAAAAATAGCAGCGCCGTGCCACTTTAGAAATGCAGAGGTGTGCCACATTTAGAGGAATACGGTGCACCCCTGCGTTTCCCCCTTTGCTGGCGCTGAATTAAGCTACCTAGCACCAATGCAGGCATCCTTGCACCATAGTACAAGGGTGTCTGCGTGGAGGGGATAGATTGTTCATGTACAGGAAGGTGTCCCTTCCTGCACATAAACAATCTATAATGGCGATTTGGCACTTCTATGTGTGCTGCAAAATGCAGCACACATAGAAGTACCAAAGCATCATTTTGAATGATTGTTTATGTGCAGGAAGAGACACACTCCTGCACATAAACATTCGTCCATGGCATTTTGCTTCTTCTATGTGTGCTGCAGAATGCAGCACCCACAGAAAAAAGCAAAAAACAAGGAGGAACAAAAGCATTCCTCCTCGTTTTACCATGCTAACACCAACCCGGGGTGGCGTTAAGTTTTGATGCTGCCTCATGTTTAGGACAACTTTTAAATCTGAGGCAGCTTCAAAAGCAATGGGTGTTGCGGTGGAACACCCACCGCAACACCCATTGCATGCCCGTCTGATACAGAAAACTGCGTTGGAGGGGCCCATATTTACAAGAAGGCACAACGCCTCCGTGTAAATATGGAGCAATGCTTAGCACCACCAGAGCGTCACCAAAAGTGACGCCTCGGTGGCGCTAGGGGGCTCTTAAACATGTCCCTTTGTATGGTGATTATGTTATTAAGTTTGAATAAAGTTGGGTAGGGATGTAATAGCAGGTCGTGCTCTAGTGTCATGCCTGTGTGGGGTTGTGACCATCACCCGGATGCCGAAAATGTACTTCTTCTGGACAGGGGACCAGAGGGCTATAAATAAAAGGGGAGACTGGTGTTCTGGATCAGTTCACCTCCAAATATACTGTGGTGTGCTGCGTGTCATTTCAACGGCGCACACAGGCCTAACTGTACGCTACGCACGAGTGCTACCACAATCTCAAAACTGCAACTTGATGGGTGCTCTCCCCGAGGGGCAGAGTTGTCTATGCTGAGAGATGGTGAACTACCCATCAGGTGATGTCTTCTCCTACATAACTCGGAGCACCGACTGCCAGTCTTTCATATGAAAACATGCTAGAGGTCACCATGTCCAAAGAATTTTGATAGAATATGAACACTGCCGTTCCAGCAGAGACGAGGCTTCCAGTTCTCCTGTCAGATCTTCCACTCGGCTTTCCTTTCTGACAAAGTAGCCTTGTTCTCTTTTCTTCATAATGGAAAAATGAAAGGAAGTTCAAATCAAGTTTCACTTGATTTGAAGAGAGTGAGCCTTTTGGGTCTGGCGGCTCAGTGGGCCAGTGCATTTCCTCCTTGAGTCTGTGTTTCATCACATCGTCACAAGTTTGAGTCCAAGGTTGGCCCACTTTGCCGTTTATCCTTTTGAGGTTGTTAATGAGCTTTATAGTAATAAGCCTTGGTATTCAGTTCCAATGGGTGAATGAGCGTTATACCAATACATATTTTATACTGATGTAGAACAGAAGGTCGCAGCTTGTCTTACTGCCTCAGAGGCATTCCAGCTGCCATCTTTAGGGGTTTGGCATCTGGGACTAGGATTTATATAGAACCGAAATGTTTTGCTGCCTGGACCTTATTTATCAGCCATAACAGGTCAAATAAATTGTTAAAATTCAGTGTACTTTCCCCATTGTGGAACAAACTTAAACACAACATGATAAACATGCTGGCTAGACTAGTCCTTAACGTTTTAAAATCAAAGAAAGATTGATTTGATGTGTTAAAGGAGAATACAAAGAACTTTACAGAACGTTTTGGTCAAACGTCAGTCTGTGACCAATCCAGGACTCAAAAACATGAACAAAAGGGCCGTTGCCATCATATGATTTATACTCCCGCTGAGTTTCCAGAGGTATTGACACACTCACCTGAATTCTGACCACCTCCTACCGTAAACAAACAAGAGCAGCCATTTCAGGGTCAGAAGCAGAGTTTCACTAAATCCTGCTACGGAAGATCTCTTCAACAAACAGGGTGATGCCAGATAGCCCAACTATTGCTCTATCTGGCTCAGTGCAAATGACAAGTTGCGATACATGCTGGGGTTACTTATTAGTAATCCTTGTTACTCTGAGTTATAGTCTTCCTCGTCACACTTATTAACAGTGAGGCTTTACCTCGTTGCATTCTCTCTCTAAAAATGTAATTTACGAAGATACCCTTCTACCATAAATAATGGATTCAAACCACATGAATTTCTGTGATAATCAATATGAATAAAAGTTTGCACATGTGTTTGTATTATATATATATATATATATATATATATATATATATATATATATATATATATATATATATATATATATGTGTGTGTGTGTGTGTTTTATATATATAACATATACTACATCTATAGATATATGTATTTTATATGTATAATTGGGTCATTCGTTAAAAGGATTTACCCAAGCTCTGCAATGTGTATACGATTACAGTTTGTCATCATTGACAGATTTTAAAAAATGGCTTGGGCATATAAAGCACATCCTGTGTTTTTATTTAATAATAAAAATAAATATTTCGCGCATATATTTTCACAAAACCCTTGTTTGTACTATAGATAAAACTCCTGTCCTAAAAGAAGTAGAAAAAGAACCCCCAACCTTAGAAACAAAGTTATTGGGAGTATCCCAAGTAACAGCATTGCAAGTATCCTTCAGAGACACTCCCATGGACGTCAATTCACCAAAATGCCAGCGGTAACGGAAATGATATTACATGCCCTTTGACCTCCACTTTTTCTCACAAACACACACCTATGCACACAAATTCGTACTTATACTCTGTCTCACATAAACACACTATCACCCACAAACGAACACAATAAACATTTAAAAGTATTTTTTACTCACATCACCTGCCATGGTAGGGCATATTCCAGCTAACTGTATTCCGTTTTTGTTACACTAACAGTGAATAATATACTATTATTCGCTTTTAGTGTAACAAAACTGACAGAAAAAAAGACTGTGGAGCCCCAACTGACATTTGTAAAGAGGTGCTGGCACTGTGTTCCTGGCACTGAATTTGCCACCTCTGAGGCCAGGGGTCACAGAGACAGTTCCAGGGGTCGCAACTGCGACTCCAGGTGATCCCTAAATGACGTCCATGGGCACTCCTTTTTAAAAACTGTCCAGAATACTGCAATTTCCCTTTCTGATCTTCGTTGAATTATACTAGCAAGTGAAGTACTTGGTAATTCATACACTAAGGAAATTGTCATACGTGTGTGCTGGAAATAGACAGTGGATAGACGTACATCTTTTCCAGATGTCCCTAAAGTTACAATAAGATAGTGAACATTTTTAATGGAGGCAGTTCTATTTTCATAAATTGCTAAAGCCCTCTGAATATCTAAACCTTATTACTAAATTGCTAATGCCCTCTGAGTATCTAAACAATATTACTTTTCTGCTGCTCAGGAAGAAGAGTCAGAATTACAAACAGGTAGTACAAATCTCGCTCCTCCCCTTTCCTCCCAAAGTCCTGGAAAAGGCCATCAACAGCCATCTCATGGCCTACCTCAAACACAACAATCTGCTTGACCCATTCCAATCCGGCTTGACCAAGACTGCCCTGATCGCAGTAACCGACATCATCAGACAACTCCTAGACCTCGTTGGATCAGAGGCCCTCATCCTCTTCGACCTACCCACAGCATTCAACACTGTCTCCCACCACGCCCTCATCACCAGACGCCACAATATTGGCATACAAGAAAAAGGCCTCAACTGGATCTCCTCCTTCCTCTGTGGTCGACCTCAGAGGATCCGCCTCCCACCCTACATCTCTACCCCCAAAGACATCATCTATGGAATCCCTATGGGCTTCTACCTCAGCCCTACTCTCTTCAGCTCCTACATGCCCCCCTTTCCCGTGTCGCACAAACCACGGACTCCACATCATCTCCCACGCTGATGACACCCAGCTCGTCCTCTCCCTCACTGACGACACCGCCTCCACAGCCTCCATCTTCCAAAAAATTATGTTCAGCTTTGCCGCTTGGATGACGACAAACTGCCTCAAACTAAACTCAGGCAAAACAGACAGCCTCATCTTCGGAAACAAGCCATCTCCCTGAAATGACTTGTGGGGGCCAAGCACCCTTGGCCCCCTTACCACACCCTCCAACCACGCACACAACCTCGGAATCATCCTTCACACCCAGCTCACCATGAAGCAACAGATCACCGTCGTCTCCTCAGCCTTCTTCTTCACCCTCTGCATGCTCTACAAGATCTTCCATTGGATACACTTCTCCCCCAAAATAACAGTCACCCAGGCACTCATCTCTAGCCACCTAGACTACAGGTACACACTCTACGTCAGAACAACTAAGCAGCTCACTAACCACCTTCAAATCATCCAGAACACAGAGGCAAGACTCATCCTCAATCTCCCAAGAGAACTACCATCACCCCACCTCAAGGCTCTCCATTGGCTCCCGTCCAACACAGATGTCTCTTCAAGCTCATCACCCAAGCTTGCAAGGTTCTCCATGACACTGGGCCCGCCTATCTTAACAACTGACTCAATTTCCACCAACCAAACTCCAATCAGCTGCCCTAAACACAGGCCAATGTCCCCCACATCCAGCACGAACGACTCGGAGGCCGCTCCTTCTCCTACTTTCCCGCTAGATCCTGGAACAACCTCCCCTTCCTCCTACGCACATCTCCCTCACTGGAGACCTTCAGAAAGCAACTTGACCACCACCTCCCACCAGGCCAAAACCACAGCACCTCAGCAGCGCATGGAGACCTCAAGGGGTGACAAGTCTGTGCTTTACAAGAACATCCTGACTGATTGATTGAATTCCTGTTGCACATGAAAAGAAATAGCTACGGTTTGGCAAGAAAGTTTGTTCTATCCTTAGAATCACCTAACCAGGAAAAGGACTAATACATGAATCCTGACACAGAACAGCTAAATCATCTACTCATTTACACCCAGATATCGTTGCTACCACAAAAAAAAAAAACACGACGGACAAACATTTTAATGCCACCTTCTCTAAAGTTTAAAAGGGTGTCTCATGTAAAGATGACTAGTGGCAAATCCCATGGAGCCCTTTGGGAATTTATTACTAGTTAATGATTAGCAAAACCCTTTAACAGTCTAGATGCTAACACTGCTAATGTCAGAACGTCCTGACCAATAAAGGCTATAATTGCCACAGTGCTTAATTTGAGTGGTGGTTTCTGGCCCGCGGCACTGGCTCTTATATTTGAGGGCAGGCACGTATTTTTCTGCCTCAAGCATTTACTGCGAGCAAGAGACAGATGGGAAAGACAGAGGAAGAGAAAAACAAAAAAGCGTCACAGAAGGAGAAAACAGAAGGCTTACAAGAGTGAGCTGAAGGGGTAGGGAGTGGCTGCAACTTTATGATTATGCTATCTCAATATTCAGTGCTCGCTTATTTAATTGCAGCAGCCGCATGTTTCAGAGGAGAGCTTTGGGCACCAGCACATTTTTATTTACAAATTAAGCACTGACTGGCCATCTACTGGCTATGCAGGGTTGATACTGCGGGCCTACTGCTAGACCTAGTTCAAACGCATCTCTAATAAAGTGTAGAAATGAAATCTAGATGAGAAACATGCCTAAAACATTTTCCAGTGCCTGGTGTAGCAGGCCTTCTTGAATGCTGAACAGCATGTGCTGCTTCCCTGTATCAACCCTGTTTCGCAAGTCTCACACTCTCAGGCTCCAGACCCCCAAATAAAATCTTCTCAGAGCTTCTTCTTGTGAGGGAGGTTCTCTCGGAGGAGAGACTGAATCAGAAGGACCCACGCCTCAAACACTGACAGACTTAGGAGAAGAGGGAACCAAGGTTTCCTTGGCCAGCAAAGGGCTATCAAAAATATACAAACTTTCTTCTTGACTTTCTGTAACAATCTACACAGGAGAGGAATTGTAGGAAATACATACACTAGACTTCTGAACCATTGAAAAGAAAGCATCCTGATCCCCAGGACTTGCAATAAGGAGTCAAGAAGCAAAAAAAAGCAGTGCATTTGTCTGTGCCATAAAAATACCTTATGTTTCCACTATCCTCTGGAATACATTGGTACACAGTCATGTGTTAGCGTGTCAGACCGTACTAAGTAAACTTACAAGGAGACGCGTATAGGCTGATGAACCTTTTGACTGCCCTTTGAGTAGTTCCTGCCATGTAACCCCGTACCAGTACAAATCATAGCAATAACAATCAATGCCATCAGTAGTGAAAAGGAGTCAGTTATTTCCACATACCATGACCTTGCGCCCATGAATAACAACACCTTTATATGAAAATTAGAATGTTTATTTCCCCATATTAACAATGATAAACATACAGAAACAATACTGGCTTCCCAAAGCACCGAAAGAATCACAATCTAATCAAAGCTTGAGCCACTACACATTCTAAGGTTACAGTACAAATTAGTAGCAAGAATAGCTACGCAAAAGAAATGATATACATTTAGATTCAGCAAAGAGAAGACATCAGTTCTTATCACATATAGCGGGCCTCATCAACTGTGGTTCTATCAAAAGTAGCGGTTGGTACCTAGGAACAAAATCAAATAGGCATAACAATTAGTAACATCGTCTTATACCAGGTCTCAGCATGGTTCAGCAAGCTGTGACAGTCTTTGTCAATAGGACATCAGTTCGGTCAGCAAGACATCAGGATTCAGCATTAGAGTTCAGAAAAACAAATTCTCTTCATGCGGTTCGGAAAGAATAATCACTAGCCTCTCTCCTCCCAGTGCAGTCCGGCTAAGTTAGATTTCATAAAACTACTTCCCACATCCTTATTGGTCAAAATATTGCATGTTTACACTTAGTCCAATGGAAATAAAACCCCAAATCTAAGGTTTTACTAGTACACGGTTCACATGATGATGATTGGCTCCTCTTCTCTTGTTCCCATCGTTTGGCTTGTCAGGTATCAATATTGTTGCAGCTCATACTCCAGTCAGTGCATCCATTGTCTTCTCCTGGGAAGGTCAGTCTTACACCTACTACACTAAACATTGTATCCCTAGCTTAGTACAACATCTTCTAGCAAGCAGTTCTCATGAGTAAGAATTTCAGCCGCGAGCATTTGGTGAGCACAGTGGAAAATCACAACTTAGGGCCTGATTCCAACTTTGGAGGACGGTGTTAAACCGTCCCAAAAGTGACGGATATACCACCTACCGTATTACGAGTTCCATAGGATATAATGGACTCGTAATACGGTAGGTGGTATATCCGCCACTTTTTGGACGGTTTAACACCGTCCTCCAAAGTTGGAATCAGGCCCTTAGTTCTCTAAGCAGCCATTTTATAAGTCGCCTAAGAAATCTAACTTGACATGAGGCCAGGCAACTAGGCTTAAGACCTCGCTAAGTTAAGACCTATGATTAATAAAGCTAATACCTAAAACATAACCTTTAATATGACATATTACAACTTTAATGAAAGATAAGCTCAACATTTTACATTAATAAGCTATTAATAAGTACACTTTGTGAACATTGGGGCCACTCAAGTGGGCGCAACTTCAAATGCATGCATTATTTCTCTAAGTTAATTCGTTTTCTATGCAAATTCAACACTCAGAATACATGAATATTCATTAGTAAAATTCAGTGTTAACACATGTCGTCATCAAAGATCAAAAAATCCTGCTGAGATGATCTGTAGGCCCATTCTTCCTCCCTGGGAGTTGAATTACTTCCAGAGAAATGATGTTGGTTCCTACCGGTGTTAACACATGTTATCATCAAAGATCAAAAAATCCTGCTGAGATGATTTGTAGGCCCATTCTTCCTCCCTGGGAGTTGAATTACTTCCAGAGAAATTAGGTTGGTTCCTACCGGTAAATGCAAGTTTGGAGCTAAAGTGGCAAGGCTGGAAATTCAAGAGCCTCTCTGACAAATCACATGCACTCGAGCAACTTGGTTATCTGAATTCACATTGCCTGATCTTTCACGTCTGGAGAGATTTTCAGGAGGGTTCGAAAGATTGCTGCTAACTCCCTTCAATTGGAAGCCTCTGGGCTACGTCTGGGGAGCATTCCTTTTGTACGGTTACTTTCCCACAGACTGCTCCCAACTCTTGCTGATCGCATCTATTGTAATTACTATTCATTTTAATGTGGCTAATGAAACCCCTATCTACAGATTGTTTGGATGTAGCCATGAGTTCAAATCCTTCTTTAGCTGCTGTGATACTGTGATCCATTTCTCATAATCCTGGTAACATGGATTCCAAAATGTAGAAAGATATTGTCCCAACAGATGAAGGTTAGAACAAGACCAGGTAATGACCTGAAGACAAGCTGCCATTTCTCCCTGAACTGCAAGCTGTTCCCTGGCTGTGGCTTTGTTCTCTTTCAGAAGCATGGAGAGTCTGTTCATTAACTTCTTCCTTCCTTAAATGCAACAGAAAAAACTACCCCAGGTCTGTTTGAAAAATCGAACCTATGTACTGCAGATTTTGAGAACGTTCCAGATGAGATTTCTTGAACTTTATTACAAACAACTATTTGTAAAGAGTATGGCCCTCATTACGAGCCTGGCGGTCTGTGACCGCCAGGCTCGCGGTTGGCGGGAGCACCGCCGACAGCCTGGCGGTGCCCCTTAGGGCATTCTGACCGCGGCGCTTTGGCCGCGGTCAGTGCAGGAAAACCGGCGGTCTCCCGCCGGTTTTCCGCTGCCCGTCAGAATCCTCCAAGGCGGCGCAGCATGCTGCGCCGCCTTGGGGATTCTGACACCCCCTACCGCCATCCTGTTCCTGGCGGTTCGCCCGCCAGGAACAGGATGGCGGTAGGGGGTGTCGCGGGGCCCCTGGGGGCCCCTGCAGTGCCCATGCCAATGGCATGGGCACTGCAGGGGCCCCCGTAAGAGGGCCCCGCTTGTATTTCACTGTCTGCATAGCAGACAGTGAAATACGCGACGGGTGCAGTAGCACCCGTCGCACCTTCCCACTCCGCCGGCTCGATTCCGAGCCGGCGTCCTCGTGGGAAGGTTGTTTCCCGCTGGGCTGGCGGGCGGCCTTAAGGCGGCCGCCCGCCTGCCCAGCGGGAAACTCAGAATGCCGGCCGCGGTCTTCAGACCGCGGTGCGGTATTCCTGCGGCGCAACTTTGGCGGGCGGCCTCCGCCGCCCGTCAAAGTTGTAATGAGGGCCTATGTCTCCATGAGCCTTAGGAAAAGGAAAATTACTTGTCAGTAAATCATTGAGAAGTGGGAGAGTCCGGATTTTTTGTCCATGACGATTCCCACCATTGGAGCCAGACATTTTGTAAACATCCTAGGAGGCAGTGGTAAACTAAAAGGAAGTACCTTGAACTAATAATGTTGTCTTCCTGCACAAAACTGTAGGAGCATTTGGGAATCATGTAACGGTGTGTTTGCTATTAAATGGTTTGTGAACTCATGCATTACATAGTACACCTGTGATAATCGGGTGACTTCTCAACATAACATCACAGTGAGGGGCATATTTATTCTCTGTTTGCGCTTTATGCTATTTCAGCGCAAACTTAACTCCGTCTAGCGTCAAAATAATGGATTTAAAGACATTTTTTGCCTGCGGAAAACTACCTTGCATGAGATGCAAGGTAGGCGTTCCCGGGCAAAAAATGACTCTAAGGCCCATGCCCCTTATTTATCCTCCCATGCAAAAATGGTGCAGGGGAGGGAGGAGGACCCAAATAATGGCACTAAGCTTATTTAACGCCTGGGTCAGGGCAGGCGTTAGGGAACCTGTAGGCCTATTTCCATGGTGGGACACCATGGAATAGGTCCACAGGTGCCCTCCTCAGGCCCCAAGGACACCCAACCCACACCAGAGGGACAGCGGAGGATGGGGGACCCCATCCCAGGTAAGTATAGGTAAGTAGAGGTAAGCGTTTTTGGTTTGTTTTTAAGTGCCATTGGAGGTCCCGAAATGAGCCCGCATGCATGGCACTGGGTGCAATGACCAGGCCCAGGGGACCCTTCTCCCCTGTGCTGGCCATTGGGGTGGTGGGCATGACTCCTGTCTATTCTAAAACAGGAGTCATGTGATATGGTAGGTTTAGCGTCAATAAATGACACTAGGTTAGAGTCATCTTTTTTTATTCTAACCAGCCTAAAGACATTTCTTGGTGCAAAATCCCCTTATCCCATACCACCACCCCCACCCAGCTAATGTAATTCGTCATGACGTTAGCCCATCCTTCGCGCCGGACTGCACCATTCCATAAATAAGATGCCCAGCCAGAATCTTGGAATGGCACTAGCCAGCGGTATACTTTTTGGCGCTAAACTGCGTTAGCGCAGTTTAGCATCAAAAAGTATAAATCAAGGCCTGAGTCTGACTAGTCTATTGCACAATACAGTCACCTTCAATGTTGCAGCTTTTGACTGGCGGTATAACCATCTGATGGTGCTATTAGTCAGTACCTAATGAAAAGATAAGCATACAGGTAGTAATAGTCATAGGGGGTCATTACAACCTCAGCGGTCTTTTAACAAGACTGCCGAGGGACCGCCGTGCGGAAGACCGCCAGTAGTGGTGGTTTGCCGCTCTGCGTATTATGACCGTTGGCTGCCCTCCGTCGTTTTTCCGACGGAGAGCAACAAGCAGCCATACTGGCCGGCGGCGGGGAAGTGGAGGTTGCTCTACCTTCACCGCCATGCCAACAGAACACCGCCCAGCGAATCACGTCCTGTGCCCCCATGGCTCCTGTCCCCTCCCGGCGGATCGACGGAACAGGTAAGTCGATCGTCCGTTAGGGGAGGGGGTGGGGGGGCGTTGTGTGTTGTGTGGGTGCATGGGGGTGTGCGTCTGTGTATGTAGAGGGGGTGTGTGAGTGCGTGTATGCTTGCGGGTGTTGCGTGTTTTGGGAATGAGTGCGTGTATGTCTGTAGGTATGTCTGTATGGATGTGTGCGTGTATGTTTCAATGTGGGTGTGCGTGTCTGACTGTGTGTGTGGATTTTGGCATGTATGTCGGTGTGCGGGTATGTGTGTTGGTGGTGTCTGCATGCGTGTCGGGTGTGTATGTGTAAGGTAATGTCGGCAGTCGGGGTGGGGAGGGGGGCCCTGCCACCATTGGGGGGTGGCAGGGGTAGTGGGGGGTGTAGGGGAGGGAGTCGGGGTTGGGGGTGGGAGGTGGGGGAGACCCCTATCTTTGCCAGGGAAGGAATTCCCTGGCACTGATGGTGCTTACCGCCATGGATTTTATGGCGGTTCCTACCGCTGGAAATCCACGGCGGTAAGGAGGGTCAAAATACCGGCAGCGGTATTGTCACGGCTGCCGGGCTGGAGACCCAGGTCTCCAGCCCAGCGGTCATCTCCGCCCTGGCGGGCGGAACGGAGAAGCGGCGGATGACCATGGCGGTAACCGCCATGGTCATAACACTCAAAAAAAGACCGCCAGCCTGTTGGCGGTCTTACCGCCGCTTTAACACCGTCCGTCAGGGTTGTAATGACCCCCATAATATCTTTCTGTTGAGCATGTTTTTGAAACACAGCATATCTTACTGTCTTTTTACAAGTATGTATTTACTATGTTTTCATATTATCTGCCATGTTAAATTGAACACACTGCATAATACTTATAGCCTACCCCCAAAGAAAATCTTGGACCTGACCTAACTGTCCCATCTGTCCACCAGAGTGCTCTGCTCCTATTTCCTCCATGTAGTGCACAGCAGAACTGTCTAGACAGAGCCACGTATAGACAGTGGTGACCTTTGAAGAGGGATTAGGTAATGAGAATCTTTAGAGACATATATTAGTCAAAAAGTGATTTTTAGTGGCCTTATTCTCAGATTGAAGGACTGTGGAACTGGGTGTATTACCTAATTAAGAGCCTTCCTTTAGGTTTCACTGGAAAAGGTGGTCCTTTGTTTTTTTACAATTTTCTTATTAAAAAATCCCTTTTTCAATTAATTGGTCACAGGACATTATTTATCATGGGCATTTTCCCAGTCTATCGGCAGAGAAGGATGGGCATTTACATATACTCACTGCTCAAAGGCTTACTGTGTATTTAAATAAGGCTGCACACATTTAAATATCTAATGTTGGGATTGTCACCTATAGTTTATTGGGCCAGGGTAAGCACCCTCTACTCTTGACTACCCTGAGCAAAAGGATTCATTTAGCTATTTCTACAGGCTACACAACTAGGGGAATACCTTATCCAAAGACAATGCAAGATAGTTCAACTAGAGGATTTGTAACTTCTTGGGCTTCCTCCAAGGGTGCTTCTTTCAGCTAGTTAGTTTTAAAGCCCTGTGACGCTACTTTCATGAAGCTTGTGTACAGCCTTATTGGGTAAGACGTGGGACATAGACCTAAAAGGAGGAAATGGCCCAGTGTAGGAAAAATCTCCTATTTGTATGGTTACCTCAATTTTGTCTGGACTTATGCTGATTAGTTTTTGATTCTGTACACTGGGGAGCTGCTAACCAGGCTTCAGAGCATGTACTCCGACCCCTAAGACGTGTTGAATTTGGCCACACTCCTGATTGGAATATTTAACTCTCAGAAAAATCCATAGTCTATGGTACTAATATGTTCCCAGGACATGTAAGTTAAATGTCAGTAGTGGCCTGCAGCACATTGTCTCATCACTTGAGTGACCTTGCAAAGCATGCCTCTAGGCCTGCCCGTGCTGCCTAGGTAGGTAGTTTTAAGGCTGCCAATTCAATTTGGCAAAATTAACATTTTGCTAGACCTAAACCTTCCTCTTTATTACTTGCACATTACCCCTAAAGAAGACCCAACAAGCCAACAGGGTAGGCTGCATAGTATTTAAAGAAAAGGGCATATGTACCTATGTTCTGCATGGCATGCAAGTAAAACATCTCCAAAGTCCCATTTTAGTGTGCTAAGGCTGGCTTTCCCATAATAAAAAAACCACGTGTTTACATTATAACACCTTACAATGCATAACTTCAATTTGGGAATTTCTTAAAAACGATTCAAGGACTCATTTGCTGGTAATTGGTAACTCATTTAATAGTGTTTAAAATCCAACTTAATGGCCAAGTTAGTTATTTTACATTAACTATTTTGTAAATAACACTTTTAGAAAGTTGCCATTTTTCTGCCAGAGCCAAATGTGCTTTTCTGCCAGTGTTCACTGTATCCCAGACACTGAATTGCTCCTTGATTAGGTGTGAAGTGGCTTATAGAGCAGAGACAAAGGAAGAGGGGCTGACCTTCTCATGACATGATGACCATTTCAACTGTGCACGAGAACTTAAATAACCTCTAAGGACGCCTACTGTGTCCCAGGCAGATGTAGCTTACAATGGGCCTGTCCCTTTTATTGTTCTGCTAGCCATCCAGGCACCAATCCCAGTCAGACAACGGTCTTGAACTGTTTTTTCGTGACCACAAGGTGGGTTTGCCCATTATTATTATTATTATTTTTTTTTATATCTTCATTTTTCTCTGCGTTTACGCAAAGTAACAAAAATATGAATTGGGCCATAAACTATGAACTGGGCTTCCCATCCAGTCAGAGCTTTGTTGGCTGCTGGCATTTGTAATCAGTGCTACTTCCTGATTGTGTGGGGCGTTCACTTCTTCATCACCAGAATACAGCAGCATTCCTCCTGGAGCCAGTCTCTCCTGTCTGGATTGCGTCCATCAGGTCGTGCTGATGCTAAGCAGGGCAAGGAGGTTTTATTTAATCTCTGCTGCCACTTGGGCTGTCTTGCCTTTCTAATACTTGGCCCTCACGTTCCATGTCCTGATGGTGATGTTCTTGGTCAAAAGCAAGTGGATAGGCTTTGTGGCTTCCAGGGATCTCTGGCTTTCATCACAAGGTGTCATAGTTCTCAGTGAAGGCAATTCCTCTCTCCCCAATGCCGGGACGTCTCATGGTTGACATTTCTGCAGCTAGGATTTTTTGCATGGTGAGATGACTACCCCCATGCATAACCCTCTTAATTTTGCATTCAGGCCTGGGACTTGCCATGGTGGAGATAGCATAAATAAAAGCATTGCATTAAAGCAAATTTGAACTAACCGGGAGGCGATCCTTAACTACATTCATCTTCTCCCATATCTTAGTTAAGATATGCGTTGCTAAATCCTTCAGCCATTGATACAAATCTTAGTGTAATCCGACGTCATGGTTACTAATATCAGACAGTATACTAGACTGACAAAACCCTTGCCAGCAGAGCAGCAAAATGACTCATCAAATAACCCAGACATTTCTTTTTTATATTCTACAAAGTAGCTTTGGATCTGTATGTATTTGAAGAATTCCTCTCATTGAGCAAAAATTAATTTCAATGTTATCTTGGCGAAAAGCAGTATTTCATCCTTAATAAGTATTTGGTCTATTTCTCCAAATGCCTTTCTGATTGCATATTTTGTATGTATGGGTAATTTTTTCCTGTGATGCTGGGTTGTTCCATAAAGCTGTGTAGCCCCTTCCCTTCTGACTTCCAATCTTTTTAGCCATTGTGAACAGCATATACATAATACACCTAGGTGGTCATTATGAGTTTGGTGGGGTTGGACCGCCCCACCAGCGGTGGAGGTGCGACCGCCGTCAGGGTGGCGGTCTTGACCACTGTATTATGACTCAGGTGGGAAAATGGGAGCAAACCAGCCACTTCACTGCTGCTACCGTTAGAGCGGGAGGGTCACCACCACCGCCGATGGCCATTTTCAGGCCGGCAAAAAGGCCCTTCCCGCCCACCGTATTATGACACACCACACCGCCACGATTTCCAAGTTGAGGGAGTGGAAGAATGTGGTGTCGGCGTGCTGTCAGTGGATGCAGGTGCATGCTTTGCCTGCTGATGTTTGGTGGATGGCTGTTGCATGGTTGAGTGGGTGCGTTTCGGTGTACTGGCAGGAGGGGTGAAAACAGTGGGAGAAGACATGCAGCTAGTGTAGATGGATGTTGTGCGGGTGTCTGCAGGTCTGGTGAGTGTGCAGTAAGTGTCTGTGAAAGTTGTCGTGGTGAGTGCGGGTGTGGTGTCTGGGGTGTATGAGTGGATGTCAGCAGCTGTGGTGACTGTGAGAATGGGGGCAGGAGCAGTGACTGAGGGTGCAGAGCATGTGGGTGTGCAAGGTGAGGTGACAGACAGGGAGGAGGGGTGGGCGACATAGTGGGGGAAGTGAATGTTGTTGTGTGTGCACTTGAATGTTGGGTGTTTGGCTGCTTGTTGTGGGACGTGTAGTGCCTGTGTTCCTCTTTGACTTTCTTGTGTGTTGTCTTGGGTGTATGCTTCGCTGTATGTGTGCTTGGGATGGGTGAAGGGAGTGGGGTGCTGGAAGGGGCAGAGGATGCGGGAGGGGGGACAGAAGAACCAGGGACACTGGCTACCGTCAAAGAGGAGGCCTGAGCCTGAAAAAATCTCTGTAGGCCAGACATGGCACCGTGAATGTCTTCCAGGTAGGCATTGCATTGCTGCATCTGGGATGCCAGCCCCTGGATGACATTCACAATGGTTGTCTGCCCTACAGAGATGGTTCTCAGGAGGTCAATAGCCTCCTACTTGAGGGCAGCAGGGCTGACTGGTGCATGGGCAGAGATGCCTGCGGTGAAGGAGACGCCCACCCTCCTGGGTGAGCAGACACGGGCAACTCAGTGGGTAGCTACTGGGATGGCGGTGCTGGTACAGGGGTGGCAGAAGATGTTGTAGATCCGGTGGTCCCAGAAGGGTCCGCCACAACCAGGGAGCTGCCATCGGAGGATCTGTCAGAGTCACTACCTGCATTGGTAGTTGCCTCCCCGTGGTGCTCCCCTCCTCTTCCATCCCACTGGTCCCCTCGGCCTCGGTGGTCTCAGCCTCCTGGGTCCTGTGGGCAGCAGCATCCCCACTCGCCGGTGCCTCTGCTCCTTCGCCAGATGATGCTTATGCACCCAAGGACACAAGACACAAGAACACAGAGAGGGAGGGTCAGAAAAAAGGAAGTCGGCTGTCAATACCTGATTGAAAGGCAAGTTGGCACAAATACACTCACACCCATCCTAGACACTATCCCTCAACATCACCCACTATATTAAGGTAGGTACCTCTGATTGGTCATCTACCTCCCACATTACACTGACCTACCTACAGTTTACTGGCCAACTACTACACCATCCATTCCCTAAATTTTCAAATAGGTTGAGTTGGGCCAACGGAGAGGGATGCAGTCCCACCACAATGTGTTCAGTCTCAGCTGACATACATCAGACCCACTAGCCAACCCATGGGACCTGTTACATGGCAAAATACCCACCGCTTCAAAGCAGAAATCACAATCCCACTGATGGAGAGGGGGACGCCTGCATGGACACACCTGTGTACAACCCAGCCACTACTTGCCCACCACCCTTTTGCACCCAGCTATACTTTACAAAAGGAAATCTGAACGGTGGTGATACTCACCCCCTTGTGGCTGCTGTGTTGCCTTCAAGCGCCCATCGAATGCCAGAAAGTGCCATTGGGGGAGTCAGGGTCCGACGGGCACCCCTTCCTCATTGAGAGCCCATCCCCAGCTGTGCCTCTACGGTCTTCTGTGCCCAGCGTCTCAGGTCCTCCCACCGCTTCCTGCAGTGGGTGCTCCACCAGCTGTAGGCCCCCAGGGTCCGCACTTCTTTGGCGATGGCTCACCAGTATCCCTTCTTCTGGTGGGTGTCTATCTTCATGTAAAACTGTTAGAAATGGGGTCTTTGGTTGGCAGTCAGGTTACCCCCTATCCAAGCAAGGACCCTCACTCTAGTCAGGGTAAAGGAGAATCACCCGCAGTTAACCCCGCTCACCCCTTGGTAGCTTGGCACAAGCAGGCAGGCTTAACTTTGAAGTCTAGGTGTAAAGTATTTGCACCAACACACACAGTATCTCAGTGAAAACACTACAAAATAGCACATCAAAGGTTTAGAAAAATAGAAAATATTTATCTAAACAAAACAAGACCAAAATAACAAAAATCCACGATACACAAATCAAGCTATGAATTAAAAAGCAAGCAAGAGTCTTAAATCCTTGAGAAAACAGTAAAAACACTGTTAGCATTGAAAAGTATCTGTGTAGCGTCAAAATACCATGCACAGGCAAGTGTGCATTGGAAAGAGCTAGCAATGCGTCGATTTCTCACCTGCAAGTGAGATCGTGTGTCATTTCTCCTCCTTCAGTCGCGTCGGCGTACGTAGATTCTTCTCTCTGCAGGAGAGCAATGTGTCGTTTTTCCGCACCCAGTGATGTTGCATCGAAAATCCACCCGAACGGTATCATGAAAACCACGCTGTGTGGGTTGAGACGTTATTAGCCTCCATCAGTGGGTGTTGCGTGTCGTTTCTCCAGCTGCATTTGTCGATCTTCCAGCAGCGGTGCAGGTGGAGCTTCAATTTCAGCCGCGCATCTGGTGGCGCATCATTTCTCAGCCGCATCTCGGAAGGTGCTTCAAAATTTTACCCGCACGGCGGTCTGTGGGTGGATTTTCAGTCTTGGTCTGCAAGCTTCACCTTCCAAGGCCCCAGGAACTGGATAGGGCGCCACTTGGCATGGCAGGAGTCTCAGCAGAGAGCCCAGGTGCTGGCAGGAGAAGTCTTTGATGGCCCTGAGACTTCAACAACAGGAGGCAAGCTCAGGACAAGCCCTTGGAGATTTCTTCACAAGCAGAAACACACAACAAAGTCCAGTCTTTGTCCCCTTGCACAGGCAGAAGCAGCAACTGCAGGATAGCTCCACAAAGCACAGTCACAGGCGGTGCAGCACTTCTCAGTTCTTCAGCTCTTCTCCAGGCAGAGGTTCCTCTTGATTTCCAGAAGTGATCTAATTGTCAAGGGTTTGTGTGCCCTTCTTATACCCAGTTCTGCCTTTGAAGTAGGCCTACTTCAAAGGAAAGTCTCTCTTGTTTGTGAAATCCTGCCTTGCCCAGGCCAGGCTCCAGACTCACACCCGGGGGCTGGAGACTGCATTGTGTGAGGGCAGGCACAGCCCTTTCAGGTGTAAGTGACCACTTCTCCCCTCCCTCCTAGCACAGATAGCTCACAGGATATGCAGGCTATACCCCAACTCCCTTTGTGTTACTGTCTAGAGAGAGGTGCAAATGGCCCAACTGTCAAATTGACCCAGACAGGGAATCCACAAACAGGTAGAGTCACAGAATGGTTTAAGCAAGAAAATGCCCACTTTCTAAAAGTGGCATTTTCAAACACACAGGCCCTCATTCTGACCCTGGCGGTCGGTGATAAAGCGGCGGCCAAGCCGCCAACAGGCCGGCGGTCTAAAATATGCAATTCTGACCCTGGCGGGAACCGCCAACACAGCCCGCCAACTTAACACTCCGACCGCCACGGCGGTACAAACAAACAGCGCGGCGGTTCCCGCCAACAGCCAGGCGGCAGACAATGTACCGCCCACCCTATTACGACCCACCAATCTGCCACCTTTTCCGGGGCGGGAGCACCGCCGATAAGAACACGGCGGAAACAGACTACGAACGGGAAAACGCTCACCTCTACGCACTCCACGCGAGATTCCGGCAGTATGGAACCAGAGTTGCAGGTCATCCCCGCACTCCTATTCCTGCTCATATACCAGGAGCACGCCCGGCGGCGCGGAAGACATCGGTGAGTACTGCACCTACGACACAGGGGAGGGAAAAGATTACCGGCACACACCCACCCACCCACACCCACTACAACACACACATCAATGCATTCCCACAGATCACTGTCACAACCCACAAACCACCCCCCTCCGAAATAATGCAAAGACCAAAAGAAGAGATCATAAACGGGCAGATATATTGAAATATGTACACCAGTAATCCCAATAAATAAATAAACTATGTACAAAATATATACAGCTACTAAATGTAGTCCAACCACTGTCCGTGGATCACAGGGGTCCTGTGCAAAGGGGCAAGGCCCAGTCCCACGACAAGAACTCCACGGAGAGAACACTGCAGGGGCATCAGAAAGAAAATAGGACAGGCACCTCAGGGGGAAGGGAAGGGGGGGCACCTCAGCCACTTGAGTACACGACGCCAGATCCACGAGGGGACTCCATGACCACTGGCCCATCCTGGGGAGAGCAAAGCCACAGTCCATACAGTCCATACAGTGGGTGGCCTGCCCACTGGGCCATCCTGGGGAGAGCAAAGCCACAGTCCAAACAGTCCATACAGTGGGTGGCCTGCCCACTGGGCCATCCTGGGGAGAGCAAAGCCACAGTCCAAACAGTCCATACAGTGGGTGGCCTGCCCACTGGGCCATCCTGGGGAGAGCAAAGCCACAGTCCATACAGTCCATACAGTGGGTGGCCTGCCCACTGGGCCATCCTGGGGAGAGCAAAGCCACAGTCCATACAGTCCATACAGTGGGTGGCCTGCCCACTGGGCCATCCTGGGGAGAGCAAAGCCACAGTCCAAACAGTCCATACAGTGGGTGGCCTGCCCACTGGGCCATCCTGGGGAGAGCAAAGCCACAGTCCAAACAGTCCATACAGTGGGTGGCCTGCCCACTGGGCCATCCTGGGGAGAGCAAAGCCACAGTCCATACAGTCCATACAGTGGGTGGCCTGCCCACTGGGCCATCCTGGGGAGAGCAAAGCCACAGTCCATACAGTCCATACAGTGGGTGGCCTGCCCACTGGGCCATCCTGGGGAGAGCAAAGCCACAGTCCATACAGTCCATACAGTGGGTGGCCTGCCCACTGGGCCATCCTGGGGAGAGCAAAGCCACAGTCCATACAGTCCATAACAGACCCCACTGCCACTGGAGGAGGCAAGTTGGCCAGAGGACATCCTGCAGCCCTGCCCGAGATAGATCCTGCCCTGCCACGTCTGCCAAAGGGCCAGCGGTTCTTGCCTTGAAGGGCCCAGTTCAGCGGTTCCTGAGACGGCGGGGCCCAGTTCAGCGGTTCTTGAGACGGCGGGGCCCAGCGGAGCGGTGCGTGAGACGGCGGGGCCCAGCGGAGCGGTTCTTGAGACGGCGGGGCCCAGCGGAGCGGTGCTTGAGACGGCGGGGCCCAGCGGAGCGGTGCTTGAGACTGCGGGGCCCAGTTCAGCGGTCCTTGCCCTGAAGGGCCCAGTTCAGCGGTTCTTGAGACGGCGGGGCCCAGTTCAGCGGTTCTTGAGACGGCGGGGCCCAGCGGAGCGGTGCGTGAGACAGCGGGGCCCAGCGGAGCGGTTCTTGAGACGGCGGGGCCCAGCGGAGCGGTTCTTGAGACGGCGGGGCCCAGCGGAGCGGTGCTTGAGACGGCGGGGCCCAGCGGAGCGGTGCTTGAGACTGCGGGGCCCAGTTCAGCGGTTCCTGAGACGGCGGGGCCCAGTTCAGCGGTTCTTGAGACGGCGGGGCCCAGCGGAGCGGTTCTTGAGACGGCGGGGCCCAGCGGAGCGGTGCTTGAGACGGCGGGGCCCAGCGGAGCGGTGCTTGAGACTGCGGGGCCCAGTTCAGCGGTCCTTGCCCTGAAGGGCCCAGTTCAGCGGTGCTTGAGACTGCGGGGCCCAGTTCAGCGGTCCTTGCCCTGAAGGGCCCAGTTCAGCGGTTCTTGAGACGGCGGGCCCAGTTCAGCGGTTCTTGAGACGGCGGGGCCCAGTTCAGCGGTCCTTGCCCTGAAGGGCCCAGTTCAGCGGTTCTTGAGACGGCGGCCGGTCTATGGCCAACTGCTAATTGCCTGGTGGTGCCCTCCTGGGCAGCGGGGATGGTGCTCCTTCACTGCCCACCTGGGCTGTGGGTGGTGGGGCCCTCCTGGCCAGCTGGGCTGGGTCCTCCCTGGGCAGCGGCTATGGGGGTGGTGGGCTCTCCCGGGGCAGCTGTGCCGGTTCCTCCCGGGGCAGCGGCTATGGGGGTTGTGGGCTCCTCCTGGGCAGCAGGCCTGCTGCCTGACCTCTCCGACTTGCTGCCCTTGCCCTCCTTAGTCGTGGGCCTGTGGCCCTTTCCTCCCTTTGGAGCTGTGGCTGGTGACTGTCTCTGGGTGGTGTCCTGCGGCGACCCTTCCGCCTTCTGCTCCTCTTCCCAGGGGTGGGCTGGCTGTCCCCTTGCTGCTGGGCGAAGATCCAGACATGCGGGCTGGCGGGCTCCAATACCCCTGCACCCTTGTCAAGGGGGCTGCAGGGCTGGTGGTGGCTGAGGTGCTCTTCTTACCCCGACGAGAAGGAGGGGGGGGCTCAGGGTCAGGAAAGAAGTTAGTAGTGGCGAGGACGAGCTTCTTGGGACAATGGAGAGTGGTAGGTACAGTGGGAATGGGAGTGGAGGGAGAGGATGTGGTTGCAGGTGAGTCACGTTTGCTGTTTTTGGGTGCAGGTGCAGGAGGGATAGGCTGTCGTGAGGTGGATGGCTGTTGGGTGGGTGGGTGGCTGCGTTTGTGTGGTGTGGAAGAGGGGGTGACAGACACAGTGGGAGAGGACACAGGGGACGTGTAAATGGCAGTGGGGGTGGTGACTGCACGTGTGCGGACTGGAGTGGAGGGTGTGCTGGTGATGGAAACACTGGCTGATGGTGAGGTGAATGGAGGTGTGAGTGTAGACGTCACAGGGAGGGAGGAGGGAGACGAGGAGGTGGGGGTCACAGAGGTGGTAGTGACTGTTGGCATGTCTGCATCGGAATGTTGCGTGTGTGAATGTCTGCGTGATCTGTGGTGCTTATGTTTGGATGAGCTTCTCTTGGGTGTTGAGGTGTGTGCAGGCTGGTCTGATGGTGTGGGTGGGACAGGCAGAGGAACAGGAGACTGGGAGGAGGGAGTTAGTAGAGGCAGGCAGGAGACAGGGACAATGGCTGCCGTCAGTGCTGAGGCCAGAGCCTGGAACGATCGCTGATGGGCAGCCTGACCCGAATGAATGCCCTCCAGGTACGCATTGCTGCGATGAACCTCCCTCTCCACCCCCTGGATGGCATTCAAAAGGGTAGTCTGCCCAACAATGAGCGTTCGGAGGAGGTCAATGACCTCCTCACTGAGGGCAGCGGGGGTAACAGGGGCAGGGCCTGAGGTGCCTGGGGCGAAGGAGATGCCCGGCTTCCTGGCAGAGCGGGCACGGGGCGAACGCTGAGGGGCTGCTGGGAGGGCGGACATGGTGCGCTGGGCGGCGGCTGTACCTGTAATGGCGGGGGGCACGGATGGTGCCACCCCCGCAAGGGAGCCCCCTTCCGAGGACGTGTCCGTGTCGCTGCAGGGTCCAGTCGTCCCCGTCGTGGAGCTCCCCTCGCCCTCCGTCTCACTGGTCCAGTCTGACTCTGTGGCATGGCCCTCCTGGGCCATGTGAGATGCAGCTCCCTCCTGCCCCGATGCCACTTCTCCTCCGCCTGATGATGCTGATGCACACAAGCACAGAAAGACAAACAAAAAGGGGGGGGGGGAGAGAAATAAAGGGATATTGAGTACATGGATCTCCGGTACAGTTAGCGGACATGACAGACACAGATGCCCCCTGCACTAAGTTGCGCACTTGGGGTACGCTACGCATTCCGTGGAACATGCCCTACACGCCTAGAGTTGACAACTGCACCCATGGATGACACGGCCCAGGGATGGCTGTACTGACAAACTACTGAGGGTGGTGGCTGGGGACACAGGGGCTTACGGGGGTGCCCAGCCTACAGATATCGCCCTGGCCTAGGGGGACCCCCAGCCCTCCTCCCCCACCCAGACACCTCCACTGCGCGACAACAGAGTAGATAATGCTTGTACTCACCCCCTTGTGTCTGCTGTGCTGCCCTCACGCGCCCATCCAATTCAGGGTAGGCCACCGCCAGGATCCGGAACATCAGGGGGCTCAGTTGACGGCAGGCACCCCGCCTACGTTGGGAGGCCATCCCCAGCAGAGACTCGGCGGTCTTCTTGGTCCCGCGGCGGATGTCCTCCCACCTCTTGCGGCAGTGGGTGCCCCGTCGATGGTGGACCCCCAGGGCCCGGACTTCCTTGGCGATGGCACGCCAAATCCCGATCTTCTCATGGGCGCGGACCTATGTGACACGTACAGGGAGGGAGAAATACCACGTTCAAGTTTCTCAGCATTTTCCTTTCCAGTGGCCCAACGCCCCCCATCCCCGCCAGGCCCCCCGCCATGCCCCCCGCCAGGCCCAACATGCCCCCCATCCCTGCCAGGCCCCCCGCCAGGCCCCCCGCCAGGCCCCCCGCCAGGCCCAACATGCCCCCCATCCCCGCCAGGCCCCCCGCCATGCCCCCGCCAGGCCCAACATGCCCCCCATCCCCGCCAGGCCCCCCGCCAGGCCCAACATGCCCCCCATCCCCGCCAGGCCCCCCGCCATGCCCCCCGCCAGGCCCAACATGCCCCCCATCCCCACCAGGCCCCCCGCCAGGCCCCCCGCCAGGCCCAACATGCCCCCCATCCCCGCCAGGCCCCCCGCCAGGCCCCCCGCCAGGCCCAACATGCCCCCCATCCCCGCCAGGCCCCCCGCCAGGCCCAACATGCCCCCCATCCCCGCCAGGCCCCCCGCCATGCCCCCCGCCAGGCCCAACATGCCCCCCATCCCCGCCAGGCCCCCCGCCAGGCCCCCCGCCAGGCCCAACATGCCCCCCATCCCCACCAGGCCCCCCGCCAGGCCCCCCGCCAGGCCCCCAAGCCAGCCAGTGGCCCCAAATCCAGATTGAATTAAACTCACTTGTTGGTCTGGAGGACCGTAGAGTAGCGCATACTGGGGGAGGACCCCATCCACAAGTTTCTCCAACTCCTCTCCAGTGAAGGCAGGGGCCCTTTCCCCAGGCGCAGCAGCCATTGTCCCTTCCAGACCGAGGTAACAGCAACACTTGCAGTATAGGTCCTCTCCTGTGAAAGTTCAAGTCGCAAGTGGATAAGTAGATAGAAAATGGCGGTCACGTCCGCGGCGGTGCGTACCGCGGCGGTGCGTCCCGCCACCGCCGGCGCCCTTCGCCATTGGCTCCTGAAACCCATAGGCTTCAATGTTAACCAATGCGGCTTCGCGCCGCGGTCTTCGCCCGCCGCCCGCCGCGGTGTGCCACGCCAGCGCATTGACCTCACATCCCATTGTCACACTTCACAGGTCAGGCAGCCGCCATTTCGAGGGTCCACATGGCTCAATTTCAACTGCGTCACACAGGCCTAGGCCTTGCATAGCCACTCAGACACGCCATTCACTGCATAGAGAATCGTTTACTGTGCTAACTGTGAGTACGTACCTGTGGGTTGCTTGACTGTGTGCTCCATGTTGTCCTTCCTAGGCACCGTCCGCTGGGTTGGGCGAGGAGACGGATGAATCCTCCCGTGTACCGACCGCTGGTGGACCTGTCGACAATGGAAGAACGCCACATTATCCTGACCTACCGTCTTAACCGTGCCACTATCCATGAACTGTGTGCCCAGCTGGAGCCCGACCTGATGTCCCCCATCCGCCAACCCACAGGGATTCCCCCTCTGGTGCAGGTCATGTCAGTACTCCATTTCTTGGCAAGTGGGTCATTTCAGACAACCGTGGGAATTGCTTCTGGGATGTCTCAGCCCATGTTTTCGAAGGTGTTATCCAGAGTGTTGTCTGCCCTGATGAAATCCGTGAGGAACTACATCATTTTCCCTGAGGTGGGCGAATTGGCTACAGTGAAGGGTGATTTCTACGCCCTTGGACATATTCCCAACGTAATTGGTGCCATTGATGGGACCCATGTGGCTTTGGTTCCCCCAAGAGACAGGGAGCAGGTGTACAGGAACAGAAAAAATTACCATTCAATGAACATCCAGGTGGTGTGTTTGGCTGACCAGTACATCTCGCATGTAAATGCCAAATTCCCAGGGTCAGTGCATGACGCCTACATCCTCAGGAATAGCAGCATCCCTTACGTGATGGAACAGCTACAGAGACACCGTGTATGGCTAGTGGGGGACTCTGGGTACCCCAACCTGTCGTGGCTACTGACCCCAGTAAGGAATCCCCGGACCAGGGCAGAGGAACGGTACAATGAGGCCCATGGGCGTACTAGGAGGGTGATCTAACGCACCTTTGGCCTCCTAAAGTCCAGGTTTCGGTGCCTGCATATGACAGGTGGATCCCTAATGTACTCACCTAAGAAGGTGTGTCACATCATCGTGGCCTGCTGCATGCTTCACAACCTGGCTTTGCGCCGCCAGGTGCCTTTCCTGCAGGAGGATGGTCGAGACGGTGGTGTTGTGGCAGCGGTGGAACCTGAGGAGAGTGACGAGGAGGAAGACGACGGGGCTGAAACAGACAACAGGGACAGAATCATTGAACAGTACTTCCAATAGGACACAGGTAACATTTCAAAGATAATTTAGTAAATGTTAACTACTCTCCAGCATCTCTGCTGCCTGTCTATTTGCCCCAGTGTATGATGACTGAGTTTTGGCTTTTCCCTCCCTATTTCAGATCTGGGGTCCCCACTACGAGTCCTGTGCTTCGTTTCCCCATGGACTACAGCTTTGTGGCAGCTGTTTGTTGACTTCACCATGTACAAGGACATATTTGCACTGTCATGTCAATTACAATCTATTGAAATCACAGCCAGACTCCAGATATTTTGGTGCAAAATAGGTGTTTATTGAAGTGCTCAAAATGGGATGGGTGGTTTCAAGTGGGTGGGGGCTATGGTGAAGGAATGTCCATGGCAGAGTCCAGAGTAACAGTCACACAGGTGCATTGTCCAGAGGCCTGTGGAGAGATGGAGCATGGGCAGTTAAAGGATGGACAGGGTGACAATGTGGGACAGTGGGATGACATCAGGTGGTATCCATTGCTGGCGGGGGTCTTGACATCCTACTCTGTCTTCTTGCGAGATCTCAGGGCCCTCTTGCGGGGTGGTTCTTCTCCTGCAGGAGGTGGGGGTCTGGTGGGCTGCTGCTGTGCGGGGGCCTCCTGTCCACTAGCGCCGGCGGAGGTGGTTGGCTGTTCTTGGTCCAGGCTAGTGGCAGGGGCCCTTGGGTGTTGTTGAGTGTCCGCCCTGTTGTTGACGAGGTCCTGCAGCAGCCCTACCATGGTAACCAGGGTGGTGTTGATGGCTCTGATGTCCTCCCTGTACCCCCGATAGTGTTCCTCCTGCAGAACCTGGATCTCCTGGAACCGGGCCAGTACCGTCGCCATCGTCTCCTGGGAGCGGTTGTATGCTCCCATGATGGTGGTGAGGACCTCGTGGAGAGTGGGTTCCCTGGGCCTCTCCTCCCCCCCTGTCGCACAGCTGCCCTCCGAGTTCCCCTGTTTCCCTGGGCCTCTGCCCCCTGGCCGGTGTGCCCACTACCACTGCCCCCAGGTCCCTGTTGTTGTTGGGGTGGTGGGTTATCCTGGGTGCCCTGTAGTGGTAGACACACCGCAGATTGACGCGCCCTGGAGACAGAGGCATGGGCCCGCTGGGTGGGAGCTGTGCTGGTGTTCCCAGAGGGGTTTGGGTCTGTAGTGGCCTGGGCCTGTGTGAGGGGAACCGACTGTCCAGAGGTCCCCGATGGTCCGGGCTGGTCATCGGTGTCCAGGTCGACAGAGCTGCTGTCATCGCTGACGGCCTCTTGGGTGGGGGGTGTGGAGAATTCTGGCCCCTCCGCCGCGGTGTGTTGACGGTCGGGTCCTGCAGGGGTATAGAGGTATGGTTATAGTTTCAATGTGTGGCATATGGGTGTATCTGTGGGTTCTCGTGTCCCCAAGTGCTGGCATTCGTGTGTGGGGGCTTTGGTGAGGGTGGCTTGTGGGGGGGATGTGTATATGCATTGGGCATGCTTTGGTGATGGGTGTCCATGCTTAGTGGACGCATGCAGGCCTAGGTTTTGGGATGTGTGGGTTGTGATGGTGAGACATTGGCGGGGAATAGGTGTGCTGTGGGTGGGGGTGAGGATGGTGGTGGGGGTGAGGATGGTGGTGGGGGTGAGGGTGGGGGTGAGGATGGGGGTGGGGGTGAGGGTGGGGTTCGAGGATGGGGGTGAGGGTTGGGGTCTGATTTGGCATGCAGGTGGGGGGGAAGCAGTATTGAAGCTTCAACTTACCAGTATCCATTCCTCCGCCGACTCCTGCGAGGCCGTCAGGATGCAGGATGTTCAAGACTTCCTCCTCCCATGATGTGAATTGTGGGGGTTGAGGTGGGGGTCCTCCGCCAGTCTTCTGCACGGCGATGTTGTGCCTGGATACCATGGAACGCACCTTCCCCCGTAGGTCGTTCCATCGCTTCCTGATGTCTTCCCGATTTCTGGGGTGCTGTCCCACTGCGTTCACCCTGTCGACAATCCTCTGCCATAGCTCCGTCCTCCGGGCAATGCTGGTGTATTGTATCTGTGTGCCGAACAGCTGGGGCTCTACCCGAACGATTTCCTCCACCATGACCCTGAGTTCTTCGTCTGTGAAGCGGGGTTGTCTTTGGGGTGCCATGGGGTGGTGTGTATGATGTGTGGGGTGGAGTATGTGTATTTAAGTGAGTTGAGTGTGGTGGTGTGTGTTGTTTTGTGTGTGGATAGTGTGTGGGTGATGGTGTTGAGTGGCTGTGGCTGTTATTTTTTGGATGCTGGTGTCTCGCTCTTGCCTTCTTTACGAATTTTTTAGCGTAGGGGTTTGTGGGTGATGTGGGTGTGTGTTTTATATTGTATTGTGTGTGTGGGAGTGGTGTGTGTATGTGTATCAGGTGTGTGGGATTCAAATCGTCCAATGTGGCTGAGTTTTGTTCGTTTGTGTGTATTCTGACCGCGGCGGTGTGTCCCGCCAATGGAATACCGCGTTTGAATGACCGCCGCGTGGATTCGTGGGTCGTAATGGGATGGGCGTATTTCTGTTGGCGTGGCGGTGGAGGTTTGGTCACCTCCACCTTTCTGCCGACCGCTGGTCTGGCGGTCTTCGGATTTTCGGAGGTTTGCCTTCTGCGGGTCAGAATGACCGTGGCGGGTTTCCGCGACCGCGGCGGGATTATGGAGGATTTCTGACCGGCGGTAGGCGCCTTTTACCGCCGAGGTCAGAATGACCACCACAATCTCAAAACCAACTTTACTAAAAGATATATTTTTAAATTGTGAGTTCAGAGACCCCAAACTCCACATGTCTATTTGCTCCCAAAGGGTATCTACGCTTTAATTATTTTTAAAGGCAGCCCCCATGTTAACCTATGAGAGAGATAGGCCTTGCAACAGTGAAAAACGAATTTGGCAGTATTTCACTGTCAACACATTAGTATATGTCCTACCTTAAACATACACTGCACCCTGCCATTGGGAGTTCCTAGGGCCTACCATAGGGGTGTCTTACATGTAAGAAAAGGGAAGGTTTTGGCCTGGGTACACTTGCGAAGTCGAATTGGCAGTTTAAAACTGCACACACAGACACTGCATTGACAGGTCTGAGAGATGATTACAGGGCTACTCATGTGGGTGGCACAACCAGTGTTGCAGGCCCACTGGTAGCATTTGATTTACAGGGCCTGGGCACCTCTACTGCACTGTACTAGGGACTTACCAGTAAATCAAATATGGCAATCATGGAAAGCCAATTACATACACATTTTATATAGGAGCACTTGCACTTTAGCACTGGATAGCAGTGGTAAAGTGCCCAAAGTAACAAAAACAGCAAAAACAGAGTCCAGCACAGATCAACAACCTGGGAAACAGAGGCAAAAAGTTATGGGAGACAATGCCAAGGATGCCAAGTCTAACAAACACACAGAGGAAAGTGTAGCTGTGAGTGGAGGGGCACCATTAGCACATGGGATACAATAGCACCTGCAAATTTACCATGCAAAATTACTGTCATCCATGAGCCTACACACATATACCCTGGCACTCTGCACCTATCCATGCCCACATTGTTCACTCATGCGCACAGCCCTCCGATGCATTGGCACACATTCGCAGGACGCATGAATACCACTCACCAGGTCCTCTGGTCGTCCATACAGCTTTGCGTACAGGGGTAGCACCCCGTCCACCATCTTCTCCAACTCACCCGATATGAAGGCCGGGGCCTGTTCCCCTGTAGCCTGCGCCATTCCCAGGACCAGAGTCAGGACACAGCAGCACACGCAGTGGAGAAGTGGCCGTCTTGATGTGTGGGAGTCAAGTGGCATAGGCAACCCAAAATGGTGGGGTAGACCGCAGTGGTGTGCACCGTCACCGCCGATGGTGATCTTGATTGGTCCCTGTTTCCCATAGACAACAATGTTACCAATGAGCAGTTGCACAGTGGTGCACACTACCTACTGTCATGATGACATACGCCAGCGGTATGATGTCACTTCCTACTCTGCACAATCTGTATTACTGGAGGCTGCCATTATATGAACAAAACGTGTACCCAAACAGGACAGGGGCAGTGTTTATGGCACCATTTCATCTACCATCAGGGAGGTGACATGACAAATGTCTATACCCATATCATGGTTGCAAGTATACCTACACTGTTAAATGTCCCTTCCACAGCATTCAGGACACATTGCCCATTTTGGGTTTGGTCCTGCTTCGGATCTGATACTGTGTAGTGTGTGTGGAATACACATGCAATGGATGTGAGAAGTGAATGGTGAGTAATTAGAGCTACATAACATGTATCTACCTTTTTTTCCTCATAGCTTCCGACCCATGTGGAGAGGGAGGGCTCCATCTGTCTACAGACCCCTGGTTGATCTGGCTACCATGGAGGAGCACCACATCATCATCAATTATCGCCTGAACCGTTACACAATCTGTGAGCTGTGTGCCCAATTGAAGCCTGAACTCATGCCTGCAGTAAGAAACCCACATGCTACCCCTCCAACATTGCAAGTACTATCAGTCCTACATTTCTTTGCAACTGGCTCATTTCAGGTGACAGTGGGCGTGGCATCCAGTGTGTCACAGCCAAGGTTCAGCAACATCCTAACTAATTTCTTGCGTGGCTTCTTATGACACATGCAGAGTTACATCCAATGTCCTCAAGCCCTGACCTCACTACTATCAAGTCAAATTATTATGCCATTGCCAACATACCACATGTGATTGGTGCCATAGATGGCACCCACATCCCCCCAGTTTCCCCCAGAGCCTGTGAACAGTTGTACAGGAATCGCAAAAACTACCACTCACTGAATGTGCATTTGGTCTGTCTTGCAGTTCAATATATATCACAGGTGGCTGCACGATTCTCTCGATCTGTCAATGATGCCTACATACTGAGGAACAGCAGTGTGCCACACATGATGACACAACTACAGGGGGAGAGAGCCTGACTAATAGGTGGGTGTGTATGACACAGATTTACAGTCATACATGACTGTCAGCTTGTTTGCATTGCAGTAAAGAGTGTTTTGAACTAACTTTTAGCCCTCTTCCCAGGTGTTTCAGGATATCCAAACATGCTGTGGCTCCTGACACCTGTGAGAAATGGTCGCACAAGAAGATTGATAGTCAACAAGATGGCTCAGTGGCACACAAGGGAGACAGTTCAGGACAGAGTCACTTCTTGGCAGTGGGCTTGGTCTTGGCTACAGAGTCACTGGGTTGTCTGGCTCTCCGGCCACGTTTGCGAGGGATTTCCTAAGCTACAGGGTAAGTGGTTCTAGTGCACTGTGAGTCCTCTGGCAGGGCCATCATTCCACTAGCTGCAGCAGATGTTGATGGCTGGGCTATGTGCTGGCTAGTAGAAGGGGCCTGCTGGTGGGTGGTGGACTCTGGCAAGATGCCAGGCAACATCTGCAGCACCCCTGCAATGGGGGCCATGGTAGCATTTAGTTGTTTCTATTGCTCCATGGCCTCCTGGTGGTGTGACACATGCAGCCTCGGGTTGTCCTGTAAAATAGCCAGGATCTGGCCCATCCTGTCCTGGGAATGGTGGTATGCCCCCAGGACCTCTGATATGGCCTCATGGGCAGCCACATCCCTCCTTGCCCCCCCGAGCCACTGATACCCTCCTACTGGACCTAGCCCCCTGTGCCTGTGACCCCGACACAGGTGGCCAAGTCCCACTTGCACTGGGGCCTTCATCATCCTGCCTGGTGGTGGGTGGTGACTCCAATCCCTGTACAGGTGGGCAGACTGTCCGTGGTCTGGAGACACTGGTGTGGGGACGTTGGGCCACGGGTGATGATGGTGGCTGAATGGTGGGGGTGTCAGTGGTGTCCTGGATGGGGCTTCTGGAGGCTGACTGCCCAGGGCTGTGGGATGGGCCTGGGTATTCCTCTTGGTCCAGACATCCAGATGCACTCTCCTCACTGAGGCCTTCTTCTTCTGGTGGGGGAATTGCACTTCTTGCCATCTCAGGCCGGGTGGCATTGGCTGTGGTACCTGTGTTTCACATCAATGAGAATTTGGTTGCCTGCAATGTGTTATACATTGTGTCTAGTGGGCAATAGTGCAGTGGCAGTGCTGGAGGGGATATGGCATTGACAGTGCTGCTCCTGACTATTTTCATTGTTTTATGTGTGTGTGTTTCATAGTTTTTGCCATTGTCATATTTTTCTCCTGTTTTCTGCCCCCTATGCTGTCATTACCATATCCCTTGCAGCACTAGCCACCTGTTTGTTGTGCTTCCATTACCAGTCACTTGCCTGCAGGGGCCCTTTGGAATAGGTGTGATGCATATTTAGTTAAGGCATTGGTGGTGCATTGTGGGTGATGTAGTGCAGCATATGTTACATGCAAGGGTTGGTGATTGTTCTCACAGGGACGAGTTGTGAGTTGGATGGGGTGTTGTGGGCATGCAAGGATTCTGGGTATTGAGTTATTTGGGATGTCGGATGTGTATGGGATAGGGTGTTTAGTGGCAGTGAGAGGGGTAGGGTGAGACATGCGTTACAGGTGGGATACATGGTAGGGGATAATATATGACTTTCCCGAGTCCAGTCCTCCAGGGAGCCCAGTGAGTCCCTCCGGTTGCAGGATAGCCAAAACCTTCTCCTCCCAGTCGGTGTATTCGGGAGTTGGAGGGCGGGGGGCACCGCCAGTCTTCTGTACTGCAATTTGATGTTGTGATGCCAGGGAACATAAATTCCCTCACAGGTCGTTCCACCTCTTCCTGATGTTGTCCCTTGTGCGTGGATGGTTTCCCACTGCGTTCAACTTGTTGACAATCTTCTGCCATAGCTCCATCCTAATGGCGATGGATGTCTGCTGTACCCGTGCCCCAAACAGCTGCGGGCTCGACCCTGAGTATTTAGTCCACCATTGTCCTTAGCTCCCTGTCAGTGAAGCGGGGGTGCTTAAGGGGTGCCATGGTTGTGATGTGCGTGGTGTTGTGAGGGTGAGTTGGTGGGGGTGGTGTGGTGTGGGGGTGTACTTGTGGGTCCTGGTTGTGGGTGTGTGGTGGTTGTGTAGTTTGTGTTGTTTTGTGTGTGACTTGTGTAATAGGTTTATAGAGTGTGTGAATGGTGTTTGTGTTAATAGCTATGGTGCAATTGGTGTTGCAAGCGATTGTGGGATGTGTGTGTGTGTGTGTGTGTTTTATAGTGGTGTGTGTCGGTGTGTGTGGTGTGTGTATATGTGTCAAAGGTGTGGGGCTTTTGAATAACTCAATGCATGAGGTTGTTGTTGGTGGGTGCCATTACTGTCCACCACCGCTGAATGACAGTAGGGCTGATTGTGGATCAAAATTTGGTAGGCGGATTTTGGATGGCGTGGCGGTGACGGGTTGCTGAGTCCTGCCTTTCTGCCGTCGTTGGCCCTGGTGGTGTGTGCAGTTTGGCAGATTTTTGACCGTTTGCCTTTTTGTACTCATAATACGGTGGAGTGCATTCCGCTGACACTGCCGGTCTTTTGGCAGCCACCAGGACGGCGGTTCAGCGGTGTTTCCCTCCAAACTCATAATGAGGGCCCTAGTGTTTTGAATAGAATCTTCTTAAAAACTAAGGTCTATCAAATTTGGAGACACATCATGGATTCTCCCTCTCACCAACCATTCAAATGACAGCATCAATAAAAAAAACTTGTTTTCACTTACTGGAGATTATATATTTTTAAGCTTTTGAGAAATACAGACGAGGTAATAGCATTCAGATTCTGGCAGGGTCCATCCACCTTTTACCTGCCAATAAGAATAAGGTAATCCATCAATTTAACTTAGTGAAAATTTTAATTTTCTAAGCAATAAGGGAGGCATTTGCACAAAAATAGACAACGGGAAAGGCTACATTTTTCTGGCATACAATGGAGAGTGTGATGTTCTGACTAATCATGCTTCATAATTTAACTTCTATACAGAAAAGAACTGCCCTGCTACGATGATTTCCAAAATATCGAACAGCATCTGTTGTCACCAGTTTTTCAGTTATTATGCTAAACTAAGCTGTGAATAGTTAATTAAAAGTGTTAAATACATTTTCAGAATCCGGTTCTAGGAAAATAGCAACTTTGTTATGTGTAGTTAGATATTGATGTCAGTATTGATTTTTGGGCTAGCAATTATGCTTTCTTCTTTAGAGATATAGGGCCTGATTACTATTTTAGTGGATGGAATACTCCACCACAAACGTAATAGATAGTCCATCCACTATTTTACAAGTTCCATAAGACATAATGACACTTTTAATACAGCGGCCGTTATATCTGTCACATTTGTGGTGGAGTACCCCATCCACCAAGGTCGTAATCATGCCCATAGTGTGATAGGGACTCCTATGAAAAGGATAATCATCAGTGGCGAAAATTGGTACCCATGTCGTGTCCCTCTACCAATTTGCATCTATCAAATAATTTTTCTGTCTACTCTTAGATCCACAAACAACTTCGGATACACAGCTTTAAGCAGCCAGGAGAACTTGTATGAGACCCCCATCTCTTTCAAGACACATGCTAAAAATTGCCACAATTTCTTCTTTGAAGAATCACGTTGTCAGAGAGGTCCTCAGCGTAATCCACTTCCTCCCAAGGGTAATGTAGATTTGTGGCTAATAAATCTCTGGGAATTAGACCTGTTTTATTTCAAGAGGCCAGCTTGTCTATCATTCCTGCTAATCATAAAGAAAGTATTGTCATGAGGATCTTCAAACCAGATTTCAATCAATTATTATATCACAGGGACTTTACTGGGATTCAAAAATACTGCCAACTCTCCCTTTTTGAAAAGAGAGAGGGAATAGCTTTCTTTGCCTAATATTATTAAATACATGGTGAAATTTGAGATCAAAAGATTGGGAAAAAAATGGTGTAGCTCTTTAGTGAGGTCTTGCTCCGAGAGGGCCCTTCGCAAATAGAAGTAATCTAATAGCCCCCAACATCTAGTCGTCAGACAGTGGTTATTTAACGACTGTTGTTCCTATGAAAATAAAAGCAAACGTGAACCCACTTCATTGAGCCATTTTTAAATATCTGATTTGAGGGAACCATTTTTCTTCATACAGATATTGGTTGAAATTTAGAAACAACTCTGCAAATTTTTCAGCACATGTTTCCAGGCACCAGTCTGTCGTCTCAAGTTCATTAATTCTTTGAAACCCGATGAGGGACTTGCTGGAATTTCTTTTCCATGCCATACATTTTCTCGCCTTGTACTCTTTAAAGGTTTTCTGTTTCATGAATGGTAAAATATCCTTTTATTAGGTAGTATTTTGAGAATCTTAACGCTGGGTTAATTCTGTAACATGTTATCGATTTTGGCTCGAAGCAGATTGCCCATACGTTTCTCTAAAATTTAATTATGGGGGTTATTCTAACTTTGGAGGAGGTGTTAATCCGTCCCAAAAGTGACGGAAAAGTGACGGATTTACCACCAGCTGTATTACGAGTCCATTATATCCTATGGAACTCGTAATACGGCTGGTGGTATATCCGTCACTTTACTGTCACTTTTGGGACGGATTAACACTCCTCCAAAGTTAGAATAACCCCCTATGTCTTTCTTGCTCTTCTGTTACTAATCTTTTTCATATAAAAGCACCTTAAAGATAAGCAAACAATCTTTACAGTTCTAGCGCTTGCTGTGCCTTTTTGATATGTGTGCCGATAAACAAGAAATCTGCTTGCAAAAAAAGTCTATCAGCATTAGAATTTCATGTCTTTTATTACTACTTTTATGCATATTGGTGAGTAATTGGACAACACGAGATCCTCCTCCATTTTCACCCCACTCCCTTTATAAATACGAAGGTGCTGGCAAGCATTCTCTTCGGAGGACACTCGCTAGTAAGCAGTGGGTATTAATACCCCCTCCTGTTTTTTAACTCAGACGAGGAAAGAGGAATTCTTTCTCACAATCATCAGCTGTCATGTTGCTGCTTATGAGTTATTCAAATAATTGACATTGTTAGAGTTAGCTATACCTTTCTACAATCCCCTACCCCTCAAACAGGGGTCTCTTCTCTTTTTTTGTAAAAAAAATATATCCATACTTCTTCTGGCTCATTCAGAATGTTGAACTTTACTTCACTTACTTTTAATTAGGCCTGGGCGAAATTTAAATTACACCTTCGTAATGCTTGTAATTTCAGGATTTCATATGCATTTGTTACACAAAATTCCTGGATGTCATTATGCCACTTTGTGTAATGATGCACCATTCTTAGTCAAAACGTGTTCTTTTTTGGCCTTATTTCTTTAGTGCAGAATGCATCCTTGCATTAAAAATTGACAACAGGATGCCTTTCACTCCAAATTATAGTGCTAAGTGACAGATTTGCATTTTGCATAATTATTTGTAATTTTACTGAAATTTTGTGGAATTACACTAAAACAAATTATGCAGATTTCGCACTCCACTACATTTAATCTCAACTGTTGTGCAATCTGGGCTTTTATCCTCAAGCTTCTAAATTTGTGGATTAGTGTTCTTAGACCAGTGCTATATTATGCAGTTTTAAAATATGTGTCTAGGAATATGCGAAATAATTATCCAGCAGTTGCTTTAAACATTCAGTTTAATTTGGCTATTGTAAGAAATTGAGTTATTAATTGAGGAGGATGGAAGCCCTAGCGAAATAATAAACACAATACTTTCTAAGGTGAATCACAAAAAACACTAAATAAACCAGTGCTTAACCCTATGGTAGCTTGGCACAAACCCGTCTTGCTTAACTTAGAGGCAATGTGTAAATTATTAAGGCACCCTTCAAACAGTTGTAAAATCAAAACACAAACAAACAAATCACAAACCAATTTAGAAAAATAGCGCTGAATGTAATAAATAAAATGACAACAAAATGCCAAAAATCCTATCAGCAGAGTTTTTAAAGTTTTAGGTGAAAATATCCCAAAAAATACAAAGCGTCACTCGCAGTTATCTGGTCGTGCTGGACTTGGGTAAAGTCACAAGTTCAGGACAGTGGTGATGGAGTGCGGGTCGGAGACAGAGACCACATTAGTCCTGCTGAAGAATTATCTTCTCAAATCTTGCATGAAGAGTGCTGTGTGTAATGGTGGGGGCCATGAGGAGGAGACTATTGGCCTGAGCAACAGGAAAGTTGTCGCGGACAGCTGTTGCTGTCGCACAAACAGCTGGTAGTTGCTGGAGCTTTGCATTGGCAATCATCATGAACTGTTGCTATCAGCGCAAAATGCAAGACTTGTGTTGTTGGTTCTCACAGATGGTCACTGTCAGCATGAAGAGGAGGTCCTCCTGGAGCTTTGTGTTAATGTGCACTGGGGGCAGTCGATTCTCAGTGCAAAGAAGTCACACTGTCAGCATGAGGAGCCAAAAACTCTGTATCTTCACCTTTTCTTCAGGAGGAGTTCATACAGTTGCCTGCCAATGGTTCAAGACCAGTGAGGTATCTCTTAGGGGTTTGAACCTATCCCAGAAGAGGTCAAGGAGGGTGCATGGATGTCCAAGCATATCCAGTTGGTGCTGGTCAGCTGGAGAGTTGCAGGGAGGCTTGCTGTGTCCTGTAGCTCACACAGGTCAGCCAACTGACCATTAAAATCACTCTGGGCAACATGGGTTCGAGGGAAGCAGGTTCAATCCTTTTTCAGTCAGGGCAGTCTTTCTTCTGAATCTTCCACATGTCCAGGAGTATTTTGATGAGAGGTTTTTGAAGGTCCCAGTGTTATACCTGGTGCCAGCCTCTGTGTGGGGGGAGTGCTCAGACTTACCACCAAAACTAGTTCTGGTCAGTTTTTCCCTTCCCCTGGGTTTGGCTGCAACCTGTCTAGGGTGACACAAGCAAGGCGAACCCTGGTGTGAGGTACCTTTGTGTGCTGCAGGCAGAGCCCCTTGAAGCGTAATCAGGGCAAAGTGCAGCTGCTCCTCAGTCTTCCTGTCAGAAACACCGACCACCCTCACACTTAGGCCCTCATTGTGAACACGGCGGTCGAAACCGCTGTGTTCATGCTGGCGGTCTTCCCAGTGACCGCCAGCTCCCCCAGAACCCTACCGGCCGTATAATGTTTCCGCCCGCCGGCCCAGTGGAATGCCTGGCCGGGACATTGACGGCGGCTCCACATGGAGCCGCCACCAATGCCTCTGTGCGGCGGGTGCAGCTGCACCCGTCGCGCAGACCACTGCCCGTAAATCGGGCAGTGACCTGCGCAATGGGGCACTGCACAGTGGCCCCTGCACTGCCCATGCATCTGGACTTAGACTTTTTTCTGGAAGTCAGATTTCCTCTGTAGAGCAAGGCTGTAGGCTGTAGCCAAAGAGAGTTAGACGTCGTCTGATGCCAGTTAGTGGCCTGCTGAATTGGATTTGCCACTGCAGAGAATGTTGAGGGAGTTGTGGTCAAGTCAGGTCCACTGGCAATGCAATGTCTGCGAGCTTATTTGGCAAGTTGGTCCCAGTTAGTTATCCAGGCAAAAAGGTAGCAAAAAATGTATATGGCCCAGGATTTTAGGTTTAGGCATGAGGAGTACATTCTAACACCAGCTTCTAGTACCTAAGGAATAGCATTTCGGGTTTTGACTTACTCTAATAGATACCACCAGCGGGTCTAGGGCAGGATCAGTTGAAAATGGTCAGCTGGACTCTTCCAGGAAAGTGGTCTTCTTGCAGCTTTTGTGTCCCTGTACCTTAGCAGGAGGCCAGCCAACTGACTCTCGGAGTTTGTTTGTCCAGGGTGAAAGTAGTAGCAGGTCCAGCCCTTAGGGTTCTCCTCACACGACTCAACAGCAGGTGCTGTCATTCTTTTGTCTTCCACAGGCCCAGTAGGGTTCTGTAGATGGTGCCAAGGAGTGCCACATTTATGCCTGACACTAATCTGTGGGTGGGCTGAATCCTGGCCCGTCCTAAACTAATAGACAAACAGTTCCAAGGGATAACCTTATCTACATATTCAGGAGTAACTGTGTGCTGTGCTGCAAACAGTCCCACAGTGTCCTTCCCTACCACAAACCAAGATGACAGAAACTTTCTCCCCTTGTTCAGAACTCATAAGCTTACTCTAGAGATATGGTTAGAGAAATTAGTACTCTTTTATGGTCACTCAAAAAAGGTTCTGGAGGGCAGCCTCTCTAACACTGGGATTGGTCCCTGACGGGGTGAAAGTATAAAGGGGCAGCCTCAGTTGTTAACTACATCTGCTTGTGACATGTTAGGCATATTTGAAGAAAAATAAGTTACTGGGCACTGAACAGAGGGTCAGCTTTCAGGGGAACGGAACACCTTCCCCACCCTAGGCCTTTGTATCAGCTCTAGGAGAAAGTTAACACCTCATCATGGAGCTATTCAGCTCCATGATGACAGTTGAAAGCTCATGCAAATGGACTTCTGGAGGAGTTAGTCAGGCAAACCGTGACTTATTTAAAAGTACCTTTTATAAAATATTTAATGCAATTCCACCTTTACCAATTAATTGGATTTGTTTAACTTGTTTAAAATTTCAAGGAGGAACTGAACTTCTTAGTCTGTCCTTCGGAGGAGATAACATTGTTAAATTTTAAGTTTGAAACCACTAAAGCTTTCCTATGGAACAGCTAACCCTGCTACAGTGAAAATAGCTTTTGGGGACTTTTCACTTTAAGGACATGTTTTTCACTAAACTTCCACACATTCTTCTTTCAAGTATCATTCAACCTGCCTTATTGGGCATTAAGGCTTACTTAGGGGTGACCTATTAATAAATAAAACGAGGGTTTGGTCTGTTAAAATGAGTTATTTAGACAGGTCGAATTTGCAGTTAAAACCTGCACAGCTGAGTTAAAGGTGGCAGGCCTGCAGTCATGTTTTGCATTGTCGCTTTAGTGGTAGCGCAATATGTATGGCAGTTCACTAGTGACATTTAATTTACAGGCCCTGTAGACACTTTATACCATAGAGTAGAACTCATAGGTAAGTCAAATGTGCCAATTACGAGTATAGCCAATTTTAACATGTTTTATGGGTAAGAGCACATGCACTGTTCCCCAGTTAGCCGAGCCTCAGTGTACAGAGTAAAAAAGGAAAACATCAGCATCAATCCAAAGAAATAGGGATGACCATGTAAGAAGGGGCATTTTCTACTGGGTCCACCGGCTTTGACCCTCAGGAAACTAGCGAGAACTAGATGTGAGACAGCTGGCAAATGAGCCCACTTTATGCTCTTCCTGGCACAGCCTCTGGCGCCTCCCTTAGTCCTATAGCCTTCGAGACGTCCCAGTCCTGCTGTCAGCTGCTTCTCCTTGTTGCCAGGAATCAGGTCCTCCCTCCTTACACCACATTCCTTAAACTGTAGTCCTTAGGTGCTCTCTTGACTGCCCATTAGCAGGAATATTGTAAAGTGTTAGGTGTATGGGCGCGCCCCTGTCACAGTTTCGCTCTCTGACAACACTGGAGACAAACAGATTCTCTGCTAGTTATTGAAAGGGCTTTGAGGGCTCATAATGAATTCATTTTTTTCCTTTTTCAGTTTAGTTATATCTGTTTCGTTCACTCAACTCTCTCATTCCACCACTGTTTGCAGAGCTCAAGCAGTGACTTGCTTCTCGCCAACCTAACTGGAGGTCACCTTTTCAAATCTTTCTTTCCTGGGATTGATTCCTTTTGAAAGACATCAAGATATGAGCTGAATGTAGACAAATCAAAAATGTTGTCAGTTAACTTTTTCAAAGTAAATGTTGGCTCTGTATGGTATTTCTTTGAACAATATCAAAGTACACTTTTTGGATTTCAGGTTTTCCAAATCTATACGGGGAACTATTATATATAACCTAGATAATACTTTACTGTATAAAAGAAAGATGGAACCCATTATATTTGTTTGGGTAGGATCATTGAGATTCAAACAAAATGATATTAACTCTAATAGTTTTGTACCCCTATTGATGATTCTGATAATTATTGCAAGAGTCTGTTTAAATAAATTAAGTTACCCCTAACATTTTGAGGGCCTATTAAGAGAGCAGATGATTTAGATAGAGGAGTTCATTTTCCGGATTTGTCTTCTTATCACAGTGCATTTTCTCTTAGATAACCTTCTTTTTTACTGACGGAAAACGATATGAAAACTTGCCAAGTCTGGGTTAGGAAGGAAAAACGTTTCATTGACCTTTTCATTTAAATAATTTATTCAGATAAGTCAAATACCTAATTCTGCATCTTCAACAATACTCAAACGTACACATACTCTCTTGCCAATATTTCAAAAAATGATTGATGCAAAGTTTATAATAAAAGACTAAATAAAAATATAGGTCTGTAGTCTGACCATCCTGGAGACAAAAAGGAATACTTTCATTTCATCAATTATATGAGCATGATGTGGTTATTCTTTTTACTCTGCTTCATGAGACAGGCCAGTGAACTGTGAGATGTGAGATGTACCTCCTTCTCTTCCTCTCTTCTTCCTCTCTGCAGACCGCAGAAGCAATAAAAAATGGTCATGTCCTTAACGTGCATGCTCACAACCCATCCTGCTGCTTCACCTATGCTCTTCCGGGATGGCGAGGGTGACATCAGGTGCTCAGCATTCTGGTGAGGAAGAAGCAAGCCCTTGTGGCAGCTGAAGGCACTGCCCAATGCAGACTGCACCTACACATCTGTGACATCGCTTAGCTGAATTTCCTCTGCAACAATGAAGCGGAGAAATAGTTTGAAGTATGTCTATGTTTAGGGGATTTGAAACACAATACTCATAGACAACTGGAATATACAAAAAGGTGAACCGTGAGCCACATCCCAAACCATCTATATTTTGCACACCATGCAACTTCAGTTTGGATCCAGCCATATGCAGTTCTGTCATGTCCCTGCTCCAATAGGAATAGTCCAGCTGAATTGTCAGGCCAGGTCCGCCCTGAACCAGAACACAAGCACCAAAATCAGGTTCTCACTTATGTTGGGAAATTGGTTATTGGTAAGGGCAGGTAGGTACCTACACCTAGCAACAAGCCACTAACCTCCACCTAGGTACAGTTAGGTCTCAGTAAATTAATCCCAGCTCAACCCTTGGTAGCTTGGCAACGAGCGTCAAGGCTTAACTTAGGAGACAGTGTGTAAAGCATTCAAATATCACAAAACAGTAATTAAATAAAACACAGGAAACAGTTTAAAAATCCAAAACCAATTTATAAAAATAGTTTATATTTTTATCTTTAAAATGACACAAAAACGAATAAAATCGGATAAAGGGAACCGGAGATATGAATTTTTAAAGAATTATTACTTTTCTAGCGCTTAGAAACAAAAAGCGCCAATCGGGTCATCTGGTTGCACCTCGACCGGGGCAAAGTCAAAGTTTCAGGCCGACCGCGGTGGAGCCCTGCTCGGCTACAAGTCGCGGGAGGCCTCGGTTAAAAAGTTACCTTCTGACTTAGTCTTTATTTTGAAGTTTTTCTTCACCGGGACGAACCTGCCAGTTGAATCCGACCTCCTGGAGCCCTTGTCCGGATACGCAATGTGGGTTTCCTCGGTGGTGATTTTTACCTTCGGACTTAGTCTTTTTTTGGAGATGAAAATCCTTCGACCGGGGTAAACCTGGATCTTGATCCAACGTCCGTGGAGCCCTTCTCGGATACGATGGCTGGGAGGTCTCGGTCAACTTTTTACCTTCGGACTTAGGGGGTCATTCTGACCCTGGCGGCCGGTGGCCGCCAGGGCCACCGACCACGGGAGCACCGCCAACAGGCTGGCGGTGCTCCAACGAGCATTCTGACCGCGGCGGTTCAGCCACGGTCAGAAGCGGAAAGTCAGCGGTCTCCCGCTGACTTTCCGCTGCTCGTTTGAATCCTCCATGGCTGCGGAGCGCGCTCCGCAGCCATGAGGATTCTGACCCCCCCTACCGCCATCCTGTTCATGGCGGGAAAGCCGCCATGAACAGGATGGCGGTAGGGGGGGTCGCGGGGCCCCTGGGTGCCCCTGCCGTGCCCATGCCAATGGCATGGGCACGGCAGGGGCCCCCGTAAGAGGGCCCCGCAAGGTATTTCAGTGTCTGCCTTGCAGACACTGAAATACGCGACGGGTGCTACTGCACCCGTCGCACCTTCCCACTCCGCCGGCTCGATTACGAGCCGGCATCCTCGTGGGAAGGGAGTTTTTCCCTGGGCTGGCGGGCGGTCTTTTGGAGACCGCCCGCCAGCCCAGGGAAAAACTCATAATACCATCCGCGGTCTTCTGACCGCGTAGCGGTATTATGGGGGCGGAATTCTGGCGGGCGGCCTCCGCCGCCCGCCAGAATTAGAATCACCCCCTTAGTCTCTTTTCGGATGTTTTTCTTTACCGGGACGAACCACGAAGTCAGGCCGGGTCGCGGTTGAGGCAAGCCGGCTAGAATTTCCGCGGCGGGTCGGTCCCTCTCTGGAGCTTTTTTAAAACATTTTTCAAATCTTCTCCAAACTTCTGGGGCTTCACCCAGATGTTCTTTTAAGGTTCTTTTGGGGTCCACAGCTCACCCCAAGGGTCCAGAAGTTCTGTGATGGTCCTTGGGGGGTGCGGACTTCAACTCCCAGAATGCACCTGGCGCAAACTCCTTTTTGGCCACTGGACAGTGGTCAGCTGGTCACTTTTTCAGGAGTTGGTGCAGGGGACTCTGGATAGCAATTTTTCACCTGTAGCAAACAGGGAATCCCTCCTTGAACCAGTTGAAGCCAGGCAAAGTCCTTCTTGTGGTGAAGCCCAAGTGTGCAGCTGGTGCAGTCCTTCTGAGTGCAGGTTCCAGGTGCAGGCCAGGGGTCCAGCAGGGCAGTCCTTCTTCTCCTTTAGTTCCTTCTTCTTGAAATTTGGTGGGGATCTGAGGTGTGGGTGCAGGTCTGCCAGTTTTATCCTTGCTCCTGGGTGAAAAGCAGGGGGGCCCTGGTTCTCCAATCAGGGACAGGGTCGTCCCCCTGTGATGACCACTTCCTGGGAAGTGTGGCAAAAATCCATCCCAGAAGGCAACAGTCTCTAAAAATCCAACATGGATGAATCTGATTTTTGGAGGTTACATCTGGCTGAGCCCACCCACTGGTGTGGCTAAAAATCATAAACACACCCCTCTCCTGCCCTCTCCTAATCTAATCAAGGGGGCACCTAATTGTCTGGGGTTGCAGGATGTGGGGGTGTTGCTGGGTGCTCCAAATGTCCTTCTCTGCCTTTGAAGACCAGTTTGGCAGCCCTCCCCCTTCCTGCCTCACCATCTGCTGAGGGGAGATTCTCTCCCCCAAGCACATTCCTTTGTGTGAAGCTAGGCCACTTCACACCTCATAAGGCAGCCTGGCAGAAGCTGCTGCAGGCTGGCCAATCAGAGCACAGCAGCAAAAACAATGCAGAGCTGAAATTGGCCACTTTTTAGGTAAAGTCTAAACTTTTTACCTGAACCAGTTATATTAAATCCAACAACTGGAAGTTGTGGGATTTATTACAACAATTAATTTGATACCAAATTCTTGGTATGTAACATTTAAGGAGACTTTAAAATTTAAAATAAAGTCTGCCCATTCTAGCCTATGAAGGCCATTTACTTCAATGAGGGAAAAACGAATTTGGCTGTTTTTACCTCACCAGGGCTTATAAATCTATTTTTATAAAGTCCCTGCTTATAGTTACATGGCACCCAGCCCTAGGGGCACATAGGGCACACCTTAGGGGTGACTTATATGTAAAAATAAGGTAGTTTAAGACTTTGGAAGTACCTTTAATTCCAAAGTCGAATTTGCATATAACTTTAATTTAAAAGCAGCCAGCAAGGCAGGCTTGCTTTTAAAATGACACTGGGCACCTCAGCAGTGCACCTAGGTGTGCACCACCTATGCTGTGGTCCCTAAACCTACATGCCCTACCATATACTAGGGACTTATAGGTAGGTTAACTTAGCCAATTATAATTAGCCTAATTTGCATATCGATTTTACACAGAGCACAGGCCCTGGGACTGGTTAGCAGCACCCAGGGCACAGCCAAGAGTCAGTAACCACCAGTACCTATCCAAAAAGAGTGGGGGTGATCAGGCAAAAAAGGAGGACTTTCCTACACTGCCCCCCCCCAGATGAAAGGTGATGGGTACTAACCTACACCCTGGTAGTCCTCATCAGCTAAGTGGAAAAACCTGGAAAGGCCATCTGCATTGGCATGGGCAGTCCCAGGTCTGTGCTCCACTGTGAAGTCCATCCCCTGTAGGGAAATGGACCACCTTAACAGTTTTGGGTTTTCCCCCCTCATCTGCATCAACCATCTGAGAGGTCTGTGGTCAGTTTGTACACGGAAGTGAGTGCCAAACAAGTAAGGCCTCAACTTCTTCAGGGACCAGACCACAGCAAAGGCCTCCCTCTCAATGGCACTCCATTTTTTCTCTCTAGGGAGTAGTCGCCTGCTGATGAAGGCAACTGGGTGATCATGGCCCTCTTCATTAACTTGTGCTAACACTGCCCCAATCCCTTCCTCTGAAGCATCTGTTTGTACTACAAACTCCTTGCTATAGTCAGGGGCCAGTAACACTTTTGCTGAACACATAGCCTGCTTTAGGGTGTCAAAAGCTTTCTGACACTCTGGGGTCCAAATGACCTTCTTGGGCTGTTTCTTGGAGGTAAGCTCAGTCAGAGGGGCCACTATGGTCCCACAATTCTGAACAAACCTCCTGTAGTACCCAGTCAGGCCAAGAAAGGCCCTGACCTGAGTCTGGGTTTTTGGAGTCTCCCAATCCAGGATAGTCTGGATCTTGGGCTGGAGAGGTTGTACATGGCCTCCACCAACAAGGTGGCCCAGGTACACAACAGAGCTTTGCCCTATCTGGCACTTGCTTGCCTTGATAGTCAGGCCTGCTTGAAGCAGGGCCTGAAGCACTTCCTTCAGGTGGACCAGGTGGTCCTTCCAGGTGGAACTAAATACAGCTATATCATCCAGATAAGCTGCACTAAAAGATTCCAACCCAGATAGGACTCTATTCACCAACCGTTGGAAGGTGGCAGGAGCATTTTTCATGCCAAAGGGCATCACCTTGAACTGAAAGTGGCCCTCTGGTGTGGAAAATGCTGATCTCTCCTTAGCTCTTGGACTTAAGGCAATCTGCCAATATCCTGAGGTCAGATCAAATGTGCTCAGGAATTTGGCAGCCCCCAACCTGTCAATGAGCTCATCAGCTCTAGGTATGGGGTGAGCATCAGTCCTAGTGACTGCGTTTAGACCTCTGTAGTCCACACAGAATCTCAATTCTTTCTTCCCACCTTGGGGATTAGCTTTGGGCACCAGTACCACTGGACTGGACCAAGGACTATCAGAGGGCTCAATTACCTTGAGGTCCAACATCTTAGCCACTTCAGCTTTGATGTTGGCCTTGACCTGGTCAGACAGCCTGTACAGCTTGTTCTTGACAGGTAAGCTGTCACCAGTGTCAACATCATGGACACACCAATTGGTGAGTCCTGGGGTCAGGGAGAACAGACTAGCAAACTGTCCCAAAACTTGCTTACTGTCTTTTTGTTGCTGATCTGTCAATTTGGGAGAGAGTACCTCTCCCTCCACTGACCCATCTTTTGCCTTTGAGGACAGGAGGTCTGGCAGAGGTTCACCCTCCTCCTCCTTCCCTTCATCAGTGACCATTAGCATGGTCATGTCTGCCCTGTCATGGTGGGGTTTCATCCTGTTTACATGCAGGATCCTGTGAGGATTCCTGGGGGTGCCAAGGTCCACCAAGTAGGTGACCTCACCTTTTTTCTCTAGAATTGGATAGGGCCCAGTCCATTTGGCCTGAAGTGCCCTAGGAGCCATAGGCTCCAAAACCCACACCAGCTGTCCTGGGTGATACTCAGGCATGGTAGCCTTTTGATCATGCCAGAGCTTCATGAGCTCCTGGCTGGCCTCCAGGTTTCTGCTTGCCTTCTTCATATACTCAGCCATGCGTGACCGCAGGCCCAGTACATAATCTAGCACATTCTCCTTGGATTCTTTGAGAGGCTTTTCCCAAGACTCTCTCACCAAGCACAATGGGCCTCTTACAGGGTGCCCAAACAGTAACTCAAAGGGGCTGAATCCAACCCCCTTCTGTGGTACCTCTCTGTAGGCAAACAGCAGGCATGGGAGGAGGACATCCCATCTCCTCCTGAGTTTGTCAGACAAACCCATGATCATGCCCTTCAGGGTCTTATTAAATCTTTCCACGAGACCATTGGTCTGTGGGTGATAGGGGGTGGTGAACTTATAAGTAACACCACACTCATCCCACATGGCTTTCAGATAGGCTGACATAAAGTTTGTGCCCCTATCTGAGACCACCTCCTTTGGGAACCCCACTCTGGTGAACATACCAAGTAGGGCCCTAGCCACTGTGGGAGCAGTGACTGTCCGGAGGGGTATTGCCTCAGGGTACCTGGTGGCATGGTCCACAACCACCACAATGTACCTATTACCTGAGGCAGTTGGTGGGTCTAGGGGACCAACAATGCCAATCCCCACCCGCTCAAAGGGAGTCCCAACCACTGGCAGTGGTATCAAGGGAGCCTTTGGCTTGCCTCCTGTCTTGCCACTGGCTTGGCAGGTGACACAGGAGCTGCAAAACTCCCTGACTTTTTCTGACATTTGGGGCCAATAAAAATGGTTGACCAGCCTGTTCCAGGTCTTGGTCTGTCCCAAATGACCAGCTAAGGGGATATCATGGCTTAAGGTAAGGAGGAATTCTCTATACTTCTGGGGGACCACTACTCTCCTAGTAGCCCCTGGTTTGAGGGCCCTTGCCTCAGTGTAGAGAACTCCATCCTCCCAGTAAACCTTGTGGGACCCACTGGTATCCCCTTGTTCTTGCCTGGCAGCAGTCTGCCTCAGGCCCTCAAGAGTGGGACACTCTCTTTGTCCCTGGCACAAATCTTCTCTGGTGGGCCCACCTGCCCCTTGCAGTTCTGCCAAATCAGGCATAGTTTGCAGGGAAAGTGTCCCTCCCTCAGAGTTCAGATCCTCCCCCTCAGGGTTGGATTCTTCCTGACCCTCTGTACTTGTTGGGGCTGGCAATCCAGACCCAGTGCCCTTTCTCTTTTTCTTGGAGGCTTGGCCCATTGTTCCAGGGTCCAAGTGTCCAGCATTTCCCTGTTGTGCTGCCTGTGACCTGGTCACAGCACACACCCATTCAGGGAGGTCCAGCATCTGTGCATGGACCCTTCTCTCCACTTCTGACCATTCAGATGCTTCAAGATCATTTCCCAGCAGACACTCTACTGGGAGGGCAGGAGCTACAGCTACCTTTTTAGGGCCAGTCACACCTCCCCATTCCAGACTCACCATAGCCATGGGATGGAGTTTGGTTCTGCTATCTGCATAAGTCACCTGGTGGAAGACACCAGGTAAGACCTGCTCTGGAGAAACCAGCTTTTCTGTGACCATTGTCACACTGGCTCCTGTATCTCTCAGAGCTTCCACTTCAGTCCCATTGACTTTAGGCCTCTGCCTATACCTCTCCATGATGGGAGGTAAGGTGGCCATAGTTGCAATGTCCACCCCACCCACGGATACTAAGGTGACCTCAATGTACCCTGATTCCACCCCTGGGCCAACTTCCACCCCCAACCCTACACTAGCAATCCCCTGGGATTGCCCACCAGTGGGGGGCTTCTTGGAGCAGATAGCATCTCCTCTTTTATGTCCAGGTTGATGACAATCAAAACACTTGCCGGCCTTAGCAAGCTCCTGAAACCTTCCTGCTTTAGCAGGATCATAATTCTTTCCCTGATACCCTTTCCCTTTAAAAGTGAATTGGCTCGGGGCTCCCCCTCCCTGAGAAGTTTTTGGGGACTCTTGTGAGGACTCTTTGGGCTTTTTATCATCTTTCCCCTGGTTCTTCCCCTGAGAAGAACCATGTCCTCCCTTTTTCTGATCCCCCCCGGGGGGTTTCTGGTTAACCCTAGTTCTTAACCAGTCATCTGCTGCCTCCCCCAGCTCTCTGGGGTTGGTCAACCTAGAGTCTACTAGATACTGGCGGAGCCTCTCTTGGACACAATTAGTTAGAAGGTGCTCCCTCATAATCAAATTGTACAGCCCCTCAAAGGTACTTACCCTGTTGCCCTGTATCCAGCCCTCCAGTGCCTTTACTGAAATGTCCACAAAGTCCACCCAGGACTGGGTGCTTGTCTTTTGGGTGTCCCTAAACTTGAGCCTATACTGCTCTGGGGTCAGACCAAACTTTTTAGTCAAGCAGCTCTTCATACTGGGGTATGAGTCTGCATCCTCCCCACTCATGGTTAGGAGCCTATCCCTCCCAGAGTTGGGAACTAACTCCCAAAGAAGTGAACCCCAGTACTGAGGCTTGACTTTCCTCATCTGGAGGGCCCTCTCAAAGGCCCCCAGCCACTTATCTATGTCATCCCCCTCTACATAGGCAGGAACCACCCCTTTGGGTAATCTGGGGGAAAAACTCCAACCCAGGGACACCTCAGCTTCTTTCTCGCTGCCACCATCTCTTTTCTTTTTGCTTGCCCACTTTTTCTTTTCTAGGGCCAGCTTCTCTGCTTCCAAAGCTATGTATGCTAGCTGGGTCTCCAGCTCTCTTTCTCTGATGGATGGGTTCTCTCCTCCTGAAAGGACCCCCTTCCTACCACTAGCTTTGAGTCTGCCCCTAGTGACTGTATCTACTGAGGACCGTTCTTCCTCATCCTCACTTGGGCTCAGATGCCTTCCCTCCCCTGAGAGGTTAGAGTTAGCATCCTCCCCTTTTTCTTCCTCCTCTGGAGCTTCCTCTCTGCCTAGCTCTTGGGCCTCAGCCCATGCTGTCAGGGATTTTATCAGGATTTGCTTCCTGAGATCAGTGGTTGCAGGCAACCCTCTTTCAATACACATCCCCCTAAGCTGGACTACTGTCAGTGTGGGTAGGCTAGCCAGATCAAGCTCCATGGTTCCCTAGTTTTGTGTCAACAAAAACTTTTTGCAAAAATTGGAAACAAAAATTTAGAAAAATTACAAAAATTCAATAATTGAAATTAATCCAAATTAATAAAAAAAAAAAAAGATTTGCACTAAGACAATTTAAAGGATTTTTAATTTGTTTTACTTAAAACTGTAACGTGATACTGAACACAAGTACAGGATCCCACCGCTGCCACCAAAAATGTTGGAAAATGGGTTATTGGTAAGGGCAGGTAGGTACCTACACCTAGCAACAAGCCACTAACCTCCACCTAGGTACAATTAGGTCTCAGTAAATTAATCCCAGCTCAACCCTTGGTAGCTTGGCAACGAGCGTCAAGGCTTAACTTAGGAGACAGTGTGTAAAGCATTCAAATATCACAAAACAGTAATTAAATAAAACACAGGAAACAGTTTAAAAATCCAAAACCAATTTATAAAAATAGTTTATATTTTTATCTTTAAAATGACACAAAAACGAATAAAATCGGATAAAGGGAACCGGAGATATGAATTTTTAAAGAATTATTACTTTTCTAGCGCTTAGAAACAAAAAGCGCCAATCGGGTCATCTGGTTGCACCTCGACCGGGGCAAAGTCAAAGTTTCAGGCCGACCGCGATGGAGCCCTGCTCGGCTACAAGTCGCGGGAGGCCTCGGTTAAAAAGTTACCTTCTGACTTAATCTTTATTTTGAAGTTTTTCTTCACCGGGACGAACCTGGCAGTTGAATCCGACCTACTGGAGCCCTTGTCCGGATACGCGATGTGGGTTTCCTCGGTGGTGATTTTTACCTTTGGACTTAGTCGTTTTTTCGAGATGAAAATCCTTCGACCAGGGTAAACCTGGATCTTGATCCGACGTCCGCGGAGCCCTTCTCGGATACGATGGCTGGGAGGTCCCGGTCAACTTTTTACCTTCGGACTTAGTCTCTTTTTCGGATGTTTTTCTTTACCGGGACGAACCACGAAGTCAGGCCGGGTCGCAGTTGAGGCAAGCCGGCTAGAATTTCCGCGGCGGGTCGGTCCCTCTCTGGAGCTTTTTTACAACATATTTCAAATCTTCTCCAAACTTCTGGGGCTTCACCCAGATGTTCTTTTAAGGTTCTTTTGGGGTCCACAGCTCACCCCAAGGGTCCAGAAGTTCTGTGATGGTCCTTGGGGGGTGCGGACTTCAACTCCCAGAATGCACCTGGCGCAAACTCCTTTTTGGCCACTGGACAGTGGTCAGCTGGTCACTTTTTCAGGAGTTGGTGCAGGGGACTCTGGATAGCAATTTTTCACCTGTAGCAAACAGGGAGTCCCTCCTTGAACCAGTTGAAGCCAGGCAAAGTCCTTCTTGTGGTGAAGCCCAAGTGTGCAGCTGGTGCAGTCCTTCTGAGTGCAGGTTCCAGGTGCAGGCCAGGGGTCCAGCAGGCCAGTCCTTCTTCTCCTTTAGTTCCTTCTTCTTGAAATTTGGTGGGGATCTGAGGTGTGGGTGCAGGTCTGCCAGTTTTATCCTTGCTCCTGGGTGAAAAGCAGGGGGGCCCTGGTTCTCCAATCAGGGACAGGGTCGTCCCCCTGTGATGACCACTTCCTGGGAAGTGTGGCAAAAATCCATCCCAGAAGGCAACAGTCTCTAAAAATCCAACATGGATGAATCAGATTTTTGGAGGTTACATCTGGCTGAGCCCACCCACTGGTGTGGCTAAAAATCATAAACACACCCCTCTCCTGCCCTCTCCTAATCTAATCAAGGGGGCACCTAATTGTCTGGGGTTGCAGGATGTGGGGGTGTTGCTGGGTGCTCCAAATGTCCTTCTCTGCCTTTGAAGACCAGTTTGGCAGCCCTCCCCCTTCCTGCCTCACCATCTGCTGAGGGGAGATTCTCTCCCCCAAGCACATTCCTTTGTGTGAAGCTAGGCCACTTCACACCTCATCAAGGCAGCCTGGCAGAAGCTGCTGCAGGCTGGCCAATCAGAGCACAGCAGCAAAAACAATGCAGAGCTGAAATTGGCAACTTTTTAGGTAAAGTCTAAACTTTTTACCTGAACAAGTTATATTAAATCCAACAACTGGAAGTTGTGGGATTTATTACAACAATTAATTTGATACCAAATTATTGGTACGTAACATTTAAGGAGACTTTAAAATTTAAAATAAAGTCTGCCCATTCTAGCCTATGAAGGCCATTTACTTCAATGAGGGAAAAACGAATTTGGCTGTTTTTACCTCACCAGGGCTTATAAATCTATTTTTATAAAGTCCCTGCTTATAGTTACATGGCACCCAGCCCTAGGGGCACATAGGGCACACCTTAGGGGAGACTTATATGTAAAAATAAGGTAGTTTAAGACTTTGGAAGTACCTTTAATTCCAAAGTCGAATTTGCATATAACTTTAATTTAAAAGCAGCCAGCAAGGCAGGCTTGCTTTTAAAATGACACTGGGCACCTCAGCAGTGCACCTAGGTGTGCACCACCTATGCTGTGGTCCCTAAACCTACATGCCCTACCATATACTAGGGACTTATAGGTAGGTTAACTTAGCCAATTATAATTAGCCTAATTTGCATATCGATTTTACACAGAGCACAGGCCCTGGGACTGGTTAGCAGTACCCAGGGCACAGCCAAGAGTCAGTAACCACCAGTACCTATCCAAAAAGAGTGGGGGTGATCAGGCAAAAAAGGAGGACTTTCCTACATTTGGGCTCAACTATCATATATCGCTTGGTTACAGTGGCACACTGTGCATAGGACCTATATCTGTGCATATCAGTCTCACTCTGGGTGTTGCACTGAAATATACAAAAAGTGATGGTTGGAATGCTTACACTTCAGCCACTGATAATTACTCTGGGCCGATCCCAATTGTCATTATTTTGCACACCACGCCACGCCCTACTACAGGACTCAGTGTACCTGGATAAAGATGGTAAATGCGTTAATGTGTGTGGGTATGCACAATAGCCTCAAATTTGGGGAACCAGTCTTAGATGTCTGGCAGGTAGACTTGGAGAAGATTGAGAATAATGTTTCAGATGATGATGTTATCCAAATGCCAAGAAGAAGAGGAAGATCTTTAAGGATTTCCAGAATTTGCTGCAATCCTGTTCCAATCTGAGGTGAAAAGGTAGGGCATTCTACAGTGAGGTACCTTGCTGAACAGCCATATATTTTATATATGAATCGGTGTGGTGTGGTATCAGCAGCCTTTTATCGTGTATCTTAGAGACCAGGATAGCTGGTAGGGAGCAAATGGCTCGTGACATGATTTCAGTATGAATATTTATGGCCTTGTCGATTTGAACACAATATTGGAACATGTTCCTTTCCTGAAAGGGGAGCCAATGGAGCGACTGGACAGTAGGGGCAACATGAGTGTGTCATTTGAGGTTGTAAACCAGCTGAGCTGCAAAGTTCTGAACTTGCTGCAGTTTCTTAAGGGGTGTGGTAGGAAGGCAGATGTAGAGGCCATTGCAATAGTCAAAACAGGACATGGCCACTGCTTGGTTCAGGGCATTTTTTTTTGTGATTTGTAGAAGAAACACAAGATACCTTTCAGTGACAGAGGTGAAAAGAAGCATTTCCTCAAACCACAACTTTTATCTGTGGAGCAAACGAGAGATCACTATAAAAGATAACTCTCAGATTGCATGCTTGCTTCACCAGGATTAGCGGGGAAGCCCAATTCAGATGACCAGGTGAAGGGTAGTGGGGGGCTGATCAAACCAAATAACACAATTTCAGATTTATCCCCATTGAGGCATAGGCAATTATTTTGCATATACTAGTGAATGTGTCAGAGACCTTGGGAGACTATGAGAGAATTTCTGGGATTGCCTTCAAGCTTCAAGCAGAGTGCTGTCCTCATCGTTATGGTACTCAATCTTGGAGTTAGCCAAAGGGGTCATATGTATGTTGAATAATACAGGAGACAATGCTGACCATGGGAAATACCACAGACTCTGTCAGCTGTACTTGGCAAGAATGGGCCCAGTTTTACTTGATGCGTGCAATTGTGAAAGGAAGGAAAACCATACAAGGGATATGCTTTCCTATCGCTCCAATGCCTGCTGATGTTGCCAGTCTCATTACGAACACATTGTGGTATCTTATATTGAATGTGGCTGAAAGGCCAATTAATATCAGTGCACAAGCGAGGCCAAGGTCTCATGCTGATAGGAGTTTCTCTGTAATGATTTAGACTGTGGATGCAGTGTTTGTTTTGGCCTGAACTCTGATTAGAATTCCCAGAGGAGGCCATTGGACTTATTGTAGTGTTACAAAAATCAGACATCACCAAATGAACAAGCACGTAATAACTGATGAGAACTATCACACCCTGCTGGAAAATTTGAGGACTTTAAACTATTCCTCCACCTCAGGTTCCAAAAATCTATAAACTCTGGTTGCTTCTTTACATATCAGAATGACATGTATATAGTGGATGAATAGTAAAAATGCCCATCCCAGCAGATCTCTCCACTTCTCTCCGTCCCAAGCCATGCCAGCTCAGGACCACAGCTATACACAAAGTCTCAGATTGGACAACCCAGTGCAGTAACCTGCTAACCAGACTACAATCACAAGAAACACCATAAAGGGACCTACAGAGCTGTTCAAAACTGCCAACACGCTGAAAAACGTAAACTGGGCATTTGCCTCTCACACATCATCATCCACTTCAATGGTATGAGCTGTGTCCCATAACATGATAAACGTACCTCGGTGGGCCTCACTTAGAACATGGAAACACTTCCCACATAGGATCACAAAATAAAGACAACAACATTCCAACCACAGCCACTATATGGGTAGCTTGCTACACACATAGAGAAGCACTTCAGTGCACCAAAGAGGAGTAGTAAGTTCTGTATAAATGCTGCTATACTGTACAATACAATACAGTTAGCTGGAGACTCATTTTTAAAGTACTTTGGTGACACAGAGGGGGTCAGAGATGGGTCTGTAATTTTCCGGGATATTCAGATCCAACAAGGGTTTCTTTAGGATTGGGGTTATGATGGCAGGCATGAAAGGCTGAGTGATGTCCCCCTGGGCACGGAGTAGTTTATGAGAAATGTGAGGATAGGTGTTAGAGCTGTAAGGCCAATGTGAAGACTTTAATGTTGGCTATATTCCAAGGAGGTGAGGACGTTGCTCACTTTGGATTCTGTGACAGGCACAAACTCATTTAGGGTACAGGTGACTTTCGGGTGGATAACAGGATGGCAATGCTCAGTGAGTGGTTTTACTGAATTATCAGTTTTAGTTCTCAGGGTATGGATTTTGTTGGTGAAGAATGACATGAGATTATTACAGTGATCATGCTAGGGGGCTATGGAATTGTTGTGTTTGCCGACAGAGACTATCTCCTTATAGATGCAGAACAGTTCCTTGGTAGGACTGGTGCAAGTTGTTTGTGAACTAGTGGGTGGGTTTATATGGATGCCAAATCCTGTGTGAGGAGAGAACCAGATAATCTAGAACCTTAGTTAACTTGGAATTCAGATGGCCTAATATTCTGCCATTAGATTGAGCAGGGTTGGGGCTGCTTCAAGTACTTGTATAAAGGCCACTGTCTCAAGATTGTGGTTTCAATTGTTTAATTTAAAGCAGTCCCATGTGGACCAATTATGGTCTGGTATCTGGTTGCTTATCAATGTTTAATGTTTTTTAAGAAGTAGCCAGACAATGATACCCAAAGGATGTCAAGGATTTAGAGCTCAGGGACCACTTTGACGATTAAGTGAAGGCAGAGACCCTCTTCATGAGTGGGATCCCTAATCCGTTGTTTGAAATTGAGGCCATCCATGTCTGCCAATATTCTTTGAGAGTAAGTATTTGAATGAATATCGGCGCGTATGTTCATATCATCAAATAGTATTTCCTGGTCAGATAGTGTTGTTGCATATTGGGCTAGATCTTTAACATCTGAGTGGACGGTGACCCAGAATTACCTAAGTGAGTAATAGATAAGGGTGAAGAGAAGGTAGGGGAAGAAGTGACCTTGCTGAGGATATATTTCAATGAGTCAAATGAGGGACCTTCAAATAATCTGAAATGAAGGGACTCATGGTCTAGCAAAGCGACCCCACTCCTGCCGCCTAGCCTCCTGTTAGTTGGTAGGATGTTGTGACTTGAGGGATTAGCGATATTGGTGGAGGAGTCATTGAACCATGTCTCAGTGATGACTAAGAAATTGAAACCGTGGAGTTTGATCAGGTTGTGTAAGTTGTAGGCATTTTATGCAGCAGATCTGGCATCTATGAGAGTCCCCTGTAAGCAATTTGTTGGTTGTGGGGATGAATATGATTCATTCAGGGGGTTATGGGTAGATGATTTGTGGATGGAGGTGTGTCAGACTGTAGTGTAAGAGGATGTAGGGAGACTATAATGTGAGGTTGGTGAGTGTCTGGTCAGTTGTGCGTATTGCATGAGATATGGGAATGGGAGTCTGTGATGAGGGGTGTAATAGGGATGCAATGGGGTGTGGTGATAGTGATTGAAGGGTTTGAGGGGAGACTGTAATGGAAGGAGGTTGCAAGTCAGAATGAGATGTAGATGTTGAGAGTAGTGTGGAAACTAGAGGCACTAGGGAGGTAAAATAGTATATGTGATTTCTGTAAGGGGTATGCTGACTCGCGATTTTAAGGACTTGAATTCCACAACGAAAAACAGGTGATTGCCTGGATCATTATCATTTCCGTTGCCATGGATATTTATGCTGATGTAGGAGATGTGAGAGAGAGAGCAGATCACAATCTTCCTGCCCCCTTGTATCATTCCTCTGGCTACAATGGGAAAATAATGGTGAAGGCCCCCAACCAAGCTGAAGTACTGAGAGTGAGGAAAAGAAGGTTGGTGGCCCTTTCACCTGTCACATGGTTGAAGTAGGAGTCAGCAATTAAGGTCCTGGGTGCTCTGAAAGAATATTAGCTTTGAATTTTTGGGCTTTGTCAAGGTCAAAGGCTGTTCTGTGCAGAGACAGCAGGGTGGTCATTCCTTTGCATTGTACTGCAATTAGGAAGTCATTTTTTGTTGATGAGGCTGTAATTGGGATGGATCATCAACGGTGATGGAAAAGAAGGCCTGTGTAATCTTTATTTGGCTCTGTATCATTCCATGTATAAAGTACTGTAGCAAATGAGGAAGTCCTTCTTCTGTATTTGTGAGGCCATGCATGGAGAGATCCATTAACAGTGTCAATAGTATAGCCTGAAACAAGACCATATGGCATGCCCTGGTATGAAGAAGCTGTCTGTCGTCAGTGTCAATGACCTGACCTAGTTTGAGGAAGTTGTATGCATACATGCCAACAGACCCATTTGAGGCAAGAGACTCCTGATTTTTTTTGGCCCAAAATGGCTTTATTTTAGGTGTGCCATGCCTAAAATCTCCTAAGCTTCAATCAAAGCAAATGGGGAAATTCAATTCTCTCCGCCTTTTTTTTTTTAATCAAAATCTCCCTCTTACAAGGTTCAAAATGTTGGCATGTATGTGTATGAATTATTGAAGTGTCAAATGGAGAACAAACCTACTACCAGGACTGATGTTAGTTGAGATGTGCTGTGACTGCAAAGCAGCTCTGACGAGTCAATGGTAAGTGCATCAAGACACCGTTCTCACCATGCTGCAAAGGTGCATCAACACGAGATAGAGTTGCAACAATATAACGACCAGTCGGTGGAGGGCAATGCCAGGTATCAGATTCCTAAAAGATGCATCTGGAAGTACAAACCGATGGCTGAATAATCCAAAGACTGGCAGGCAGCAACTAACAATCCCACTGAGGATTATGAGCTTTAGAATTTTTCTAAACGGTAAGAGGTGAGAGAGCAAGAAGTTCATGTTTAGTCATTTTAGACTGCTGAACTTTTGGACCTTTTCAAGTGCTTATATCTGGGTCCTGGTTCCCTAAGAGGAGGACATGTTAAACAATCTTGAGTTATGCTGTTGTTGCCTCACCTTGTTTTTATTGCTGGTGCATGCATTTGCACTTTGTAAGGATCACAGAGCTGAAAAAGGAAAAACATGCCCTGGAAACTAGGGGAAGGGAGGACTGCTGAACTTTTGGATCTTTTTCAGTGCTTACATCTGGATCCTGGTTCCTTACGAAGAGGACATGTTAAACAATGATGAGTCATGCTGTAGTTACCTCACCTTGGGGCTTATTTTCAAGCCCCTTGCGCCACCGTAGCATCACTTTTTTTTTATGCTGCAGCGGCACAAGAAGTCCCCCACAGGGCGCCACATTTACAAACTGGTGCAATGGGACCATTGCACCAGTTTGTAAAGCCCTGCGCCACTTGTACCTTCGCCAGGTATAATGTATGCAGAGTGGGAATTCCCACATCAAAAGCCATGCAAAATTGGCGCAGTGAAATTACTACATTTCACTGCACCATTCTGCCCCTTAACAGTGTTACTTTTTTAATGCCTGCTCAGAGCAGGCGTTAAAGTGAAGCTGAGCTTTTTGACATGGGACCCTCCTTGCATTGCTGGAGTATAGTCAGATTAACGACGTTACGCCAGAACTGCACCACTTTTGTGCCAACAGATACACCAGTATTCCCTGCGCATCTGTTGAATTATTCGGTATGGAGCACTCTATCATAAGCACAGTGCTACCATGGCGCTGTTAAGGGGTCTAGGCTGGCGCAACAAAACTGGTGCATTGATGCACCAGTTTCTAGTAAATGAGGCCCCTTGTTTTTATGGATGATGCATACTTTTACACTTGGCAAGGATCACAGGGCCGAAAAAGGAAAAGAAAAGCCCCTGGAAGCTGGGGGCGGAGAGGTGCGGCGAGTGTTTCGATCCTCTGTGGACTACACTGGCCTTGAAGGAGACAAACGTGTGCTTTGTTATTTGCTACCACTTTCCCTTACTTTCAACTCCCATTTAATTTACCTAGCATTGTCATCCACTTTTAAGCTACTATATGCTGTGTGGGGGCGTGTTTAAGTGCTTGCCCTAGTTTCGAGGTACTTTTGCCTGATTTTCATTGATGAGTGGGCTATAAAGTGGTTTGGTGTTTTTGCATTTATAAACCGTAAGCTGAATGGAGCTGAAGTTGTGTATTCTCCTGAAGTCTCTCCCTTTTTATAAGCCAGCATCTTCTTGAACAATAATGAATACTATCTTATTTTTTTATCTTATATTTTTGTATTAATTGTCTAAATAATAATTTAATGTGCTTGTAATATTTAGCACTCAGGGCTTACCAGTAGAAGTGATTTTATCATTTTTTGAAGTTCCACACATAGCACTGAAACAGTCGAAAGCTCTTGTGCAGTTTGTTTTCTTATGTTCCTGCCCATGGATTTAGAACATTGCTGCAAATGCTGATATGATATTTTATAAGCTCCGATTCAGGATAGTGGTAATGAAGGAAGTAACTCGTTTACATGTTGTTTAACGGATTAATAGACCATCTGGCATTTCTACCTAAACATTACGGATAAGGGGCCTCCTTTACAAGAAACTGGCATGTAATCGGAATCTATGCACCAGTTTTCTTGCGCCAGGCGTAGAGCCCTTAACAATCCCATGGTATTGCTGTATTTATGATTCAGTGCTCCATGGCTCACGTTTCCACAGGTGCATCTCTGGCGCTAAAATGACACATTGTGGACTAGCATAAAAAAATAAAATGCTAATCCAGCAATACGTGGAAGGCTCCCATGTTAAAAACCCCTGTGTCAGTTTAATGCCTGCTCTGAGCAGGCATTACATTTTTGACTGAGTGAAGTAGCGGAACAACGCAGTGAAATGTAGTAAATTTCACTTCATCAGTTCTGCGTGGCATTTAATGTGGGAATGCCAATCCTGCATACGTTATACCTAGCGCAGGTATAATGTGGGGCGGGGCTTTACAAACTGGTGCATTGGTCCCCTTGCACCAGTTGTTAAACGTGTCACAGTGTAGGGGACTGCTTGTGCCACGGCAGCGTAAATAAATGTGATGCTACGGCAGTACAAGGCGCTTGTAAATAAGCCCAAAATAATTTTCTCCCTATAACGTTAATGAGATAAAGCCAGAAGGAGGCTTGTCTACTTCTACTGTGCTTTTAAGTGTAGATTTAAACAATCATCCTGTAACTGCTACTACAATCAAGTGCCTGGTTGTGAGTGGGAATTTGCGTGAGATCCAGAGAATGCTGTCTGATGGGATATTAGTAGAAGTGCAGACACATTTTCAAATGGAAAGGTCAAGAACTTTTCTGAATACTTTCTTATACCAGTTCAAAAGAATAATAATACTGAGGCTGGCATCATGATATCATATTGCATTCTTCCAGTTTATAGACCTATTCCTCCATGAATACCCCCTTTTCCCCTTCTACAACAGTACTTTAGATAAACACACTCTCAAGAACTAGTCTCAGTATTTTAATCAAGTTAATTTGTCTTTCTCCCCCACCTTTTGGTCTGATAATAAAGAATATACCCCTGGTAATTACTCAGATGCTTCACACACTACACCAACACATACTACATACCTACATATTAACAACACAACCTTCAATATTATGCCATAGAGCCAGTTTAAGACTATTCCAGGAAAATAAGGATATGGAAAGAGAACACACCAATTAGGACAACAAAAAATGAGATCCATAATTATTCTTGACTCAGGTTTCTGGTCTGGTCCCAATACGGGTGAAGCATTATATAGTCCTCCAGATTGAACAGTTTAATGATATATTCCATTCTTACTGTGTGGCTGATGCAGTGCTTATTGGAGGGTGCTACCAATGGAGCCACCTCAAAGTTAGGATTTTAACGAAATTATCCATTTCCAATACAATGATGGCATTGAATTGCTCATCATAAATGAGCAAGACAAACAATTAAAATATACAAAATGCAGGTTAAAGGACAAAATCAATCATAATTCTTTATGAGACATAATACCTCAATTATTCACCCACAAGTGGGTTGAAATATTGCTAACTCCTTCTGTATTCAAATGAATCAACTATGATAAAAAGTCAGAATATGAGGAATGATGAAATTTGAACATTTTTAAATCCACCAGAAGATAATGTGTCTACACATACAGAATCTATTAATTCATTTGGCTGTAAAAGTACGTGTCAATTATGGTAAGAAGCCAGAAAGCGATGGACAATGAATACTTAAAAATTTCGGATTTCCACAGAGGTGTGGGTAGAAAATAATAATTGTATTAGAGACACCTAGCTTATTGTTATACTGTTCGTGCCTTTTATTCTACCCAAGTAGGACTAGTACACTTAACGGATATTCTAGAACCTTGAAAAACATTCCAAACACCAAAAAACATCAGAAAACGCATCCATCTATCTTTCTGAATTGCTGTTCTTGCTCGTATTCAAGTTTGAGGTAAAGTGATGACGTTGTATGGCTGTTCTTGTTTCGTGTCTAGGGGGCCATTGGACTATGGGACCTAGTCAGAAAGGTAAACATACATGTGTATAATTAGTCATATGTATATTTACTACTACACCTAGGTGGAACTTTTCACATTTTTGCTATTCACCATTTTTAAGTGTGGTATTACACCTAGGCTTTGACCTACAAATCCCACCCATTCCCACCATGGGGTAGAGTCTCCTTCAACAGAATGTATGACTTATAGGGCCCGATTAAAGAAAAGTAGCTTCATCCAATGCAGCGCCACTTTTCTTGTTCACCTCAGGGCCCCCTAACGCCACCACGTGTGTGCCATATTTAACATATGGCGCATCATGGCGGTAGTTAGGGAACTAGCGTCAAAATTTATGACCCTAGTTTGGGGTTTTTGAGGATTAGCGTAAACATTTTTTACGTTAATCCTGCAAAGTACATTGAGGCCTAATGAAAACAATGGTGTGCCTCCTTTAAATGCCTGCTTTTTGCTGGTGTTAAAAATGCCTCTAGAAATGGAGCAAAGCAATCTTTTAGATTATATTCTAAAAAAAATTCAGCCCCTCCGTAAAGGGGGAACAGCCCCCTTGCATACATTATGCCTGGAGAAGGTATAATGTGGTGCAAGGGGTTACAAAGTGGCGCAATGCATGCATTGCGCCACTTTGTAAATATGACGTCCCGATTTTGGCCTCGTTGGGCCTCAACAGCATCAAAAAATTATGCTAATGTTGCACAAGGAGACACTAGGCCCTCTTAAATCTGGGCCATAGTATTACTACTAGTAATTTTACAACTGTATTGTATGTTACGCTTACTTGAAGGACATATCCTCCATCAGGACATAGACATGCATACCTGGTGGAACCTCCGCTCTGGAAATGGTGACCTGTGTCATGGAAATGGAGACCTGAAAGGAAAAGACAAATGCTGTATGCATGTCCCAAATCTCATAGCTGCACCCCAAACCACACACACACCGAGCTTCAGCTCACTTCAAAACGCATAAACACGCATAACACCCTAGGCTCCGTCTTTTATTTCTTGGACTATGTGACCCTGTATCTGACAGGAACCGCATTTACCCTCCAGATTACAAATCACTCTCAAGTGGGTGAGGAATCGCACTGAGCAGGCAAAACCCTTTCAGTGACATTTGTGGTAAAAAACTACATAATCCTACACATGCTGCCTCCATTCATCCTTAGTGAAGCACTGAAGGCAGCCTTGTGGCCAGTGGTTACTGATTCTGTCAATGCATTTGGGTGGAGACCAACACCATGGGTGACAATAAGAAGATATAGCAGGATTACAGAAGATGGGCGAAAGAGAAGCTATCCAGGATTCACCTGGCACAAGCTGTTCATGTAACAGCACCTGGATTCCATCTTCATCTCAAACCCATCGCAGAGACTGTCCTCTCCACAGTGCACACTCTCAAGCTACATGGGCTGCTTCTGCATCTCTCCCTACCCAGTATTGATGTCAGTGCACTGCGGGGGAGCGATGATCTGAGGAAGCAGCTGGGGAAGCAGCAGGTAAGGCAGCGCTCGACTTCGGTGGGAAAACAGGCCCAAAAGGCCTCTCCCACTTTCAGGAAGGCCTCGTCTGAAAGTTGAGAAGCATTCCCTGTAAGGGTTTCCTGGCCGTGGGTCACGGCCGCACTGTGATCCACAGCCATGAAACCCCACTAGACACTAGGGATCAACCCCCCGGGGCACATCATTTTTAGATAAAAGGTGTTTTTATTCTACTTTACATCTTTGCAGGGAATTGGGGGATCCATGCAGGCCACACCCTCTGGACTCCCTTGGGTATCTAGTTTTCAGGAATGTCTGGATTTGTAGGTTTCCCTAGATGGCCGCCGAGTCCGCGACAAAAAATGCAGGTGCCCCACTTGCAAAGTTAGATTGTTTTGTGCTAAATAATATTGATGTTTCCAAAATACGTTTTGGCCCTTTCCTGTCACTGTCACTTTGCCCACCCACAGAAGTGAGGTACCAATGTTATCGGGAGACTCAGGTGAATGCCGAGTGGAAGGAAGTTTGTGGCTCCCTGCAGATTCCAGAACCTTCTCTCAGAGAAATGTGAGGAAAATGAGTTTTTAATCAAAAAGGTTTGCAAGGGATTCTGTGTAAAAAAAAACTTGATGAGAACCACACAAGTCAGCCCATCCTGGATACCTCTAGGTGTCTAGTTTTTGAAAAAATACAGTTTGGTTAGGTTTCCATAGGTGCCAACCAAGCCACGATCCAAAATCTAGAGTTACCTACATTGGAACAAATGGGTCATTTTTCAGGGGGAGGGGGGAGAAATGTGATACGTCCATGTTGGGTTTTGGGTTGTTTCCTGTTGAGGCACTAGGTTTACCCACACAAGTGAAGTACCATTTTTATGGTGGGACTGGTGGGAATGCTGTGTGGAAGTATGTCTGTGACTCCCTGCAGGTTCCTGAACCTTCCATCACAGTGCTGTAAGGAAAATGTGTTCTTTAGTCAAAGTTTGAGGTTTGCAAGGGATTCTGTGATTTGTGAAGGCCATGCAAATCAGCCCACCCTGGATACCCTAGGTATCTAGGCCCATAAATATGCTTTTTTAGTGCTGCATTTGCGCCATATTTTGACGCAAAAGCGTCGCAAACGTACAAAATATATGATTGTATTTTGTACGTTTGTGCCGCTTTTGAGTCAAAAAATGACGTAAATGCAGCGCTAAAAAGGTATAAATATGGGCCTTAGTTTTCATACATGTAAAGCCTGGCTAGGTTTCCCTTGGTTCCAGTTGAGCTAGGGACCAACATCTAGAGCTACCCTTATTGGAAAAATGTGATGTGTCCTTGTTGCTTTTTTGACCGTTTCCTGTCATGGCCACTAAGTGAGGTATCATTTTTTTTGGAAGACTTTTGGAAGCAGAGAATAGTAGTACATTTGTTATTACCAAATAGATTTCACTGCATTTGTGCCTTTCAAATTTAAGCCAGTGTATAAAATTATGACATTTAGAAAAATACCCTCTAAATCATATAATAGGGTAACCACAAGTTCAGAGATGTACAATTAACCATTGCTCCTAAACTCCATTCATAGGTATCCTGGATACCCATTTTTCACTCTGCCTATTTCACTATAATAATTGGTCTGTACTCGGCACTAAATGAAAACCATTGTATGTTGCAGCTCTGTTGTTGGCTCTGGGTATATCCCCACAACCAGAAGCGTCTAGCGGTCATAATGGTATATTGATTATATAAATAGGTAATTGTGACAAAAAGTTGCAGATCAAAATGTTATCACAAATGCCTGTTGTTCCCTACTTTAGTTGAACAGTTATTTTTATTGGGGAAACCTAGAGAGATCATACATATGACCCCTTACTTAATTGGGAACTTTGTCTACCTTTCAGAAAACTATAGCTTTTCTTGATCGCCCGTTTTACACTAGTTTCCACCACAAATTGCACGTAGGTTGAGAGCACAAAAAATTAGGAAAATAGGCTACTTCTTAAAAAAAAACGTTGAAACTGTGGTACACAATTAGGTTTTTTGATTCACTCTGCATGTTCTGAAAGCTGGGAAGATGGAGACTTTAGTACAGCAAACCGTTTGTGGATGCCATTTTTAGAAAAAAAAAACACTTTTATCTAGAGCACTTGTTCCCTATTTTTCTTATAAAACTCAAAATGTTGCTATATTTTATCTATTTTCTCGGTCCTATCCAGGAAAATCCACAAACCCTGGTTACCTTTAGAATCCTCAGGATATTGGAAATAAAGAATGCAAATTTGGCATGAATACCTTATCTGTAAAAAAAAGAATGGAGCCCTAAGCCAAATAGCCAAAAAAGGACTCCGCACTGGAGGCAAAAAGACCCAGCAGCTAATGGATGAAGGGCATGTATTGTTCTGGAAAAGTCCTCTGCTTGGTGAGAAATGTATCCCCTTGCCCTGAGTGCCGAACTGTATTGTTGTTAGGATCCCTAACGCTGATTTGTTTGTCATAGGGGAACACAGATCATGCATGTGCGCCATGACATAGGCCTGTCTTACAGATTGTGGTCTTGTTGGACCATGAGGGGCGCCTACAGTGCTACCCTCATAGTAGTGGAAGGCTACTGATTCCACCAGGAGTTAAACAGCACAAGCATGGTTGTGGGAGCATACAGTGTAGTGATCAGTAGTAGTGGACAGGTCCTTTTTACCCAGTGTCACTAGAGTGAGACCTACAGGCTCACTTACCTTTTTATAAGTTCCACTGCTGTGTGTTAACTCCCCCTGGGCCTACATCAGGTAGGTGTGGAACTGCATGCGTGATGAAAACATGTGCTAAATGCATTTGAGCGTGCATGACATACACTACACCGAGGGTGCAGTGTGGAAGAGTGTGCACATAGCAAATGTGTGTGCGCTGGCAGTGGGTGTTCAAAATGATGCTCTCTGGTGCAGTGCAGAAGGCTATAGTACTGAACACTGTGCAGACTGAGTGTGTATTCTGAATGTGAGAATGCTAGTGGTAGCATGGTGCATGGGCACAAAAGTATTAGACAGTGGAGTGTGCTGTGAATGTACATGGAGCAAACAAGTGACTTCATTAGTACATTATATGGAGGACCTTGGGTCCCGTTTTGGAAAGCCCAGTCCTGCCTGGTGAAAACATGAGGAGTAGAGGAATCTCTCCCAGACAGAATTGTATATTGCTGCATTTCTGTAAGCTGGTTGGGGCAAGCACTGGATGAGGTGGAGCCAGGCTTTCCCGTGCATTTCAAAGGACTCTTTGATTTAGTGGCAGATCACAAGGAAGGGGCCTTGAGACATCTCAGGAAGAGGGAGATGGGGCTGATAAGAGAATCATCACGGGGTAGGACTGAGGACCCATACCTAACCTTTGATGTACATATCACTGTGGCTGACATCCAAGTGTGAACTCTGGTCACTCCCATGAATTCTGTTGTGGGTTAATCAGCTTTGAAGTCCTCCCTGCAGTAACAGACATCCTCCAGGAGGAAGGATGAAGAAGAGGAGAAGTGTCCATTTAAAAGAAGCAGAAACCCAACATAAAACTTCAAAGGTCAATACCCTAAATCACATGTGGTGTCTGAAAAAGAACCATAAGCAGGGAAGTTTGAGACCCCCTACTTTGGCATCTGCCGAGCAGCCAGCCGGGCTGCAGGATGAGAGATGGCTCGGTAAAACTTTTGCCTGTGACCAGGACTAGGGGCACAGCCTGCTAGTCTACTGCTGGGTGAGGGGATATCACCCAGGGAAACCAAGACAACCTGCCCGGGAGTCTGGAGCACCAGTACCTGCCTGCTTGCCAAGAACGGTGAGGAGCATGTTGGAGGGAGTGAGATACAGAGGGGAGCCCAGACATGTGGGGCTCCTGAGCGAGGTGTGAGAAGCAGTGTCACATTGATCGGGTTGTCGCCCGTGTGCAGCATTGTGGAAGTTGGTGACCTCATATACCAGGGAGGAGGTGTGCGGGAAGGTGCTGCGATCCTGTGTGCCTGGAGGGGCTGTAGGAGAGGCAGTCTGAGGCCAGCATGACCCGACAGTGAAGTTCATGGCAGTGACCCTCTATGCCAGGAGGGGCCGCTGGGAGTGTTGAGGCTGGAGGTCTGGGCTGCTGCCCATGACTCAAAACTTCTGCTACAATCAAGACGAGGGAGGCAACGTACCTGCAGAGGCCAGAGGACAGACAGAGCAAGGAGACTGCCCCCTTTCCTGAGCAAGAAGGAAAAAGGACTTACTGTGTGTGCCTGTAGCCTATCGGATCTTCAGGACACTGGTGAGTGCAGCTCAGGAGAGAGAATCAGCACCTACCAAGAGCTGCTCATGTGTGAACGCCTACAGCCCAACTTGGCCTTTGCTTTTTTGCAACCCTACTTGACTCTAAGTGACTGCATCTTACCAACTAAATCCAAGATGGGGATACTCCATGAACAGAACCTAATACTTAAAATTCCCAGATGTTTCCACATGTGGGAAGACTATTATTACTTTTTGAATGCTGTTTACATTTGCATGTGTAGAATCAGAATTAAAATACTTCATTTATACAAAATAAGTATTTGACTGGACATTGATTTATTATGAGTTCTACTTGCATGGTGAGTTATGAGTGGTGTTCAATAATCTGTATCCACACTTCTCTCTGAGGGAGCCTTGACTGCTTGCGCTACGCTACTAACTGAGAGGCAGGTGCAGAAGGGGGTGCTTGATCCAGCTGACCAGGATCCATAGTATACAGGACCTCCAGACATCAAGGATAAAAGGCCTCATACACCTCAGATGGGCCCAGTAACCCCTGTGCGCCCATTGTCCCCGTGAACAGGGTTCTGACATTCCATCCATCACCTGCCATCACCTTGGCTTCTACTTCTAGCGCTGCAACAAAACTTGAAAGTCTACATGGAGCAGACAGTTGGTAGAGACTGGTGAGAATCACACGTGTTTTTTTAAAGTTTGGGTCTCCCCTTTTTCTTCATTTGTAATTGGCAAGTTGTCAAGAGTCCTGTAGTTCATTCTTTCTGGGGATTGTGTCCAGTGTCAAAGGGGTGCATTCGCATTTCTCAGACTCACGGATATAAGTTGGCCTTCGAGACTATGGTAGAAAGCTGAATGGTAGCAAGGGAGGTGAAAGATGGTTGAGTTTCAGGTTAACACAGATTAGCACCTCCGGGCATTGTAAAAACTCACACAATTTCAGAGGAGCTGGAACACTCTGGAAAAATGAGAACATTCTGGAAGAAGCTGGAAAGGTCCAGGCACTTCTGGTTCAATAAGAGCTTTCAAGTTTTATGCACCAATCACAACATTACACTTTAACTGGCAACAGCAGTTAATGGGTTTTCCATTCTGGTCACATAATTTGCATTGTTTGCGTTCCTTGCACCTTTTTTGTTTTACTCCTCTTCGGAGCCATCTGGTGATTAGGGCAGCTCAGGTCAACCCTTCCTTCAACAGATGCTGAGATTTGCTTTCTGCTATTCCGGAATTCCTGCTTCATTTTCAAACACTCAAAACATTTCTGGCTCCGGGCTTCTTTACTATTGGATATGGTCCTTTGTATTCCATTCCCAGACTGTATCCTGGTTGTCAGCCTCTCCTCTTCTACTCTGTAGTAGCTATTCTATTGATAATCACAATACGTTGTATGCTGTTTAGAAATGTATATTTAGGTTAATGGTAACTTGTCTTCTGAGTTACAGGGGCCACCTTTCAGTCTACAGCAGATGTGGGTCAGTGTCTCATGTCTTACACGAGCCTGTGCTCCTGAGGTCAGCAGCTGAGACACTTACAGAGAGTTTCTGTCTCCTTTTACCCTTTCCCCTGTATAGTCCCTTCAGATTCTGGGCTTCATTGCAGATCTAATTGACTGAAAAGGGAAGGAGTGGGTTTAACATCAAAGTGCCTGGCCTGAATTCCACTGACATCCTGACATTTATCTATAGTGTCCCATATCTCTGTATCTACCCATGTTCATATTTACCTGAAGTATTTATTGTGATACATCTTTTCAATTATAAATATTCTTAGCCTTGGCACTGTAATAGCAGCACAATCATATTTTTATGAGCAATTGTGTTAACTTTCTGGAGAGGAATATGTGTATCATACTTTGTATCTAGGAAAGCTCACAGGGTGCTTGATAATCAAAGGAAGTTAGGGACAAAATGTATTTCCAAGTGAAAAACGTCCTAACCTATGGACTCAAAATAGATATTTGAGAAGTCGCCTCACTCACGACTTATCATGGCACTCTTGATCCTTAGTGGCACGCCACAATAAGTTGTGTGTGAGGTAACCTCTCAAATATCTCTTTTGAGATCATAGGTTAGGACATTTTCTGCTCGGAGAACAATGTCTTCACTAACTTCCTTTGATACTCAAGCACCCTGTGTGTTTTCATTGTTTAAGGAGGACATGCTTGTATTTGTATCCGCTATCTCTTCCTTTGTGATTACATACTTTGTATCAAACCCATCACCATTCCATCATCATGTATGGTGCTGGATGCTATATTTCTCTACATATGTCTTTATTTCTTGTCAGCTACAGTCAGGCAACAGTCCCTGGTGACAGCATTGCAGCCAAATTCATATACTACACAATGGGACATCTTGGCAGCATCAATTAGGCCCTCTACCATCTTTTGATCAGATAGTTCATTGAACATATGTTGAGCAGGAGGAGGATGATGATAAGCAAGAGGATATTGTTGCCTTCACACAGGAAAAACTCAGAAAAGGCCCCCTCAAGCCTGACAAGCAGTCTTCCTTCACAAGATTGACAGGCCCCAGTCATCAGCTATGCAGCCCCGGGTGGTTGTCCAGACTATCCAAAACTCTCCTCCATAGCACTCAACCTGCAGGCACCTCTGTTAGACACCACTCCTTTCGTGCAGGTTTATCTCCAGTCTTCTCAATCACCTGAGAGAGAAGAGATACTGCTGAAAAACAGGTCTCTCCAATTTATCAATCTACCCCAGCTCCTCACCCCATCACAATCTCCCAATGGCATTCCTTTCTTTAATGGACAACCTGAAGGCCATGTCAGACTGCCATGCATTTGAAGGGAGAGAGGTGACATGATCTAATTCCTTCCTCAAAGAGGATTCGTTTTTTTTCTGAATAGATTGATAATTATGCATTGGGGCAACTCTGCTTGAGATTGCTGACAACCTTGAAGGACATCCTTAAAAGGCTGATGTGCAGATTGTGCCTTGACTAAAAACGCTACCAAGATATTTTAAAGATGTACCGTGAACATCTTCGAAGTTTGAGCGAAGAGAGTAAAGCAACATGCTGTGACCATGAAGGTGACAGGGGAAGTAGTTAACAAATGCCACTGTCAATCTTCAGAGCCAATGCATGCACAAGATACTGCAGAGGCACCACTACAGATAAGGCCATCACCACTCTCAGACACTGATGTCAATCTGCTTGCAGCACCCATAAACATACTGTGTCCACCACCATCATCCAAACCGTTACCAACTCAATCATCATTAATTCAGCCAACACAAGAAGAGTCACAACCAGTATTGTGTAGGTGGAGTAGCAGACTACAACAACGGTTAAGTAATCTTGAAACTTAAGATTCACTGGTCTGTAATTAGCACGCTCACTAAAACACAAAGTTAAGGTAACATGTGTATATATCATTCAAAAAGCTGCATCTGTTTAGATATAAACTTTGACCACGTATGAAAATAAACCTAATAATAAAAATAATGTAAGTCTTCAGTTATTTGTTGGCATAGAGTGTTAATGTTGTAAATCTGTGTGAGGAAATGGTAAAACACAGTCTATAGAACTATACATTTCAAAACGGTGGCAGTAAGTAGAGTAATATTTCATAAATTAACTGGAAAACATAAGCAATGTTTTTTTTTGTGTTTTTTTTATATTCATGAATCAAAATGAAGCATTTGCATAATTAATATATACTGGGATTTGGAAAAGGAAAATAAATAGTGTCTTTGCTTAGGAAGGAAATGTGAATTTGTGCGGGGGTGTGGAAATAGTAAAAACATGTCGGGAAATGTCAGGGACCAAGTCTATGTAGAAACAGGCTGGGTTCTAAAGGGAGGAGCAGTCCTATTCAAGGGAGCCCCCAGCCCTCTCAAGGTCAATTCTCAAGTAGAAGATTTTTTGTTTTTGCTAAATCACCTCACTTGCATATAAAGATTTTTGCTTTTAAAAGTGCCTGTGTACAAGTGTGAAAATCAGCATGCGTAAATGCATGCTTATATTGTGTCCTCTTGCCTACAAATAAACAAAAGGGTACTGTATGGCACACCTATTTCAAAACAACACAAAGAAAGGAAGGTCCCGTCAGTGGATAATTAAGAGTCAGAGGGCAAAATGACAGACAAGTTGAAAATAATTTTACCTTCCCAAGAAAAGAAAAAAGTCTTACTTATATTTATATATTACTCAGTGGCAATAGCCACTGCGTAGTTATAGGTAGGATTGTTTCCACAGAAAATGCATTTTGTTTATTTTGCTAATAACTTTGGCACCATTTGACAAACCTCCACAAAACTTGCTAAAAAGCACTGCTTTTTAATTAGTTTGCACATGAAAAGTGTCAGGTGAACCATCAAGGGGATGGTCGAGAAAAAATGAAGGGTCCCAACATGTATATTCCCCATTCATTTTCCCATAGAAACGTTAGACACAGATACAGCCTAAACCGCTAAACGGATTCATACCATGTTTAGTAGAAAGCTAGACCTTGGTCCACAAACTGTGTTTTTTGTGTTTTGGTATACATCTGCAATTTAAACTCAAAAACTTTGTATATCTAGGAATGCTGAGCCTCTGCTGCTCTGACAGATCTCTTGCTGAGATCTGATTGGCTGCTGCCACATCAACAAGAAAGTAGTGACAGCCATCTTAGGACTTTGGACTCAGAACTCAGTCCTAAGTCCTGATCCTGAGGACCCCACCCCATCCCTGGGTGGGGGCATGACATCTTTTTTAGGGAGGGGACATGTAGCCCCCCTCCCTGGGTCAATTTTGGCCCCGGGGACCAATCCCCAGGGGCCTGATGTATTTTTCAGGGGAAGAGGGACACACGGATGGCGTTTTGATGTCCCTTGACCTATTTCTGGGTAACTACGAAGTGAATGCCAAATATTTCCTCATGATAATTCTTTTTGCCATGTGTTCCTTATTGTAATTTGTTAGCTATCTGATGACCTTATCGTTCTGTTTGAAGATTTACTCCTGTCAAATAAAATGCCCTCTCTCCTTTGTTTCACCTTGTTTACCACCCTAGTGTTCCTACTCTCTATATAGCTCCTTGCTCTGTAACTCGGTTTCATGTCTACACTGACTTCCTCAAATGTCATATAACTGCTACAGTTCCTTTTAGCTCGGGTTATATCCCCATACGAGTTACTTTCTTTTAATGGAATGGGATGAAGGCTGTTACCATGTAATAAACTGTTGCCAAATGTGGGCTTCCTATACAGTTATGTATCAATCCATCTGTCATCTATTCTTACTTTGACATTGAATAAGTTCACTTCAGTTTCACTTATTCTACTCATGTTAGCTGTAAGCTTCACATCAAGAGTGTTAGTATTGATAATGCTTACGAATTCAGAAGCTTCACTTTTTTGTACTGTGCCTTATCACAAAAATGTCATCTATGAACCTTGGCCACAATACACTATATTCAGACCAACTTTCCATTTCTGGACTCTGGATCACCTAGGCCTCCTACCAGCCCATATAAAAATTAGCATAGCTGGGGGCAAAGCAGGTGGCCATCGCTGTCTCTTGTTTCTGCCTAAAAATATCACAGTTGAAAGTAAATATATTTTCATTAAGGCAGAATTCAATCATTCAAGTATCATTAGTGTTTGGCAGTATACTCTTAAAGGGTGAGATCTGAAAAAAAGTGTTTAGCTGTCCTCATTCCCTGTTCATTTACTATATCTGTATATAATGAGCTCACATCTATAGTTAGTAATAAGAAATCCTCACTCCACAATATATCAAAAGTTCTCTTTAGAAAGTCTCCAATATCTAGTATGTATGATGGAAGTCCCTGTACATGTGGTCACGGAAATTTTTCAATGTATTTGGAAATGTTTTGCAATAGACTCCCTTGAGTGAAATAATGGGCTTTCCTGGAGGATCAATAGGATCTTTGTGGGGCTTGGAAAGCATGCAAAAGGTTTATAATTTGGGCTATTCATTTAAATGAATGTATATTCTTCAATGTGGAAATACAATCTTTGTACCACTCTTTTAATTCACTCAGATATTGTTTTACAATCTGTAAATATTCCTTCTTTCATAGCATTCCTCATCGTTTAATTGCTTGTATGCCTCCCTCAGATACATGCCCTTAAGCCAGAACACCACATCCCCCCCTTGATCAAAGGGTTTTATGGTACAATAGTTTCTATATGTTAAAATATAGACCACTGTGCTAAATTCCTTCTGTCTATGTTCTCTCATTTACCACAAGGGACTTTCTATAGTTTATTTAAGTTGACAACTAAGTAGTCTGCAAATACCTCAATATTATCATTCATTGGATGTGAAATTAATTTAGATTTGGTTCTGAATCTACTTCCTGACTCTTTGTATCCCTTTATTCCACATTGTTGCAAAATGTATTCGTCAGTCATAACTTTACTTCTCGTATCACTCCCAACTGACAAAGCTAGCAGTGTGCCTGTTAACTTCAAATCCCCTGTTTCAAGTTTGTCAGATTGAGTGCTCGTTTCTCTTGCATATGCTTTTAAGTTACTTTGCTGTTTAAAATCCAAACAATTTTAGTTTTCTAATGAACTTGAACACATGATTCCTCATTTGTGGGAATATCAAAGGAGATTTCTGGGCAAAAGGAAAATCCCAATGTTAGTATGTGATGTTCAGCTTTGGATAACTCTGTATCTGTTTGGTTAATTACCTGTTTGTTGTCCATCAGTCCCTCTTCCTGTCTGATGTGGTTTTTCTCATCGAGCTTCTCTGTGCCTCGTTTCTTACCTTTGCCACCTCTCCTATTTTTCCTCCTTTTTTCTATTGACTCTCTTGTGTCCCTTGTTTGTTTGTCTGTCCAACCTTAAAAAATAGAATTCATCCATAAGCCATGTGGATGTGGGACCTGTTGCTGTCGATGTTCCTTCTCCTGTATCTAATTCCGCCTGCAGACCTATATATGAGCTCATGTCTGTTAAGGTGTTTTCTATTTCCTTGGTTTCGGTCAGTCACTGCCTTCTTAAAGTGTCAAATTTAGACATAGACATTTGCATTTGACCACTATAGCAGTCCTGGTTATGCCTTTGATACTTTTGTGCCTTTTTCAATTTAATAGTTTCTTCTAATTTCCTTAATCTTTCATTCATTCCATCCCTGAATTTCGGTATCCTTTTCTTGTTATCATATTTTCCATTTCCTCATTCATTTGCTTTATCTTCTTTAACAATTTCTCCTTGTCTGAAGTAGCATATTTTATTAGGATTTCCATCATATTCGCTGATGACTTTGCTTTGTCAGCTGCCAACTCTTTTAGCATTTCCGAGTTAGGATTCTTGTAACTCGGCACAATATCTATTCCTAAACTCTTCTAAGAGGTTCTTTCCCATCACTTCGAAAGTTAACCCCTATACAATCTTTGCATTGTGTATAACTTATTTTGCAAACATTGTTTGTCATCACCGCAGCGTCACTTTTATAGTCTGAAGATCTTTTAGTTGTTGGTCTTTCTACGAAAATAAACGTGACTGCTTCATCTCGTGCCAATTCTATCCCAGTTGCCATTGTTTATATTGCTGCAATTACTTAATATTACTTCCATGAACGTCAATTCACCACAATGCCAGGGGTGGCGTAAGAGACGTCACACACCGATTATGACCTTCAATTCCACTCACATACTCCTGCTGCTAGCGCAGGTGTATTAATAAAAATTATTAATGAGTGTTCATGTATTCTGAATAAATGGTTTGTGTAGAAAATATAATAATGGAAAAAAATAATGCACACATTTGAAAATTGATTACGATGAGTGGCCGCCAATATTCTCAAAGTGTACTTACTAGCAGATTAATATTGTGAAATGTTCAATCTATGTTTGACTAATGTAGTAATATGTCATATAAAAGGTTATGCATTAATGCTTTAGCTTTATAAATAGTAGGCCTTAACTTAGTGAAGGTCTTGACCTAGTTGCCAGGCCTCATTTCAAAGCTGTATTTCTTAACATTTAATAAATGGCTGTCCTAGAGAGTTAAACTGCGATTTTCATTTTGCATTGTTTAAAACGTGCTCAGAACTAAAGGTTCTCATGAGAACCGAATGCTAGAAGATGCTGTTCTTGCTTATGTAACGTTTTGTGTGTAATGCATGTGAGACTGACTTTCTCAGGAGGAGAACAATGAAGATACTGACTGGAGTGGAAGCTGCAACAATATTGTTACCTGACAAGCCGGATGACGAGGACATTGCAGGACAACCAATCAACGACATGTGAACAGAGTAATGGTACAATTCATAGATTTGGAGTTTTAATTTTAATGGACAAAATATGAACATGTGCTTAACTCTCCAATAGGGATTTGGGAAGTAGTTTACTAGTTTTAATTTAATGACTCTACACTGAGAGAAGACACCGTCATTGCCTATTTTCTTTCTGACCGTAAGGTCTCTATTTCCGTGTGTGTCCTGAGAAGAGACATGCTTAACTTTAATGCTTAGAGACTTTGGGGTCATTACAACCCTGGCGGTCAAAGACCGCCAGGGCTGTTTTGACGGAAGCACCGCCAACAGGCTGCCGGTGCTTCCCATGGCATTACGACCGTGGCGGAAGCGCCCGCGGTCGCACCGCCGGGGCTGACGGTTTCCCACCACAATGGCTCCGGTGGTTTTAATCCGCTAGGGCAGCGCTGCCCAGGGGATTACGAGCCCCCCTACCACCAGCCTTTTCCTGGAGGTTTGAACCGCCAGGAAAAGTCTGGCGGTACGGGGAGTCGCGGGGCCCCTGGGGGCCCCTGCACTGCCCATGCCACTGGCATGGGCAGTGCAGGGGCCCCCTGACAGGGCCCCGTGCAGCTTTTCACTGTCTGCACAGCAGACAGTGAAAAGCGCTATGGGTGCACCTGCACCCATCGCACGGCCGCAACACCGCTGGTCCGATCTTGGAAGGCGGCTTCAGCCGCCCGCCATGGTCGTAATGAGGGCCATAGTGTTTTCAGAACTTTGATGCTGAATCCTGATGCCTTGCTGATTGATTGATGTCACAAAGACGAAGACTGACTCTGCTTGCTGATCCACACTGAGGATAGGTATTATGATTTAGAATGTTGTTTATCATGCATATTTGTTTTTCTTTTCTAGGTACCAATTGCACTCTTTTGATAGAGCCTTAGTTAGATGTTTTTCCAAATTTGTGTTACTAAATTGTTTTGCATGAGGCCCAACATGGTGATGCTAATCTGGTGTTAGTTAAAGATCCTCTCTAATTAATTTGTGCTATATGTTTGATGAATTTCTCTGCTGAATTTGAATGTATGTAATCACTTTGACACAGTTGACTTTGCTATTAATTTGCACCATAACCTTGAAATGTGTTGTATTTCAAGCTTTGATTAGATTACGTTTCTTCCGTCACTTTGGTCAGCCAGTATTGTTTCTGTATGTGTTTCATTTTATTTTAAGATTAATCTACATGACTTTAGCATTGTTAATATGGGGAAATAAATACTCAAACTTTTACTAAAAGGTGTGGTTATTCATGACTGAAAGGTCATGGTGCGTGACAAATTACTGACTTTACTGATTATTAATGTTATTGACTGTTGACGATTATTGATGCGCATTGGTTATTGATTACTGATCTGCATGTACTGGATCTCTGGTCAGAACATCTTAATTGCAAGTCAAAAGGTTCATCAACCTATTCATGTCCCCTTGTAAGTTTACTTATTAAGGTCAGAAGCACTAACCCTTCTTTCTCATACACACATTCACACTTTCACATACACTTGCTCATCTAAACACACTCACGCTCAAGCACACACACACACACACACATACATTTAAACATTTGAAAGCATTTTTTTTTTGCTTACTTTAACTGCAAGGGAGGGTCTAATCCAACTAATTGTACTCCATTTTTTATGACATTAATAGTGAATAATTAAACATTTTTCGCTATCAGTGTTATAAAAAAATGAGAGAAAACAAAGAGAAAGGAGCCCCATCATATGTCCATAACGAGGTGCTGCCACTGTGTTTCTGGCACTGTTTTAGCCCCCTCTGAAGCCAAGGGTTGCAAAGACAGTACCAGAGGTCACAGGGGGCAAGCCAGGGGTTGCAGCTGCGACCCCTGAAGACCCTTAAATGATATCCATGATTACTTCCAAAGGCGTTCCGTATGCGCAATTACTATTTCTCATGGACACGTTTCCTCCCACTGTATGTTTTATTCACTTACCTGGGGAGCTCCTCAAGGCTCCGGATACCCTCTGATCCTTGGTCCACAATCTTCAGCTGCCAGGGTTCAGAGATTTTTCACGTGGGAGGCTGTTTGGCGAAAAAAAGCTGGACGAATCTGAATAAAGTTTGGCAGCATTACACATTATGGTGTGCATATGATCTATTTGGGTACTACAGGTAAGTAGGGTAAGTATTTTTTTAAGTTATAAAGCGTTTCTAACTTAGTGATATCTGTATTTGCAGTACTTTTGCAAAATTTCACTGAAGCACCACAGTATATAGAGATGACAAGTCATTATGTGATTGGCTAATGACTGTTTTTACAAAAACAAAAGGCAGTCATGTTTCTGGTACACTTCAGCTGTGTTCTGCATTTCACCATTTGATATAGGTACGTATTAGGTTTAATATCTTCTCCTACCTGTTACCACTTTATTAAAGTGGTTATAGGTAGCAAAAATAATTTATAATTTAGTATATATTTAAAAAAATATACAGAGTCCACCGGTACTGCCTCAGGATTACCTCAGTACTTTAAAAAAGTAAAAAAATAGAAAATATAGGCCCTCATTATGACATTGGCGGTAAATCCCACTTACCGCCATGCTGAATGCCACCAACATACCGCTGCTGTGGCAGATATCCGTTCACCATATTATGACACACACACCAATCCATCACTATACAGCTACACACACAAGTCCACGACACCAAAGGTCAGTGATAAACTGGTGGAATCAAAACCCACACCATTACGCCAACAGAACTACACCCACCACATTATGACCCACAAATCACCATGGCGAACAATCAATGGCGGTAAACCATTGGCAGTACATACAGCTGCGTTCAAAACACACACACTCAAACAAAACAACACTACATTGGACAATTCAAGCTACACACATCTGACACACATTCACACACCACACCCACATACCCACACCACTATAAAACACACACCCACATTACCCACAACCCTTTACAACTACAAACCATTGGCAACAGAGAGAGACAGCAAGACCGCTCACACAACCGGAGCCACATACCACCATCACCTATACACCACCCACGCACCCCACATCACACACCCCAACACATCACCCTACACACCCTCACCCACACCACTCACACCACTCACACCACACCCATGGCACCACAACAACACCCCAGATTCTCTGCGGAGGAGCTAAGGGTCATGGTGGAGGAAATCATCCGTGTAGAGCCACAGCTATTTGGAGCACAGATGCAGCAGATATCTATTGCTAGGAAGATGGAGCTATGGCAGAGGACAGTGGACAGGGTCAACGCTGTGGGCCAGCACCCAAGAACCAGGGATGACATCAGGAAGAGGTGGAACGACCTACGGCGGAAGGTACGTTCCATTGCTGCAAAACACCAGCTCGCAGTACAGAGGACTGGCCATGGACCCCCACCTCCTCCCCCACAACTAACAACATGGGAGGAGCAAGTCTTGGCAATCATGCATCCTGAAGGCCTGGCAGGAGTAGCAGGAGGACTGGACTCTGGTAAGTCAACTCACTATTTCTATCACCCCCCTACATGCATGCCATCCCATACCCCCACCCCACCCTCACTCCCATCACTCCTCCACCTCCCACACACCCCACCATCACAACCCATTCATCCCAATGGGAAGCCACTCACAGACCTGCATGGACATCAACCACTAAAGCATGCACACTGGAGAATCACCTAGCCACCAAATAACAGCTCACACAAGGAAAAGCTGCCAGGGCAATAGCAGCCATAGAGGGCAGCCCACCCATGCACAATGTGTCACACACAGAAACAATAACACTGCATATACATCCCCACAGGTATCCCAGCCAATGTCACCAGAGAAGAGGTGCCAGCAACATCCAGTCCCCCCACAGAAGAGGCCCACAGTGATGACAGCAACTCTGGTCGCCTGGATCTGGATGACCAACCTGGCCCATCAGGGACCTACGGACAGTCGGTTACCTAGCCACAGTCACATACCACCACAGAGCCTCCCCCCTCAGGAAACACCACCATAGCATCCACCCAGTGTTCCCATACCTCTGTCCCCAGGACACATCAATCAGCAGTGTGTCCACTACTACAGGGACCCCTGGGCACCCCGCCATACCCAAGACAATCAGGGACCTTGGGTCAGTGGCAGTGGGCACACGGTTCAGGGGACAGAGGCACAGAACAACAGGGAAGCTGTGAGGACTGCTGTGCACCAGGGGGAGGACGGGCCCAGGCAACCGACTCTCCAGGAGGCACTCACTGAGATCCTGGGAGCATACCAACATTCCCAGGATACGCTGGGCCAGATCCTGCACAACGTGCAGGAGAACAGGTGGCTGCAGGAGGGACAGTACCAGGGGATCAGGGAGGACTTGAAGACCTTTAACACCACCCTGGTCTCCATTGAAGGGGTGCTGGCAGACAAGGCCAGCATTATGAGGGAGGCAGTCTCACACCAGCGGGCCCCTGCCACTAGCCAAACATCTGAACACCCCTCCACCTCCGCTGCCACTAGTGCACAGGAGGCCCAGCCACGGGACCAACAGGCCACCAGTACCCCTCCCCCTGCAGAAGGTGAACCACCCCGCAAATGTTCCTTGCGATCCAGGCAGAAGCCAGAGACACTTGCCAAGACCCCGCCAGGAAATAAGACTCTACTAAATGTCACCCTTGTGTCCCACTCTGTCACCCTGTCCACCTTTAACTGCCATTGCACCACTTCCTATCTGCAAAAAGAGTTGCCAAAGGATACAGTGAGTTGCTATTGAAGTGGGAAATAACAGCCTGCCAGTGACAATGTCAAACACAATGAAATGTGAAGTACCACTGTCTTACCTGTGTGTCATTGGAAGTATTGACGTATCACTGCAGTTCTGTTGTCCTCATCCTCTGCCTCCTCATCTTCACTGTCCACAGGGTCCACTGCTGCGACACGGCCATCTCTAGCCTCCTCCTCCTGCAGAAAAGGCACGTGGCGTCTCAAAGCAAGGTTGTGCAACTTGCAGCATGCCACGATTATCTGGCAGACCTTCTTGGGTGAGTAGCACAGGGATCCACCTGTTAGATGGAGGCACCGAAATCTGGCCTTCAGGAGGCCAAAGGTACGTTCTATTATGCTCCTTGTTCGCCCATGTGCCTCGTTGTAACGTTCCTCTGCCCTTGTCTGGGATTCCTCACAGGGGTCAGGAGCCATGAGAGGTTGGGGTAACCAGAGTCACCTGCAAATTTCGAGGGACAACTGTTAGCCACACACTATGCCATATGGGCTACACCATACCCATACACCAACAGCCACTGGGTAGTAACCAGGTCTCACCTATTAGCCACACCCTGTGCCTCTGGAGTTGGGCCATCACATATGGGATGCTGCTATTCGTCAGGATAAAAGCATCATGCACCGAGCCTGGATACTTAGCATTGACGTACTGATGCACCAAACACACCATCCGCACATTCGAGTAAAAACATTTACAATTTCTGAAGACCTGCTCATTCTGGCATGGGGGGACAAATGCAATATGTGTTCCATCAATTGCTCCAATGATGTGGGGAATATGTCCCATTGCTTAGAAGTCAGCCTTCACTGTGGCCAAATCCTCAGCTTGGGGGAAAACAATGTAGCTGCACATGTGTTTAATCAGGGAAGACAACACTCTGATCAGCACTATAGAGAACATTGGCTGTGACATTCCTGCTGCCAAGCCCACTGTCACTTGGAAAGAACCAGTTGCCAAGAAAAGGAGCACTGATAGCACTTGCACGAGAGGGGGGATCCCAGTGGGGTGATGGATAGCAGATATCAGGTCAGGCTTCAATTGGGCACACAGCTCTGTGATTGTGGCCCTGTCAAGTCTGTAGGTGAGGATAATATGCCTGTCCTCCATTGTTGCCAAGTCCACCAGGGGTCTGTACACAGGGGTATGTCTCCATCTCCTATTCATCCACAGCAGTTGCAATCTATGGGCCAAAAGAGTGAGGAGCCGGTCATAATCTGTACATTGTAGCCACTGCAGTTCAATTCATGATGTGTTTTATTAATGTTTTGTTGGCATATGTCTTAAATGAATGAACAATTTTGATCTGTGATGCAGTTAGGATCCATAGTCTACCCCCCCTTGAAATGGCATCTGCCTATCCTGTATTGAGGGACAGGTGGAAGTGAGGTAATTCGGCTGACGTTGTGTGCCGTTGCGGGAGGCGGTCGGGAACCACAGTGCAACTCCTCATTGGTTATTATTGGGCCCTACGGGGTACAATGGCCAATGGTGATATACGCCGGCGGTGACGGTATGCACCGCGGGGACGTCATCACCATTTTCACCAGCATGTATGGTGGGCCATGTCTGTGCGTAAGGGGATGGGAGGGCTATGGTGGGCCATGAGTGTAACAGGCAGGACAGTCTAACTAATACCTTTCCCTCTGTATATTTCCTCTGCAGGTCAGCGCCCATCAAAAGAATGGTATATGGCGTGCTATCGCCAAGGAGGTGTGGACCCTGGGGGTCTACGGCAGGCGGAGCATCCACTGTCGCAAATGGTGGGAGGACCTGAGATGCTGGGCACAGAAGACAGCAGAGGCCCAGGTGGGGATTGCCTCCCAATGAAGAAGGGGTGCCCATCGAACCCTGACCCCCCCTGATGGCCCACATACTGGCAGTGGCCTGTCTGGAGCTGGATGGGCACTTGGGGGCATCACAGCAGCAACAAGAGGGTGAGTACAGTGCCCATCATTACTACTTACGTCTGGTGGGGTGGTACCCGGGTGGGGGATGTGTGTCTGTGGGTGCCCCTAGCCCAGGCCTGACATTGCAGTGTTGGTCCCATGTTGGGCAGGGTTCTGATGTGATATTCCTCCAACCTAGCTAGTAGGCATCCACTACTGGACAGGGCTGTGTGGGTCCCAGGTATGCTGCAGTGGACGGTATGTGTCCCTCCCCATGCCCTGGTGACTAGCATTGTTACTGGTAGTGCCATGCATAGTACGTAGGGCTGTTCCCTGTGTGTGAGAGTGCTGTGTATGCCAACGGTAGTGTTGGTGCAGCTACTGACCAAGTGTATCCTTTGTCTCTCTCCCTCCCTTTCTTGTTTTGTCATCCTGTCCTTATGTGCATTAGCATCATCTGTCGAAGGAGCAGAGGCACCGGCGACGGAGGGAGCTTCATCCCACAGGACCCAGGAGGCAGAGTCCACTGATGCTGAGGGCACCAGTGGGACGGAGGGCGAGGAGAGCACCACGGTGGGGACTGGCGGGGACAGTTCGGACACGGATACCTCCTCCGATGGAAGCTCCCTGGTGGTGGCGTACACCTCTGTGACCACCCCGTCTACAGGTACAGCCGCCACCCCCATACCAGCACCGCCCTCCCAGCAGCCCCTCAGCAAGTAGCCTGTGCACGCTCACCCAGAAGTGTGGGCATCTCCTTCACCCCAGGCACCTCAGGCCCTGCCCCAGTTAGCCCTACTGCCATGAGTGAGGAGGTTATTGACCTCCTGAGATCCATCTCTGTTGGGAAGTCAACCATTGTGAATGCCATTCAGGGGCTGGCAGCCCAAATGCAACAGTCCAATGCATTTCTGGAAGGCATTCACACGGGCTTGGTGGCCCAACAGAGATCAATCCAGGCTCTGGCCTCCTCTCTGGTGGCAGCCATTGTCACAGTTTACACCCTCCCCCCTCCAACTTCCTCTACCCAATCCCATTCCTCACAACCCCAACCTATCACAAGCACACAGGCAGACGAGCATGCACACAAGACAGCACACAAGAGTAGCACAGGCAAACACAGGCACCACACATCATCCAAAAGGCACTCACACAAACACCATCCAGATGCAGACATACCAACATCCACTGCCTCCAGTCTCCGCCTCCTCCTCCGCCTCCACCTTCCTCCCAGTTGCATCTACACTCACACCTGCATGCACTACATTCTCATCCACTAGCCCCATCACCAGCACACCTTTCAGAACACACACCTCACTGGCAGTCACCACCACAACAGCCATGCACACGTCCCTCTGTGTCCTCTCCCACTGTGTCTGTGCCCCCTCCTCCCAAAGTACACAAACGCAAGCACTCAGACACTGAACAGCCATCCACCTCATAACAGCATCCAGCCCATGCACCTGCACCCAAACACAGCAGACAGACACCTCCTATAACCACTTCCTCTTCCTCTACTCCCAGACCTTCTCCCTCTTCCTGCGCCAATGTCCCTAAGAAGCTTTACCTTTACACCATTGACCTCTTCCCTATCCCTACGCCCCCCCATCCTTCACGTCTGGCCAGGGTGTGTAAAACTCAGGCAAACACCTCAGCCAACCAGTCCACGGGCCCAAGGGTGTCCCCAGCAACTCGTGCTGGGGAGGGGTTCCCAGGCACCAGGCAGCCAAACAGAAAGAGTGTCTTCCCCAAGTGCTGCCAGGAAGGTCAAGTTGCCACCCACAGCAGCTACCGTGAAGGTAAAGGTGCTATCTCCCAGCAGCTGCCAAGAGGGGCAAGGAGCCATCCCCAGCTGCTGCCAAGAGGAGCAAAGAGCCATCCCCAGCTGCTGCCAAGAGGAACAAAGAGCTATCCCCAGCTTCTGCCAGGAAGGGCAAGGGGCCTGCACCCACAGCCAGAAGGTACAAGGGGCCTGGTACTGGCACTCAGTCAGAGCCCCCACCACCAACCATGGTGGTGCAGCCGTCCGAGGCTGCGGGGGATGGACAGGAGCTTCCCCCCACAACCACCACCAGCAGCACCAGCACCACCACCAGCAGTGGGCAGCTGTCCGAGGCTGCAGGGGATGGGCAGGAGCTTCCCCCCACAACCAGCAGCAACATCACCATCACCACCACTGAGCAGCTGTCACCGCCGACGGACAGTGTGTAGTCCTGCGTCCATGGGCTGTTGTGTGGGCTGCCCCTGCAAATCCTGTGGTATTGACACCCACCTGAGAGATTGTGACCTTGCACTCCCCTAGACCTGCATCACAGGGCACGATGCCCCCTCCAGAACCAGTGGAGAAGCCATCCACTCACCCTTTCCTCCCAAGGATAAAGATCACAGGGCATGTTGCCCCCTCCAGAGCATGTGGGCATGTCACCCACTTGAGAGACTGTGGCCTTGCACTCCCCAGGACAGAGCACAGGACATGTTGCCCCTTCCAGGACCAGTGGTGTTGTTCTGCCGGCTGAGGTGCCCCCACCGTTCCTTGTCCCCCTGAGGTGCCTGCCTATTTTCAAACAGATGCCCCTGCAGTGTTCTCTTCGTGTTGTTGCAGGAGTCAAGTGGGGTCTTGGACTCTGAGATGTGGCCCTGTGGTCCACAAACAATGAGGACTGGGCAGTGTCCTTGATATGTAAATATGTATATACTTTTTGATTGGATGCATGAATTACTACTTTATTTATCTTATCACACTCACTTTTATCTATTCATGTTGACCTTGCATTATTCCTGAGGGGTATGGGGTAAAAATGTTTTATTATTGGATCTGATTGTGTGTATGGTGTTGGAGGCGGGGGTGTTGCATGTTGCGTATGTGTATCACTCTCTTTTTCCTCCCCCCGTATGCTAGGTGGCTGTACTTACCGTGGTCGCCTTCGCTATCGTTGGTGTTCATGGTGGAGCACGATGTAGAACAGCATTGGGAATATATGGAGTTCAGGCTCCATGGAGGCGTAGTTCTTCCCTGAGTCTCCATAGGTGAGTCGTTTCCCTTCTGTGCAGTGTTTCCGCCAATCATTTGATGTCGTTGGTACCGCCCCAGAAAAGGTGACGGTTTCCAGGGTCTTAATACGATAGGTGGAACATTGACTTCTGCCTGGCTGTAGGTTCCTGTTGATTCCGCCCTGGCGGTCGGCGTAAGAAAGTACCATCTTGCCTGGCATGTTACCCCCATTTTTACTTGTGTGTCAGTTTGTTTTTGCCTGTCTCACTGGGATCCTGCTAGCCAGGACCCCAGTGCTCATAGTTGTGGCCTGAATGTGTTCCCTGTGTGGTGCCTAACTGTGTCACTAAGGCTCTACTAATCAGAACCTCAGTGCTTATGCTCTCTCTGCCTTTAAACTTGTCACTGCAAGCTAGTGACCATTTTTACCAAGCCTGATTGGCACACTGGAACACCAGTATAATCCACTAGTATATGGTACCTAGATACCTAGGGACCCAGGGTATTGGGGTTCCAGGAGATCCCTATGGGCTGCAGCATTTCTTTTGCCACCTATACGGAGCTCAGACCAATATTACACAGGACTGCCACTGCAGCCTGAGTGAAATAATGTCCACGTTATTTTCACAGCCATTTTACACTGCACTTAAGTAACTTATAAGTCACCTAAATGTCCAACCCTCACTTAGTGAAGGTTAGGTGCAAAGTTACTAAGTGTGAGGGCACCCTGGCACTAGCCAAAGTGCCCCCACATAGTTCATGGCAATTTCCGCAGGACTTTGTGAGTGCGGGGACACCATTGCACGGGTGCACTACATATAGGTCAATACCTATATGTAGCTTCACAATGGTAACTCCGAATATGGCCATGTAACATGTCTAAGGTCATGGAATTGTCCCCCCATGCCAAATCTGGTATTGGGGTGCCAATCCCATGCACCCCTGGGGCTCCAGCATGGACCCCGGGTACTGCCAAACTAGCTTTCTGGGGTTTTCTCTGCTGCTACCGCTACTGCCAACCCACAGACACGCTTCTGCCCTCCTGGGGTCTGGGCAGCCCAGTCCCAGGAAGGCAGAACTAAGGATTTCCTCTGAAAGAGGGTGTTACACCCTCTCCCTTTGGAAATAGGTGTTAAGGGCCTGAGAGGAGTAACCTCTCCTGGCCTCTGGAAATGCTTTGAAGGGCACAGATGGTGCCCTCCTTGGATAAACTAGTCTACACCGGTTCAGGGATCCCCCAGCCCCTGCTCTGGTGCAAAAATGGACAAAGGAAAGGGGAGTGACCACTCCCCTGTCCATCACCACCCCAGGGGTGGTGCCCAGAGCTCCTCCAGTGTGTCCCAGACCTCTGCCATCTTGAATCCAGACGTGTGAGGGCACAGTGGAGGCCTCTGATTGGCCAGTGCCAGCAGGTGACATCAGAGACCCCTCCTGATAGGTGCTTACCTGTCTAGGTGGCCAATCCTCCTCTGAGGGCTATTTAGGGTCTCTCCTGTGAATTTCTCTTCAGATAATGAATGCAAGAGCTCACCAGAGTTCCTCTGCATCTCTCTCTTAGACTTCTGCCAAGGATCGACCGCTGACTGCTCCAGGATGCCTGCAAAACCGCAACAAAGTAGCAAGAAGACTACCAGCAACATTGTAGCGCCTAATCCTGCCGGCTTTCTTGACTGTTTCCTGGTGGTGCATGCTCTGGGGGCTGTCTGCCTTCATCCTGCACTGGAAGCCAAAAAGAAATATCCTGTGGGTCGAGGGAATCTTCCCCCTGCTATCACAGGCACCAAACTTCTGCTTCACGGGTCCTCTGGGTCCCCTCTCATCATGACGCGCTTGGTCCCTAGAGCACAGGAGCTGGATCCAAGTGACCCCGACAGTCCAGTGGTCCATCTGTCCAAATTTTATGGAGGTAAGTCCTTGCCTCTCTACGCCAAACAGTAATCATGTGTACTGCGTGAACTGCAGCTGCTAGGGCTTCTGTGTACTCTTGCAAGGAATCCTTTGTGTGCAGCACAGCCCAGGTCCCGAGCATCCCGTCCTGCATTGCTCGACTCGCTGAGTTGACCACCGGCTTTGTGGGACCCTCCTTTGTAGTGTTGAGATGACTGCTGTGCTCAGTTTTCTTGAACCCGTGTTCAAGTACTTCTGCGGGTGCTGCCTGCGTCTGCCTGGGCTTTCTGTGTTGCTGAGCGCCCCCTCTGTCTCCTCTTCCAAGGGGCGACCTCCTGGTATTTCCTGGGACCAGGTAGCACCCATTTTCTTCAACTACACCCTTTGCAGCTAGCAAGGCTTGTTTGCGGTCTTTCTGCGATGAAACAACTCTGCATCCTCCAGTACGCCGTGGGACATCTTCTGGGCAAAGGAGAAGGTCTTGGCATTTTCTGTCACTGCAGAATCTTCAGCTTCTTCCACCCGTGTTGCAGGGCCTTTCCCGCTGGGCCGGCAGGCGCTCCTTTGGCGGGCGCCCGCCGGCCCAGCGGGAAAGCCAGAATGGCCTCCGCGGTCTTTTGACCGCGGAGCGGCCAAATGGCGGTGACCGCATGGCGGGCGGCGGACCGCCTTAGTGTTTAACGCCAACCGTTCCTGAACCATGTCCTCTGACACCGCTCTACTACACCTTTTCATTCCACAGTCTCTGTCGTCACTCACCTTCACAGCTTTACCCACATTCCACCATTGACCACCTTCAACCATGATAGCATTACCACACACTCTCCTCACTGTAACTGGACTCCCATAGCAGGCTTCCCCTTTTCTCACGAAGGTCTGTAACTTGATGCGCACAACATCACCTGGTAGAAAAGAGCACTCTTTTGTAGAATTTTTCTGGTCATACCTAGCTTTCACCCTGTCCTGATTTTTCTTTACCTCACCCCTTACCTTATCCTTGTCCACAGCATCAGGAAATGTACCCGACACGATCTTGGCTAACCAAGCCGGGAAAAGTTTAGAAGTACTACACCTACCTTTCAAAAGTTCAAATGGAGAGATTTTCGTCACTGAATGTGGTGTGGTACGATAAAACCACAACATCGAATTCACAGCTTCTTCCACATCTAATCTTCTCGCTTTAGCCCACTTTATGCATTCCACAACCACTCTGTTCATTCTCTCGACTAAACCATTCTTTTGAGGATGGTACAGAGAACTCTTCAAATGTTTCACACCAGACTCTCTTAGAAAGGTTTCCATCTCATTGCTCACAAACTGTACAGCAGTATCTGAGATTAAGTACTCCGGAAAACCTTCCCTCCAAAAGATTTCTTTGAGGAACTGTATGGCAGAACTAGCCGAAGGCTTAGCGAAAAACCGCACTTCTGGCCACTTACTGAAGTAATCCATCAGTACAAAGTCATAGTGCATGTGACTAGGGAGAAAATTGAAGGGCCCAACCATATCAACCCCCACCTTAACCCAAGCCTTATCTGGTAAAGGTATGGGTTGTAATGGTGGCTTCAAAATCTTCAACCCTTTTTCGGCACCATTGCACACAACACATCCTCAAACAGCCCTTTCCACATCTTTATCCATAGAAGGCCACCAATAGAGCGCCCTGATCCGTCTTTTTGTCATGGTGGCACCAAGGTGCCCATCATGCGCATGGTCCACCAATTTTGGTCTAACCTTGCACGGGGGTACACACTTATCATTCCTTAACACAATCCCATCCTCGTCGCCAAATAAAGATGTTGTAAATAAAGGTAAGAGGTGTCTTGAAGTATTAAACGGTTTTAATTCAATGTGGAGAAAAACCGCCGCTGTCACATCCTCTGGCCACAGCAGCCTCCAACCGTTCTGCCTCGCGCTCGAGAGCACGGGAGAGCGCGACAGCCGGCAGCGCGCGAAATAGGTTCGCCACGCGGTGTAATCTCGCCGCGTGCCAAACCTTAAAGACAACATAGTTTCTTCCCTATATATAGCTTCTAAATTTCTCACTAGCCCATTAGCATGCTAGCAGCTCTTTCTCAATCACAGAGTAATTGAGTTCTGACTCACGTGATACTCTAGAGGCATAACTAATAACCTTCTCATCCTTCCCCATACCTTGAGACAGCACCGCGCCCAACCCATACCTACTAGCATCAACAGTGATGGTGCACAATTGGCTGGGGTCATACGGACTCAATGGCCTAGCATCGACCAACTCATGCTTGACCCTTTCGAATGTAGCTTGACACTCACTGTCCCATATGAACGGTACTTTGTTCTTGAGCAAGTTTGACAAAATTTTCATTTTGCAAGCATAATTAGAAATGAACCTACTGTAGAGTAGTATTCACACATGCCTACAAATGATCACAACTCGTCTTTGTCCTTGGGATTAGGCGATTCAACGATCGCTTTTACCAAGCCGGGCCGTGGTGCAACACCATCCCCAGACACACAATGACCCAAAAGTTCTATCTTTTTCTTGTATAACTCACATTTTTCTTTCTTTACACAGACTCCATAAGACTGAAAAATGTTAAAGACAGATCTGATTTTCTTGTGATGACCTTCCAAATCCCTAGAATGAATCTTGGAAAACCACAATGCCCTGTACTTCCTCCAACATTTTGTGCATGATGCGTTGAAACGCTGATGCAGCCGAGGCCCACCCAAATGGCATCCTGCAGAACTGGAAAGTGCCAAACGGGGAATTGAAAGCTGTGTAATGACGCAAATCCTCATCCAACACCACCTGGTGATATGCTGATGCAAGATCTATCTTGGAAAACCACACAGAGCCTCTGAGCTCTTAGAGCAGGTTGCTAATCTTAGGTAAAGGATATGAGTCTACCCATATCTCCTTATTGAGACTCCTCAGGTCCACACATAAACGTAGGTCCCCATTTCATTTTTGGGCAACCATCAATGGAGAAAGCCACAGACTGGACTCAATAGGCTCAATTACACCATTATTTTGAAGTTTGTGCAATTCAGCTTTAAGATCATCTCTTAGACTAAATGGCACCGACCTGACCTTATGTCTCACTGGGATAGCCGTATACTTTACATTAATTTTGTTCTTGAAACCAGCAATCTTACCCAAACCCTGTGCAAAAATGCTAGGAAACTCCTCTTCAAATGGTGCCTTTGACTCTGAGTTCCCTTCAACAAGGACTTGTTCTTTAGCACCAGGTTTCAACACCATACCAAACAGCCCTTGGTGGTACCATCATAAAATGTTCAAACCTTTATATGCCACATTAATTTTACCAAAGATCTTTCAATCCTTGAACTCAAGACTATCTTCTATGTAGCCTTCCAGGTCAATTTTCCTGCTCTCATAAGACACAGGTGATCTGTCGGGAGGCAATAACTTCCTATCACGCCAAACATTGTGGAAGAGATCCAATGTGATCATAGTAATACGTGCCCCAGAATCCACTAATAACCGAAGCCACTTATCACCAACCCGAATATCTATAAGAGGATCAACACATTAGCTTTGATCTTTAACTCCACAAACCTTTTCAGTGACCACCACAATCATATCCTGATAGGCCTTAACAAAAGAATCCTCTTCATTCTCCCCTTCTTCCTCTACCACCGTGGACACCTGAGCTTGTTTATTAAACATGGATTGACAGACTTTGGCAAAGTGACCTACTTTACTACACTTCCTACATACAGCATTCTTTGCTGGACAACTTTTGCCATCCTTAAAGTGAGGCATGTTCCCATATCTAAAACATATGTTAGACGACCTAAAGAATGGATTGTCATGTTTCTTCAAGTCGCCTTTCTTTACCGCACCCATTTTAGTAACTACATGCATTTGATCAGAGTCCTTCACCACAGTACTTATTGAGAGTTCCTTTAGAAATATCTGCACCAGTTCAACACTTTTGGCTGTTTTAATGACATCAACTAAGGTTGGATTGCCCATAGTAAGTAGCTTCTGCTGAATGTGCTTATTTGAGCAGTGGCCGATAAACTGGTCCCTTATTAATTGGTCTTCGAAATCTCTAAATTCACACTTCGAGGACAATTGTCTCAGTGCACTGACGTATGCGTCAACATCCTCCCTTAGAAACTGCTGACGCTTGAAGAATTTGTGCTGCAAAACCACCAAACTCGGGAGAACATCAAACCTTGTGGACAACTTTTTGGTGGTCATATTATATTCATCAAGCTCCTCATCAGTTTGCGGTAGGTCCGGTAAGTGTTAGAAAATCTCTCTTCCTTCATATCCCAAAGACTGTAAAAGAAGACACTTCTTCCTTTCAGGGCGAAAACGAGAGGCTCCAATAGCTCCTAGGTACGTCTCGAAACCGTCAAACCATTGTCTCCAAGGGATGGGAGTGGCCCCTGGAGTTTCCAAAAGGGGTGGTGGAGGATTAACAGACTGCATAGCATAAATCAAGGAGCAGCAATAAAAAAAAAACAGAACTGACCTGGACCTGTTGAGATGAATATTGTTTCAATAAAAAAAAACTGTAGCACTTTTAATCACTATAGCAGTATTTTTCCCAGTAGTCCCTGCTACAATGACACAGTGTAGCGATGACGACAATTATGTCCAAAGTACATGTATTTTCGTGGTTATCCTTATTACTGTGGCCAAGAGTAGTATTGACAGCAACTACATCCAAGATGGCGCTAAAATTGCCAACCACAGCACATGCAGAGTCCCATTCCAGTTGTCTGATGCCAAATCAGACACTCGATCCTCCCCCAGCAGGGCTCCAAGATACCTTAGGCTTCCAGCAGGAAGAAGGCAATAACCTCTCTTGACTACAATGCGTGGGTGATTAGCGGCAGTCAAATGGCTCCCTCGTCGCCAAATAAAGATGTTGTAAATAAAGGTAAGAGGCGTGTTGAAGTATTAAACAGTTTTAATTCAATGCGGAGCAAAACCGCTGCTGTCACGTCCTCTGGCCACAGCAGAAATAGGTTTGGCACGCTGTATAATCTCGCCGCGTGCCAAACCAAGAACACAACACTCTTGCTATATGTAATGCTACAAAAGGACATTGCAAAAGGATATATCAAGCACTGCATAAAACACTGGTTTGTATATGTTTGTGTAATAAACAAAGGTTTCAATGAAAGCTTAATGTACAATGGAAGGTAGACTACAAGGTGTAAAAAAGAAAAGGTCTCAAAAGTACAGTATCACACTAGTTCAGATGCATTTGTAATCAAAAACGAAATCATTGAGCTACACTAATACCATACCTATTTGTGAATTATGCAGGGAGTCTTGTCTTCTTCGTGATCATTCAGAAGTAGTTAACAATTTATTTTGTATGGCACTTTTTCATCAAAATTCCACATCTGATGTGTAGCAGTACCTTCGAGGTACTTGTTTGTGTTGCAGCCTTTACCCGTTTTAATTTAACAACTGTGCATTAGGTTCATGTAGGCTAAGGTCTTCATTAGGAATTGAACGGAATCACTGTTTGACCGTCCAACTTGGTAATCTGATTAGTATAGCAATACCACAAACCAGAGATTATTTCCCCTGTATATGTTGCCAGATATGCTAGCGCAGGTGTTTTACTGAAAAATATTAATGAGTGTTCATGTATTATGAGTAATGGATTTGTGTAGAAAATGTGATAGCGTAGAAAATTTTTGCACGCATTTGAAAATGTGATCACGATGAGTGGCTTCCAATGTTCACGAAGTATACTTATTATTGGTTGACTAATATGAAATGTTGATCATATGTTAGACTAAAGTTGTAAAATGTCATATTGAGAGTTATGCATCATGTATTAGCCTTAATTGTAGGCCTTAACATGGCGGAGGTCTTGGCCTAGTTGCCTGGCCTCATGTCAAGCTGTATTTCTTAACATTTAATAAAATGGCTGTCTTAGAGAGTTAAACTGTGATTTTCCATTGTATTGTGTAAATGTGCTCGTAGCTAAAAGTCTTTCTCATGAGAACCGATTGCTAGAAGATGCTGTTCTTGCTAAATGTTACATTTTGAGTGTAAACTGTGTGAGACTAATTTTCTCAGGAGAAGAACAATGAAGACACCGACTGGAGTGTAAGCTGCAGCACTATTGTTTTCTGACGAGCTGGACGATGAGAACATCGTAGAAGAAGCCAATCAGCGACATGTGAATGGATTAGTGGTAGAATTCATAGATATGAAGTTTTAGTTTTATTGGACAAAGTCGGAACAAACGATCCCTTGACCAATAGGGACTTGGGAAATAGTTTTAGGAAATTTAACTTAACAGGACTGCCCCGGGGGAAGACAGCCCATTGCCCATTTTCTTACTGGTAAAAAGGTCAATACTACAATTTTATTGCTTAAAGACTGCCTTTTCTGAACCTTGATGCTGAATCCTGATGCCTTGCTGACCGAACTGATGTCCTGATGACGAAGACTATCTTAGCTTGCCGATCTAATTGAGGAAAGGTATTCTTGTACTTGTGTTTGTTATGCCTATTTGCTTTTTCTTTCTAGGTACCAACTGCATTATTTTGATAGAGACATAGGCCCTCATTACGACCCTGGCGATGAGTGATAAGGTGGTGGTAATGCCGCCAACAGGCTGGCGGTAAGTACTGCCAAATTATGACCATGGCGGTGATAACTCCCATAGACAGCCAATGTACCACACTGACCGCCAGGGTGGAAACAACACTCACCATGGTGGTAGCCGCCAACAGCCAGGCCGGACACGAAAGTACCGCCCACCATATTAAGACACTGCAAACCTCCACCTTTTCCGGGGCGGTACCTACGCAAAAAAAAGCCTGGCAGAAACAGAGATGAGAAGTGAAAGGACTCACCATTGGAGACACAGGGAAGAACTATGCTGCCATGGAAACCGAACTGAAAGTCTTCCTGATGATCTTCTACGTAATGCTCCACCTGGAACACCAACGCCGACGAAGACTTTGACGGTGAGTACAGCCGACAGGCACACAATGGAGGGAAGAAGGAAAACGACAATGACACCACACACTCGCACAACACACCCGACACACACACACCAAACACACAACCAGCTGCACACGTAAACCAATGGCATAATAAAACACTGACCAGATTGCTGAAGTACTGACAATGTATTAGCATAACAAAACCCACCACACAAACCAAATATATTTACATATGTTCATAAAGGGCCAGTGCCCAGTCCAAAGTCATAAGGACACACAAGGCCACAGGGCAAAGTCCAAGGCCCACCTGTATCCTGACACATCCGGAGAGAACACTGCAGGGGCATCATTTTGCAAGTGGGAAGGGACCTCAGGGGGATGGGGTGGGAGGGCACCTCAGCCGAATATGGGAACTTACCCACTGGTTCTGGTGGGGGCTCCATGCCCATTGCTCTGTTCTGGGGAGTGCAAGGCCACAGTCTCTCAGATGGTGACTTTCCCACTGGTTCTGGAGGGGGCAACACGCACATCAGCCCCTGGAGTGTGGCCTACATGGCGTCCGCTGGCGGTGACAGCTGCAGTGTGGTGGTGGATGGGGGAGCCTCCTGGGCAGCCTCTGCACTATCTGATGGCTGCACTGTGATGGTGGATGGCGGAACCTCCTGGGCAACCTATACACTTTCTGGTGGCTGCATTTCCCCAGCTGGCGGAGTGGGCCCCATGACAGCTGGTGGTGGAGGTATCAGCCTGACAGCCTCAGCTGGCGTAGAGTGCTTCGTCTCCTCCAGTACATGGGGCGTGGATCCCTTACCCTTCTTGGCAGGGGTGGATGGGCTCTTCCCCTCTATGCCTGGTGCTGCTGGCTCCTTCTCCTTCTTTCCAGGTGGTGCAGGCTCCTTCCCCTTCTTTCCAGGTGGTGCAGGCCCCTTCCGCTTCTTTCCTCGTGGTGCTGGCTCCTTCCCCTTCATCAATGGAGGTGTGGTATCCTTACCACCACGAGTAGGTGGTGCTACCACTGTCCCCGTGGACAGTTTGGCTGAGCTGCTGGGCTGTGTTCTTGGTACCCTGCTCATATGGGCAGGACGGGGGAGGGGTAGGGAAGAGTTCAAATTGGGAAAGGAAAAGCTTTTTAGGGACAGTGAGGAGGGAGGAGGGAGGAGTAATGGTAGTTGAGGATGAGGGAGTGGTTGTTGGAGATGTACGTCTGCTGGACTTGGGTGCAGGTGCATGAGCAGTATGCTGAAGTGAGGTGGATGGCTACTGGGTGTGTGAGTGCTTGCATTTGTGTCCTTTAGGAGGTGGGAACAGACAGGGTAGGAGAGGACAGAGGGGACACGTGCATGGCTGTTGCGGAAGTGTCTGCCAGTGAGCTGTGTGTTCTGCTTGGTGTGGTGATGCTGGTAGTGGATGTTGATGTAGTGCATGCAGGTGTGAGTGTGGATGTGACTGGGAGGGAGGTGATTTAGGAGGAGGAGGGGGCCACAGTGGAGGCAGTGGATGTTGTAGTATCTGCAACTGTATGTTGTTTGCGTGAGTGCTTGTGGGATGAAATGTGGTGCTTGTGTTTGCCTATGCCACTCTTAGGTGTTGTCTTGTATGCATGCTCGTCTGTATGTGTGCCTGGGATGGGTTGGGGTTGACGAGAAAGGGACTGGGAAGTGGTAGTTGGAGGGGGGGACGGTAGAAACAGGGACAATGGCTGCCAGAGCCTGAATCGATCTCTGTTGGGCCGCCAATCCACCCTGAATACCCTCCAGGACTGCATTGCATTGCTGCATCTGGGATGCCAGCCCCTGGATCATTCACAATGGTTGACTGCCCTCCTGAGATGGATCTCAGGAGGTCAATAGCCTCTTAACTCAGGGCAGCAGGGCTGACTGGGGCAGGGCCTGAGGTGCCTGGGGTGAAGGAGATGCCCACCTTCCTGGGTGAGCGGGCATGGGCAACTCGCTGAGGGGCTACTGGGTGGGCGGTGCTGGTATGGGGGGTGGCGGCTGTACCTGCAGCTGGGGTGGTCACAGAGGTGTCTGCCACCACCAGGGAGCGCCCATCAGAGGAGGTATCAGAGTCTGTGTTGTCTCCTCCAGTCTCTGCTGTGGTGCTCCTCTTGCCCTCCGTCCCACTGGTTCCCTCAGCATTGCTGGACTCTGCCTCCAGGGTCCTGTGGGATGCAGCTCCCTCTGTTGCCGGTGCCCCTGCTCCTCCGCCAGATGATGCTAATGCACACAAGGACAGGATGACAAAACAAGAAAGAAGGGGGGAGACAAAGGATACACTTGGTCAATGACTGTACCAATACCACCATTGGCATGCACATCACCATCATGCACAGGGAACAGGCTTAAGTACTATGCATTGCACTACCAGTGATATGGCTAGTCACTAAGGCAAGGTGAGGATCACACACCGCCAACTGCAGCACACCTGAGACCCACAATTCCCTGCCTGAAATGGACTACTATCAAGCCAGGTTACCTGTTTTTGCCATGCAACCATTACCTTTCAGTTGACCCAAGCTGCAATGTCTGTCCTGGCCTTAGGGGCACCCACTAACACACATCCACTACCCGGATACCACCCCACCAGTCAAAATATGTAATGATACCCACTGTACTCACCCCCTTGTGGCTGCTGTGATTCCCTCAAGTGCCCATCCCGCTCAGGGTAGGCCACCACAAGTATGCGATGCATCAGTGGGGTCAAGGTCTGACGGGCACCCCTTCCTTGTTGGGAGGCCATCCCCAGCTGGACCTCCACGGTCTTCCGTGCCCAGCATCTCAGGTCCTCCCACTGTTTCGGACAGTGGGTGCTCCGCCTGCCATAGACCCCCAGGGTCCGCACGTTCTTGGCGATGGCATGCCATAATCCCTTCTTTTGATGGGCACTGACCTGCAGAGGTAATACAGACATGAGAACTCCATTCAACAAACGGTCCAGCCTGTCACACACATGGCCCACCATACCTGATTCCATCACCATTGGCACACACATAGGCCAGCTAACAACATGTACACCACCAATAGACAATACCCAACCCCCCACCTACCCTTACACCCTTACATGAGGCCTTCACACACATCTCCATGCATCCATGCCACATGCATCGTGGCCAAAGTGTACTCACCTGTTGGTCTGGAGGCCCATACAACTGTCCCTACTGGGGTAGGACCCCATCCACCAGTCGCTCCAACTCCTCTGAAGTTAAGGCAGGGGCCCTTTCCCCGGGCACACGGCCATGGTAGGTTGCAGACACAGGTCACAGCAGCACATGCAGTATAGGTCTTCTCCTGTTGATGGTCAGGAAACAAGTGAGGATTCAGACATAAAATGGCACCCAGATCCACGGGGGTGTACACCATCACCGCCAGCGTACATCCCCATTGGCCACTGTACTCCATAGGGCCCAATATTATCCAATGAGGAATTGCACAGCGGTGCAAGACCGCCTACCACAACGATGCCCTACGTTGGTGGAATTACCTCACTTCCACCTGTCCCTCCATACAGGACAGGCGGTCGCCATTTCAGGGAGGGGGGGAAACAGGCCTATCGACAATTACTGCATCACAGGTTAAAAGGCACATATTTCGACATTTACATGGCCCAATACATGAGTGCACCATGTGGACTGCTGTTGTGGTTTAGTTGTTCAAATTGTGACAGCCTACTCACTCTTGTGTCCCTTAGATACCACCGCTGCGGATGAATAGGAGGTGGAGACATACCCCCGTGTACAGACCCCTGGTGGACTTAGCTACACTGAGGGACAGGCACATTATACTCACCTATAGACTGGACAGGGCCACATTCACAGAGCTGTGTGCCCAGTTGGAGCCTGACCTGATCTCATCTATCCGTCATCCGACTGGGATCCCCCCTCTTGTGCAAGTGCTATCAGTGCTCCATTTCCTGGTGACAGGTTCTTTCCTAGTGACAGTGGACTTGGCAGCAGGAATGTCACAGCCAATGTTCTAAATTGTGCTGGCAAGTGTGTTGTCTGCCCTGGTAAAACACATGTGCTGCTACATTGCTTTCCCCTATGTGGAAGATTTGGCTACTGTGAAGGCTGGATTCTATGCAATGAAACATATCCCCAATATTATTAGGGCAATAAATGGGACACATATTGCATTTGCCCCCCTGCCAGAATGAACAGGTATACAGGAATCGTAAGAGTTTCCACTCCATGAATGTGCAGATGGTGTGCCTGGCGGACCACTACATCTCCCACGTCAATGCAAAGTTTCCTGGGTCGGTGCATGATGCCTTTGTCCTGAGGAATAGCAGCATCCCAAGTGTGATGGCCCAACTACAGAGGCACAGGGTGTGGCTAATAGGTGAGCCTTGGTCCCCACCCAGTTTATGTTAGTGTATGCATCTGGTGTTAACCACATAGGATAGTGTGTGGCTAAATGTTGTCCCTCAATACCTGCAGGTGACTCTGGCTACCCAAACCTATTGTGGCTGCAACCCCATGTAAGGAATGCCAGGATAAAGGCTGAAGAACGTTATAATGAGGCACATGGGCGAACCAGAAGGATCATCACGAGAACCTTTGGCCGCCTGAAGGCCAGGTTCAGGTGCCTCCACCTGACAGGTGGATCCCTGTGCTACTCACCCGAGAAGGTCTGCCAGATAGTAGTGGCATGCTGCATGTTGCACAACCAAGCCCTCATATGCCATGTACCTTTTCTGCAGGGGAAGGAGACTGGAGATGCCCCTGTGGCTGCAGCAGACCCTGATGACAGTGAGGATGAAGAGGCTGAAGATGAGGATGAGGACAACAGAACCACAGTTATCCGTCAGTACTTCCAATGACACACAGGTGAGTCAGTGCAACTCCAGATTTCTATGACTATTGTGTACTCTGTGTGGCTGTGGTATGATGGCATTGCCCGCTTTGTACCTCTACTTGCTGTCACCAATGGATTATCATTTTACAGATGTTGGTGCAATGACAACTGTGTACTGATGTGCTGACTACAGCCAGCTACAGGTCATTATTTCTATGCTCTCACACTGTGCAGTTCATTTGCAACGGATGTTGCTGTTTCCATTAATACGCTGTTTCAACACATGACATACAAGTATATGAGTTATGTTCAAGGGTGTTTATTGTAGTGCTAAGAATTGAGGGGAAAGTGCAATGGAATGGGGTGATGATGGAGGAAAGTCCAGGGTATAGTTCAAGTCTGTTTGTAGCACAGGTTCAGTGTCCAAGTGGCCATAGGAAGGGGATCAAAGGCAGTTCAAGGTGGACAAGGTGACAGGGTGAGACACAAGGGGGACAATCAGGAGAGTCTCATTTCCTGGTAGTGGTCTTGGCAATTGTCTTTGGCTTCTGTCTGGGTCGCAGGGAACGTTTGTGAGGTGGTACACCTTCTGCAGGGGGAGGGGTGCTGGTGACCTATGGGTCCTGTGGGAGGGCCTCCAGGCAACTAGCGGCAGCAGAAATGGAGGGCTGTTCAGTTGACTGTCTAGTGGTAGGGCCCGCTTGTGTGATGTTGCCTCCCTCATGATGTTGACCATATCTGTCAGCACCCCTGCTATGGAGATCAGGGTGGCGTTGATGGCCTGCAAGTCCTCCCTGATCCCCTGATACTGTCCCTCCTGCAGCCACCTGTTCTCCTGGGCGTTGTCAAGGATCTGGCCCATCGCATCCTGGGAATGTTCGTAGGCTCCCAGGATCTCGTAGAATGCCTTCTGTAGAGTCGGTTCCCTGGGCCTCTCCCCCCCCCCGGCTCACAGCAGTGAGCCTGTTGGTTTGTGCCTCTGTCACAGGAACGGTGTGCCCACTGCCACTGACCCCAGGTCCCTGATTATCTTAGGTATGAGGTGTGGCCTGGGGTCCCTGTACAGGTGGGCACACTGCTGATTAACGTGTCCTGGAGACAGAGGTCTGGGTACGCTGGGTGGGTGCTGTGGTGTTGGATCCTGATGGGGGAGGCTCTGTGGTGGTCTGTGAGTGGGCTTGTGTAACCAGCTGTCCAGTGGTCCCTGATGGGCCAGGTAGGTCATCCAGATCCTGAAGTCCAGAGTTACTCTCATCACTAGGGGCATCTTCTGTTGGGGGACTGGATAGTCGTGGCATCTCCTCTCCACTGACACTGGCTGGGGAACCTGTGGGGATGTAAGTGATGTATTATGCTTCATGTGTATGACATTTTGTACATCCCTGGCTTTCCCTCTATCGTTGGTGTTGCCCTGCCAGCATTTGCTTGTGTATGGTGATGTATTGTGGGATTGTTAGTTTCCCTATGTTGTGAATGCTTTAGTGATGGGTGTCCATGCAGGGCTGGGAGGGGTGTCCATGCATTTGTATAGCATGCTGGGCCTAGCATTGTGGTTAGTCAAATGTGTAGGTGCAGTGTGCGGGATGGAGTGGAGTGATGGGAGTGAGGTTGAGGGGGTGTGATGGCATGCAGTAATGGGGGTGATAAGTGTTAAATATTGACTTACCAGTTTCCAGTCCTCCGGCTACTCCAGCGAGTCCCTCAGGATGCAGTATTGCCAGTACCTGCTCCTCCCATGCGGCGAGCTGAGGGGGAGGAGGTGGGGGTCCACCGCCAGTCCTCTATATGGCGAACTGGTGCCTTGCTGCTATGGAACGTACCTTCCCCCGTAGTCATTCCACCTCTTCCTGATGTCGTCCCTTGTTCTTGGGTGCTGTTCCACGGGTTGACCCTGTCCACGATTGTCCACCATAGCTCCATCTTCCTTGCAATGGAACTCTGCTGTACCTGTGCTCCAAACAGCTGTGGTTCTGCCCTGACAATTTCCTCAACTATGACCCTTAACTCCTCCTCAGTGAAATGGGGTTACCTTTGTGGTACCATGGGTGTTGTGTGGTGTGTGTTGGTGAGAGTGTCTTGAGTAATGTGGTGGGGTGTGTGATGTGGAGTGCGGGAGGGATGTATGGGTGTAAGGTGTGTGTGTCTAGTTGGCTCTGTGCTGTTCGTGTCAATCTTCCGGTAGTAATTGTTGTTGGTAAAGGGTAAAGGGTTGTGGGTAATATGGGTGTGTGTTTTATAGTGGTGTGGGTGTGTGGGTGTGATGTGTGTATGAGTGTCAGGTGTGTGTTTTTCGTATTGCCCAATGTAGTGTTGTTTTGTATATGGGTGTCCATTCTTAGTGCGGCGGTATGTACCGCCAATGGTTCACCGCTTTTGAATGTCCGCTGTGATGATTTGTGTGTCATAATGAGATGGGCATTGTTTTGTTGGCGTAACGGTATGGGTTTTGGGACCGCCAGATCAGCACTGACCTATGGTCTGGCAGATTTGGGTATGTGGCTGTGTTCTGTCGGATTGGTGTGTGAGTGTCATAATATGGTGAACGGATATTCGCCACTGCGGCGGTATGTTGGTGGCCATCAGCGTGGTGGTAGGTGGCATTTACCACAAAAATTTATAATGAGGGCCATAGTTAAAAGTTTTCCAAATTTGTGTTACTAAATTGTTTTGCATGAAGCCCAACATGCAGATGCTAATCTGATGTTGGTTAAGGATTCTCACTAATGAAAGTCTGCGATAGGAAATAACGCTGATGTATTTCCTTTGTTCAATCTAAATGTATGTGATATCTTTTGCGCAAATATTTTTGTTATTAGTTTGTACTGTAACCTTAGAATGTGTAATAGTTCAAGCTTTAATTAGCTTGCGTTTCTTCTGTTGTTTTGGACAGCCAGTGTTGTTTCTGTATGCTTATCAATTGATTTTGAGATTAATTTACGTGACCTTGGCATTGTTAATATAGGAAAATAAACATTCTAACTTTTACTAAAAGGCGTGATTATTCATGACTGAAAAGTCATTGTGTGTGACAATTTCTGACTCCTCTTGATTATTAATGTCATTGATTATTGATGTCATTGAATGGTTATTGATCTACCTGTACTGGAGTTATGGTGGGAACATCATAATTGAGAGTCAAAAGGTTCATCAACCTACTCGAAGTCCCCTTGTAAGTTTACTTATTATGGTCAGACGCACTAACAGAGATGGTAGCAGAGGATGGTTTGCTTGTGAATCAGGGAAACTGAGAAAGAAGGAGAAGCTGCAAGAGCAAGAGCTGTCAGTGAAAAATCCGTAAAGTTCCTGAAGCGATTGTGTTACCTTCCCTGTAGTAAACCAGCAAACTTGGTTTTGATTTGGGGTTTAATGCTCACACTTTTGCATTAGTTTTGTGTGAATTGGAGTCTGGGAGGGCAAGCCGCAAGACTTTGCAAGCCGCAGTAGGTTTGAGTGAGACATCATTGGAGCCACGCTGGGATAGGTCGGTTAGTGAGAAGGGTTGTGCACGGATTGGCAGCTGTCCGTGAGAGGCAATTGGTTGAGAAAGTTGGTGAAGAGAATTCTGGGATTAAAAGTCACTTCCTGATTTGATTTTGAATAACAAAAAGGTCGAAAAGGTGAAATTTTTCAAAGCTTTAAAGAGTGCTTTAAGGGCATATATACAACGACTATAGGTGAAGCTATACCAGCAAAAAGTACACCAGCTTACATTGTAATGGAAGAGAAGGGTGTGGCGCTATGTCTTTGGCTAAAACAATGGTGCAAAGTGACAGAGAAAGATGGGAACTTAGCATTTCCTACAAATGGAACGTTCAATTTGAGGGTATTAGAGCATTTAAGGATGGTGCTATATGAATCGAAGCCCCTTCCGAGACCAGCACAGTTTGAGGCATTAGCGATCTGGGAGCTAGTAGCCAGACAGCAACAGCAACAGAAATTCGAGAGGAGAATGAGAAAGGCATAAAAGACATTAACAGAGGCTAGGTGGGACAGTGCTCAGAGAGTTTGGAGAACGGAGATTTGCACAGAATTAAGTTGTTTCCAGTGATTACACAGGATAATGAGGAAAGCTACTAGAAAAAGGAACAGAAGTCCATCTGAAAATAGGGAGGCTAGGAAGTCTTCAGCAGTGGAGGAGGAATCAGATGATGATGAATTCATTTTACAGTTTTTGAGAAATCGCCCACCACAATATGCAGCACATGAGAGTGATCCGAGCACCAGTTAATGCTAGCCTGACCCAGAGTCCGATGAGGTGGAGCCTTAATGCACCTACTACTCCTGTACTGAAAAGGCAGGTGCAACCACCACAGGTTCAGAGAATATACTTTAATGTGCCCATTATGGAAACAACTTCGAACTTAATGGTTCCTACTAAACAGGTTTTCCAGAGACCGATGCTGGTTCAGACAGAACCAACTCCACTTTTACTGCCCCAAGTGCAGCCAAGAGTCATGCTGAGATTCACTCCAGTAACAGGGACAGTGTCAGATATGACTCCAATGATGAATCAGAACATGGGATTTTCTCTCCCACAGAACTTAAGCACCCGACCAACCCCAGATGCTATATCTTTACCTATTACTGTTGGTCCAGCCATACCCCTATTTGCACAAAAGAAACCTAGTGTAGGTGAACAAGGTGTCATGACACAGAATGTAATGAGGGGAGGACATGACAAAAATGCTCAAGTAGTCTCTCCTGTGGGGCAGACTTTGACGGATCAAGATAATTGTTGGACCTTAGTCCATTCGGAGTGCTTCCAGATACTATGGTAGGGTCAAACATTAGCCAGAGTTTGAAATTGTTGACACTCCAGTCCCTGAATGCAGTTGCACAACAGGTGCCACCAATTCAAGCCATTAACATTTTGTTACAAGGTTTGACTGCTCAGCAGTTGACTGAATGGTTACAGAAGCTGAATACCCCGGAGAGGGCTCCTAAAAGAGAGGAGTGTCTGAATTATGCTAGGCTAAGTATAGAACTTGGTGAGCTCATTGAAGGAACTATGGGTGTGAATAGGTTAGTATCCTACACAGAGGCAGAATTGAGATATTTGTGCCTAAAGATTACGAGGGAAGGGAGTAATGTGCATCAAAAGCTAGCAGATCTGGCAGAGAAGTACGGCATAGAAACAGAGAAAATGAAGCATTTGGTTACAGATTAGATTTTGAGACTAAAGATTTTGAACACATGACATCTGCCTGAATGAAGGCACACCTTAAGGAATTGTTTCAAAGTGCCCAGACCTGGGGAGCATTAGGCAAATGGGTAAAGAAAAGAGACATGAGGAAAGGGGATACTGTTGAGCTGACCTCAAATGTGCAGCAAGGCCAAGATCCAGTAAAGATTTTACCAATGAGAGAGATTTCAGGAAGGAATTTTGTTCTTGTCCCTTGGAGCAGAAGTGACATTCTATCATTTACAAATGATTATCCAAAATTGAGAGAGAAGCCAGTGGAGTGGTACCAGCAGACAGACAGGTTTGTGAAACTTGCAAAGTGCCTGTGGGAGACTTGAACACATTAGTAGAGATAGTAGTCCCACCTGATCTATGGACAGAATTCAAGAGGAGTGTAGATTGGCCAACAAGCGAACGAGAGAGAGATAAAAATACAGGAGCACTGTCTCCCGAGGTAATGAAATATCACTATAAGGTGATTGAATTTTTGAAAACAAGACTTTCGCCTAGGAATATCGATTGGCAGAGAATTGACAGGACAGCTCAGGAAGCAAAGGAGTCAATACATGTGTATTATGAATGATTGTAACAAGCATTCAAGCATTACAGTGGTACAGAGACAATTGAGGTGAAAGGCATGATTCATTTTGTGTTCAGATTGGTGGAAGGGTTGAGACCTAAAATTAGCCAAATGATTGAGTCATTTGATTTGCTGGCAAGCAAAACCGATTGATGAGGTGTTGCAGTATGCAAAATACTTTAGTGATGGAATTGAGTTGAGGCAGTGAAAGCTGAAAGAAAAGGGGATGGTGATGCAGATTAAAGTTGCTCAGACAGGTATGCAAGGACATTTTCCACAACAGTTACCACAGCAGCAGCAGGGAAGCATGATGTTTCAGTCCCAGATGAGAGGTAGAGGTCACAGAGGTAATGTGAATCGCGGTCCAGACTTGGGTCCTGGATTGGTTTAGAATGATGTGCAGGGGATAAAGAAATCATTGCCTTGTCACGTTTGCGGAGCCGTCGGACATTGGAAACTGGAGTGTCCGATGATGGTGCAGGAAGGTGTTGCTCAGAAAAGTGATGACATCAATTCATTCCATGACATGAGAGGACCGAGAGTGAGAGGTCCTAACCCAAATTTTCAAAATAATGTGAATCAAATGCAGAATTCTCAACCCACGCAGCAGGTGCAAATTCCACGTGTACAAATGACACAGTTGCAGGCAATGCAGCAGCAGGTTCCCATGGTACCTAGACAGCAAATTCAGATACCTCAAGCCCCAATGGAACAGCAGCAAACAATGCTTTCTCAGCAGGTCACAGGTCCGAAGTTTAACCAAAGTAAAAGCACAGTACACCAATTCCCATTACACAGTGAGAATGGAATAAACGATGATTGGATAAGCAAAAGTTCAGATATGGAGCCATGTGGGCTTGCAGCCTCCTTAGAAGTAGATCAGAGAGGTCCATATGTGAAGGGAAAAGTCATGGGTCACCTAGTTTCATTTTTGGTTGACACTGGAGCTACACGCTCTACAGTGAGAAGTGCAGAAGTTCCAAACTTGCCCCTTTCAGGTAAAACAGTTCAGATTTTAGAAGTTGAAAATCAGTATTTGACTAACCCGATTACAGAACCAGTTCAGGTTAAAATTGGCAACTTTCAGGGATTGCACAAATTCATGGTTTGTGATTCAAGGCTGTATCCTTACTGGGAAGAGACTTGCTGTGTAAAACGAAATGCCCGATTACTTGTTCAAATGATGGAACTGAGATTCAGATGAACAGCGATGATGAAGATGACCAAGCCCCAGCGATAGAGGGTGGCACTACAAATGAGGAATATCCGCTGATTTAATTTTTCCCAATATTCACAGTAAAGGAGCTTCATCCTGATTAACAGGGAACGGTTAAGGAGAAGGTGTGGGATTTGACAAGAAAAGAGATAGGTCTGATAAAGAGAGTTGAGCCAGGTAAAGTTAGTGTAAAGCTGAATGCAGTTTTTCCTCAAATTCCCCAGTATCACATGCCACAAGATGTTCTTATGAAGGTCGCCCAAATAATTGCAGACTTAGTGAAACAAGTGGTTTTGAAGGACGTATTTAGCAGTCCATGTAATTCACCGATAATAGGTTTGCAAAAGCCCTGTGGAAAGGTTCAAATTCTCCAGGTTTGAAAAAAATGAATGAGATTGTGGTCAAATCTTGTCCCTGATACCAAATCCAGCTGTGATAATGTTTTTGATTCCATGTGACACCGAATGGTTCACTGTCATTGATCTGTCACAAGCTTTCTTTTCTGTGCCTCTTCATGAAGACAGACACTTTCTCTTTTGTTTAAAAATTTTGAACCGAGTTTACTGCTGGTGCAGAATTACTCAAGGGTTTTCAGAGTCACCTTCCATATTCAATCAGATCTTGAAAGAGAATTTGGAGTCATTGGAATTACCTTTCAATCGAACTTGGTACAGTATATTGATGACTTGCTGATTGTGTCCAAAACCAGGGACGAGTGCAAGTATGACACAATTGTCTTATTGAATCATTTGGGAAAGAATGGTCATAAAGTATCTCAGCTTAAATTGTAATAATGTCAGAAAGAAGTAAAATACTTGGGTCACCAGACTGAGAAGGGATCGAGAAAGATATCCAGAGAAAGGGTTACAACCATATTGCAGATGAATCCCCGACCACACAGAGTGATGTCAGGATGTTTTATGGGATGGTAGGCTACTGTCACCAATGGATTCCAAATTCTTCAGTCATTTTGAGACCATTGCAGAAGCTGACTCTTGAAGAAGTCATTGATCCCATAGCATTAGACCAGGCTGGAATGAAAGCGTTCAATGAATTGAGAGAGTCTGTGCAAGGCTCCAGCTTTGGGTGTGCCTGACTACACGAAACCTTTCACTTTGTTTTGTCATGAGTGTGATGCATGCTCTTTGTCTGTCTTGACACAGGTCCATGGAGGTGTACACTGCTCTGTAGTATATTTTTCAGCTACTTTGGACGCAGTTGCAGCAGCTGTACCAGGTTGTTTGCGCGCAGTTGCATCGGTTGGTCAAAGCCATACACAGTGTGATGACATTGTGATGGGATATCCTCTGACTATAATGGTCCCTCACTTTATGGAGATTCTACTTACACAGACGAAAATCCAATATTTGACTGGTGCGAGATTGACCAGATATGAAACGAGTATTCTAGGGTCACCAAATGTGTCATTGAAAAGATGTACAGTGCTGAACCCGACAACCTTACTTCCAAATGAAAATGTTGATATTGAAAAGGTGGAAGATGTTGAGCATGATTGTATTGCAGTAACTGAGTTGTGCACAAAACCGAGACCTGACATTAGAGATACTCAAATGGAAGAAAAAGTCCAAATAATTTTTGTTGATCGTTCTTGTTTGAGGGTCAATACAGGGACACTGATAGCAGGATATGCTGTGTGCACAATTACTGGTATCCTGGAAGCCTTTTGGCTTCGAGGAGTGATTTCTGCCCAAGAAGCGGAACTGGTAGCCCTCACTACAGCGTGCCATGTTTCTGCCCAAATGAGGGTGACAATCTATACGGATAGACAGTATGGATTTGGAATAGTCCATGATTTGGGCCAGTTGTGGTCACAGAGACGTTTCATGTCCTCTTCCGGTTCACCAGTGAGAAATGGTGAGAGAATCAAAGAACTGTTACATGCTATTCAAACGCCTGAGAAGATTGCCGTGGTGAAATACATTGCACATCTAAAGTCACAGGACTTTGTCACATTGAGAAAAGGAACTGTTACCTGAAGAAGATGAAACATGTCCAAGTTTTGCATTGAAGGTAAATGACACCTTGGAGGAATTGAAAATATTGCAGAATAATGCTGACAGGGAGGAAAATTGTTCATGGAGTAAAATGAAATGTGTGCAAAGACAAGATGAATTGGGGGTTTCAGAAGAGGATCAATTGGTTTAGCCAAATAGTCTGTTGACTCAAATGGCTAGGTATTATCATGGTCAAGCACATGTTGGGAGGGATGCCATGATTCGGTTGCTCAAACATGCTTGGTTCAACCCAAGGTTTAGACAGGTTGCTGAAGCAGCTTGCCATTGTTGTGTCATTTGCCAACAAATGAACGTGGGGAAAGGGACAGTGGTTAATTTGAGCCACATTGGAAGGGCAGGAGGTCCATTCAGCAGAATGCAGATGGATTTTATTGAGATGCCTGTGTGTGGAGGTTTGAGATATGTGTTGGTGATTGTGTGCATTTTTAGTCACTGGATTGAAGCTTACCCTACACAGAGAAATGACAGTCTCACAGTAGTGAAACTACTGCTTAGGGAACTGATACCACGTTTCGGGTTTCCGATCTCTTTAGAATCAGATACGGGAAGTCACTTCTACCATGAAGTAACTAAATTACTGTGTGCAGCATTCATCCTTGAGCAGAAGTTGCATTGTAGTTACCGCCCTGAAGCATCAGGACTAGTGGAACAAATGAATGGTACTTTGAAGTCAAGAGTGGCAAAGATGTGTGCGTCCACGAATTTGAAATGGCCTGATGCATTACCTTTAGTTCTGATGACAATGAGAAACACACCCAACAGAAGGATAGGATTGTCGCTGCATAAAATCCTTATGGGCCGAGCCATGAGGTTGCCAGCGGTGCCTGCAAATGCACCTGTCAACATTAAAGATGATTTGGTGTTGGACTACTGAAAAGGTCTGGCTGATGTGGTTTGCTCTTTCTGTCAGCAGGTGGAGGCTACCACACTGCCACCAATACATGACCCAGGGCATAATCTGAGGGCCGGTGACTGGGTCGTGGTCCGGAAACACATGAGGAAAACGTGTTTGGAGCCTCATAGGAAAGGATCCTTCCACGTAGTTCTGACAACTACCACAGCTGTGAAGTGCCCTGGAGTTCCGAACTGGATCCATGCCAGTCACACGAAGAAAGTGCCATGACCACTGGATCAAGAAGAAGGGTTGTTGAGAGTACCAACAACAGCAGAGCAAATCTCAGAGCCGGAAAGAGAACAAATAGACCGGATTTGAGCCTGTTGAGGACGGTTCAGTCACTCCTGTGAGAGACGAAGGAGAAGACCTCCAGGAGGGTGATGGAGAGCATAAATCAATTGAGGCAGCAGGAGAGCCTAGTCAGAGGAGGGCTTTCCCAGAAGCAGACGCTTTTGAGAGACAAATAGAGCAATTGCCAGATCCCGAGGGGGAAGGAGTTGAGGTGGATCAAAGCTATTGTGGTCTGACTCCTCCTGAGCCTGATGCAGGTCCATCAAGAGAAAACACCATAGACCAAGGAGAAGTTTCAAGTTTGACTCTGAAAAGAACACTGACCAAAGGTCCACTGAAAGGAGATAAGTGGCCGGAGTCGCAAAGAAAAGGAAAGGAAGTGGTTGTTGGCACAACAATTGAAGAAGTGGATACAACAAGGAGAGAAGATAGTGACGAAGAATTAAATGGTGATCAAAAGTTGAAAAGAAAGAGAATACAAGTTGAAGATACGCAGGTCCTAAATGGGCGTATGCAACTACAAGTGAATGGCAGCAAGAAGCTTTGTCTTTTTGTCTTGCTGGAGACATTCCGGGTCAATATCTTGGCACTTGAAGGAAACTGCTGAAGTGAATTGTTGAAACATTCTGAGAGAACATTTTTTGAGAAAGAGACTGTTGGAAATAACTGGGAAAGACATTGATAACATGGTTTGACTTTTTGAAACCTGTTTTGACAAGCTGCTTACCAATTTTTGACAAGGGATCTTGGAAGTGAAACTAAGAGCTGTAAATAACTGCTGAAATAAGATTTTTGTTTTTGATTTTGCCGCAGTTTTTCTAAATTTTCTTCCGCTTTCTGATTATTTACAGATCTTGAGTAACAGTAGCCTGCAGGGTAGGAACAGTAGGTGCTGTAAAGATATTAGTATTGGTTTGGCGATTTTGTGTGGGATATTGTTTGTAGTATTGATTGTGGGTATGTCTGTTCTTGATAATGGTAGAGCCAACCATACTTCTGCTTTTGAGACAACTACTGTACTAATGGCAATAGAAAAGTTTAGGTTAGATGAGAAGTATTTACATGAGGGTACTAATGCGCAAGGAGAGCTTTCTTCTAATGTCTTCTATCACTTATTGAGTGAGTATGTTGAGACAATGGATGCAAGGAATTGTTATGTATGTACACAGATTCCTTCATCAGTTGAGGAAGGAGTTACTTACCATAGTCTGTTTCTACATAGAATAAGTTGTATTCTGCTACTAACAAGATTTTATAACCAGGAGTACATTCAGTATTTCTACTCCAATTATGATTTGGTGTTTTCATTTTTTCCTATAATTAGGTATTTGAGTTGGATAGCTAAGGATAATGACATAGTATTAGTTAGAGGTTTCTTTGAACCTACATTGACATTTGGCACAGCCTTTGCACACCGCAATAATCTAACATGCTTGCTTACACCTTTAGAGAAGAGCTTTTTAGATCACACAGATGACAGGAGAAAGGCGTTGAAGGAGAAGTTAGGAATTTCCTGGCACTGATAGTGCCTGTTGCCATGGTTTTCATGGCAGTAAGTTTGCCACGTAAACCATGGCAGTAGGCAGGGTCAAAATCCAGAGGGTGGGATTGTGACAGCCACCTGGGTGAAGTCTGAAGTCTCTAGCCCTGTGGCTGTTTCTGCCCTAGCAGACGGAGTGGTACATTGGCGGTTTGGCTTGAGCCAAACCGCCAATGTCATATTTTGGGGAAAGGTACCGACAGCCTGTTGGCAGTACCTTTCTCCAAAATAACGCCATCCGCCAGGGTTGTAATGAGGGCCTTACTTACTAACATGACTAAGTGCTGATTTGAAAGAATGAAAAGAACCAGGTATTTGGGAAAATGTTGGCAAAGGTTTTACTTCTGTGGGAAACTGGCTCAGCAACCTTGGGAAAGGGATTTTGATGAAAATTAAACAGGGGATAATAGTTGTCAGGATTTGTTTAATTGGAAATTGGGGGATTTGTAAATTGTGTAAAAGGATTGTTTTGAAGAAGTCAAACAATGATCAGAGGAGGGAAGAAAAGAAAAGGGAAAAATTGTTTAGGGAAAATTCGAGAAGGGAACAAAAGTATGACAGGATTAAAATGACAGAATTATACCGGATGCAAACATTTGTGAATGATAGTTTAGTGTGATGACACATTTGGCCATCAGAGGAGGGATTGCTAGTGCATGTGTTTTACTAAAAATTATTAATGAGTGCTCATGTATTATGAGTAATGGATTTGTGTAGAAAATGTGATATCGTTGAAAATTAATGCACGCATCTGAAAATGTGATCACGATGAGTGGCCACCAATGTTCACGAAGTGTACTTATTAATGGTTGACTAATTTGAAATATTGATCATATGTTCGATTAATGTAGTAATATGTCATATTGAGAGTTATGCATCATGTAGTAGCTTTATTAAGTGTAGGCCTTAACTTAGAGGAGGTCTTGGCCTTTGCCTGGCCTCATGTCAGACTGTATTTCTTAATGTTTAATAAAATGGCTATCTTAGAGAGTTAAACTGTGATTTTCCGTTGTATTGTGTAAATGTGCTCATAGCTAAAAGTCTTTCTCATGAGAACTGACTGCTAGAAGATGCTGTTCTTGCTAAATGTAACATTTTGAGTGTAAACTGTGTAAGACTGACTTTCTCAGGAGAAGAACAATGAAGACACTGACTGGAGTGTAAACTGCAACACTATTGTTACCTGACGAGCCGGATGATGAGAACATCGCAAAAGAAGCCAATCAGCGACAAGTGAACGGAGTAGTGGTAGAATTCATAGATTTGAAGTTTTAGTTTTATTGGACAAAGTGGGAAAAAGCGATCCCTTGACCAATAGGTAATTGGGAAATAGTTTTAGGAAATTTAACTTAACAGGACTGCACCTGGAGAAGACAGTCCATTGCCCATTTTCTTGCTGGCTGAAAGGTCAATACTTCCTTGTGCGTCTTGACAACAGAAGTATGTCATTTTATTGCTTAAAGACTTTGCCTTTTCTGAACCTTGATGCTGAATCCTGATGCCTTGCTGACCGAACTGATGTCCTGATGACGAAGACTATCTTAGTTTGCCGATCCAATTGAGGAGAGGTATTTTTGTACTCAAGTGTTTGTTATGCATACTTGCTCTTTCTTTCTAGGTACCAACCACATTGTTTTGATAGAGACATAGTTAGATGTTTTCCAAATTTGTGTTACTAAATTGTTTTGCACGAAGCCCAACATGCCGATGCTAATCTGGTGTTAGTTAAGGATTCTCACTGACGAAAGTCTGCGAAAGGGAATAACATTGATGTATTTGCTTGTTAAATCTAAATGTATGTGATATTGTTTCTGCAAATCTTATTGTTATTAGTCTGTACCGTAACCTCAGAATGTGTAGTAGTTCAAGCTTTAATTAGATTGCGTTTCTTCCATCATTTTGGACAGCCAGTGCTGTTTCTGTATGTTTATCATTTGATTTTTAGATTAACTTACGTGACCTTGGCATTGTTAATGTAGAGAAATAAACATTCTAACTTCTACTAAGAGGCGTGGTTATTCATGACTGAAAAGTCATGGTGTGTGACAATTTCTGACACCTGTTGATTATTAATGTAATTGATTATTGATGTTACTGAATGATTATTGATCTACCTGTACTTTAGTTATGGTGGGAACATCTTAATTGTGAGTCAAAAGGTTCATCAACCTATTCACGTCCCCTTGTAAGTTTACTTATTAAGGTCAGACGCGCTAACAGATACTAGGCCAGAAAGAGAAAATATCTTCTGTAATCCTGTGCACAAACTCCAGTAACACAGATTATATTTTATTCCAATCTGTGAAAATCTGAATGGGGTAGTAGTTTTCTCCATGCTAATACTATAAATCGCTGTCTTGGAAATATACCCTACCAAGTCAACATTATGAGCTGCTAAATCTTAGATCCTAATTATTCTGAGTGAGATTTATCAGCCACTAAATCATATATCTGTTCATAAACAATCCCAGTAGTATGGCTGGAAGGCTGAGCAAAACACAGAGCTTCCAGGTGCAACAGTTGGAATGTAATGAGACTTTTTTAGGAGGCTCCTCCAGTGAAGGTCTTTATACAGATGTAAATCTACACTGTGGTTTCTACCTGTAAAACACGTTTTCCAGATACCCACATAAAATCTGAAGGTGATCCTCAGCCTATCACGTCCTGGAAATGGATTTACTTGAGCCCTTAATAGAAGTAAATGTCCCGCAATTTCTAGGATGGAGAGGGAAATAAAAAGGAATTTAGGAATGCCCACATATGTATATGTTTGGGTGTTCATAAAAGGTTCCAAGGCAAATTGAACACCCACTTCTCATACTTTGACTGGAATTTACTATATCTTATTTCTGTTGACTCTTGATGGAGAAGTCCATAGTATTATATGCATATCTGTCTACCAGAGACCGTATCACTGATACAGTGCATTTTCCTTGTTCATGCCGGGTGCACCTTATAAAAGGTGGACCCGGGGCAAACAAGAAAAATGCACAAGATTAGGATGAATGTGCTGTCCCCAGGGTAACCACGAACGTACGCTGCCCTAAGGGACAGCGCATTCATGTGAAAAACAGAGACGCTCCATGTGTCACAGTGCATGCAGGAATCTGCCTGCACTTTTAGAGGGGATTAGAGATCCCCTGGCAGCCGGGTGCAGTAAGGACCTGCACCCACCTGCAAGGGGATGTCTGGGGGGTTCATTGGACCCCGTTTCCCCCTTCCAGAGGGCTGCCATGAGGGGGGGCGCTGACAGTGCACAACCTTTTAGGTGGCGCACTGTCAGTGTGTCTTCTGACAGCTTCTTTACCTCTGTTCCCGTGTCTATAATATGGCACAGGTGCAGAGGCAAAGGGATACCGTCTTTTGCATGGGGCTATGCTCCCATGCAAATGAGGGAACACCCACCGATGATAGCGCTGGTGTTTTACTTGCAACAGTGCTATTGGTATTACAGAAGAGGATGCACAAGCATCTGCAGCCCCTTCAGTGTTACCAAAGTGCCCCGGGGGTATGCAAAGCGGACGCAAATGCCTGCTGCGCCCCCGGGGCACTTCTGTAATACGGACCCTGGAATCTCTTCAAGAATTCCTGGTAGTTGTAAAAAAAACGTATTTTAGGAGAAAACTCATACTTAAAACTAGATTTGCCTTTGTGAATAGGGCCCTATATGTCTATACAACATGGATAAATATTTGGCAAGTGTCTATTTTTGGTTCTACATAGTGATCTGCAAAATTGGAAAAATCTCAGTTTTGCAGGCATTTCTTTTAAACTTTTCCAACTTTGTGAAGTATGAATCTGGCAAAGTACTTCAAAAATGTTCCATCTGTAATCACCTCAGACACACAAAAGGTGATGGGAGGAATACATGCGATAAGTCTAAACACTGGCAATAGCTTAGTATAGCCTTCCAACCCATCATTCTTTAACCCACCATGCCACCTCAGTTTGGGCCCAGCCATATGTAAATTAGTCCTGGACCTGCTCCAATAGGAACAGTCAAGCCCAACAGCCTGGTCAGGTCCCCTTCAGCTTGCGGGGCAAGTGCAAGAAGAGCACCTGCCAAATACTTGTGGCTTTGTGAAGATATGCAGATTCTATAGCTGGAGATTGTCACATGTGTCAAGGTGACTTTTTGTTAAGACTGGGAAGTGTAATACACTATATAAGAGAAAGTAGTTGGACGTATTTTGGACTATTAGTTCAGTTTGTGAAGTGTTGCTAGAATACATGAAAGAGTGTTTAAGGAGAAATTAATTTGGATAATGTTACAAATTCCAAGTAGGAACCAAACTCCTAGTCAGGGTATGTCACTACACAATCTAAATTATCCTGTGCTCAACCTCTGGTAGCTTGGCACAGAGCAGGCAGGCATAACTTAGAAGGCAATGTGTAAAGTATTTGTGCAATAACACATCAGTAACACAGGGAAGACACCACAAAAGTACCCCATACCAGTTTAGGGAAATAGATAATATTTATCTGAATAAAATAAGACAAAAACAAAAAAAATCCAATATGCACAAATCAAGCTATTACTTTTTAAAGGTTTAAATGAGTCTCAATCCTTAAGAATCAGTGGTTGTATCCTTGTAAAACACTGTACCTGGGATGTGTCAAAAATAACGATTCACAGGGGCCGCAGAGAAGGAGAGGCATTGAAAAATAAGGTGCTGCATCTGATTTTCTAGTGCGGCACAGACAATGCTTTGTAACTTTTCACGTTGCAAAGTGATGCGTTGATTTCCAGTAACGCAGCCTTGGCTTCTCACTGCAATGCGGGGATATTTTGATGCCTAGGGATGATGAGTTGAAAATCCTTGAAGCGCTGGTAAGAAGAAGCAGGCGCTACGCCGATCCCATAGGTGATACAGTGATTTTTCAGCCACCAGGCAGGTGCGGCATCGATTTCTGCAGCCATTGTGTCGATTTCCCGATGCACTGGGATTTTCTTCTCTTTGTGGAAGTCTTTGTTGCCCTGAGACTTCAGAACAGGAGGCAAGCTCAATCCAAGCCCTTGGAGAGCACTTGTGGGGAAGGCAGAGTCCTCCCAGCAGAGTCAGGAGCCAGCAGGCAGCAGGGCAAGAGGCAGGGCAGCAATCCTTTCAGCAAAGCAGTCCAGATAAGTCCTTTGGGCAGCCAGGCAGTCCCGCTGACAGACTCCAGTTGTAGATCAAGACATTTCTGATTTTGGAGGATCACAGCCCCAGTAGATGTACCCAAAAATGCCTTTGAAGTAGGGGAAACTTCAAAGAATGGTTTTGAAGTACACACAGTCCACTTTCAACCCAGCCCTGTCTGCCAGGATCCCTGTGGTGCTTTATCAATCCTTTGTTTGGGGTCAGGCCACTGGCCTTCAAAGTGAAAGTGAGAGCCCCTCCACCCTTCGTGCCATGGAGACCCATTCAGTATGCAGATAAATGCAGATGTGGCTGAGCGTCCTGTGTTTATGGCTGTCTGGGAGGAATGCACATGGGGAGCTGTCAACCAGCACAAGCCCAGATGTGGATTGGCGATGGGCTATAAGAAACAGGAGGCAGAACGTGCAGAGAAATGCCCACTTTCTAAAAGTGGCATTTCTAAAAAAAGTAATATGAAATCCAACTTTACTAGTAAGCAGGAGTTTCTATTATCATTCTGGCCATACTAAATATGACAGGGCTACTCCTTTCAGATCAGAATCTACCACTAAGAAGTATATAAAGGCAGTTCTAATGTTGGCCTATAAGAGGAGCAGGCCTCGCACTAAGGAAAAACAAATTTGGGAGTTTTTCACTGCAACAACATATAAAACACATAAGTACATGTCCTGACTTTTACTTAGATAGCACCCTGCCCTATGGGCTACCTAGGGCCTACCTTAAGGGTGACTTATATGTAGAAAAAGGAGTTTTAAGGTTTGTCAAGTAGTTTTAAATGCCAAGTCAAATCGGTAGTGAAACTGCACACTCAAGCCTAGCAATGCAGACCTGAGACATGGTTAAAGGGCTACTTATGTGAGGGGCACATCAGTGCTGCAGTCCCACTAGTAGCGTCTGATTTACAGTCCTTGGGCACATGTAGTGCATTTTACTAGGGACTTACAAGCAAATCGAATATGCCAGTTGGATATAAGCCAATGTTACCATGTTTTAGGGAGAGAGCACATGCACTTTAGCACTGGTTAGCAGTGGTAAAGTGCTCAGAGTCCTAAAGCCAACAAAACCAACGTCAGAAAAAGAGGAGGAGGAAGGCAAAAAGTCTGGAGTGACCCCTCAGAGAGGGTCATTTTTAACAGATACATTGGATGTGGATGGAATAATTGAATTGTTATTGCTAAGGCTGTGAATGCTATGGATGAAAAGCTTAGAAAGCAAATAAAGAAGTTTGATAAATAAATTCCATTAAGGGATGGTAGCTTGAGAAGGCACGTTTAAGACAGGAGCCTTCCCAGTTAATGAAGAATGTTACTGATCAGCATGTGACGCTGATTCTAAACAGCCACGCCCCTCTAGAAGAGAGCAAGATGTCAGTGAAAAGAGCATGAAAAATGTTTCAGAACATTTAGGCATAGCTAACACAACACTTACAAATGCATGTGAGATAAAGACAGAAGGGATAGGATGAGTCTCCAAACTACTGGTAAAAGACCACATACATGAAGGAACTTTTATGGGTAAAAAGTCTTCTAGGAGTGGGGATGTGGTATTAAATTATTCTCCCAATTTTGAGAATGATGAGTAGAATTTACAGGTTAAAAAAGGAAAGCTGCCTCAAAAGAAAACAAGAAATGAAAAGGGATAAACTACTTATTGACCCACTGAGGATATGTTTGATCCTCTGTTATTACAACACCCACTGTCTCCTGAACAAGGCTGATAAGTGAATGCCCAAGCCAGCATTAAGGAGTAAAGTAGCCTTAATGCTGGAGTTAGAAGTTCAGGTATTGGTTTTCTTGAATACATAAGGAAAGCATCCTAGGAAGGATGTGGATAAAGTCCTGAAGACAAGTCACAGTCGTCTTTTAGATGCTTTCGGGCCATTAATGAATGTCTTTAGCATGACAGAAGAGGCATAAGTATCAGAATTTGTTTGGGGTATATCAGTATTGAGACAGTGTCTTCAAAGTGCAAAATGCCTGTTAGGTAATGCCACTGCTGACATTTCAATAGAAAGGCACAAAGATATTTTGATGAACAATGATTAGAAGTTGGTAGATTTAGCAACTACTGAAGCTGGCTCACCTACACAAGATTTGTTGTTTGGAGATGATTTTCTTAAAGTGCTCTTTAAATATTCAAGGGTTGTTTTTTAAAATGAAGAAAGAAACATGACAGTTTACAATAAGGTGTTTGTTGGGACTGGGTGAATGCAGAGTTGTTTCCTAGCCCTGGACAAGGTATTATCTGGTTGTCTTTCTTAAGAGGCTATAGATTCCTTATTAACTTGCAGTGGGCAACTTTCCTCTTCATCTTCAACGTAACAGAGGAAGATGTGAAACAGATGAATGAAGATCTAAGGTATTTGAAGTAGTCAAGTATCTACAAGTATGTGGAAGGCCAGACTTTTCACATATCTCTATAAGACTGAGTAGTCGACCTGCCCAATTTTCAGGGAGATTGAGAGAGATAACTGGGAGCCTATGTTTTGTGGCTCAGCCTCCACAGGAGAGCCCTACAAGGATGTTTAGAGTGCAGCGAGGTGGGAACATGTCCAGAGAGAAAGATGTGATTGACTTATGTCAAGGATGCAAAAATGTATTTTGTAAGCAGCATTTTCCTTGTCAAGAAGGACGACGCGTTGAGACGAGTTCTAGGGTATCCATCTGTTAATGGACACACTTAGTAAAGGAGATGAGCTTACAAAACTGGATTTAAAGAATGCCTATCTGATGGCTGCTCAGGAACAAAGATTATGAAGGTTTATGAGACTTCCATGAATTCTATCTTTGGCACCATTGGTGTTTTACAAATGTGATGTAGCCAGGGACGACATGGTTAGGATTGTTGTAGGAACCCTTTGTACCTCGGTTGGGCACCATTAGCTTAGCTTAGTTCCCCGGTTTGTTGCTTTTATAACATGCATGTTTAATTCACGTTTTAATCCTTAATTTAGCAAAGCCTGCTTTTAATAATTATTTTATATATTTTATCAGCTGCCTCTTCTTAGAAGGCAGAATTCACACTGCACGTTTTATCAATCCATTATACGACATGTAATCTGTACCTTCGTCTAAAGGCTGTCATGTACGGTAAATGATATGCCAACTTGTATTGCCAGCTCAGGAGCCAATTCTATCCTCAAGGCATATCATTACATCAGGCCCTTTCTCAAAATTCTTTATGGGTTAGTATATAAACAACACATAGGCCTAAGGAGGGTAGAGGACATTTTGGTCATGACCGTCCTGGGACGCATACCACAGTACAGGCAGCTTTGCTGATCATGGAGCTGACTCTTCAGTTTCACAAGAGGATTGCCATCCAGACCACAGACAGACTCCTCCTATTCTATTCAGATATGGGGTTGGGGATTATCCCTTAAGTTTGGCCAGGCAGAAGGGTTACAGCCACTATGCTCTCAGATCTAGACATAGGGTTGAGTAGGAATCTCTAGAATCCCTAGGCTATCTAGAACCATACATGATGCTGGGGTTGTTCATTCTCTTCACATCAGTTGTAATGATGATTACTATGTTATGTTTATCTGCCTTATTATTGCAGCACATGCTTATCATACTGGGAAGCAATTGCTTCAAAAAAAGCATTGAAATCCAGTTTGCATCTAGTGTTCTGAGTGAAAGGGGTATGATCTGTTTCCACAGCATTCCTGAGGAATCAGGGTGTCAGGTTTAGGTTGACCTAAATCACCTGTCCCCTGATAATGTTGGGTGAGGTGCTGCAAGCTAGCGAGGAGTGAGGCCAACAGCCACCATGCGATGTGGAGTTGACTGAGTCTCTCAACCTCAGTGTTGCTGCCACCCTAAATAGGCAGTCTTATTACCAAAATGGGAACCACAGGACAGGCTCCTGCGGCCTTCAATTAGTTATTTATTTGGACGATTATTTGAATAAGATGCGAATAAAGAGGCTTACACATATGACAGTAGAATTCTTAGAAATTCTGGCATTTGTGGTGTGGTCTGTACCGAGGTGAAGATGGTATCTCGGAGATGAGCTCCTTCCAGATCCTTCAACCCCAACATCTGTAGTCAGTCATAGGCACCTAGTAAAGGGCTCTGCAGGAGGCACTCATCAGTGAAAGCTGGACAGAGGATACGGAGTGGGTGGGCAGCACTAAGGTTCATCCACCAGGATCTATGACATCTGCATCTACCACCAGTAGGAATGAGGTTGCACAGGCCATTTTGAGGCCTTTAGATCTCTCGCTGCACAAAAATGATGATGGGCTTGAGTAGATACAGAGTCCGCCCTGTTAACGTGGGAGCACTCTGCAGATGATAATCACTGCATTTGCTGGAGCGATAAAGATGGAGTAGTGTGACAGCCTGCACCATGCTCACATCTGGCACGTAGAAGATCTTTTGATTCTTCTCATTATAACTACAACTGTGAAATGCATTGAGGGGTAACCGTGGCACATCCGTTCCTTATGCTACTTGGCTAAATGATGATTAAAAATACAGTTGGCCCACTCTTCTTTTTCAGATATCTACCACTGTGCTTTTTCGTGACAGTGGCCAGATATATGAAAGCCGGAGCTAGGGTACAGTGCCTGGGGACACACACCCCAGAAACCTGGTTCCTTTGAGGCTGTCACAACTAGTCGTCCGACAAAGCACCACAAAACATGCTACACAATTGAAGGAGCTAACCCCAAAACACCCTAAAGACTACTTATATGCACTATGCTATGAGACCATGGAGTAGCTAACTGACCATTAGAGTTTCTTATGGCTCAGCACACTGTGTGCCTGTTCAAAGTGGAGCAGTTGTGGTTATCTGACTTCAGCAGGTAGAGAGTGCTCTGTCATAGGAAAATGCTCACTAGCTACACTTCCTCTTTATATCGAGTCTCAACATATCAGTCAAATCAATCAATCAATCAATGATTTGTAGAGTGTGGCTAATAACCTATAGGGTCTCAAGGCGCTTTATGTGAGTGTGCTGCTCATTTTAAGAGCCAGGTCTTGAGGTCCTTCCTGAACTGCTTCAGTGATGCGGTCTGCCTGAGCTTGATCGGTAGTGCATTCCATGTCCGGGCTGCTAAGTAGGAGAAGGATCTTCCTCCTGCTGTACTTTTCCACATCTAGAGGACAGCTGCAAGGGTGAGCTGGGAGGAGCCGAGACATCTGTTGGGTACGTAGAAGGCGAGGAGGTGGTTGAAGTATGCCGGTCCTATGTTAAGCAGTGCCTTGTAGGTGTGAATCTGGAGTTTGTATGTGATGCACTTGTTGACTGTGAGCCAGTGTAGGTCTCTGAGATGGGAGATGTGCCTGTGTCGGGGGAAGTCCAAGATGGGTCTGGCTGCTGCATTCTGGACTCTTTGTAGTCTTGATTGAAGTTTCTTGGTGATGCCGGCATAGAGTGCGTTGCCGTAGTCCAGTTTGCTAGTGATGAGTGCGTGGGTGACTGTCTTCCTTGTGTTGGGGGAATCCACTTGAAAATCTTCGGCAGGAGTCGAATGGTGTGAAAGCATTGACTTGGTGGGTCATTGATAGAGAGGAGTCCAGGATGAGGTCCAGGTTGCGCGCATGGTCTGTGGGAGCGGGGGCTTTACCCAGAGCAGTGGGCCACCAGGAGTCGTTCCAGACAGAAGGAGTAGAGCCGATCACGAGGAACTGAGCTTGAGGCAACTGGCCTTCATTCAGGCAGTGGTTGCTCTCATCCCAATGTGGAAATTCCTCTTGGCTTCAGCAGAGTCCTCGGACAGGGGGAGGATCAGTTGATTGTCTTTGGTGTAGAAGACTATGTTTAGCCTGTGTTGTTTGGTGATCTTGACAAGCGGGGACATGTAGATGTTGAAAAGCGTCGGGCTGAGTGAAGATCCTTGGGGCACCCTGCAGCAAGTGTCTTTAGGTTCTGACGTGAACAGAGGTAGTCTGACAGTCTGTGTTCTTCCGGTAAGGAAGGACCTGATCCAATCCAGGGCTTTATCTTTATCAGATGGCGGCGTTGTGCAGTCTGTTGCAGGGGGTGGAGTGGGAGACGGTGCCAAATATGGTGAAGAGGACGAGGAGGATGAGTGTGGCCGTGCCTTTGCGGTCCAGTATGATACGTATGTCATCGGTATCTGCTAAGAGTGCTGTTTCAGTGCTGTGGTTGCTTCTGAATCTGGATGGGAAGGGGTCTAGGATATGGTGTGTCTCAAGGAATTTTGTGAGTTGCTGGTTGACAGCATTCTTCGTTATCTTGGCTGGGAAAGGGAGCAGAGAGATGGGTCTGAAGGGAATGTGGTGGTCTCAAAGGATCGGTTGATAGTTCGTCAGAGCTCCAGTGCTATTGTGGCATAGGAATGGATAGGAATGGATGCTGCAGCAGTCTGGCAGGACCGCTTACAATAACCTGGGTGAAGACCACTGTGATTCAGTGGTCAATTCATGAGGTTTGTATAGAACTTTACCCTACATTGGGGGGCTTTCCATTAATCCAAAACATAACCGGTATGAACCAGTGTGATTAAAATACGTCAACTTGGACTACATGTTTATTTTGCACATTTATTGTCAAGCCTTGAAATGTAGATATCATGGAGCTTGTAGCAGACTTGTGTCGCCTTATATATTAGCACAATTATTGGGTGAACTGTACTTATACGTTAGCAAAGTCATTAGCTTTCACAAGTTCTGCAAAAGATAATGATATGCGCATGTGGGACAAAGGTTGACAGGCTGACATGATGTTCAAAATGGAGTTTGGCTATTGGAAGTTACAACATGACTTTCAAGGAAAGCAACATGCAAAACTTGAGAAAAGATTAATGGAGATTAAAGTCTGGACTTGGGGCTTAGCTAAAGAAGAAACACAAACTGATCTGTTGAATGTTGCTTATGCTAAGGAGTGTTTAAATACATTTTTAGCACACTAGTGAGGTTGTTACAAGCATGATGAATATAATTGGAAGGGGGAGGTATAGGAATGAGTGACTGACCACAACATGCTTCATCACAGTGTCTCATCCCTTCCCACAAGTTTAATTTATTTTTTCAGATGTGGAGATTTTCTCCGTTGGAGGGGTTCTAAAGGAGTCATGGGGCAACACATATGGTACAGAAGCTAGACTGTGAAGAAAATCACTAATAATCCAGAAATACTCTGTACACTCCAGTAGGGTGTAATTATTCAGAACTATATTACACTATTAAAATTGTGAGGCTATTCTCTTTGAATTCCAACCTCCTATTAAGAGACAAAAAAATTGGAGGGCAATGTAGGCAAAACACAGCAATTTAATCGGCACCTACGAAACCTACTTTATTAAAAAGATGTACTCCTAATGAGAAATGAATCATGTACACACAACAATTTTTTACATACAGATCTTGTATTTTCCATTTGAAGAGAATACAAGAAACAAATCGTACCCTTATGTGTGAATGAGAAAAATATTAGATCCGTAATATTGTGTAACATCAATAATGTGTCAAAAATAGCTCAACAACATGTAAGGTATGAATATTGGTTTTTTTTGGTGTATATTATCATTTTTAGGAAAAGTGTCCTATTTCTGATTGTGTACTTTAACATAGCTGTACTAAATATATTTTAAATAATGTATTATCTATTAGTGTATTAATTCTGTTAGTAGTATAGTATACTTTTATATACTTTGTAATTAAGTATACTTTGCTAATTTTAATTTCGTTTTTTTGTTTTAAATTTGTTATTAATATGGATTTCAGTAGTGGGGTGTTTGGTTTATAGGGGAATAGGGTGAGAAGTTCAATTATAATACATTTAATGTATATGTTTGTTTTTACTCCAAATTCAATTTCAACTAAGTCTTTAATTTGTTCATTTATAGAGCCATAAAAGATAAATGCATTAAATCATTAAAAAAAAACAAATTAACATATACAAATGTAGACACTGCTCAGCCAATAGTATTTGCTGTTTCCCCCTTTCCTATATACATGTTGAGACATAGAAAATGGTCACACGGTCCATGTTTAGTGCCTAGTTCTCAAGGCTTCTGTGAGCTTATGTTGTACCCTTCTGTTCCTATGATCTCACAAACTATATACTGCCTTTTCAAATGGACTATTGGTTTATGCCATAGTATATAATTATGTCTCAAAGCTCTGAAAATAATTTTAGGTCTATATTTGTGCCTTTCTAACTTTCTTATTTGTCATGAGTTTATGGATTTTAATATTTTAATGATTTTATTACTTTTTATATATTGTTCTATTTGCTTTTGACTCTGACGGTTTGCTGAATGCAACAGATAACCGCTAAATTATCATAGGACAGAGCTGAATTCCTTCACTACATATTAAAAGTGAATGAGCTCTCAATTTTGCACTCAATTCCCCCATCTCATTATTCTTTGCATGATTAAATTTACATCTAATTTCAGATTTTGAATAGATGCAAATGGTCTTGGGATTTTCTAGGGCCACACTCAATGAATAGCATGAACATTTTCCTAATGTAGTCCAGCCAAGATATAATAAAGACATTATGGAGGGATAGACAATCTCTAATGATTCCTTGATTCTCTGGTTTGGTCCAGATTGAGTACCATAGCACTATCAGTAGCAATTTAATAGGGTTGTCCAGAATGTCCATTCCCAATACCTGATGACAGATATAGGATGAACAGCTCTGAAGCACTGCAAGTAGTTTTCTTTAGGAGTCATTCTTAACCTTCTGAGTGACCTTATAACAATCCATTTTCTATTCTAGCCCAAGAACATCTCTGTTAAAGGTTCAGAGCCCCACTTATTTGCAAATCTAAAAACAGCCCTAATTGTTATGAAGAACTGTTGTTTCTCTATGCTTGTCAACTGTACCCAATTTTAAGGGAAATCTATTTGTATACTGAGATATAAAGAACTGAAGACTACTCATTTGTACTCCATTAATTGTGTGTAAGCATCTTAGCTATGCCCCTTTGCCAGATCAGGTGTATGATTTACTTTAAGACCTAATTGGCCATGAACTGTGTAAACCTGTCATGAAGTGTTCGATTGGGGTGTTTGCTGTCATCACCATTAGAACATCATCATCAGTGTATAATAGGACTGGAATCAGGTAGCTACCTACCAGAGGCAGAACTTTTCATTTTGAGTTTAAAAACTTATCTAGGGCATTAATGTAAATTGTGAATAAAAAAGGGACAGGACCATTCCATTATCTGTCTCTCCTTTTAATCTGGAATGGGGTGGTACACTCTCTATCAAGGCTATAGCAGACTGTGCTTACTGGGTTATTAACAGTTCTGTAAATAGATCAGGGACACAGTGGTAATTCAAATCCTATTTTGTTCTTTGCAATAGCACACATAAGTACTGTCCTAAGAAAAGACACTGTTTATTTCGTGAAGTGTTTATTTCGACAGTTTCTTTTTAGTACATGAGAAATAACTACACAAAATATAACTGTAATTGCACTAATGCATGTTGCTAGCAGCAAGAACAATATGAACATGATTGGAAGCAACTTAACATCCTAAAAACGACTTCTATGCACTAAACTTTGAAAGCATGGAGTAGCTAACTTACCTCTAGAGTTTCTTGGCACTCAGCGTACTGCATCCCTGTTCACAGCTGAGTTGCTGTGGTTATCAGACTTCAGCTGGGGGAAAGTGTTCACTTGGAAGGAAAACACCAATCAGCTAGGCTCAGCTCCCCTCCTCTCCATATCAGCCCACAGCATAGGAATGGATGCTGCAGCAGACTGGCAGGGCCCCTTGTAATAACCTGGGAAGAAGACCACACTGATTCAGAGGTTAGTGAATGAGGTTTATATAGGGTTTAAGGCCATAACAGACCCTAGCAGTAGCATTTGAATGCAATTGGTTCAAGAGTATGAGAGCATTGGAGGCAGAATAACCAATAGTCAAAATCAGCCACAATTTAGCATGGTTAACTCAGTTAAATGCACTGCCAAGGTCCATGAAGGCTAAGTGCCAAAATCTTTGTGTGACTGTGGTATATTATCACTTAGGAAGTTCAGGTTTAAACTTTGTCCCACAGTGCCCAATCCTTTCTCAAAACCATATTGTATGTCTGATAACATACAATTTTCTACTGCCGAAGTTTCCAGTTCCTCTAAAAGGATTCTACTCAGCAGCTTAACAGATGAGTTAAAAAGGGAAATTGGTTAAAAACATTTTGGATCAGCTTGATTCCCCTTCCTAGAAATAGATGCTATAATTGATTAGGACCAGGTAATCAGTAACTCTGAAGCCTCAATAGTCCTAAGGACACATGCAAGAATGGGTGCCCTCTGGTCTGTGTTGCTTTTAAATCAGGTCCGGGTCTTTCCCTAGGTTACTTTTTTTTTATTGCTGCATATACTTCTCTCAGGTTAAACAAAGTAGAATTATTTTTTGAGGCATTAGGTATATAGCTGTCCAATGTATCAGTCAGTGCCGCTTGTAGTCGGTCAAATATATTTTTTAAATTATTAGCCCATTCTTGTCCAAGGATCAGGTAGTTATCGGATGGTGCAGAACTTTCCATAAAGGATGGAGAATTAACGGTTTTCCAGAACAATATTGACTCTTTGGTCTCACTAGCCTTAGCCAGGTTCTCCCAGGCTTCCTCTCTGATTATAGTTTTTCTTGTTTGTAATTCCTTTTTATATCTAAGATGACAACTTTATATCTCTCTTCGGTCTCTAGGAGTTGCATGGAAGGCAGCCTTCAGATTTTTATGTTCCTTGATATAGGAACTATCTAACCATGCACAGTTTTAGCATATTTGTTCTGGTAGGGCCTGTAAGAAGCACTTTAATTGAGTCACAAATTAAAACAACTGAGTCCTGTCCATAGTATTCTAAACATATCTTAAAGTAATTACGTGCAGAATAACTTAATATGATAGAAACAAGCATGAGTTAAAATCCCCACTCATTTAATCCTTCACCCATTATATCTGCTAACTTTTGTTACTCGCTAAATCAGTAGGTGTAACAGATGCGTAAGCCATTCTTAGGCCCCACACAATTGCATTGAGGTCACACATGCTGTTTGCAATTCTGGTGTAACCATGAGCTTTACGAGTTAAAATAAATGAGAGCATCACAAAGTCAATTGTACTTGTCGCAATGTGCATGGAAAAATTGGAGAAAGGGCCCCTATAGTACTATATATAACTTGTACAAAAACAAAATTAAGTTTCAGAGATGTGTTGTTTAATGTATCTCCATATGAGTTAATAGCAAAATGTACTTGTACTCCCCACAGATATCATCCATTCCACATACCCCCTTCGGTAGGTGTGTATATAAATGAGCATTCAATTCCCTTATCCATATAACATGTAGATCCTTCCCTTTATCAAGTAAGCATTTATCTAAAGCCTTTCACTAACTCGATGTCTATCTGCTTACCTCTCTGTCTGGTTATCATAGTAATTGATAATTAACAACTCCTGGCCTTCCTTTATTTCTAGGCCAGAAATTGATAGCAAGGGGAGCTTGTTTGTGTCCACAGTCTCAGAGAAACAGAATTTGCAAGTCCCCCTTTTACCCTGGCAATTCTAGAAGACATTGCAGGTGTATGGATGGTTATATACCGTTAACATAAAAGTTGTACATTACCAACATTTCTTGTAAACATATGATCTTAAAATCATCGATAAAGGTTAGTGAGTCATCATTTCTGAATTTAGACATAATTCCTGCTATGTTCCAATGAATCAGTTTTATATAGGCATCCTCATGTCTTGGCTGAGTTTTGCTTGTTAGAAAAATATACCATCATACAGTCTTTTTTTCACACTCCCTCTTCACCAGCAAAATAGTCGGACAGTTCACTTTACAGAATCCTTGAACTTTGCACACAGAGAACAACAATTAAACTAATTCTCCAGGATAAAATAAGTGACAATATGTAAGAGACATTTGACCTCTGTTTGAATGCACAATGAATGAGACAAGATAAAAACAAGATTTAAAGGGCATATTTAATGCTCATTCAGTTTCTGAATGAACAGTTTGAGTTTTCTTGTCAGAATGAGTAAGAAGGTCTTAAAAATATCTCGCCCTTGTTAACACGAACTTGCCATTGTGACTGGGCAAGTAGATTTTTCTTGGCCTTTAAACACTTTTGAAGTCCATCAGTTTCCCTACTGTAGCTTAAACTCGAGTGAAAATAGTAAATCTAACTTCTCCTAAGCAAATCACTTTTATAACTGTTTCTTCTACTGTAGTGAGAATAGTAAATTCAACCCCTTTGAAGTACACCATTTTCCCTACCGTTGCTTACATTGTAGTAGGAATATTGAATACAACCTCTTGGAAATGAAAAACTTTCCCAACTCTTGTTTAGACTGAAGAAGGAATAGTAAATCTAACCTCTCCAAAGTCAAACAGTTTTCCAAATTTTGATTAGAGTGTGTTTATATTATTTATTAAATTCTTGCTTAGTTTAATTTCTTTTTATTTTTTATATATTTTTAGAAATATTTGTCTAAAAATTTGTTTTAATTATTGGTTTGTATATTTTAATATTTCATACTATTCTGATATTTTCTAAAAATGTATTTATTGTTTTGTTTCTGTTAATATTTTTGTAAACGTTTCAAAATAAAATATGTTTTAAATATATGCATATATATATGTATTTGCATATGTAGTGATAAGTATCAAATAACACTATTTTTATTTTATGTGTGTATTTTAATATTTAAATAAGGTTACATCTTTTTATTAGTTGGGAATGTGCATATAAATGTTACTGTATTTTACTATTTAACATTAACGTATTTACACATTTAGTTATTGTTATTTTTTAAAGTAAACAATATTTTTGACAAAATATTTGTGTTCGCAATATTTTGTATTGCAACCAAACACAGCAAATTGCTGCATAAATATGCTGTATTTACAGTTGTTATGGCCATTTGGTGCTCAAGGGTAGACACAATTGAATATCTAAAAGGGGACATAGGAGGGAAGGATCTCGCTATACTCGCTACATACACATTGAATAGACATCCAGAGGATAGGTATTTATTGGGGCAAATGTCTAAGAAAGTACGACTGAGCTAGGACTGCTAGATATTTAGAGAGAAACACACAGGCAGATGAGAGTATACATATTTTGCTCATGTGCATAGATATTCCTCAAGGAGAGATAGCTGTGGGAATAAGGGCCTCATTATGAGTTTGGCAGTCGGACTGCCATGTTGGTGGTCCTGAAAAGACTGCCATGCTGGCAGTCTTCCAGACTGCCCCATTGTGAGTCATACAGACAGGACTGCTGACCACCAAGCAAATATGACAGACTACCAGCAGGCACAGCAGCCTGAATATAGGCAGTCCAACCTCCAGCGCCATCAGCAAAAAGGCCAACTACCAAGCTTATTACAAGCACACAGTCACTGTGACGGTCCCTTCATGGCGGTCAGCCCATGGTGGTCAGGACCACAGCAGTTCACGGTCAGCAAAGTAACACACAACTGCACATTGGATGAATTAAAAAATGACACAGCTAACATACATTGGCCAAGCGGACACACTTGCAAAGCACACTATAAAATATACCCCTTCACAGACCACAATCCTTTGCATTTCCACTGCAAGACAAAGAACCCCGAGCAACTGAAGTCCATCCAGTTTATAGATTAGGCACCCCTTATTTCTACCATCTCATTGAACACCCTGCACACACATTGGTCCATTCACACACTATTGCACTTCCCCTGTTATGTAAGTCCTGTCACCCTCATTAGTGTTTTTTTCTACCATGTCATGTTCCAAAAATCCCCATTTTTCGGAAGATGACTTAAGACTCATGGTGGATGAAATCATAAGAGTAGAGCCACAATTGGTTGAAGCACAAGTCCAGTACACTCCTCTCATTAGGGAAATGGAAATGTGGGACAGGATCATTGACAGAATGAATGCTGTAGGCACCATCCTTCCCACGAAGGAGGACATCTGGAAGAGGTGGAATGACCTGAAGGGCAAGGTCCAATCCCTGGTGTCCAGGCACCAGCCAGGAATGCCTTGGGGAGTGCTGTCTGGTAATTCACAACACGACAAATGTCACCAAGATGCAATGTTCTGTATGCTCATAGCTCAGCTTTGCCCACTGTCTTATTCATGTACCTCACTAACATTCAATACCCAGAGTATCTGGGTGTTAACTCTGTCATTGTGTATCATTGGACCCAGCATCACAGTTACCACGGTCCATCACACACCATATGCATGAATGGTGCCCGGAAATCACACAACATCCGAAACACATTCCAGGATCCATGGCATCTCCCAAAATGAAAATGTATGCACAAACATAAATGCTGCCTGCATACAGATATGTAAAACAAAACGGTTTTCAAGTATCGGGGAGTAGTGAGAGTGACCTGACTGTATCTCCCACTAGGCCCTTTTTCAACAGCCCCAACCTCCAGCCCAGTGTTTTCTTGTCCAAAGACCCCTGAAGTGTACTCACCTGGGAAGATACCATTAGTAAAGTGTGTGTAGTAGAGAGAGTGACCTGACTGCAACTCTCAGGAGGTCTTCTGTCTGTAACTCCAAACACCAGCCCAGTGTTCACTTGTCCAAATACCCCTGTGTCTTAACCCTCAATTGAAGTTTACTCACCTGGGGGAAGGGGGTGTACATTTGTTGTGTGTGTGTAGTACATGGAGTGACCTGACTGCAGCTCTCAGCAGACCATGTTTCTGTTACTCCAGCCGTCATCGCAGTGGTCACATGCCCCACCACATCTGTTTGTGAACTCTCAAATGAAGTGTACTCACCTGGGGAGATAACATTGGTCTAGTGTGTGTAGTACATGGAGTGACCTGACTTTAACTCCCAGGAGGCTCTGTTTCATCAAATCCAACCACCAGCACAGTGTCCTCTAGTCCAAAGACCCCTGTTTCACAACTCATAAATGAAGTGTACTCACCTGAGAGTGAGCAAACACAGATCATACTCAAATCAGAGATTTGTCTCTTGCTAGCTCAAGATAAAACTACTAAGGACAGGAAGGACAGCTTACCCAATGTGTGCAAGAAATATTCCTAAGGTCTCAAGGTGTCTCACCAGATTGGTCAGCAGCAGCAGACACACTGACACAGCACTGTGCACATGCTGACTCCAGTCACATATGAAAGCAAGTGCAAGGCCTGCCTGCATCCCACTCAACTAGGCCTCCAAATGGTCAAAGGCATATGTTGCATCTCCACTGGGTTGGCTTCACTGGTAACAAAATGTCATTTTCAGGCTATCCTCCAAAGTGCAACTGATCTGCATATCTCAGCAGCTGCTTGAATCTAAATGAGTTGGCATGTTTCACAGATGTCATGTCAATACACCCAATACCATAGTTACTTGCCTCTATTGTTTAAGTACAACTTAACTTTGTACAAGCTCTCTGCTTACTGTAACTCTAAACCTTTGGAGGTAGATGTCACAATACAACAAGTACCAATGTATGTTTTATATCAACAGGTGGATCTGCCACTGAGCACACATTGGCCACTGAACAGACTGCCACTACCACCCCGGATGAAGCCCTCAGTGAAGACGACACCGTTGGAAATGAAGGACGGTCCTGGCCCATCTGGGCAACCTGGGGCAGCTGGGGTATGGTACTGTTCAGCATTATGAAGGATTCATGGGCTGATCCCGGATAGCAGGCACACATATGTGAGATGTTGAAATCCACCAAACAGACATCTTGCACGTTGATAGAATGGAAGTTCTTTCTTTTGCAATAGAATTGTTCAGTGGCCTGATGTGGCACCAAGCCAACATGTGTGCCATTAATAGCTCCACCACATGTGGAAGGTGGGCAAAACCATAAAAGTTAGCCTTAAAATTTGCTAAATTCTCACCTTGGGGTAACCTAATGTAGCTGTCAATGTGTTTCACCTTTGCTGAGAGGAAATCCTTCAACACCAGCCTGAACATTGGTTACTACATACCAGCAGATAGGCTCACTGTATGTATGGAAGGACCCTGTGGCCAGGAAGTGCAATACTGACATGACGTACAATGGGTGGTATGCAGGTGGGATTACTGTTAGCTGGCATCAGATCTGGCTCCAACTGATGGCATAAGTCTACTATTGTTTGCCTATTCGGGAGGTATAACATAATTATATGCCTTTGCTCCTTGGTCTGAAGGTCTGGAAGTGGACTGTAGACAGAAGGTTATCACATCCTCCCTCTCCCAGGGTACCTATGTGTGACAAGACATGATTTGTAACATTAATCAGCGTGTCCACAGCAACATACATGTTGCCAATAATATCATGAGACAAAGCATTTCTGGCTGGATAGACATGACACCTAGTATACATCACAGCTGGCAAGTACACAAGGGTCACATGTGACCCCCTTGGTTGTCAACATGTGTCCACAACATGGATTTTGATGAAACTCAACTATCTGCTACACAATTGTCTGTATTTTACGACCTCCCAAAAGACAGTCGGCGAACCATGTACTGTCGTCAAATGCCATCTGTGCCCTGCAACACACTACACTGGTGGTTGTGTAGAAGGACCTACGTGACAAGACAGAATAAGGATGTTTGTGATGCTACAACACATATATTTGTAGGTGTGATGCAGTTTAGAAAGCCAAATACAGTATTTCAGTCTGGCAAAATGGAAGATGCCTGACTTACTCTACTGGACATTAGGAACCCCCTGGGAATGCCGGCAGAAGTTGTCTGGGCAGTAGGCAGTTCCAACAGCTGCAGACACAGGCATAGGCTTACATTGTTGCCTGTGGAAGTTGTGGGCCAATGACTGTTGCCATGGGTGGTAATGAGCGCATATGTGGAGGATGTGAATGCCATGTTGTGCAAATTCACTCACTTGATTCATGATTGCCAGCAACAGGTTCGCTACCTGTGTGTTGCCTCTGGGAGCAATCATGCCAGGTCCAGCAGGTGATAGGGCCTCTGCCTTTTCTCTAGGGGAGCTGGAGAGGCTTGTTAATGAGGTCCTTCCCCTACATGGACAGCTCTGGTGGCTCATCAGAGGAGTAGGTATGTACCCCATTGGCCAATTGACTCTTTTCAACACCATCCTTTACCTCCTCACTGACTTAAATGTGCCCCTGTGTGCTAGTTAGACTTCTTGTGTGCCAGTTCTTGCAGTCTGTGTGGCATCAATGGGGTGTATATTGTGCAGGTGTTGGTGGCAAGTACTACATGTTAACTTCATTTACATTGTGTTGTGTGAGGATTTTTGTGGTCATAGATACTCCTTGTGTTGGATGCACTTTACTAGGCAAGGAGACTTTACTGCCATCCAATGACATCTCTTTCTTCATGATTGTTGTGAATGTTGGACAACATGTATGTGCATGACAGCATGAGCTGTGTATGCATCTTGTATGGGTAATTTGAGAATCTTGTAAGCAATGTGCATAGTACCACAGATCTTTCAACCCACATCTGGCCTTGCCAAACTGTTGTCTGGAACCCATATCCTGACTAACTCTGCCCTGCAGGTTGCCACAGAAACCACATGCCAAATTGCTTATGGCCACATGATGTACTGTCATGTATGGAAGTGAGGGTAATATGAGTGACATGTAGGTTCTATATGTTCAGCCTGCAAAGACCAGGACCTGTCACATGTATCTCCCAGTATGGGACCTAGTCCAGGCTGTGGGAGAGTCACTTTGCTTATGTAACTGTGGCACTGTGCCCACTCCCTGTACCCCAGAACATCCTGGCATGTGAACAATATGATGCTCTAGTGGCAAAACTTGCCCTGAACGACTCAGTCCATTGACTAGATAAGGAATGGGTACTGAAATACATCCTAGAAGTAGTCCATATGTGCATTTTGCATCATTGTCAATATGTGTCTTTGACTCATGAGATGTCCTTTACTCTCACAGCTCTGTTGTCACCTTCACATAAGTCATATTTGTACAGTACAGGCTTATTGCATGAATGCAGTGCAGACAGTGTGTTGATTCTTGGTAGGCCATGAGATGTGAATCAGTACCTTGGTCACATAGCAGATATTGTATAATGCATACCTTTGTTGGATGCCATCTCTGTAGGATAGACACATATGTTTGAAGAAGCGTTCTGTGGTACAGGTACATACCACAGAGCCTACCCAATGAAGAGGCATGAATCTGCATTTGGTAGGCCACTGGTTCACACATGCACAGGGAAGGCACTTTCTGTACCCATCATACCAGCTCATTCATTGCCACCCAAGTGTAATGGTAAAGTCTGTACTATGGAAGTTGCCTGTAGGGACTCTATGCAATGAGCCAGTGTTGCAGAGTGTGAATGTGTTGGTCCATTCAGGCCTAAGGAATTCACCCTTCAGAAGCCACATATGTATGTAGTGTTAACTGTGGTTACATCACAGTACACTCTGCTGGAACATGTGCTACCTGATCTCAGTAGGCCTGCTTAGTCATTGTAAGCCCTGAGCAGGGTAGTGGGTTAGTCTGCAGATAGCTACAAATGTCTGTAGTTATGTCCTGTACTTATTGGCATGTGTGCTTTACACTTGTGGTGTGTTGGCAATTTGAAAATGTCTAGCTTGGTGGTTCTGACATGTGTGTGACTCAACCATTTGTGCCAAAACGTGTGATTATATTCTCTTGATTTGTCTCATGCACCCATGCAGGTAAATGTCCAGCAGAAGAAGGAGATATGGCGAGCCATCACCCAGAAGGTGCAGATCCTGGGGTCCACAGCTAGCGGAGTGCACACTGTCGGAAGAGGTGGGAGTACCTGAGACGTTGGGCCCTGAAGCTCGCAGAGGTCCAGCTGGGTCTGTCCTTCCATCACGGGCGAAGAGCAGGTTGGACCATGACACCCCTTAATGTCCTGCATCCTGGCACTGGTGTACCCAGACCTTGATGAGAGTTTGAGGGGAGCACAACAGCCACAAGAGGGTGAGTATAGGGCATATTCTTGCCTGTCACATAGCCAAGTTGATGTGTTAGGTTCTGGCATCTTCCCCTGACGATTAGGGATGAGCCATGTGTGACACAGTAGATGAGTAACTGTAGATGTGTCATGTGGTGCATACTGATGTCCCTTGCCTATTGGCCCAGGGACCTTGGACACAACTGGGTACAATCCACCAACAATTTGCTCTCCAAGGACAACACATGGCTGTGTACATTGATCAATCAAGAAATGTTTGTTGTTGTGGGCTTACATACTATACTACAAACTACTAATCTTCATTGTTACAGGCCAAAGGAAAGAAAGTGAATGATCACTGTCCTCAGCCATGTGTCTGGTCAAATGAGTATATTGGCATCTGCCACCCAGGGACTTCTTGCCTTCAGTGTGTGATGGGTGCTAGCGCCTCACTACTGTCTGCAATGTGAAGATGGCAATTAAACATGTGACAGAGCATACATTGTTCTTTTGGTCAGCTACAGATCAATACTTTCCTGTGGGAAATGTCCATTGACATGATTTGTTTGGTATCACTGTTGCCAACATTCCTTGTGCCTACATGTTAGCATGTGTCCCTTTCTCTTTTGACAAAATGTACACACTGCTGTTTCATGCATAGTCTACCTGTTTTAATGAGATGATTTCTGTATTCCCACTTATACATGTGCATGCAAACCTGTGTTTGGAATAGGATGTTTGCAATGGGGGTGCATTTCATTTGGTGCCACAGACAGGAGTGTGTCACCATTGATTGTTGTCTGAAACATACCCTCAACCGTAATTGCATATCATTTGGCGTGTACAACTGCAGTAACAATGAGGGACATGAGGGACATGACTAGTATGACTAGAATTTTTAGCCACAATAAGCATATCCATGCCATTGAAGTGGCATTATTTGTGAAAATGCACTGCACATGCGTAATGGGGAATGTTTGTAACCTGCATCATAGAGAGACTTGCAGTTATGTTGGAATCATATGTGTTTGGTTACACCCATTCATGCGCAGATATCTGGCTTCGTAGGACCAAAATGTAGACATTGATGTTGCTTCCCATTGGGCAGCTTGTTGAGGACCTTCTACAAGTACTTGCAAATCTCTATACCTCTCCAATATACAACGGACTAATGGTGTCTACTGATGCAATCAGAGTATGTCATTGTAAAGGGCGCCAGATTTTAGGAACATATCTCCCTGTCAATTTGAACATTTTGGGGGTCATTCTGGGCCAGGGTCGGCGGGAGCACCGCCGACAGACCGGCGGTGCCCCGCAGGGCATTCTGACCACGGCGGTTCGGCCGCGGTCAGATGCGGGAAACCGGCGGTCTCCCGCCGGTTTCCCGCTGCCCTGCAGAATCCTCCATGGCGGCGGAGCGCGCTCCGCCGCCATGGGGATTCTGACACCCCCTACCGCCATCCTGTTCCTGGCGGGACTCCCGCCAGGAACAGGATGGCGGTAGGGGGTGCCGCGGGGCCCCTGGGGGCCCCTGCAGTGCCCATGCCAATGGTATGGGCACTGCAGGGGCCCCCGTAAGAGAGCCCCACAAAGTATTTCAGTGTCTGCTATGCAGACACTGAAATACGCGACGGGTGCCACTGCACCTGTCGCACCTTCCCACTACGCCGGCTCAATTCTGAGCCGGCGTCCTCGTGGGAAGGCTGATTTGCCCTGGGCTGGCGGGCGGCCTTTTGGCGGCCGCCCGCCAGCCCAGGGCAAATCCCAAAATACCCTCAGCGGTCTTTCGACCGCGGAGCGGTATTTTGGTGGGGGAACTTCGGCGGGCGGCCTCCGCCGCCCGCCGAAGTTAGAATCACCCCCTTTGTGTACAGTGTCCATTTCCATGCCAAATGTGTGGCATATCTGAGCAACATTATTAATACCTCCATGACTTCACTGGGACAAATTTCGCTTGGTGAAGTCTGCATTGTTGATATGTTTCGGTGTGACATGAGTATTTCCATGTCACCTTCTCCAGGCTTATGTACTGTTGTCAGCAACATCGTATATTCTGGGAGCATCATTTCACAATGTTGTATTATTGTGCATGTGACAAATAAATATCTGCATGACCTTGTGTGGGATCTGTGGGAATTTCCTTGGCATTGGGCTTCTATTTCATGACAACAGGTAACTGGGGTATGCTCCCTGAGGCAAAGCATTGAAGGTGATTTGGTCTTCTACTTGTTCAGTGGTTACTGTGATTGCACAACTACAGCCATGCAGTTGTAGCTGTTTGAGATCCTTATTTTCCTGTGGGCAACTGTTGACAGTTCAGATGGCATGCATGCATATGGCATGGTCCATGTAGGAGCCACTTTGTTGAAGTTTGTTGCTGGGGCCTACTTGACAACATGGTAATGTTTGCTAATCCCAGCTGTTGTTCAAGTGTGTTCCTAAACATGTGGTGATCCTTTTTCTCTTTGTATTTGCAGCATCATCCCAGGCAAGCAAAGGAAGGAGGGCACAACCAAGTGGGGAAGCATGTGGCCATGGTACCTCCCATCAAGATACCACTGACACGGAGGGACCCAGTGGCCAGGAGGGTGAGGGGAGTGCCACGGAGGAGAGTGGATCTACATCCTCATCATCAAATTCAACCTCCAGTGGCCAATTCCTAGTGGTGGCGGTCCCATCTGGACCTACTGTTGTACCAGCTTAGTCCACCACCCCCATTTCTATTGCCACTCTCCCTGTTGCTCCCCACCCAGTTGGCCATGCCTGCTCACCCAAGAAGGTGGGCGTCTCCTTTGCTGCAGGCACCTCCGCCCCAGCCCCTGTTACCCCTGCTGCCCTGAGTGAGAAGGTTATTTGCCTCCTGAAGAGCATCTCTGTGGGTCAGACTGCCATTGTGAACGCCTTACAGAGGTTGGCCAGCCAACTTCAGCAGACCAGTGCTTTTCTGGAAGGCATTCGTAGTGCCATGTCTGGCCTACAGAGATATTTTCAGGCTCTGGCCTCCTCACTGACAGCAGCCAGTCATCCCCCACATTCCTCGCCCCCCCACCTCCCTCTTCCCAATCCAAATTCCCCATTCCCCTACCTATGCCAAGCACACAGACACATCTGCACGCATCCACCACAACACACACAAGCAGCACACATAAACACAAACAATACAAGATACACCGGCACACAGGCACTCAACATGCACCCATAAACATGACATCAGACACCACTTCACTAGACACTCCCACCATCCCCAACGACCTTCACACCACATCTAGCACACCCACAGACACCACCACAACAGCCAGTGACCCATCCACCATACCCGCAGACACCACCCCAACTGACACACAAACATCCACCATACCTGCAGACACCACTTCAATAGACACACAGACATATACCACATCTGCCATACCCACAGAAACCACTACAACAGACACACAGACATTCACAACATCCAGCATGCCAATAGGCACCACCCCAACAGACACACACACTTCCACCACTCCTACATCACCCAGCACTTCCACCTCCCAGCCCCTCAAGACAAGCAAATGCCCACACTCACACATGCAACAGACACCACCCAAACAGAAGCATACCTCAAACATGCACACACCCAAGGTATCCACACCCACGCACCAGATGACTACTCCCTCAACCTCCAAGTCCCCAACCTCCTTCTGATGACAGTCTCCTTGTTCCGAAGGAGAGTTTCCCTTTCCACTTTGCCCTTTCCCCTGTTACCTCCAAACTCCCACCCACGTTCGAGGTCCCGACCCACATCCCAACCCATCCCTCTACATCCAAGTCCTCCCCTGTCCCAGCTTCCCCCTCCAAGCTCCCATATCCCGCCACCCAGAAGAAGCCCAACCCTCCTAAGAAACAGTCCACCCTTCCCAAACCCGCCCATCTAAAATCCAACCCCCTACCATTAAGGATGATCCCTGAGGTGACTGCCTGCCCACTTGATGCCCCTTCCTAAGGAGGTGCCCTGGCAGTGTGTGTAGGAAAGTACCATCTTGCCTGGCATGTTACCCCCATTTTTCACTGTATATATGTTGTTTTAGTTGTATGTGTCACTGGGACCCTGGTAACCCAGGGCCCCAGTGCTCATAAGTGTGCCTGAATGTGTTACCTGTGTAGTGACTAACTGTCTCACTGAGGCTCTGCTAATCAGAACCTCAGTGGTTATGCTCTCTCATTTCTTTCCAAATTGTCACTGACAGGCTAGTGACCATTTTTACCAATTTACATTGGCTTACTGGAACACCCTTATAATTCCCTAGTATATGGTACTGAGGTACCCAGGGTATTGGGGTTCCAGGAGATCCCTATGGGCTGCAGCATTTCTTGTGCCACCCATAGGGAGCTCTGACAATTCTTACACAGGCCTGCCACTGCAGCCTGAGTGAAATAACGTCCACGTTATTTCACAGCCATTTTACACTGCACTTAAGTAACTTATAAGTCACCTATATGTCTAACCTTTACCTGGTAAAGGTTAGGTGCAAAGTTACTTAGTGTGAGGGCACCCTGGCACTAGCCAAGGTGCCCCCACATTGTTCAGAGCCAATTCACTGAACTTTGTGAGTGCGGGGACACCATTACACGCGTGCACTACATATAGGTCACTACCTATATGTAGCTTCACCATGGTAACTCCGAATATGGCCATGTAACATGTCTATGATCATGGAATTGCCCCCTCTATGCCATCCTGGCATTGTTGGTACAATTCCATGATCCCAGTGGTCTGTAGCACAGACCCTGGTACTGCCAGACTGCCCTTCCTGGGGTTTCACTGCAGCTGCTGCTGCTGCCAACCCCTCAGACAGGCAGCTGCCCTCCTGGGGTCCAGCCAGGCCTGGCCCAGGATGGCAGAACAAAGAACTTCCTCTGAGAGAGGGTGTGACACCCTCTCCCTTTGGAAAATGGTGTGAAGGCAGGGGAGGAGTAGCCTCCCCCAGCCTCTGGAAATGCTTTGTTGGGCACAGATGTGCCCAATTCTGCATAAGCCAGTCTACACCGGTTCAGTGACCCCTTAGCCCCTGCTCTGGCGCGAAACTGGACAAAGGAAAGGGGAGTGACCACTCCCCTGACCTGCACCTCCCCTGGGAGGTGTCCAGAGCTCCTCCAGTGTGCTCCAGACCTCTGCCATCTTGGAAACAGAGGTGCTGCTGGCACACTGGACTGCTCTGAGTGGCCAGTGCCACCAGGTGACGTCAGAGACTCCTGCTGATAGGCTCCTTCAGGTGTTAGTAGCCTTTCCTCTCTCCTAGGTAGCCAAACCCTCTTTTCTGGCTATTTAGGGTCTCTGTCTCTGGGGAAACTTTAGATAACGAATGCAAGAGCTCATCCGAGTTCCTCTGCATCTCCCTCTTCACCTTCTGATAAGGAATCGACCGCTGACCGCGCAGGAAGCCTGCAAACCTGCAACATAGTAGCAAAGACGACTACTGCAACTCTGTAACGCTGATCCTGCCGCCTTCTCAACTGTTTTCCTGCTTGTGCATGCTGTGGGGGTAGTCTGCCTCCTCTCTGCACCAGAAGCTCCGAAGAAATCTCCCGTGGGTCGACGGAATCTTCCCCCTGCAACCGCAGGCACCAAAAAGCTGCATTACCGGTCCCTTGGGTCTCCTCTCAGCACGACGAGCGAGGTCCCTCGAATCCAGCGACACCGTCCAAGTGACCCCCACAGTCCAGTGACTCTTCAGCCCAAGTTTGGTGGAGGTAAGTCCTTGCCTCACCTCGCTGGGCTGCATTGCTGGGAACCGCGACTTTGCAGCTGCTCCGGCCCCCGTGCACTTCCGGCGGAAATCCTTCATGCACAGCCAAGCCTGGGTCCACGGCACTCTAACCTGCATTGCACGACTTTCTAAGTTGGTCTCCGGCGACGTGGGACTCCTTTGTGCAACTTCGGCGAGCACCGTTTCACACATCCTTGTAGTGCCTGTTTCTGGCACTTCTCCGGGTGCTACCTGCTTTAGTGAGGGCTCTTTGTCTTGCTCGACGTCCCCTCTCTCTGCAGGTCCAATTTGCGACCTCCTGGTCCCTCCTGGGCCCCAGCAGCGTCCAAAAACGCCAAACGCACGATTTGCGTGTAGCAAGGCTTGTTGGCGTCCATCCGGCGGGAACACACTTCTGCACGACTCTCCAAGGCGTGGGGGATCCATCCTCCAAAGGGGAAGTCTCTAGCCCTTGTCGTTCCTGCAGTATTCACAGTTCTTCAGCCTAGTAAGAGCTTCTTTGCACCAACCGCTGGCATTTCTTGGGCATCTGCCCATCTCCGAGCTGCTTGTGACTTTTGGACTTGGTCCCCTTGTTCCACAGGTACCCTCAGTCAGGAATCCATCGTTGTTGCATTGCTGATTTGTGTTTTCCTTGCATTTTCCCTCTAACACGACTATTTTGTCCTTAGGGGAACTTTGGTGCACTTTGCACTCACTTTTCAGGGTCTTGGAGAGGGTTATTTTTCTAACTCTCACTATTTTCTAATAGTCCCAGCGACCCTCTCCAAGGTCACATAGGTTTGGGGTCCATTCGTGGTTCGCATTCCACTTTTGGAGTATATGGTTTGTGTTGCCCCTATCCCTATGTTTCCCCATTGCATCCTATTGTAACTATACATTGTTTGCACTGTTTTCTAAGACTATACTGCATATTTTTGCTATTGTGTATATATATCTTGTGTATATTTCCTATCCTCTCACTGAGGGTACACTCTAAGATACTTTGGCATATTGTCATAAAAATAAAGTACCTTTATTTTTAGTATAACTGTGTATTGTGTTTTCTTATGATATTGTGCATATGACACTAAGTGGTACTGCAGTAGCTTCACACGTCTCCTAGTTCAGCCTAAGCTGCTCTGCTAAGCTACCATTATCTATCAGCCTAAGCTGCTAGACACCCTATACACTAATTAGGGTGATAACTGGGCCTGGTGAACGGTGCAAGTACCCCTTGGTACTCATTACAAGCCAGTCGAGCCTCCTACATTGGTTGTGCAGCGGTGGGATAAGTGCTTGAGACTACTTACCACTCTTGTCATTGTACTTTTCATAAGAGAAAAATATACAAAACAAGGTCAGTGTATATACACATAGCCAAAAAGTTTTGCATTTCCTCTTTTCACTCTTTTCTAAGTGCTGAAAAGTACTCCTAAACTTTCAAAAAGTTCTTAAAAGTTTAAAAAGTTTTTTTTTCTGTCTTTCCAAAAAGTTCTGAAAACTTTTTTCTCTTTTTCTATCACTTTAACTCTCTCTAAAAATGTCTGGCACAGGAAAAAATGTTGAACTGTCCAAACTTGCATATGATCACCTTAGCTGGAAAGGAGCAAGGAGTCTCTGCATAGAGAGAGGTTTGAGTGTAGGGAAGAATCCTTCCTTAGAACTGTTAATTAATATGCTTAGAGTACAGGATAAGGCCATAAGTGCCCAATCTGTAGAAAAAGTAGCTAATGGTTCTCAATCTGATCCAGGGACTCTCCCAGGAAAAGGTTCAGGAAAGAAACTTCTCAGCCTGCCCATTACTAGACAGTCTAGCATAGTTGGTACAGAGGTTGAATCACACCATACTAATGGTGTGCTCTCACATTATACTGGTAGCCAAGCTGTTAGGGTGCCCTCTGTAAGGGACAGGTCTCCTTCTGTTCATTCCCATCATACCTCTGTATCTAGAAATGTCCCTCCCACCCACCCTGATGACAGATTGTTAGAAAGGGAGCTCAATAGATTGAGAGTGGAACAAACCAGACTGAAGCTCAAGAAGCAACAGCTGGATTTGGATAGACAGTCTTTAGAAGTAGAGAGGGAAAGACAGAAGTTGGGTTTAGAAACCGATGGTGGCAGCAGCAGTATTCCCCATAGTCATCCTGCAAAAGAGCATGATTCCAGGAATCTGCACAAGATAGTTCCCCCTTATAAGGAGGGGGATGACATTAACAAGTGGTTTGCTGCACTTGAGAGGGCCTGTGCTGTACAGGATGTCCCTCAAAAGCAGTGGGCTGCTATCCTATGGCTATCATTTAGTGGAAAAGGTAGGGATAGGCTCCTTACAGTGAAAGAAAATGATGCCAATAATTTCCAAGTTCTTAAGAATGCACTCCTGGATGGTTATGGCTTAACCACTGAACAGTACAGGATAAAGTTCAGAGAGACCAAAAAGGAGTCTTCACAAGACTGGGTTGATTTCATTGACCAGGCAGTGAAGGCCTTGGAGGGGTGGTTACATGGCAGTAAAGTTACTGATTATGACAGCCTGTATAACTTAATCCTGAGAGAGCATATTCTTAATAATTGTGTGTCTAATTTGTTGCACCAGTACTTGGTGGACTCTGATCTGACCTCTCCCCAAGAATTGGGAAAGAAGGCAGACAAATGGGTCAGAACAAGAGTGAACAGAAAAGTTCATACAGGGGGTGACAAAGATGGCAACAAAAAGAAGGATGGTAAGTCTTCTGACAAGGGTGGGGACAAATCTAAAAATGAGTCTTCATCAGGCCCACAAAAACACTCTGGTGGGGGTGGTGGGTCCAAATCCTCCTTTAATCAGAACAAGGAAAATAAACCATGGTGCTATTTATGTAAGATAAAAGGCCATTGGACAACAGATCCCAGTTGTCCAAAGAAAGGCACCACAGCTCCTACCACTACAACCCCTACTGCTACACCTAGTGTCCCTACTAATAGCAGTGGTGGTGGGAGCAAACCTACTAATAGCCAATCCAAGGGAGTAGCTGGGCTCACTTTTGGTAATTTAGTTGGGGTTGGTCTGATTAGGGAGACCACAGAGGCTACTTTAGTCTCTGAAGGGGCTATTGATTTAGCCACTTTGGTTGCTTGCCCCCATAACTTGGAGAAGTACAAGCAACTAACCCTAATAAATGGTGTTGAGGTCCAGGCCTACAGGGACACAGGTGCCAGTGTCACAATGGTGATTGAGAAACTGGTGCACCCTGAACAACACATACTTGGACACCAGTACCAAGTAACCGATGCTCACAACATAACACAAAGCCACCCCATGGCTGTTGTAAATCTCAACTGGGGGGGGTAACTGGTCCAAAGAAAGTTGTGGTAGCTTCAGATTTACCTGTAGACTGTCTATTAGGGAATGATTTGGAGACATCAGCTTGGTCAGATGTGGAGTTGGAGGCCCATGCAGCAATGCTGGGCATCCCAGGGCATATTTTTGCTTTGACAAGGGCTCAGGCCAAAAAGCAAAAAGGACAGGGAAGCTTGGATCCTGGAACAATGGACCAAGTGCTCCCTAAAGCTAGGGCTAGTAGAAGCAAACCACTTCCTACTATCCCTCCCTCTACAGTGGATTCAACTTCTGAGGAAGAAGAATTCCCTCCCTGTGCAGAACCTACACCAGAGGAGCTGGAAGCAGACACTGCTGAGCTTTTGGGTGAAGGGGGGCCTGCCAGAGAGGAGCTGAGGGTGGCACAGCAAACCTGTCCCACATTAGAGGGTCTCAGACAGCAAGCTGTCAAACAGGCTAATGGGGATGTCAGTGACTCTCACAGAGTTTACTGGGAGGACAACCTCTTGTACACTGAGCATAGGGATCCTAAACCTGGAGCTGCCAGGAGATTAGTGATTCCTCAGGAGTACAGAAAGTTCCTCCTAACACTGGCACATGACTTTCCCTTAGCTGGGCACCTGGGTCAAATGAAAACTTGGGACAGATTGGTACCATTGTTTCATTGGCCTAGGATGTCTGAGGACACAAAGGAATTTTGTAAGTCCTGTGAAACCTGTCAAGCCAGTGGCAAGACAGGTGGCACTCCAAAGGCACCCCTTATCCCACTGCCTGTGGTTGGGGTTCCCTTTGAAAGGGTAGGGGTTGACATAGTTGGCCCCCTTGACCCTCCTACTGCTTCAGGCAATAGGTTTATCTTGGTGGTAGTGGACCATGCCACAAGATATCCTGAAGCAATTCCTTTAAGGACCACTACAGCTCCTGGAGTGGCAAAGGCCCTCCTGGGAATATTTTCCAGGGTGGGCTTCCCAAAGGAAGTAGTATCAGACAGAGGAAGCAATTTCATGTCTGCATACTTAAAGGCCATGTGGAAGGAGTGTGGTGTAACTTACAAGTTCACAACACCCTATCATCCACAAACAAATGGACTGGTGGAGAGATTTAATAAAACTCTCAAAGGCATGATTATGGGTCTCCCTGAAAAACTCCGCAGGAGATGGGATATCCTTCTACCATGCCTCCTTTTTGCCTACAGGGAGGTACCCCAGAAAGGAGTGGGCTTCAGCCCCTTTGAACTTCTTTTTGGACACCCTGTTAGGGGTCCACTCACACTTGTAAAGGAGGGTTGGGAACAACCTTTAAAAGCTCCTAAGCAGGATATTGTGGATTATGTACTTGGCCTCAGATCAAGGATGGCTGAGTACATGAAAAAGGCCAGTAAAAACCTTCAGGCCAGCCAAGAGCTCCAGAAGCAATGGCATGATCAGAAGGCTGTTTTGGTTCAGTACCAACCAGGGCAGAAAGTGTGGGTCTTGGAGCCTGTGGCCCCAAGAGCACTCCAAGATAAATGGAGTGGTCCCCACACAATTGTTGAAAAGAAGGGTGAAGTCACCTACTTGGTTGACTTAGGCACTGCCAGGAGTCCCCTTAGGGTGCTCCATGTCAACCGCCTGAAACCCTACTATGACAGGGCTGATCTCACCCTGCTCATGGCAACAGATGAGGGACAGGAAGAAGACAGTGATCCTCTACCTGATCTCTTCTCTTCCACAGAACAAGATGCTCTTGTGGAAGGTGTAGTTTTGGCTGATTGTCTTACTGCTGAGCAGAAAGATAATTGCATAAATCTCCTAGGACAATTTTCAGAACTCTTCTCCATTGTGCCAGGCACCACTTCTTGGTGTGAGCACACTATAGATACTGGAGACAGTTTACCTGTCAAAAGTAAGATCTATAGGCAGCCTGACCATGTCAGGGACTGCATAAAGCAAGAAGTTCAGAAAATGTTGGAACTAGGAGTAGTTGAGCACTCTGACAGTCCATGGGCTTCTCCTGTGGTACTGGTACCAAAACCCAATTCTAAAGATGGAAAGAAGGAAATGAGGTTTTGTGTAGACTATAGAGGTCTCAACTTGGTAACCAAAACTGATGCTCACCCTATACCCAGGGCAGATGAGCTCATAGATACACTGGCATCTGCCAAGTATCTAAGCACTTTTGATTTGACTGCAGGGTATTGGCAGATCAAATTGTCAGAAGATGCTAAACCTAAGACTGCATTTTCTACCATTGGAGGACATTACCAGTTTACTGTAATGCCTTTTGGTTTGAAAAATGCACCTGCCACTTTTCAGAGGTTGGTGAACACAGTCCTGCAAGGGCTGGAAGCCTTCAGTGCAGCATATTTGGATGATATAGCTGTCTTTAGCTCCAGCTGGGATGATCACCTGGTCCACCTTTGGAAAGTTTTGGAGGCTCTGCAAAAGGCAGGCCTCACTATCAAGGCTTCAAAGTGCCAGATAGGGCAGGGTAAGGTGGTTTATCTGGGACACCTTGTTGGTGGGGAACAGATTGCACCACTTCAGGGGAAAATCCAAACTATTATTGATTGGGTTCCCCCTACCACTCAGACTCAGGTGAGAGCCTTCCTAGGCCTCACTGGGTATTACAGGAGGTTCATTAAGAACTATGGCTCCATTGCAGCCCCTCTTAATGACCTCACATCCAAGAAAATGCCTAAAAAGGTATTATGGACAGCAAACTGTCAGAAAGCTTTTGAGGAGCTGAAGCAGGCCATGTGCTCTGCACCTGTCCTGAAAAGCCCTTGTTACTCTAAAAAATTCTATGTCCAAACTGATGCATCTGAATTAGGAGTAGGGGCAGTCCTATCACAACTTAATTCTGAGGGCCAGGATCAACCTGTTGCTTTTATTAGTAGAAGGTTGACCCCTAGAGAAAAGCGTTGGTCTGCCATTGAGAGGGAGGCCTTTGCTGTGGTCTGGGCTCTGAAGAAGTTGAGGCCATACCTGTTTGGCACTCACTTCATTGTTCAGACAGACCACAAACCTCTACTTTGGCTAAAACAAATGAAAGGTGAAAATCCTAAATTGTTGAGGTGGTCCATATCCCTACAGGGAATGGACTATACAGTGGAACATAGACCTGGGAGTAGCCACTCCAATGCAGATGGACTCTCCAGATATTTCCACTTAGACAATGAAGACTCATCAGGTAATGGCTAGTCTTATTGTCCTTCGTTTGGGGGGGGTTGTGTAGGAAAGTACCATCTTGCCTGGCATGTTACCCCCATTTTTCACTGTATATATGTTGTTTTAGTTGTATGTGTCACTGGGACCCTGGTAATCCAGGGCCCCAGTGCTCATAAGTGTGCCTGAATGTGTTACCTGTGTAGTGACTAACTGTCTCACTGAGGCTCTGCTAATCAGAACCTCAGTGGTTATGCTCTCTCATTTCTTTCCAAATTGTCACTGACAGGCTAGTGACCATTTTTACCAATTTACATTGGCTTACTGGAACACCCTTATAATTCCCTAGTATATGGTACTGAGGTACCCAGGGTATTGGGGTTCCAGGAGATCCCTATGGGCTGCAGCATTTCTTGTGCCACCCATAGGGAGCTCTGACAATTCTTACACAGGCCTGCCACTGCAGCCTGAGTGAAATAACGTCCACGTTATTTCACAGCCATTTTACACTGCACTTAAGTAACTTATAAGTCACCTATATGTCTAACCTTTACCTGGTAAAGGTTAGGTGCAAAGTTACTTAGTGTGAGGGCACCCTGGCACTAGCCAAGGTGCCCCCACATTGTTCAGAGCCAATTCACTGAACTTTGTGAGTGCGGGGACACCATTACACGCGTGCACTACATATAGGTCACTACCTATATGTAGCTTCACCATGGTAACTCCGAATATGGCCATGTAACATGTCTATGATCATGGAATTGCCCCCTCTATGCCATCCTGGCATTGTTGGTACAATTCCATGATCCCAGTGGTCTGTAGCACAGACCCTGGTACTGCCAGACTGCCCTTCCTGGGGTTTCACTGCAGCTGCTGCTGCTGCCAACCCCTCAGACAGGCAGCTGCCCTCCTGGGGTCCAGCCAGGCCTGGCCCAGGATGGCAGAACAAAGAACTTCCTCTGAGAGAGGGTGTGACACCCTCTCCCTTTGGAAAATGGTGTGAAGGCAGGGGAGGAGTAGCCTCCCCCAGCCTCTGGAAATGCTTTGTTGGGCACAGATGTGCCCAATTCTGCATAAGCCAGTCTACACCGGTTCAGGGACCCCTTAGCCCCTGCTCTGGCGCGAAACTGGACAAAGGAAAGGGGAGTGACCACTCCCCTGACCTGCACCTCCCCTGGGAGGTGTCCAGAGCTCCTCCAGTGTGCTCCAGACCTCTGCCATCTTGGAAACAGAGGTGCTGCTGGCACACTGGACTGCTCTGAGTGGCCAGTGCCACCAGGTGACGTCAGAGACTCCTGCTGATAGGCTCCTTCAGGTGTTAGTAGCCTTTCCTCTCTCCTAGGTAGCCAAACCCTCTTTTCTGGCTATTTAGGGTCTCTGTCTCTGGGGAAACTTTAGATAACGAATGCAAGAGCTCATCCGAGTTCCTCTGCATCTCCCTCTTCACCTTCTGATAAGGAATCGACCGCTGACCGCGCTGGAAGCCTGCAAACCTGCAACATAGTAGCAAAGACGACTACTGCAACTCTGTAACGCTGATCCTGCCGCCTTCTCGACTGTTTTCCTGCTTGTGCATGCTGTGGGGGTAGTCTGCCTCCTCTCTGCACCAGAAGCTCCGAAGAAATCTCCCGTGGGTCGACGGAATCTTCCCCCTGCAACCGCAGGCACCAAAAAGCTGCATTACCGGTCCCTTGGGTCTCCTCTCAGCATGACGAGCGAGGTCCCTCGAATCCAGCGACACCGTCCAAGTGACCCCCACAGTCCAGTGACTCTTCAGCCCAAGTTTGGTGGAGGTAAGTCCTTGCCTCACCTCGCTGGGCTGCATTGCTGGGAACCGCGACTTTGCAGCTGCTCCGGCCCCTGTGCACTTCCGGCGGAAATCCTTCGTGCACAGCCAAGCCTGGGTCCACGGCACTCTAACCTGCATTGCACGACTTTCTAAGTTGGTCTCCGGCGACGTGGGACTCCTTTGTGCAACTTCAGCGAGCACCGTTTCACGCATCCTCGTAGTGCCTGTTTCTGGCACTTTTTTGGGTGCTACCTGCTTCAGTGAGGGCTCTTTGTCTTGCTCGACGTCCCTTCTCTCTGCAGGTCCAATTTGCGACCTCCTGGTCCCTCCTGGGCCCCAGCAGCGTCCAAAAACGCTAAACGCACGATTTGCGTGTAGCAAGGCTTGTTGGCGTCCATCCGGCGGGAAAACACTTCTGCACGACTCTCTAAGGCGTGGTGGATCCATCCTCCAAAGGGGAAGTCTCTAGCCCTTGTCGTTCCTGCAGTATTCACAGTTCTTCAGCCTAGTAAGAGCTTCTTTGCACCAACCGCTGGCATTTCTTGGGCATCTGCCCATCTCCGAGCTGCTTGTGACTTTTGGACTTGGTCCCCTTGTTCCACAGGTACCCTCAGTCAGGAATCCATCGTTGTTGCATTGCTGATTTGTGTTTTCCTTGCATTTTCCCTCTAACACGACTATTTTGTCCTTAGGGGAACTTTGGTGCACTTTGCACTCACTTTTCAGGGTCTTGGGGAGGGTTATTTTTCTAACTCTCACTATTTTCTAATAGTCCCAGCGACCCTCTCCAAGGTCACATAGGTTTGGGGTCCATTCGTGGTTCGCATTCCACTTTTGGAGTATATGGTTTGTGTTGCCCCTATCCCTATGTTTCCCCATTGCATCCTATTGTAACTATACATTGTTTGCACTGTTTTCTAAGACTATACTGCATATTTTTGCTATTGTGTATATATATCTTGTGTATATTTCCTATCCTCTCACTGAAGGTACACTCTAAGATACTTTGGCATATTGTCATAAAAATAAAGTACCTTTATTTTTAGTATAACTGTGTATTGTGTTTTCTTATGATATTGTGCATATGACACTAAGTGGTACTGTAGTAGCTTCACACGTCTCCTAGTTCAGCCTAAGCTGCTCTGCTAAGCTACCATTATCTATCAGCCTAAGCTGCTAGACACCCTATACACTAATAAGGGATAACTGGGCCTGGTGCAAGGTGCAAGTACCCCTTGGTACTCACTACAAGCCAGTCCAGCCTCCTACAGTGTGGGCATAGTACTGTTCAGAGACTTTAAAATGGACTGGCTAATGGCCTTTACTATTATGCATTTTTACTTCAATAAACCCAAATTGCTATTTGTTTTTTTATATATACATTTCTCCTGCAATTCCTTTTCTAACTTTATGTTGTTCCTAAGTGACTTGTGTTGTCTGCCTGCAGTTGTGTGTGTTTCAGCCTGCTTACCGATCCATTTGCTGTTATTTGCAATATTTGACTTTGTGGGCAGTGCTGTGTCACCCAAAACAAAGGTAGATGTGGGTGTTAATGCAATTGGGGTGTCATGGCATTGTGTTCTGTTGTCTATGGTAAGTATTTGATCTTGTGTGGTTCAGTGTTAGCATGTATGGTGTTAGACTTGTCCCCCTGATATAGATTGTGAATTCGTCTCATGTGTGGCAGCTTGAGTTTTCTTTGTGTCAACATGGTGGGTGTTCAATTGTGCTAGCTTTCTTTGCATTTGACTGTGCATGTGTCCATTTTGTTGTGTATACCTTGCAGCTACTTCATCTAGATGTATGGCCCATGCTGTTGCTGTTGTGTGTTCTTTCCTGACTTGCATTTCCACATTAAGCAGATAGGCATGTCACTTGGCTCTAGTATTGTTTGTCCCTGAGATACATGAAGGGCCAGTTCCTGTGCAAATGTGGTTTTAGGGGTGTATGCAAAGTGTAATGGGCCCCAGGGCTGCATCATTCCCTGAGTGCTCCTAATGCCCCCATCCCAATTGTGCAGGTATTGTTTGCATAGTGAGCTTGGAATATTTGTCTCTCTGACTATTGTGCATCCCATTGTCCTTCCATTGTGTTGCAATATGGGTAATGGGTAATTTGTCGGTCCATTACAGGGATGTTTAATGGGAGGGGTATTTGTGTTAAATGCCACATCCATACATATGTGTGTTGAATCTGATGACAGTCTATGGCATGTGTGCAATGTGAGATTGTCATTTGTATTGGTAGATGTGATGTTGCTGTGTTGGTGCAACTGTGTGACACAATGTTTTGTACACTTCACTGTGCCTGTGTGTAAGATGTGCAGACCTGTGGTTTTGTGTAGTGTGGCAGTGCAGTGTGATAGACCTGCCCAAAGGAGGCGTTTAATGCTTGTGAATGTGTCCTTCTTTGTGAATGCCTCCGTCTGTGAACACAATAAAACATGAACTAGGTGCCCATAGCGTGATCCACATATCAAGTGGATGACGGCTCGATGATCTGATGATGAGCTTAATGACATAGGTAGGTGTGTGTTCTTACCGTCGGTTGCATCCATGGCAGCATGGATTTATACACCTTCGATGAGCAGCAGCAGTGGCAGGTTTTGTGTTATGGGCTCCATGGTGGCACAGGAGCTATATGCTGCCTGCAGGTGAGTTGCTCCCTTTTTACTCTCTGTTTCTGCCTGCTGGGACGTGGTAGTTGGACTGCCATAGTCACATTGGTGGTGTCCAACATCATAATGGCCCTCATTACAACATTGGTGGCAAAAGCCGCTAACCGCCGTGCAGAAGACCGCCAACACACCACCGCGGCAGCGGAATTCCGCCACAGTCATTATGACCCACAGCTCGGAATCCGCCAAAATTCAGACACCCACACAAGTCCGCCACACCAAAGGTCAGTGATAAACTGGCGAAAACAAAACCTCCACCATCACGCCAACAGAAATACGCCCACACTATCACAACACACGAATCCACGCAGCGGTCATTCAACTGCGGTATTCCATTGGCGGTACACACCGCCGCGCTTAAAATACACACACATTTACAAAACACTACCACATTGGACAATTCCAAATACACACACCTGAGACACATACACACACCACTCCCACACACCCATTACAATATAAAACACACACCCACATCACCCACAAACCCCTCTGACAAAATTACTGAGAGAAGGCCAGAGAGAGACACTACAAACAACTACCAAGCATCCACAGGCACACAATAACATCACCCACATAACTTCCACGCACCTCACACAACACACCACTAAATATCACCCCACTTATCACTACACACACCACTCCACACATCACCCACACCACCCCATGGCATGGCAAAGACAACCCAGGTTCACTGAGGAGGAGCTCAGGGTCACGGTGGAGGAAATCATCTGGGTAGAGCTACAGCTATTCGGATCACAGGTGCAGCACACCTCCATAACTAGGAAGATGGAGCTATGGAGCAGAATAGTGGACAGGTTCAACGCAGTGGGACAGCACCCAAGAAATAGGGATGACATCAGGAAGAGGTGGAACGACCTACGGGGGAAGGTGCGTTCCGTGGTCTCAAGATACCACATCGCGGTACAGAGGACTGGCGGCGGACCCCCACCTCCTCCCCCACAACTAACAAAATGGGAGGAGCAAGTCTTGCCGATTCTGCATCCTGAGGGCCTCACAGGAGTAGATGGAGGAATGGACTCTGGTAAGTCAAATCTTAACTATTACATTCTCCACCCTACTTGCATGCTATCACATACCCCCACCCTCACCCCCATCACTCAAACTCCTCACAAATATCCCAACATCAAAAAACCACACATCCTAACACCAAGCCCTGCATGCAACAACAAAGCATGGACACCCATCACCAAACCATGGACACTGCACATACCCGTACACCCCCCTAAACCACCATCACACAAGGACCCACACAGGAATGCAAGCACTGGGGTACAGGGTCACCGACCCATTGCACACCATGCCACACACAGATGTAATAAACATCCTTTTATACCCCTGCAAGACCCCTACCCAACGCCACTGGACAGGAGGGTCCACACATGTCCACACCACCAACAGAACAGGCCCACAGTGATGACAGCAGCTCTGTCCAACTGGATCTAGATGACCAGCCTGGCCTATCTGGGACCTCTGGACAGTCGGTTCTCCTGGCACAGTCACAGGCCACCACAGAGCTTCCCCCCTCTGGAAACGGCATCACAGCACCCACCCAGCGGGCCCATACTTCTGTCCCCAGGACACGTCAAGCAGCAGTGTGTCCACCACTACAGGGAACCGAGGCTAACCCACCACCCAAACAACAACAGGGACCTGGGTGCAGTGGCAGTGGGCACACGGTGCAGTGGACGGAGGCACAGGAACACAGGGGAACTGGGAGGGCTGCTTTGCGACTGGGGGAGGAGAGGCCCAGGGAACCCACTCTCCACGAGGCCCTCTCCAACATCATGGGAGCCTACCACCATTCCCAGTAGATGATGGCAACGATACTGGCGAAGTTTCAGGAGACCCAGCGCCTGCAGGAGGAACAGTATTTGGGCTTCAGGAAGGAACTCAGATCCATCAATTCCACCCTGGGCACCATCGTAGGGGTGCTGAAGGAAGTCCTCAACACCAGGAGAGGGACTGTGGCACAACAAGGGGCCCCTGACACTAGCCTGGACGATGAACTGCCCACCACCTCCGCCGGCGCTAGTGGACAGGAGGCACCACCACAGGACCACCACACCAGCACCCCACCCCCTGCAGAGGGAGAACCACCCCACAAACGGTCCCTGAGATCCAGGACAAAGACAGAGAACGATGCCAAGACCCCCGCCAAGAAATGAGACCACCCTGAATGTCATCCTTCTGTCCCACCTTGTCACCCTGTCCATCCTCAAACTGCCCCAGCTCCACCTCCTATGCCCATTTGGGCAATGCACCTGTGAGACTAATAGACTGGACTCTGCCATGGACATTCCTCCGCCATCACCCCTCACCATTTTACAACCCCCTCCAATATTGAGCACTGAAATAAACACCCTTAAAGCACAAAACAATCTGGAGTCTGTCTGTGATTTCGAAATAGTGTAGTAGCAATTACAGTGACAAAATGCTCTTTCAATTGTAATGTCAACATACATACGTCACACAGCTCTAGTCCATGAGGAAACAAAGCAGATGTCACACAGTGGGACCCACATCTGTGAAATCATAAGGGAAAGTGACAACACAGTGACCATACAATGGGTGAAAACGACAGACAGTAGAGAGGCAGTAGTGTTAAAGTACATGTAGTAGACATGTTTGTATTCTTACCTGTGTCTCAATGGAAGTATTGCAGGATAACCGAGTTCCTGTTGTCGATGTCCTCTTCTTCTGCTTCCTCGTCTTCACTGTCCACAGGCTCCACAGCTGTCACAACACCGCCATCTGGACCATCCTCCTGCAGAAAAGGCACCTGTCGTCGCAAAGCTACGTTGTGAAGCATACAACAGGCCATGATGATCTGGCACACCTTCTTTGGTGAGTAGAATAGGGATCCACCTGTCATATGGAGGCACCTGAACCTCGCCTTCAGGAGGCCGAAGGTCCGCTCTATAATCCTCCGAGTCCGCCCATGGGCCTCATTGTAGTGTTCCTCTGCCCTTGTCCTGGGATTCCTCAATGGGGTCAGTAGCCATGACAGGTTGGGGTATCCAGAGTCACCTGCAAATGACGAGGGCAACTGTTAGACACACACTAAACTGTAGGGATATCCCCAGACCCAGACAACCATTCCCACTGACTTGCTTCCAGGTGCTCACCTAATAGCCACACACAGTGCCTCTGGAGTTGACCCATCACATAATGGATGCTGCTATTTCGCAAGATGTAAGCGTCATGCACTGAGCCAGGGAATTTGGCATTTACATGGGAGATGTACTGGTCTGCCAAACACACCATCTGCACATTCATGGAATGATAACTCTTCCGGTTTCTGTACACCTGTTCACTCCTGTGGGGGGTACCAAAGCCACATGTGTCCCATCAATGGCACCTATGATGTTGGGGATATGTCCTAGGGCATAGAAGTCACCTTTCACTGTAGGCAAATCCTCCACCTGAGGGAAAACGATGTAGCTCTGCATGTGTTTCAGCAGGGAAGACAACACTCTGGACAACACGTTGGAAAACATAGGCTGGGACATACCTGATGCTATGGCAACAGTTTTTTTAAATGACCCACTTGCAAGGAAATGGAGTACTGACAGCACCTGCACTAGAGGGGGGATTCCTGTGGGATGGCGGATAGCTGACATCAGGTCTGGCTCCAGCTGGGCACATAGTTCCAGGATTGTGGCACGATCAAGTCTGTAGGTGATGATCACATGTCTTTCCTCCATTGTCGACAGGTCCACCAGCGGTCTGTACACCGGAGGATGCCGCCATCTCCTCACATGTCCCAGCGGACGGTGCCTATGAAGAACAACAGCGAGTACAGAGTCAACCAACTCAGAGGTACGTACCCACAGCTTACACAGAACACAAATAATAATCTGAAATTTGGCCTGTATGAGTGTTGCGGCAAGTCCTAGGTATGTGTGACGCAGTTAAAAATTAAGCCATGTGGGCCCCTGAAATGGCGGTTGCCTGACCTGTAAAGTGGGACAATGGGATGTGAGGTAACTGCGCTGGCGTTGTACACCGTCGCAGTAGGCGGTCGAAGACCGCAGCGCAATTCTGCATTGGTTAACATTGGACCCTATGGGTCCCAGGAGCCAATGATGACGAGACCGCCATTTTCTATCTGTTCAATCACTCGATACCTGATCTTCGACAGGAGAGGACCTACCACGCAAGTGCTGCTGTGACCTCGGTCTGGAAGAGACAAAGGCTCGTGCGTCTGGGGAAAGGGCCCCTGCCTTCACATCGGAGAAGTTGGAGAAACTCATGGATGGGGTCCTCCCCCAGTACACGCTACTCTATGGTCCTCCAGACAAACAGGTAAGTACACTGGGAGCATGCTGTATGGGCTAAGCCTGTGTGGAGTGGGGTGGATGAAAGATGGGGGGGAGATTGAGGCGTGCATGAAACGACGGTGAGTGCATGTGCCACATGGCAAGGGTAGGGATGGGGCCAATGACTGTGACGGTGCAGTAACTTTTCTTTTTCCCCTGTACAATTCATGTAGGTCAGCGCCCACCAGAAGAAGGATATTTGGCGTGGAATCGCCAAGGACGTCTGCACCCTGGGGGTCTACCACAGACGGACACCCACTGTCATAAGAGATGGGAGGACATTCGCTGCTGGAGCAAGAACACGGCGGAGGCCCAGCTGGGGATGGCCTCCCAACGTAGGAGTAGTGCCCGTCGTACCATGACCCCCCCTGATGTTCAGGATTCTGGCGGTGGCGCACCCGGAGTTGGATGGGCGCTTGAGGGCATCACAGCAGCCACAAGGGGGTGAGTACACTCTCATTCTGCTGATTGTGCACGCAGTGGAGGTGTCTGGGTGGGGGAGGTGGGCTGCGGGTTTCCCTGGGCCAGGGCGAGTGTGCTAGTTAGGTCCCCTTGTTCTGGCAGACCCTGTGGCACCCCACCCCACCTGTGTACAGTGCCAAGTATGCCTAGTCAGGCTCCTGTGACATCCATGTGTGCAGATGTCGGCCATAGCCTTGTAGGCCATGTCCCAGGGATTGAACAGTGGACCCCAAGTGCGCGGCGTAATGCAGGGGGCTTCTGTGTCTGTCGTGTTCGCCAACTGTAGCAGTAATGCATGCACTCAACATGTCTTTCTTCTGTCGTTCCCCCCCTTTTTATGGTCTCCCTGTTCTTGTGTGCATTAGCATCATCAGGCGGAGGAGCAGTGGCACTGGAGCGCGAGGGAGCTGCATCCCACATGGCGCGGGAGGGCGACACTACGGACTCGGAATTCACCGGTGAGACGGAGGGCGAGGGGAGCTCCACGGCGGGACAGGAGCTGACACCAGTGATACGGACTCGTCCTCTGATGGGAGCTCCCTTGTGGTGGTAGCCACATCTGTGCCCCCGCATCTACAGGTACAGCCGCCACCCCCCCCTACCAGCAGCACCCTCCCAGCAGCCCCTCAGCCTTTGCCCCGTGCCCGCTCACCCAGGAGGATGGGCATCACCTTCGCCCCATGCACCTCAGGCCCTGCCCCAGTCACCCCTGCTGCCCTCAGTGAGGAGGCCATTGACCTCCTCAGGTCCCTCACTGTTGGGCAGTCTACCATTTTGAATGCCATCCAGGGTGTAGAAAGGCAGTTGCAACAAACAAATGCATTCCTGGAGGGAATTCATTCTGGTCAGGCGGCCCTTCAGCGAGCTTTTCAGACTCTGGCCTCAGCACTGATGGCAGCCATTGTCCCTGTCTCTAGTGTCTCTAGCCTCCCCCCTCCAACTTCCCCCACCCAGACCCAGTCCCCTCTACCTCAGCCTATCCCAAGCACACCTTCAGACCAGCATGCACACACGTCAACAAACAGGGGATGCTCAGGCAAACATAAGCACCACACATCCCACAGGCACTCACGCAAGCATCACACACATGCAGACACACCAACATCCACTGCCTACACTGTGTCCCCCTCATCCTCGTCTCCCACCTTCCTCTCAGTCTCGTCTCCACTCACACCTGTATGCACTACATCTACAGCCACTACTTCCATCACCAGCACTCACACCACCACACCCCGCTCACGTGCAGTCACCACCCCCACTACCATTCACACGTCCCCTGTGTCCTCTCCCAGTGTGTCTGTGACGCCCCCTCCCAAGATACACAAACTCAGCCACACACCCACCCAACTGCACCTTCACCCAAAATCACCAAACGAACACCTCCTACAACCACAATCTCTTCCTCCACTCCCAAACCCCCTCCAGCTACCCGTCCCAGTGTTCCCAAGAAACTTTTCCTGTCCACCCTTGACCTCTTTCCCTCACCTTCCCCACCCCGTCAGTCTCCTAGGGCCCGACTCTCCAGGTCCCAACCTAGCACCTCAGCTACAACATCTCCGGGACCAGTGGTGCCTGTAGTCACCGGAATCTGGAGTGCACCGGGCAGCAGGGCACCCAGTGTGGCACGGAGCCACAGCACGGACATTTCCCCACCTGTCAAGCATCAAAAGTTGGCCAGTGCCCGGCGGGAGAGGGGGAAGACTCCAGCCACCAAAGCCGCTCCGAGGGGTACAGGTGTGAGTGTGGAGTCAGCTGCAACACCTTCCAAGGTGGGGAAGGGGCACAAGAAACTCAGCAAGTCTGGGAAAAGCAGCACAGCGGAGAAGACCGCCATCATCCCAGCTGCCCAGGAGGCCCCCGCCATCATTCAAGCTGCCCAGGAGGCCACCGCCAGCACCAGCCCTGCTGCACAGGAGGCCACCGCCATCATCCCCGCTGCCCAGGAGGCCACCGCCAGCACCAGCCCTGCTGCACAGGAGGCCACCGCCAGCACCAGCCCTGCTGCACAGGAGGCCACCGCCATCATCCCCGCTGCCCAGGAGGCCACCGCCAGCACCAGCCCTGCTGCACAGGAGGCCACCGCCAGCACCAGCCCAGCTGCCCAGGACAGGACCACCAGCACCAGCCCAGCTGCCCAGGACAGGACCACCAGCACCAGCCCCGCTGGGCCATAAGGGACTGCCAGCACCAGCACCAGCCCCGCTGGGCCATAAGGGACCGCCAGCACCAGCCCCACTGGGCCATGAAGGACTTCCAGCACCAGCCCCGCTGGGCCAGACAGGACCGCCAGCAGCTGAGTCACTGCCAAGGACCCCCCCGCCACAAGCACCACTGAACAGGACACTGCCGCCACAAGCACCGCTGAACATGACACTGTCGCCACAAGCACCGCTGAACAGGACACTGCCGCCACAAGCACCGCTGAACAGGACACCGCAGCCACAAGCACCGCTGAACCGACACTGCCGCCACAAGCACCGCTGCCAAGGACACAGCCGCAACAAGAACCGCTGGCCCATGAGCGCCAAGGGCACTGACGCTACTGAGTCCGTCACGAGTAGGATGAAGCACTCTGGGCACAAGGCCCCCTCCAGAACCAGTGGAGATTCACATCCACTACCTCAGTCCTTGGCAGGATGAAGCACTCTGGGCACAAGGCCCCCTCCAGAACCAGTGGAGTAAGGCATCCACTACCTCAGTCCTTGGCAGGATGAGGCACTCTGGGCACAAGGCCCCCTCCAGAACCAGTGGAGACTGTTATCCACTTGAGAGACTGTGGCTTTGCACTCCCCAGGATGCAACAGTGGGCAACCCACCCACTGTAGAGACTTGAGAGACTGTGGCTTTGCACTCCCCAGGATGGAACAGTGGGCAACCCACCCACTGTAGAGACTTGAGAGACTGTGGCATTGCACTCCCCAGGATGGAGCAGTGGGCAACCCACCCACTGTAGAGACTTGAGAGACTGTGGCTTTGCACTCCCCAGGATTGAACAGTGGGCATGGAGCCCCCTCACGGATTTGGGTCATGCACTCAACCGGCTGAGGTGCTCCCCCCTTTCCCTTCACCCTGAGGTGCCTGTTTTATTGCAATCTGATGCCCCTGCAGTGTTCTCTCCGTCATGTTCGGGGACTGAGTGAGGGCCTCGCCCATGCAGTGTGGGCCCAGTGTTCCACGGACTTCAATGGAGCACTACCTGGACTCCTATTCTTGGTATATATATTTGTTTATAGTGAATATATATTTTTGAGTACTGGATTTTAATATATTACAATGGTTACACTCATTTCCTTTTGTCTTTGCATTCTTCCAGGGGATTTGGGGGGTGTAACTGTACATTATCATGCTGTATTAGTGTGTGTGTTGTAGTGGGTGAGGGTGGGGGTGTTGCGTGTGTGTGTCCCTGTTTTTTCCCTCCCCCCTCCCCTGTGTCATAGGTGCAGTACTCACCGTGGTCTTCACCGCCGGCGTTTGTGCTCCTGGTAGAGGAGCAAGAAGATAAGGGCTGGCAGGATCTGGAGCTCGGGTTCCATGGCATCCGGATTCCTCGTGGGGTGTGCAGAGGTGAGTGTTTTCCCTTTGAAGTCCTGTTTCCGCCGTGTTTTTGTTTGCAGTAAATCCACCCCAGAAAAGGTGGCGGATTGGTAGGTTGTGAGACTGTGGGTGGTACATTGTCCTCTGCCTGTCTGTTGGCGGTGACCACCACGCTGTTTGTTTGTACCGCTGTGGCGGTCGGAGTGTTGAAGTGGCTGTCTATGTTGGCGGTTTCCGCCATGGTCATGATTCCATTTTTTTTTCCGCCAGCCTGTTGGCGGTCTTACCGCTGCTTTAACACCGACCGCCAGGGTTGTAATGACCACCAATGTGTCCGCAGGAAAAACTGGTTCAGTTGGCCTGTTTGACCCGCCTCGTCACCACACCAATCTGAGCTGCCTGGGGGTGCCAGAGGAACCGTGGCGGTCTTTGCTCCATAGGCCAGCCAGGATTGTAATACAGTGGTCTGACCGCCAAGCTGATGATGGTCGGACCGCCACTGCGGCCATGATGGTGCACGGACCACCAAACTCGTAATGAGGCCCTAAGACACAAATAAAGGAGATAATTTGAGATTGGAGAATGTGCTTTAAAGGACAGAATCATAATATAAAAACTGTTGGTAGAGATGAAGGAGTACTTTGAGGAAAATGAAGAAGTGACCCAAGTACCCTCTAGAACACATTCAAAGTCGTTATATGGGGCTGCTGAACTGCAGCATATAAAAAACAGAAACTAAATTGAAACATGACCAGTGTTAAATTAGAAAGGGAGTTAAAATCAGTAGAAGCAAAATGCAGAACTTCAGGTACCTTTAAGTCCCTTTGGGAGATAGCCTCACTAAAAGGTCAACTTAATCTGCTAGTAACATTTACATTAGAAAAGGTGAACAAAAGTTCATTGAAAAGTCTAACAAGCCTGACACACTGCTTGCAACATGACTCAAGATGGCAGCCGCCTACCGTAGAGTATCCAATATTATAGACTTAAATGGCAATTTCTAGAAGGGTGAGTGGGTGAGGCTGGAAGTTTTTGAGGGAGTGCTATAACGTTTTCAGTGGTGAGGACCAGGTCAAACATGAAGCCTCCCTTACATTGGTATTATTACCTGAACTATCAACTAGCAATAAGGAAGCAATGGAGACCCAGATCACTGCTGCTGAGGTCTCTGAAATGATTGCACATCTAAACCTCAATAAAATACCCAGCCTTCAAGGATTACAAGTATTTTATAAACATTTCTGTAGGGAGCTCACCCCAAGACCTGTAAATATAATGAACTCATTTCTCCAAACAAATCTATTCACATCCTTGACAGAAGCAAACATTCCCCTAATTCATGAATCTGCCTGCCTGCAGACTCATGCACATTATCAGACCAATGACTCTATTGCATACAGATGGCAACATTTTTACTAAAGTATTAGCAAATAGACTATTTTCCCATATGCCATTTTTGGTCATCCTACATCAGTTGAGGTTTATACCCATTAGACAAACATTCAGTAAGATAAGACAGTTCAGCCTTTTTTTTGGAAAATATCTATGGTCATATTGGCTTTGGGTGGCAGAAAAAGCATTTGGTGGAATGAATTCATCCTTCCCTAGCTTAATGCTTGATGTAATAGCACTGGGACCAAACATTGTAACATTAAAAGAAGCCAACTACAAATTCCTGACATCTAAAATAATAATTGATGGGTCCGAATCGGATGGATCTCAATTAGCCAGGAAAATGAAGCAGCATTGTCTGTTCTCCTCCTGCTTTTTGCCCTGGTGTTAGAACCTCTAATGGCCAAGATTTCGGAAAGTAGAAAATTAATGCCATCCCTTCCAGTGGGGAGCAGTAAAACAATAACTTATTTTCATATGATAGCCTATTAATAATTACTTTTCCAATAAAATTGCTTTGGATATCAGTATAGGCTCTTCTGAAGTATCTGGTTTCCAAGTGAATATAGAAATGTTTTAATTGTGGAGAGTGACATTCTCTCAAATTCAATGGGCAAAGGAGAACATTAGATACGTACGAGTTTTCATTACCTTTACATTAAGGAAACAGTATGCTGCAGTTTTTCCTAGACTTTTTAGAGCTATCAAAAACGATTTGTGACACTGGCAAACCCTATTTACCACTTGTTTGGGTGTAATTGCCACTGTTAAAATGAATTACTTACCAAGATTGTTGTAGTTATCCCATGAACTCCCATAAAAATATGGATGGGGAATATTGAGGTGAGTGTGATCAATAAGGGAATGGGCGGCATTTTTGTGGACCTGCTCTGTTCTTCATACTTATTGGAATGAAGTCTTAGTCATAAAAAAACAAATTAACAAACTGGAATATCCACTCTCTCCATCCAGTCCACCCAGTAAAAATATTGAAATTGGAACTTTCTGAGTTGGAGGTGCTGTCACCATCTGACTAGAGACTTATCACAAAAATGTTAGTAGCAAAACAATGAACAGCTGCAAAATGGAAAAGTAGGGTATCCCCATGTATAGAGAACTGGTCTAATAAACTATGGTCATTGATAGCGATGAGAAGAGTAACATGGGATTCACATGATCAAGGAGGAATATGAGAAAAAGTGAAAGGACTGCTTCATTATTTCAGTCAGGGTTACCGACCTTAGGTTGTTCAAATCACTCCACTCTTTGAGACTTACAAGTGATGATAAAATATGGGAGTGATTACTAAGGGCCTGATTTAGAGTCTGGCCAAAGGTTACTCTGTTATAACTGGGATAGATATCCCATCCAATGTATTCCAAGTGCATATGATATACAGCATTTGTGATAAGGCAGACAGGATATCTGTCATGTTTGTGACAAGCTGCCCATGTTTTAAACTAGAAATCAGACCCTAAGTTATGAATGCAAAATACCTTAGTGGTGTCATATTAGATCTTTGCTGTAAGTTGGAATGCTAATGTGTCTTTTGATTTCCTGTGGATGAGATTGGTAGCTACTAAGCATTTGGATATGTACTGTATGCATGTGTGCATCATTTGAATATGGTCAAGTTGTAAGTTCTACAAAACAAGTTTCACTACAATGCTGCAGAAAAAAAGTATGTCTGGGATTTGTGGTGAAGGTGAAAAGGTTGAGTTTATTTTTATTGCAGGAGACAGTTTCCAGGGTCTGTACTATGTATATGGAGGGTGTTGTGAAGCCGTGAAGGAAAATATAGTAGAAGGAATTAGGGAAAAATATAAAGAGATTACTTAAGTTAGAGGAGGTTTCTTTGAGGGTTTTAACATGTATTATGGGTTTTCTTTCTTCTTCAACTCAAGCGATTTGTCTTGGGCTGCTGGATAATCACTCTCTCAAGAAGTTTAATTTAAGAGTGGGTGGAGGATGTTTGGAGTAAACTCCCATATCCCATGAGGGTTGGCAATAGCTCATGTGGTAGTTAGAGAATATGAAAGAGTTTTTTGGAGATTTGCCAGAATTGATCATAGAGTCAGATGCACATTGAACCAGTTGGGTGTGGAGAGATTGTGAAAGTTGGAAGGTGGTTGGAGAGAGCAGTTTATTTTGCAATAAAGTGTTTAATTACCAGCAAGGTGAGCTGTATAATTATGCTGAAGATGGTCAACGTTTCAATGGTCAGGTGTGTGAACAGGTTGTGCGGTTCATGTTTGAAGTTGTTATTGGAAATAGCGACAGAGTTTTTAAAAATCTTAATTTGTATGTCACAAACCAACAATGTAACAGTGCACAGCACGTAGCAAGGTGCTTGTACAACGTACAAAAGATCATGTTCACCACAGTGTTCATATGGCATAGCAGCACAATAGGTAATTAGCAGTATTTAGAGATAATCCAGGCAGGTGGGTGGGACAGACTCGTTAGAAGGCCCAGGTACGCACATAGGGGCATATTTATACTCCATTTGTGCCAAATGTGCCTCATTTTTGATTACGCAAATTCAGCGCAAAACTAACTCCATATTTACATTTTGACGTTAGACCCGTCTAACGTCAAAATATTGGACCTAAATTTGCCAGGCAGCATTCAATTGAAATGTACGAAAATTAAGTGTTGTTACAACAGTAGTTCCACCTATATTAAAGTTATTTATTAGTCCATATGCATATCCAGATTGGCACCACTGTATCCACAATCAGTTGATATAAGATCCAATAAGTCGTATTCCATGAGTCTTTAAATCAATTCCAAAAAAAGGCGTCACATTGAATTTCCACCGATAGAGTCTCCTGAAATCTCTCAAAACCAGCCCGCCAACAAGTGTTTCGTCAGGGATATTACACTTATGACTTCATCAGGGCTTAATGTTAAAAAAAATCCTTCCATGGAGAGTCTCTCTAATTGTTATTCCTAAATTCATTTCATGGCGATGTTTCAAGATTTAGATTTAAAGTAAAGATATTCAATTTCTCTCGGGCCAACTCTAATCCAGCTCATACGTCCAAAGTGGTTGGAAGCGAGTGCGCTCATCTTTTTATTTCAAAATATTGGAGTATGCACCATTTTTTAGATGCATGAATCTACTTTGTGTCAATGAGATGTAAGGTAGGCGTTCCCATCTAAAAAAATTGTGCTAACCCCATATTTATCCCCCCATGGTAAAATGACGCACCAGTGGGAGAAGGGGCTGAATAATGGTGAAAAGCTTGCTTTGCACCATTGACTTACGCCTGGGTCAGACCAGGCGCTAGGGGACCTGTGGACCCATTTCCATGGTTAAACCATGGAATGGGTCAATAGGTGCCCTCCTCAAGCTGCAGGAACACCCCCACCCACACCAGAGGGACACCGGAGGATGGGGGACGCCATCCCAGGTAAGTAGGAAAAGTATAGGTAAGTATTTTATTTTTTTAAATTAAAGTGCCATCGGGGGCCCAACTTGGGGCCCCCTGCATGGCACAGGGTGCAAGGACCATGCCCAGGAGACCCTGGTCCCCTGTGCTGGACTTTGTGGTCATGGGCATGAATCCTGTCTTTTCTAAGACAGGAGTCAAGTGGTATGGATGGTTTTGCGTCAGAAAATGATGCTAGGCTGGTTAGATGCATTTTTTTGCCTCTAACCAGCCTAACGTCATTGTTTGGTGCAAAAAACCCTTCTTCCATATCGCCACCCCCACCCGGCTAACTTTTTTTACCCTAACCCCAGTTTTGCATCAAAAAGTATAAATATGCCCCATAGTGTTCATTCCACCATCACCAGCTTGGCTTCATGGCAGAGAAACAGCAAACTAAAGTCACCCTGTCCAGGCAGTTTAGCTCAGCCCCAAATTTAAAGCCATCCCTGGGCCATTCCTGTCCCCCATCCTCACTCTTAGCTGTGTCCCAATCAATTTTAGCCCGCCCATGTACCAGTGCTTAGTGATAGGTTTGCAGAGGGGGCCCTGTGTTTTTTGCCCTGCTAGTTGGAGTGGAATAATATACTTCTAATTGCTCGTGGCCATGGACCATAAAGCTTAATGTAATGATTGTACAGAACCCATATCATAGGAAAAAGTAAAATCCTTCCGTTTTACACAGCCTGCTGAGTTAATCATGACCAACATTTCCTTTTATTTACTTAAATCAGTGAATACATAGAATCATATTGAAGTGGAAATCTGGCATGGAAGATATCTATGGGTGGTATTTTCTAACCTAGTGCAAAATGTAGCTTTCATGGTAGATTACAATGTTGGCGTAGGGAACGTGGTTTATTATATGGTGTGGTTGTGAGATTGGACCCTATACACAACCTGTACTGTGTTGAGTCAAATGTGTTTGAACAACAGCCCAACTCTTAGTAGCTGTGACTCCGAGTAGGTAGGCTTTAACAAAGGAACATGTGTATAAGAAAGAAACAAGACTCAATAAAAATCTGACACTAAGCTATAACAATAAGGTGTATTTTTATCTTTCAAATGACAGCTCAACAACACACATCCACCAAAGGGTTCAGGAGATATGAATTTTACAAGGAACAAAAATGTATTGCTTTTTCATTCAACACAGCTAATCAATATAATGGGCCGCACTCGCAGTAAAAATTTGCAAACTTTGGAAATCTTTTATAAAGTTGTAAACTACTACTCCAGTCCACTTTGGGCTTCCAATTCTGGCAATGAGTGAGTCACGGAGACTTGGTTGAACAGTTACCTCGCAGTCAAAGCAGTATCTAGTCCAGTTCCAAGACCTATTTGAAGTCAAGACAGTAATCATCCAGAACCTATGGTAGCACGCAGCATTGGCCTGCCATTGTTCTTTAAAAAAAAATCTCCAATATTTATCTCTCCTTACAAAGTAGGAAAAGAAAACTTAGCCTATCATTGGGGGAATGACGGTGGGACCATCAATGTTATGCCTCACCACCTTCCTTTCCATTACCCTCAAACTTCTTCCAAAACTTTTCAGTAAAGTGGAGTCCACCCCCACCCCACCCCACTGACTCTGGTCCCCCCCACATACACTTTCAAGGAGCAGAATGTATTTTTCCAGTTTTACTGGATCTTCTTAACCTCTCACTATCTAGTGGTGTACTTCCCTCAGCATGGAAACATGCTGTGTTAAAATCACTATTAATTTAAAAAAGACATTCTTGAACTCTTATGTTGTGGGAATTACAGGCCTAAATCTTTGCTTCCAGCAGTGGGTAAGATTCTAGAAACTCATTTAAATCAGGATCTATCCCTATACCTGAAGGAGAATGTTCTCCTTCACCCCACTCAGATGTGGTTCTGCCCACAATATAGCACTGGAACCGCCCTCCTGGTGGTCACGAGAAAGCTTAAAATGCTGCTGGAACAGGGAGGGTCCACTGCTATCATTCTCATTGATTGAAGTGCAGCCTTCGACACAGTAGACCATGGACAACTTACTCAAAGAATGAGTGAAGCCGGAATAAAAGGCAAAGCTCTAAATTGGCTCACTTCTTTCCTAGAAGACAGGATATTTCAGGTCTGTGAAAAATCTTGTTACTTGGACATTTTCCCCCTGAAGTGTAGAGTGCCACAGGGATCCTTACTTCGTCCCACGTGTTCTGTACGTCTACATGTGCCCGCCCGCTGACATTATCTTGGAATTCGGGCTTCAATTGTCTCCTAATCAGGCAACACCCAGTTAGTTGTTTCACTCAAATCAGGACAGGGATCACAGCCTCAGCAACTGGCTCCATGTTTGCAAAAGATAGCTAGCAGGATGGTGAGCTACTGCCTTGAGCTCAATGGGGAGAGAAGGAGATCCAGGTATTTGGCAATACCCCAAACTCACAGCTGATTTTGTGATGGCCTGACTGTCTAGGTACTGCAGCAAATCCTAATACCCTTTAAAGGTTTGGGGATATGGCTTGACAAATCGCTTTCAATGGAAGCTCAAGCTCAGAAACTTACTGTCAGCTGTTATGACATCCTTAGAGCTCTACATAAAATGTTAGATTTGCTTCACCTTCCTTCTAGATGGATTGCTGTCCAAGCTTTAGTGCTATCATGTCCTGACTCTGGGAACTCCCTATATCTGGGCTCCCCACTTCATGTGACAAAAAGTCTACAAGTCATTAAAAGCAAGGTCGCTCGGCTTCTGCTTAATGTTCCAAAACATATCTCTACTAAGAATGCCTTGGTCTCTACACTGGCTTACTGTTGATCTGTAGGTGAAGTTCAAGGCTTTATACCCAGCACATGGACAACTTCATGTGAAAGACCCTCAGGGCACTGAGGCCAGTGTCTGATTTATGAAAGTGCCCAAAATACATAGGACACAATGGGGTGGCCCTCTTTTTTCAATCTAGTCCAAAGATTGTGAAACTCTATACCCATTAACCAGCGTCTGTTGGAAAATGAACTTATGTTCAAGAAGCATTTAAAAGCATGGCTACGTCCTACTTAATCCCTACCTAGGATTGGTCTTGGTGAGGCTTAGGTGTCAATAGTGTGGCAGGGAAGCCTTCGGGTAGCCATGCACTCTAGAGATCTGTGTAGAATAGAATAGAATAAAATATGGGCAAATGGCTATAGACTTCAATGGAGTTGTCCTGATGCATGGGACACAGGATGCTGAGGATGCTGACACAGTGATGGGGGGCCTCCTTGGGCTACTCCATGGCCCACAGTTATGAGGGGCGACTTTGGCCACAAGGTTTATAATCTTCAAATTCCAGTTGAAGTCCAGACAAAAAACAGTTGCCACTGGTCTACTGCTCTCTGGTTAAAGCCAAGTCAGTGGTTCCCTTTAGCGTGTGATAATTTCAGTCTTTGGTGACCAAACTGCACTCTGATAACTCTTCAGTCCAGGAGACTCAGATGCAACTTCTGAGGGTCGGGTCTTGATCGTCCAGGCTCTTCATTGCAGTTAGGGGCGATCAGGTGATCTTGGCTACCAACTTGCCAAGGCAGACTTCTTCAGCTTTTGTGGCCCGATATCTGTAACAGGAAGTCAACTAACTGGCTCTTGGAGTCACTCATCTCTTCATTAGTGCAAAGAGCAGGAGGTGCAGCTCAGCCTTGGTGCAGCCTCTCTTTTCTGGGTCTTGGGAACAGCATGCCAATCCTTCTTCAGTCCTCTCTCCAGTACAGATGTGATCTGAGGTCTGGGTACCAGAAGTGACCCCTTTATGCCCAGTTCATGCCATCGGGGCTTGAGGTGACTACTAGCCAATGCTCTGCTAGGTCCCCTTCCACCTAGTGATGGCTTCCTGTAAAGTGTGCCATCTAGCTATCTGAGAATGCAATATACAGTATGAAGAATGCTTCTCTTGGTGTGTGGGGCTCCGAAGCCCAACCCACAGGTGTGGCTACCAGGGGCTACACGCCCATGGAAAAAATGGGTTAACAATGGCTTCCCCTTCTAAGTCCTTGATGCCAACCTGTCTGGAAGAACAAAAGAGAAGCACCTCGTGTTGTTCCACCATTTCCCCTTTAAAGGTGTTTTTCCCTTCTAAGCTCTCTTTTTGGGCTCAAGCCCTGTTTGGCCTTCCTGCCAGGGAGAGGTTACACCCCTTCCAACTGCAGACCCTTGATGTTCCTTCCTGAGAGTTGTACACACCTCCCTCTGAGAAGAACAGAAAGCTGTCTCATGGCCAGCAATGAGAAGTGCTCACTGTAAAACTTTGGGCAACAAAAGTGTTGACTTACTAAAGTTCCCAATTGTATAAAAGTTACGTTAAATTCGATTTGATCATCAAGTCTGTTAATACCTTGAAGTATCATTTTTAGTAGTCTCATTCAAAAGTTAGTACCGGTGAGTTGTCAGTGTGTACCCCTGTACTCACTAGTGTGCCTACTAGCATTTCCACAGAAAACCCACCACCAATGCAGGGTTTTTACTATCATGACATGTAACGTTCAGAAATACCTGTCCAATTTTTTTATATGATGTGCCCTGCCTTTAGGGCTTAGTCCACCTGCCTTAGAGGTGACTTACACATATTATAAAGAAAGGTTTGGCTTTGCCATTTCCCTAAATGGCAATGTCGAGTTAGTTTGAAATTGCTCTGCCAGCCAGAAATAGCAGCCTGGGACTCACACTTTGCTTTGTCACAATTGTGGGTTCACAACAAGTGCTGCAGTCCCTGGAGACACTTTAACTTACAGGCCTTAGGAACCCTTGGCACCATAAAATAGGGACTACTACATAACTTAAATTATACCTTTTGTGGGTGAACCAATCAGACATATACCTTTAAAAGGTCAAAGAGCTGGCACTGAGGTCTGTTTCGCAGACCACAAATGCATTATTAATTAGGTAATAAAAATACAATTCTTAATAATTTTTGAATAATTTAATTTTGTATAAACCACAGGTAAAATGTAAAACAGAGCCACATACAGTATACAAGATCGAAGAAAAGAAAATTATTATTAAACCACATGGGACACACATATAGCAATGAAAGTACACACTAGAAATGTACAAAATATTATTCTAGCTGAAGTTACGGGAGGGAAACTACATAAATTAAATTGTTAAAAATTTAGACACCATAGTCTTCCTCCCAAACATTAGGGAAATTGAAGTAAGAAATGTACTGCAAGACCTCAAGGTAGTTAGTACCAGCCCACAAGAGCTTACTAGCACAAGTTTAAAAAATGTAATCCTCCAGTGTTCCTAATTACATTATAGGCTAGCTCTGTGGAATAGCCAATTCAAAAAGACTCTTAGCCAGATCTGAAAAGTCAACCAGAGAAATACCTGAAGGTCTGAAAAACTAACCTTACACACACAAATTATATTTTGCTTTTTATATGACAATGTTAACAAAAAGAGAAGAGTAATTATATATGTCACTGAAAATAAGCTAATTACCAGGAGCATTGTAGGAGGCTGGCCTGGTTTGTAGTTGGTACTTTGGGTATTTACACCTTATACCAGGTCCAGAGGTCCCTTATTAGTGAAATGTAGTAGGGTTCTAGTGGCTTAGGCTGATAGAGGTAGCTATAGCAGAGCAGATTAGGCTGAACTAGGAGACATGCAAAGCTTCCGCAATGCCACTTATAGTTACACAGTACTTATACACAAGTAAAGACAATACTCAGTGTTACCAAAAATAAAGGTAGTTTATTTGGGTGGCACAAGGCCAAAAATATCTTAAAGGCAATACTCCTTCTGGAGGTAAGTACTATACACAATATATACACCAGACACCAAAATAAGGTAAGTGCAAACAATAGGAAATGCTATTGAATGCAATGGAATAAAATAGGTCTAGGGGCAACACAAACCATATACTCAGAAAGTGGTATGCGAATTACAAATTCCCACCTAGACAAGTGTAGTGTGTAGAGAATTGCTGGGAGAGTAAGAAAACCACAAATGTGAGTAAAATACCCCACCCCAGAGCCCAGGAAAGTAGGAGAAAAGTACTGCAAGTTTCCATAGGACACGCTACGAGTCGTGATTAGAGTTATTGCAAGAACCAAGCAAGGCTGCAAACAACAAATGGTGGATTCCTGGACCTGAAAACCTGCAAAGAGAAGAGACCAAGTCCAGAAGGCGGAAGAAGTTCCAGGAAGGACAGGAGCCCATGCCAACCCAGAAGAGGGTGCAAAAGAAGAGTCTCCAGTTGGACGAAGACTGCAGAAATGCACCCAGGGGAGATGTCTTCAGGTTCCTGCATGATGCACTGGATGTCCCACGAAGAGATGTTGGATGCAGGCGACTTTTGGCACTGGATTCGTCCAACAAGCCTTGGTTCAAGCAAAGTCGTGTTTTGTGTCAAAGTGGCGCTGCCTGGTTTCCAGGAGGGACCTGGGGGCCTCAACTCAGACTGAGGAGGCAGAGGGGGCTCCCAACACTGGAGGGAACCCACAGATCACCAGGCAGCACCCACAGAGGTCCCAGGACTCGGGGACAAAGGAGGTGCAAATTGTGGTTGGTGCAGCACTACAAAGGAGGGTACCAAGCCGCTGGAGGTCAACTCAGCGAGCTGAGACTAGCAGGATAGAGTGCTGGGGACCTCGGCCAGGATGTGCATGAAGGATTCTTGCAAATACTGCACAGAGGCGTCAGGAGGTGAAGATGAAGCAGTGCACAGGGGCACTGTCGCTAACGGGGAAGGCAAACTCTTACCTCCTCCAAATTTGGACAGCAGGACCTTAGGACAGTCTGTGTCAAAGAGGTCCACCACCTAGGTTCCAAGGAGCAAGGTCGTCGCCAGGAGAGGAGTCCAAGAGAACCGGTCGTCGACTTAGAAGGTGCCTGCAAGAGCAGGGAAGTGAGTCCATCACTCCATAGGAGATTACTTCGGTCCTTCTGGTGCAGGGTGAAGACAGGGAGTCCCGAGAGCAAGCACACAGTGGAAACTGTTGCAGTTGCTTGCTGGAGCTGAAGTTGCAGAGGAAAAGTAGCCCTTCTGGATACTTTGTTGCTGTCACAGTGGCTCCTGGAGCAGTCTGCGGTCGATCCAGGGTGATAGGATGAAGTAGTAATTGCAGAGGATTCCTGCTGGAAACTTGCAAGTAGAATCTGAAGAGAAGCCCACAAGAGAGACCCTAAATAGCCCTAAGAGAGGGATTGGCTACCTTATCAGGTATGGACCTATCAGGAGGGATCTCTGAAGTCACCTGCTGGCACTGACCACTCAGAGGCCTCCAGAGTGTCTCTACACCTTGGAAAACAAGATGGCTGAAGTCTGAAACACACTGGAGGAGCTCTGGGCACCACCCCTGGGGTTGTGATGGACAGGGTTGTGGTCACTCTCCTTTCCTTTGTCCAGATTCACACCAGAGCAGGGACTGGGGGTCCCTGAGCCGGTGTAGACTGGCTTATGCAAGGAGGGAACCATCTGTGCCCTTCAAAGCATTTCCAGAGGCTGGGGGAGACTACCGCTCCCCAGCCTGTAACATCCATTTCCAAAGGGAGAGGGTGCAACACCCTGCTCCCAAAGGAAATGCTTTGTTCCTGGGACTGAGCGGCTCAGACCCCAGGAGGGCAGAACCCTGTCTGCGAGGTGGCAGCAGCTGTAGCTGCAGTGCAAGCCTCAGAGAGCTGATTTGGCAGTAATGGGGGTTCATGGTGGAGCCCCCAGGATGCATGGAAGTGGCTCCCCAATGCCAGATTTGGAAGGGGGGGACAATTCCATGATCTTATACGCCTTACATGGCCATATTCGTGGTTACCATTGTGAAGCTACATATAGGTATTGACCTATATGTAGTGCACAAGTTTAATGGAGTCCCCACACTCACAAAGTCCGGGGAATTGGCCCTGGACTGAGTGAGGGCACCTTTGCTAGTACAAGGGTGGCCTCACACTTAGTAACTTTGCACCTAGCCTTCAGCAAATGAAGGTTAGACATATAGGTGACTTATAAGTTACTTAAGTGCAGTGAAAATGGCTGTGAAATAATGTGTGCACTATTTCATGCAGGCTGCAATGGCAAGCCTGTGAAAGGGTTTGTCTGAGCTCCTTATGGGTGGCAAAAGAAATGCTGCAGCCCATAAGGATCTCCTGGAACCCCAATGCCCTGGGTACCTAGGTACCATATACTAGGGACTTATAAGGGGCGGTCCAGTTTGCCAATATAAATTGGTAAATGAAGTCACTAGCCTATAGTGACAAATTTAAAAGCAGAGAGCACTGAGGTTCTGATTAGCAGAGCCTTAGTGACACAGTTAAGCACTATTCACAACACACACATTAGGCCACAAACTATGAGCACTGGGGTCCTGACCAGCATGATTCCAGTGAGACAGGCAAAAGCATACTGACATACAGGTAAAAATGGGAGAAACATGCCAAGAAAGATGGTACTTTCCTACAAGCATACATTTGAATGCTGGACGGCACGTTCAAATTGTGCCCTCCACCATTCAAACAAATCTACACAATCCATGGAGAATGACAAAACACCAAAGTCCCCTTAGTCAATGCACTTTTACAATGTAAACAAAGTGCAACATAACAAGAAGTAATAAAATAAAATAAACACCAAAACCAATAATTACAATCCTCCAAAAATATTTATCAACTTTGAGCAAGCAATGAATGTACCATTTTAGAAATATATCCACATACAGCCACTCAATGGTGTTACTATTGCTTTAATCAAAATAATTTGAGAAATATTTTTAAAAAACTGCAGTGTGTCAAATATTCCAAAATTGGTGCATTTGCCCATGAAATAAAAATACAAATTGGCCAAACATGTGTCCTTGTAACTGAAATAGCAAAATATTACAGCCTAATAATAGAATCACCTTACCATCAAAGACATGATCGAAACGTACCCCTGGTAATGGACTACTTTGAGGGTACTTGGGTTGGCAGTCTGCACCATTCTAGTACCAGATCAGAAACCAGATTTTGCAAACCAGGGTGGAGTATATATTACAGTACCATAGCACAACAGGCAAAAACGAACAACATATTGCAAAAGTGGTATAATTCCTTCCAGTGATTTCTAGGTGGAACCCACCCTACAGAACACCAATTTTAACAAAAGAAAGGAACAAAGCTACTAAAGGTTAAAAATGGAAAAATTACTAACCAAGTTAAAATCTAAATTCTCAGAACAAACCGAAAAAATCACACAACATGTTTAAAGCAAAGTCCAACTCTTTATTAACAGTCAAGGGCACTTCATAGCAAGAACCTCACTCTAAACTAACCAATCCAAAAACGCCACAAATAAACACCAGAAACAATCCTGAAGAAACTTGAAAACAACTATTTTCTTTATTTCAACTTATTTTAATATTACTTTTGAATTTCATGTAAAAGAAAGTATACACAATGAGTCAACATTGAATACTAAAAATATATGATTAAGTATGGTAAACAAAACAAATTCCAACTCTCCAGACTAGAACACATACTATTAAAAGGCAGTATAAACTATACAAAGCATAAAACATAATTTAAATAAATTACACAACACAAAATACTGCAAGAACATATTCCACCCTGTAAACATGTAAAAAGGTGTTACTTAGCTCTGTAGCTGAAGGTAACTCCATAACAATCCAAAAGGCAAACTAATTGCTCATTAAAAAGTCCCAAAAAGCAAAATATGAAAATCAAAAATAAATTTCAAGGAAGTGATAACAATCAAAAGGGACCATTCAGAAATGATAAAAAAGATATCATAAGATATCCTGAAAAACTAAAATAAAACAACTTTGTCATTTATTACTTCGATAAAAGCATACAACTGGCATCTCCTACAATACATATGATAAATCTATAAAAGAAACACAAACTACCCACCCACACAACACATAAAATATGTAAACATAACAATGCAATTTATATTATAACCTAATCTAACTAAACTAATTATGTAACCAACCCCTTGGTACGTACCCAAAAAGTATTAAGGTGCAGGCCAGGGCTTCAGCAGGGCAATTTTTCTTCTCCAGTATCCTTTTTCAGCTGGGATCTGAATTACTGGGCAGTTCTGTCATATTTATTCTTGCTCCTGGGTTGTCAAGCAGGGGGGCACACTTGACCAATGGGGTGCACGGTGCCACCCTCTGGTGTGACCGCTTCCTGCAAAGTATGTCAAAAATCAATCCCAGAAAGCAACATTCTTTAAAACTCCAACACTGGTGTGGATATGTTTCCCTAACACACCCCTTCCAGACCCTCTCCTGATTTTACTACTGGGGCTCCCATCTGGCTGGGGGAGCAGGAAACAGGGGAGGTCTAGTTTCTGTCCCAGGTGGCTTTCCCTCTTTTGAAAACCAGTTTGGCCACTCTACTCCCTTTCTGTTCTGCCATCTGCTGTAGCTGTTCTCCATTCACCAAATGCTTCCTTTGTTTTAGCCCATGCCACTTCACACCTCATTAAGGTAGCTTGACTCAGGCTGCCATATGCTGACCAATCAGGAAAGGGCACTATAGGGATGATGTGGTAACTTTCAGAAATAGTTCTAAAACTATTTCTCAGTACTAGTTATAATAAATCCAACAGTGGCAAATTGTTGGATTTAGTCTAACTTTTAACTTGATATCAAACTAGCGGAAATTAGACTTTATTATTTTTAAATAAAGCCTCCCAATGTTAGCCTATGGAGCCAAAGCACTACAAAGGGGGTAAACTAACTTGACCGTTTTCCCTTACCAGGGCCTTTGAAACATATTTTATAAAGTCCCTGCTTATATTTACACTGCACCAGTGGTTCCCGACCTGTGGTCCAGGGACCCATGGGGGTCTGTGAAGCCTCCTCAGGGGGTCCGCAACTGCTTACAAAATTAAATAATATTAACAGATTAGGTCCCCAACCTTTAGTAATGACTTAGTGGGGGGGTCCCCGGACCCCAATAATGATTCAGTGGGGGTCCCTGGGTTCCAGTAATAATAAAGTGGGGTTCCACAGAAGTCAAAAGGTTGGGAACCACTGCACTGCACCCAACCCTTGGGGCACCTAGGGCAGACCTTAGGGGTAACTTATATGTGAAACATTAGGTTATTTGAGGCTTTGGAAGTACTTTTAATTCCAATTTCAAATAGGGGTTAACTTTAATTTAAAAGCAGCCAGCAAGTCAGGCCTGCTTTTACAATGACAACAGAGACCACAGCAGTGAACTCATGGGTACCCTAACTACACTGGGGTCCCTAAACCTACATGTTCTACCACACACTAGAGACTTTTAGGTAGCCAATTATAATTATACCTGATTTGCATACACCATTTTACGCAGAGCACTGACCCTGGGACTGGTTGGCAGTGCCCAGGGCACAGTCAGTGTCAGTAACCACCAGTATCAGGGTTTGTGTGTGTTCAGGGTCAAAAGGTTGACTTTCTGACAAGATATAATTCTGCCGACAATTGAGGTGATCAAAGCATCCCTCAAGGCAGAACTAGACAGTGTTACCACCATCGTCTTACTTCTGAATGAGGATCAGAGATGGCTGGCAGAGTGGGTATCCCCGTCAGGACGCATGCTGCAGGAAATACAGTCTAATGCAACAAAATTTGAACAGCAACACCAGGGATTAACGGATCAAGTACATCAATAGGTCTTTTTCTAAAAGTGCACAGCTGACTAGTGGCAACTGTATCTGGACACGACTCTGCTGTTGGCCTCAGCCTGACACACTGCGAGTCTCTAAGTGCCCCCCCAGAGGTACTGGGGGTTCTAGAAGTGTACTCCTGTGGTGGACTCAGATATAAAAAAAACAAAAGGACCAAATTAATTATTGGTGGACTTGACACTCCATTGCAACTGTGAAGGAGTATCCTTACTGACAAGAATGTGTCTGTTCACCAAACTACCAAACTTATATGCATGAACGTCAATTCACCAAAATGTCAGGGTTAGTGGGAGAGACATCACACACCCATTTTGACCTTCAATGCCACTCATACACACACACACACACACGCACTTACACATACACACTTTCACACTTACACACAAACTCGCTCATCTAAACACTCTCACCCTCAAGCATGCACACGACATACATTTAAAAGCATTTTTTTCTTAACTCAGCTGTAAGGAAGGGTCTAATACAGCTAATTATTCTCCATTTTTATATTACACTAATAGTGAATAATTAAACATAATTCATATCAGTGTGATAAAAAAATGAAAACAAAAAGAAAGGAGCACCAGCCAAAGTCCATAGTGACATGCTGCCAATGTGTTTCTTGCACTGCTTTTGTCACTTCTGAAGCCAGGGGCCGCAAAGACAGTGCCAGGGGTTGCAAGGGGCAAGCCAGAGGTCACAGCTGCGACCTCTGGTGACCCCTAAATGGCATCCATGCTTATATGCAGGCAGACTGTAGGATTAATCACGATGGAGACTACTCTGTCTCCGCCGTGACTAAGCCTCTCATATGGCCTTGTGGAGTAAGGACCATCAGAGGCTGACGTGTCATTTTGCCAGTCATTCCTCTCACCTATTTTAGATGGGAAGATTTACAGGTAACATTTCACTGCCTGTGAACACCTGGAAAACCCTCGCTGTAAGGGACAGTGAAATTTCCTAAATTCTGCCCTCACCGTGGGAGTGGTCTTTCAAGGTGAGTGGAGCATTTTCATTTTTATTTTCAAAAAGAAGATCCTGTTTCAAGATTTTCTTTTTGAAAATAAAAAAGGACACTATTCCATCTAAGAGGAAAATGTATTGACAGGAATGAGGTGACTGCCAGTTTTGTGATCATTTATACATTTTGGCGGGCAGAGTAATCTCAGCCTGGTGGACGTAAAATCCTCCTCCAGGCCAACAGAGATTACTCAGTCCACCATCAAAACTTGGTCCTAAGTCATACGTAAAGTCTTTGGGCAGGAAGAACCTGGTTGGTGTATCCAACCTAATCTTCATTGCAGTAAGCCTCAAATTGCACATAAGTCATGGTCTACTGCAGTCTTTGACTGTGATTGGAGCTTTGTGCTTTCCCTCATTGGATTTTTGCCATTGTGATGTCAGTTTGTTTAGTCATTTTTACTCTTTTTTCTAATACGATTTGGGATTTTAATAATTTAGCATTTTTATTTTATTGCTGTTTAGGTAGTGCATAATTTCTTACATCTGTTTTAAGGCCATTGAGGAAAATCACGCAATCATAGCTTGCACCCTTGTGGATTTTGCCTCTGTTTCTGGGCTGAAGGTCAACTGGTCTACATCCTGTCTCTTCCCACTGCACCCTGACATAGCTACCCCCTGCTCAACTGTGTGGGTAGCCCAATTACAGTGGGGGTGGGGAAGGTTCCTTTAGTTATCTGGGAATTAGGATCTAACTCTCAGATCAGGATTTTTTTATGTTATCTTTCCAAGAGAGCATCTGTCTTTAGGGCACAAATAGCCTTTTAGAGAATGCTTCCTCTGTCAATTATGGGGTTTATCATTTTGGCCATATCTGTAATGCTACCAACCCAGCAGGGTGAGCTGGGCATTCCTTGCATTAAATTATATTATCTGGTTGGGCAGCACCAGTGATTCAGGGCCCACCTGTGACTTGAGCAACTGCACAAGCTTTTTCTTCCGGTCACCAGATCCCTGCATAAGTTACCTCCTTTGTTACATGTAGCCATAGCTTGCTTTACACTGTGTCCACTTTTCATGAAGTAAGTTATTGCTTACGCCTCTATCATCCTTTTGTTTGGTCTTCCCAAGTATCTTGGCTGTCTTACGATAGGTGACCCGAAACACTGGGAGGATGTGGTTCTTGTGTCGTTGGGAGGGGAGATCTGTTCCAGGGCAGCCAGCTCCTCTCATTTGATGTGCTTTGTGAACAATTCAGTGTAGCAGGTCCTGGTTGAAGGCCTTTGCACCAAGTGGCATATCACAGACATGGAGCTTGATATTTTCTGATGCAGTAATTACATGTAATGGGAAACGGCAAGATAATTAGTTGGCTATATACAGTACTTAGCATGCTGTTGGAAATGGCCTCCCTGCAGGGTCACCCCCAAACTTTTTGCCTTCCTCTTCTTCTTTTGTTGACCCCATTTTTGCTAGCTTTAGGACTCTGCACACGTTACCCCTGCTAACCAGTGCTAAAGTGCATATGCTCTCTCCCTTAAACATCCCTCAGGCTTTCTTCCGCCCTGTGGCCCTGGTATCCCTGGAGTGGGGTGCGGAGGGGAAGCAGAGAAGGGTTATAGTTAGTCCCCAGATGCCCATTCACTGCATTCTGGGGAATGAGTTACCCATGGTGGCAAGAGAACTGAGAGGAGTGACTACTAAGGGCTCCCTGACAGTTCAGTTGTCTGGCAGTACCACTCCCCAGAGGAGGGTATGGGAGCCCAGATATAGGGGCAAGGTGAGGAAGGACTCACCCCTGTCCCCTGTCCAGCCTCAGGGTACAGACCACTGTCAGGATTCCACCCCTGAACTGGTGGGAGGTAGAGTGGAGAAGGAGTACAAGACCCCTGGGGCTACTGCCCCCCATTCTGAAATGCCTTAGGGGTCAGAGAATCCTCAGGAGCCCATAGGGAACTCCCTGCCAATCCCTAGACTAGAGGAGAAGCTTACCCAGTGGCCCCACTCAAAGCATTTACTTAACAGCGGATGGCATGAGGCCTGGCTCATGACACTGACAGCTGTCAGTGGCCTCTGTTGGTTGTTGTCCATGTAGACAGAGTTTTCCCTGGGTTGGGGACAGAAGTAAGACCCAAGGAGTGGAATGGGCCACATCACTTTGTTGGCCATGGTGGTACTGTCTACCTACTGGGATGCATCTGTGAGCAAATTAAGGTTAGGAGCTTCACAGATGAGGTCCCCAGATGAGGAGAAGGGTTCTCCATGGGTCAGTTCAGTGGCCCCAGGGAGTATAGACAGAGAAGCCCATCTGAGTTCAGAAAGGCATAGAACTGGCAAGAGCCCCTGCAGTAGTGGGCCATTGTCCATGTTCTATCGCCTTAAGCAGGGAAGTCCATCAAAGTATTGATTAGTCTACCCTTGTTTTAGGCTGGAAGGGGGATATGCTGGAAATGGCCTCTCTGAGGGGTCACCCCCAAACTTTTTGCCTTCCTCCTCTTCTTTTTCTGACCTCATTTTTGCTGGCCTTAGGACTCTGCGCATTTTACCACTGCTAACCAGCGCTAAAGTGCATATGCTCTCTCCCTTAAACATGGTAACATTGGTTCATTCCCAATTGGCATATTTGATTTACTTGTAAGTCCCTAGTAAAGTGCACTACATGTGCCCAGGGCCTGTAAATTGAATGCTGCTAGTGGGCCTTTAGCACTGGTTGTGCCACCCACATAAGTAGCCCGTTAACCATGCCTCAGGCCTGCCATTGCAAGGTCTGTGTGTGCAGTTTCACTACCACTTCGACTTGGTATTTAAAAGTACTTGCAAAGCCTTAAACTCCCCTTTTTCTACATATAAGTCACCCCTAAGATAGGCCCTAAGTAACCTCTAGGGCAGAGTGCTATGTAGGTAAAAGGCAGGACATATAGCGGTGTGTTTTATATATCCTGGTAGTGGAAAACTCCTAAATTTGTTCTCCACTACTGTGAGGCCTGCTCTTTTCATAGGCTAGCATTTGGTCTGCCCCCACATACTGTTGAGTGGTAGATTCTTATCAGAAAGAGGTAAACAGGTCATGTTTAGTATGGCCAGAATGGTAATACTGCTTATTGGTGAGATTGGATTTTATATTACTATTTTAGAAATGCCACTTTTAGGAAATGAGCATTTCTCTGCATTTGAAATCCATCTTTGCCTTACATCATGTCTTTAATCCACGTCTGGGCTGGGCTGGTTGACAGCTCCCTTGTGCATTCAACCCAGAAAACCACAAACACAGGACACTCAGACACATCTGCATTCATCTACATACTGAATGGGTCTTCCTGTGCTGGAAGGGTGGAGGGCCTCCCATTTAAATTTCAAAGGCTAGTGGCCTGCCCTCACAAAACTGACTGCCAAACCCTCTACTGGAACACTGGCAGACAGACCTGTACTGAAAAGGGACCTTGTGCACTTCAAAACCACTCTTTGAAGTCTACCCCACTTCAAAGGCATTTTTGGGTATATAAACTGGGTCTCTGACCCCACCAACTCAGATACCTCTGGACCTGAATCTGCAACCTGTCGAGAGGAACTGCCTGGCTGCCCAAAGAACTCATCTCGACTGCTTTGCTGAGAAGGACTGCTGCCCTGATGTTGCCCTGCTTCCCTGCTGCCCTCTGACTTTGCTGAGAAGTGCTCTCCAAGGGCTTGGATTGAGCTTGCCTCCTGTTTTCTGACGTCTCAAGGCCAAAAAGACTTCATTTGTTCAAGGAACTCCTTACGCACCGAAAATTGACGCACAGCCTGCCGGAAACAACACACAGCCTGCCTCGCAATGAGAAGATCGCCGTACAGCCAACCGGAACGACGCAGACCGACTTCCCAAGTGAAGTATCGATTCAGTGCCTGCCATGTGGCCGGAAATTCGATGCACAGCCTACCGGATCGATGCACATTTGAACTGGAGCAACGCAGACTGACTTCCTGAGTAAATAATCGATGTAGCGCCTGCCGTGCAACAGAAAATTTGATGCATCACCTACCGGATAGATGCAATTCCTGTGACTTTGTCCCGCACATGCAGGATTTCCATGCATCGCCCCTGGGTGTCAAAAAGATCCCTGCATCGCAGTGTTGAGCCAAGCCTTCACACCAGAAATCGACGCAAAGGCCCTTGCAGCGTGGAAAGAAACGATGCCTCATCTGTGTTGCGCTGGAAAATACAACGCACTCCTTATTTTTTCATGCATCTCCTTCTGCGGTCTCTGTGCATGTTATTTTTTACGCAAATCAGGTACTTTGTGAAGCCAAGAGACAACTGTTGATTTCTAAGATTTAGGACTCTTTTTAATCGCAAAAGTGATGTCTCAACTTGTGCTTATTGAATCTTTATTGTTTTGACCTTAATTTAACCAGATAAATATCTCATATTTTTCTAAACCTGCGTGGTGTATTTTTGTGGTGTTTTCACTGTGTTACTGTGTGGTTTATTTCCCAAATACTTTACACTTTGCCTTCTAAGTTAAGCCTGACTGCTCAGTGCCAAGCTACTAGAGGGTGGACACCGGATTATTTGGATTGAGTGTAACTTATCCTGACAAGGCTTGTGGTCCCTATTTGGACAAATGTGAATACCTCTGCCATCTAGAGACCCAATTTCTAACAACTGCACACATAAGTATCACTCTAGGCCCTGCGAGCGACCTGGAAAGGTGTGCTAGGCAGAGTCCCCAGCGCTAGAGAATAGGAGAAGGCAAGAAGGCAAAAGTTAACCCACACATCACAGAATGCCAAATTCCAGTACATACAGTTCAACGGCTTATACAGGGCCTATTTAACTCCTGACAAAATTAATAAAATCTATACAACTGCCACCTCTTCCTGTTAACACTAGGTGACACCCTCGCAAATTTCCACCACAATGATGTGGAGTTCTTCATTCTTGGCTGCCTACTGACCTGCAGTTCTGGATAATCTGACAGATATTACAGGCATAACTAATCAGAGCAGCTGGGATAAGTGTGACCTTTGTCTACATAAACAGCATAAAAAGTTGTTGCCCATTTTCTCTTGAGTTAGCATTTCTCCTTGGAAGGGCACAAGACTATGAGCTGGAAGACAGGGTGTGCCCCATTCCAAAGTGGATTCCTGACATCAGGCAATCACAAAATGGGAAGAAGTGGACAGTAAAGCGCTGCACAAGAAAGAGATCAGGTCCTGCCTAAGTGCCCAGTAGAAGAGTATTAGGGCAACCAGGACCTCGCCCTGCAGGACAGACCTAGGGATGATAACCTGCTGTTGTAACCTTCACAGATGCTCAGTTGGACCACTTAGACTTTTGGAGTTCTCTGACCTCATCTAGAACTGAAGTGGTCCATAGGCAGCCCACGTCCCTTGTGGTAAGTAGAGTAAGTAGAGCGCACCTTAAATGCCCACTATCACTAGAACTGTAACCCCCTCTCCCTTATGTAGCCTCAAGATCCTCTTCTCTTTCCCTCTCCTTTCCCTCTCTGGTTTGTTCCTCATCAGACTGGTCAACGCAGATGTTAAAAAAACCTCCCTTCCCTGAATCCACTGATGCTGCCATACTTGCACTTACTAATGACCCCTTTAATATAAGCTGCCTCCTCCTGCATATGGAACTGTTGAGTTTTGTTCACTACCTGTCCTTCTTATTGTTTTCTCGATCACTGCTTGAGCTCACATGCATTCCACTCTTTGGGACTGAATTCTGAGGGGAAACAATTTGCTTCTTGCTTTTCTTCAAGTTGTAACACAGATATTGCATTGCATTGTATCTTTAACTCAGAAAATGCCAATAACTATTTGTTTAAAAAGAAACCTCTCACTGGGCCAGTTATTTAACCTCCAGTTCGTCCTCTCCGATGCTGCACCTGCGTGGAGGATGAATGGCAGCAGCAGGGATGTAGCAGGTTTTTCACCTGTCCTGTGGTACCACAGACACTAGGATTTGGGATTCTGCAACATCAGCAATAAGTTAGGGGCTCATTACGAGTTTGGCGGTTAGACGAGCCGACTGCCAAACTCACTGGGCTGAGGCAGCCGTCAACCTGGCTGCCTCACCCCCCATCGTATTACAATGTTCCCACTGGGCTGACCGGCAGGAACATTGTATTTCGGTGTTCCCACTGGTCAGCCCAGCGGGAACAGTGCTATGGTATTGGCCTCAGCTTCCTTAAGGGAGCCGAGGCCAGTCCCGTAGCATACCAGCATCCTTGGAATGCGCACTGTCTGCAAAGCAAACAGTGCGCATTCCGAGGGTGCTGGGCAGGGGGCGGGTCTGCACTGTGTTTCCGCCAGCTCTTTCATAGTGGGGTCGCCGCCATGAAAGGGCTGTTGGAAACTGGACTTGTGATCAGTGTGGCGGCGCTGAACTCACCACAACTGTGGCTGAGCATGACTCCAACCGATGTCAGCCCATCGGGAACTATGTTTCTGTCAGGGACGGTAATACCGTGGTAGCCTGACTGCCAGGGTCGTAATGTGGTTGTCAGATCGCCTGGAGTGCAGCAATCAGACCGTCTCTACCGCAATAGCGGTCCTAGGATCACCAATGTCAAAATGAGGCCCTTAGCATTTATATTAAATACACCAAAAGGGCCACTAATTGCAATTCCCATCTTCTCCTTGTATGATGTCTACAACCCCCGAGGAACGGCATACTAATCACACTCCTTACTGGTTGTACCTCAAGTAGAAGAAATGTGTGTGAAACCACTCTGACCACTATCAGGAACTATGGTGATTACCTCACTGACAATCTGCAATAGAACAAAAGTCAAACTCACTGGTCAGTTACTTAAACTTTCTCATTGTGAACTAGGGAATACCAAGAAAAAGACTTTCATTTTTAACACATTCATGTCCTGGATTAATGACCATCACATATGCCATGCAACAAAATGCTAATTGGACAGGAGGAGGGAGTGCTTAAACTTTTTGTAGAACTGAAGGACAATTAAAGCTCATCAGAGTGTGACTTTCAAGTGCAGGAGCCAATCAGAAAAAGAAGCATACCAAAAAGCATGGTTATTAAAAAGAGAACCAATACGTTAATTCAAGAATGGAAAATGAGTGGAGTGAGCTAAACTATTGTATTAAATGTGCACATGTTAACATTTCTGTTACTTTCAATTAGGCACTGTGTACGAATTGCTTGCGGCGGCCTTAATGCATCTGTAGGTACTTGGGCCTCAACTGTGCCAATTGAGGTTGTTTGTCACTGTGTCCTGTAGCCTCTTCACTGTTATCAGCCCGAATTAAAGGCCAAGGATACCGTTTCACGCATGTAAATCTCAAAGTAATGATGACTAGGAGTCCAAGGGTTCCTCAGGGAGTTGTTGTGAGTTAGAAATTCAAGCATCAGTAATACACAGAACAATGAATAAATCACTGCACAATAAATTACATATACTACTGGTGATGGAGCCAGTGTAGTGACCCTAGTGTCCATAGGAAAAACATTTTTCGTTTTCTAAACTTTGGTGCGGTTCAAGCAATCTGCACAAAACATTCTCAAAGAAAAGTAAATCCACTTCGTGTTTCTTCATGGCAACGTTTGTGGAGATCAATCACACAGAGGCCAAGAAAAACGAGGTATCCCAAAAGGGCCATTTACAATTTTTAATTCTCATAGGATGCTTTGCAATTCAATACTGAAAGAACGGTTGAATAAAAAATTCACCAGATTTGGCACAAGGTAGAACTTTACTAGGTAGAAAAAGCTGCTCAAGTTGGACTTGAAGAGGTTTACTTTAAATGACATCTGGACTATTAATTTGCAGATCCTCTGCGAATTCACAAAACCATAGAATATTTGTAGATCCATGTAACACTCCTTTGAACTACGGAGCTTTTTCTCCCTTTGTGCATTGCGGAATTGCAACTTCAGCTCTGGATTCTCAACTCCCCTATGTTTTGATTGGCTGGTCATCAAAATAAATATTTATCTTGCTGCCTCCACTACCCAGCACGGGTCATTAAGCAACGTGTGGTGAAAAAGAAAAACACAAAACGTCCTTAGAGGACAGGGTGAACCTACCCTGACTTACAAGGCCATAAGGGGAGCCAAAGAGCCCCTACCAGGTTTTAACATAAAAAACAACTGTTTGTTATTGCAGGATTGGTGAATCATGTACCTCCCTTGGGCCAACAAGTAAGGCTGTACTTGCCCAGAAGCCACACATACTGGTTGGCCACATGCAGCAGGGTTGGAACATAGCCTGGCCACAGTCCTGGCACTGTGGTGTACCCCCAGTAGTAAAAGGTCAAAGCCTGTGTGTGTGCAGCGGTGGGTTGGCTACCTGTTGGGTAGGTTGCAGGGCCTAGCCATACTAACCAAACTGCTCACAACTGAAGGCCATGTGCAGCAGGGGTTGGTTGGCCCAGACAGATTTCGGTGCACAGTCTGACTCCAAACTTTCACTGAATAAATCAAAGTTTAAAAAAGGTTATGGTTGGTTATGGTTACAACACATCAATGTGTTTTTAAAAATACCTCAGAATTCCCCCCCCCCAGAACACACAATTATAGAGTAGTTACTAAGCAGTTAAAACTAAAGAAAAACATGTAAATCTGCTAGTTATTGTTAGGAGTGCAATCCATAAATGACACAACAGCCACGCAAACCATAACTCATCACCAGATACAATGCTTACGACCTCACAATATTTATACTAATAAATAGCAACATCAAACAGTGAAAGATTATTAATATAACAACACATAATACAATCAATTATTTTACTACACTATAATGAACTCACTAACTATTCAGTTAATAGAACAATCATCTAAAAGGGAGAATCACAAGTAGATTCCAATGAAGGACAGGTAGGCTCATATTGGTGTAATCATTTGGACATAAACCACGTGATCTGAAAGAAGACCTTGTTGAAAACAGTAAGTTGTGCATGCTTTTTGTTGAGGTATCCAATGATCAAAGCTAATGTTAGTTAATAGAGAACGAAGGCTGATTGTGAGCTGATTCCTGATGAGGACTATTGGCCTTATATCACTTCCCATTCCCCTTTCTGATTAAGCCACTAGGAGTATGTAATAGTGAAAGTTGGCGACACTCAGCTGGGCGTTGCACCCTTTGGACAACAGGTTAGTGCTCCTGACACTGCCAAATACATCCTTCTCCTGTCACAGTCTACAAAATTGCATAAAATCTTATAAATATGAAAATAAAACACATGACTGTTAAAGTTCCTCATCGAGTGAACTTTGTTTTTTCTGTGTCCTTTGGGAGTCCTGTGCTTTTCACAGTACATTTCTGTATTTCTCCAGAGAAAATCATTTCCCTCTAGAAAGAAAAGTCGTCTTCTACAGCGCCAGGAAGTTTGGGAGTAATCTGTTCACCTTCATAGCATGGGAAAAAATATATCTCGGACCTTGATTAGTGTAAATCTCCAGACTTTTCAAGGTTGGGAAACAGGCAGAGGGAAGTTTGTGAACACTTACAAACTGACCCCTTGGTAGGCTTTCACAAGCTTTTAGGGCAAACCACTGCTTGCACATACACCACACCTTTCTACATACACTCTCTCCTAGCAACTCATCTACTTTAAACAACCATTAACAACACAATACTAAACTGATGTCCTCTCAGGCTCAGTGACAACGGTCAACTGTTCAAACTTATGAGGTTAATTTTCAAGCAGCATTGGCAGAACACAGAGGGCCTCATTCAAGAGGCCCTAGCGGCACATTGTGCCACCTGAGTATCATTTTATTTGTGCTTATGTTTGTAATAAATCCCTTAACTTTATTTCCGGCTAGAGTGCTCCTTCCGTGGCCACATTGGTTATGGTGTTTAAATTAATTGGGTTTATATTGAAATTGTGTTGATGGTTCTACCACACTACTTACTTAGTTCAAAGATTCAACCTCGAAGAGTATTGATTCCTGCGAAGGATGAAAATGCTGCAGCAACCTCCATGAACAGCAAGGTTTTAAAATATCAAAAGAAACTATTGTCCCGACTTTCTAGGGAAGACCTAATTTCATAACGTATGTCTGTCTGTTCATAACTCATGCCTATTGTGATGTTTATGAAGGTTTGCAACACAAAGAAAAACAACTTGTGACTCTCACCTTCCGGAACAGGAGCAAATGAATTATATTACTAAATGAACAAATGTATGTCTGTTTCTGGAGCTTCACGTCACTTCAATCTGCACCTGGTGCCTTGCTGTGGCACACAGCTGTGGGGGTAAAGAGCAAGGGGTCACAAGGTTTTCACCTGTAAATGTTTGCAAAGAAAAAGATCCAGTGACAACAGGAAACACTTCTTATGGAGTCTCCAGGAGACCCTCCGGTACCCAGGCCTAGAGAAGTACCCCGACTTGCCTTCTGGCATAAATTTCTTCCCAATGTTTTATTACCCTAAAGCACAGGCTGGTGAAACCATGTTCCTATTTATTTATAGCTCTTCTCTTCCTCTCATTGTCACTGGGGTCACGCAGTACTGCCCTCTGAACTGGAAAGTAAAATCCTCAACCAATAGGCATCCTAGGTAGAGATGGCAGAAAAGTCTCCTCTAACATATACTTTGAAAGGAGAAGGTTGACATAGCCCTTCCCTCTTAGGACTTCCAAATAGGGGGCAGAAGATCAGAAAATGTGATTCCCTGACACCCTAAAGCTTAAATACCTCAGTTGCTGGTGAAATCATGCACCACTCCCAATCTCAGTGCCAAATCAGACGGTGGTCCTAGTGCGCTTAACTAATACACTCTTGCTCTTTAGGATTCATATAGCATCAACTTGCTTTTGAAACCCTGGTCTGCCCTGATGACCACTGGTCCACCACTTGACTCTACCCCACAACTCTCGATGAAGCCAGCCGCTTAAACTCAGGCAGTGAGTCCTTCTTCCACGCGATAGTGAATATTCACCTTCGCCTCCTATGTAAGCAAGGCCTTGCAACCGGCATGAGATTTGTAAGTCCTGCAGAAAACTGGCAGCTCTATGGGGTGCTTTTACTTTTAAACTGCATCCAGTAACCGCAGCCTGGTCGGATTTGCACTCTTTGCTCCTGGTCTTTGTACTCCTCTATAGAAAAACAAAAGAAACCAGGAAACCAAGTGTAGTTCCGAGAACTATTTTCGCAGCACAACCCACCAAGATTCAAAGCAGCAATCCA